>NC_073709.1:24247765-24851203 GCF_023634085.1 Falco cherrug | reverse complement strand
ATTTTTAATTGGTGCAAACCAGTACGGCTTCCTTGGTTTCAACACAGCTATACACATTTACTTTCCCTGAGGGCCTAGCCCTGATATTCAAATTGTTCCCAAGCTTTATTCTCCTATTTAAAATTCTGAAATAAATCACCGTGTTAATACAGTTTCTTTTCATTTTTAAGGGCAATTAGTAAATGAAATTAAATACGATTGCTTCAAGTATTACATGTTCCATGTACATCTTTATTAATACAACCACGATCTTCAGAACCAAACATTTGGCCAGCGCAGCACATGGAAATGTCTCATTAGGGTACCTATTTACATATGTGTTCTCAGCTCATGGATGAGAGCGTTCCAGTGGCAAGCAGAAGTCCCTATCAGTACTGGTAGGGGACACCTGCTTAAACCACAAGGATGTTCCAGCTCCATTTAAGCAAAATTATGCACTCCGCTTCCGTTAAGTAGGAGCGGTGAAGCTAAAGGGACTGCACATGAGCAAAAGAGGGAGCATCCTTTGGCCCGAGAAACTGCAAACACATGCTAAGCACTTTAAGGCATTTAGAGGTATGGAAAAGCCCAAGAAAAGATTAATGTATCTAACATTTCCACCCCTGGTTCTGTGGTGCTGCTGATGCTGTGTGGCTGTCACGTGTCCCCAAGGAGACGGCTGCATTCGCTTTTGGGTGAATGACTCCATCCCACACTGGTGGTTTGTAAAGCACTTTTGGGTTTCTCCCGGTGCTGAATAAGATGGCACAAAAGCCAATTTCTGCGTATTACAAAACTTTGTCAGAATACAAAGTTGCCGTGTGTGTGCAAACACGCAAGTACATATCTTCTTAAAAAGAGGGGAAAAAAGGAGCAATGCCAGGGGAAAAAAAACAACCCACCCCCACCTTAGTGCTCCTGGCTGTGTGAACACCTAGGGGTGAGGCATGAGGTAGCCCTGGCGCAGGACCCTCCCCAGCAGCACTGCCAGCACTACATCTGCCTGCGGCAGCTCATCAGAGCAGCGTCGCCTGCAACGCTCCCTCCAATTTTTCCATTCCAGGTGGATCCACTCTGAGAGCAAACCCTCCACTTGGCCCGCTGTGCCATTTGCAGCTTTTTTTTTGTGTGTTTAATGATTCTTGACCAGCCATTTAGCCTAGGAAGTGCCTGTATTGCTTCCCCCCCCTCCTTTTTATAAATGTTGTCACCATCCGCTCAGCGCATGGCATTGAATAAGAGGAACCTCCAAGGGCACGGCTGCGAGGAGCAGGAGCATACTGAGATGTGCAAGCGCATGCAACGTTAAATGAAAGAAGTACAGGGAAAAACTGCCAAGAAACTTGACCAAAGAGAACTGATCAGCAGAAACTGGGCCAAGTTCACAAACCTGTGGGATAATCTTCCACTAAGACTGAAAAACCCCATAACCCAAAAGTGATTAAAAGAAGGATTTCTATAATTTGCTTGGGGGGGGGGGGGGGGGGGGGCAGGAAATGCAACAAACTAATTTAAGCTAATGTAATGTTTATAAAGTTACTTAGATAATGACACCATGTATGCCATTATAATCATTAAAACCCAATCTATGTTTTTTTTTAAAAAAACTTAGATGATTAACACAAAATCAAGTTGATATGAAGGAACAATTACTTTTAGAAAAAAAATCAGGAGGTCCTAATATTCTGTAGAATGAGGGAGGATGCAGCTGTATGTCGACAGCTTTCATATCCTCATTTGAATAATGTGGCCTGAATCTGTCACTTTATTCATCCTCCTTATGCTCAGTGTACTCTGCATCAACAACAAATTAAGTTGTAAATAAGAGACAATCATCACTTTTGTTTTTAAGCAGCTTCTGCATGGAGAATTTCAATGTACTGTTTCTTTTTGACAGAAAGAAAGGGATTCTACACTCTGCTTATGTAAGCACAAATATGAGGAAACCAACCAAAATGAAACAATAAGGGAGCACTTGAGAACTGCTCCAAAATGTTCTTGGAAGTACATTTCTACCACCACAGAAATCTCCTTTTTTAATAGCATATGTATATTGAAAACTGTTTAATTTACTGCAATAATTACTCTTACTTTGGTCTCAGATTTCTACGATTTTTTATTTTTAATTTAAAACCAGCCCCTTTCCTCATCTAGGCGCAAGCAGGGTACACCTCAACAAGAAGAACAGTGAATAAAGTCAGCTGTAACCTTTGTGCACCCAGAAATATTACTAATCTCTAATATGATAACGTGATACCATTTCATGAGCAAATATAGCATGCAGTAAGGGGAGGGGGGGAGGCGAGATTTTCTTACCTTTACGTCCGAGAAGTAGGTTTTCAGCATATTGGAACTTGGGTACCGGGTGTAAAAGAACATAAGCTTGGCCTTTTTCAAGTGATTCGGTGACAAGCCTTCCTGCATGTAGGATTGAATTAGTAAAGGAAAATGCTTTTCTTGAGAAAGCTGTTCCTGAACGTACAGAGCTAGCAAAGTGCCCCCTCAAACACACTGCAGTTCCCCAGACTACAGGAGAAAATACTAATGCTTAAATTGCTGCTCTGTAGTTTTCTGTAAAATAGCTAAATGAGAGATGTGAGGCCATGGAACTTAACCCCTGTACTCCCTATCAGTTTTGGTGCTGGGTCTCAGGAATCTCACAAGTTTATGGCTTGTGTACCATATGTATGTTCACTTGTTGCTAAGGAAACAAATGCACGAAGCATGTGCCGCAGAAAACTTATCGGCAGCTTTTTCCCCCCTCTCCTTTGCAATTCCAGCTAAAGTTCCTTTTTCTCTCAGTGTTGTGCCACTTGCACAAAATAAAACTAACGCACGTAAGACAATCAGAGGCACTTTATCATTTTGAGCAATGCCTTATACAGGCAGTACATTTCACCTGTTTCATCCATGTCGATAAATTTTAACATCTTGAGTAACTCTCCCTAATCCTGCTGTTGCTCTGCCCCAGCGGCTGCCTTGCAAATCGAAGTGAAATTTGTAACGGCCAGAGCCCCTCTGCTGCTCAATCCCCCCGCCACAAACTTGTCGCCTCCTGATTTACACAGTTAACTCCTCGGAGAATGAAGCTGTATTGGGGGCTAACCAATCCATAAATGTGGGCTAGCAGATCAATAAATGGCCACTTACCCTATAAGGCAACCTATTTATCCTGGAAACATCATTACCTTTTAGATCTGTAAACAGAAGCAACTAAAAGAGTTCCCAAGGGAATGTGAAGCTAACCATAACAATCTCGGCTTGCTGATTTTTCTCCCAGCTTCTTGGCTCTCTTTTGTGAACTGCGTGCTAGGATGGCTCTGGTCACATCTGTGCCGCAGGCTGGCCCTGCCATTTCCTCAGCAAATTAATGGCTTTATAATTTATCAGAAATGAAGATGCACGTGGAGAAAATCAATGTGGCCCCCACAAGGTCAATTAAGGGTTCTTCCCAGAAGCTTCTCTAAGGACTGTTTCTCCTAAACACAATTGTTGAAAATTTCACTCGGTTCACACCTTCTGGTGGGGGGAAGGTCAACCAAGTTGACAGCTGTGCTGCAGCCAAGATGCCTCTTCCACCTTACGGCCAGGCACACGTCAGCACAGAGCATCTCATGCCAGGCTTCGAGACGGGAAACCCAGACTAATTTTTATCAGCAGGCTACTGATGATTACCTAGGCTTTTTCAGCAGAATTCCTTTTTCTATAATTTGTGAAATCTGCTGAAACCCTCTCCCTTTATTTCAGTTACAAGGTTCACATTTAGATTGGAAAGAAGTAGCATTAAAATAAAATAAAATAATAATAATAAAAAGCATTGACAATATTAGTTTAAAAAACCTCTTATTATCTGGTAGTACATGGAAAATGGCTCAGCTGAACTTGCATTTTGTTTTAGATGCTTAATGATTACAAAGAAGATAATTTATGACTGACATACTTCTTGTGCCAAGAGAAGAGTTGAAAGAACCTCCAGTTACCTCCATTAGACTGATAGAGAAGTCTAAAAGAGCATTACACTCTGCAGTGCCATCTGTCAAAATACGTAAGTGAAATAATAGTAGCAAGCTGTCACCTATTGCTTAGCGATAAGAGTTTTAGACAAATCAAAACTTCTACGCCAGAAGTCCATTTTGTTATGTGATCCTTTCAGGAAAGTGGGGGTCCAAAAGGGAACTCCTATAAGGAAAAAAATAAAAATCCTAAGTGTCCTTAATTTGCAATTCCTCTGACGCTGACAACATGTTAGTATCGGGTCTGGCATATATTCTCTTCCAATGCAAGCTCAAAGATGGACTTAAACTTTAAAAAAAAGCTCCCATGTTTGCTGGATTTAAGCATATTAGACAGTTGTCTAAGCATTTGGATTCCTTCTGCATTTAGGATTTTTAAATATTTTCTGCTCTAATGCCAGAGGATATTGATACTGAAGAAACATGTATTAAAAGATGTTCTGAGACTCAAATTCCCAGAAATCCATTTTTTATTAAAATTATACTTGTTCTTAAGCACTTGGCAGCCTTAAAGCAATATCAAATATGCAACAAATCTGTATATCTTGATCCTAAGGTTAACGTTTTACTGTGATAAAAGATATGATCTGTAATAATCTAGCAAAAAATAGTTAATGACAGACTTAAGAGCTAAGAATTAGATAACCCATTGCTATTTCAGAAAAAAACTGAACTGACCAATTGCTTAATTTCCTTTTTAAGTGCTTGGGCTGAAAAGCAACTGTTCTTCCAAGAAAGCACTAGCTGTTTCCAGGATACTTACACACGCACAATGACTCATGATGAAATAGATTCAGTAAACATACAGCTGTACCGAACACGAGCTAAGCCCCATTCAAGGCCAGGAAAGAAAACGAGCACAAATAAATATTAAGGAGGTAAAGGGAGGAGGGGTGCCGAATGGAACGCAAACAAGCTCTGTCCCAGCAGCTCGTGTGGCTTGCCTCAATTCTCTTAGCTATAGCTTTGTGAAGACAGATGACATTCAATTCTATGGGTAATGCAAAATAGACAATAACTGCTGAAACTTGAGCCAGCTGCCAGGTGTAAAAAAAAAAAAAAAAAAAAAAAAAAAAAAAAGGGGGGAAAAAAGGAGAGAAAGAAAAGATGATAAATCCATAAATTAATGAAAGACATCTGCTCAGGAACATAAAAGATCAGAGGAACAGTGTACTGCAGCTGAACCTAAAGCAGTGTTCAAACAACCTGAGCGTCTCAGCGTTGTGCATTTATGCAGCATGGCGTAGCCTCACCTAATGCGGCAGCAGCAAAAAAGCAAAAGGCTAAGAAATAGGAAGTAAAAGACTGGGAACCAAACACACACGCTCCGTGTGTTTTAACTGGAGAAGCACAGGGGTGGCATTGCACAGCATTTGACTCATTTGCACTTCAACCCTCCCAGGTAACGCTCCTCTTTCGTAAAAATATTTTTCAGTGGAAATGATCTTTCACTCCTGTTACTCTCAGCCTGAGCTCCCACAAATGCTCTAACAGGTTTTTCTAGCCCACACATGTACTGAGCTGAAGGAAAAGAGGTAAGAATAGGCTGTATCAGGTAAAAAAATCTGCACTAGCAAAGCCAAGCTGCTCCTTAAGTTACACCTCAGGTGCTTTTAATCAGCAGAACTCCAAATAGCTGTATCTCAGAGCATCTTCAAGACTCTCCAAAGAACAAGCTGGCTGGAAAGTATTTGTTCATCACCCAGGTTTTATCAACAACGCACAGTTATCCAGCTTGCTGTACAATTGCTCATTTTTTAAAGTTTAATTAGTTTAATTCTAGTCAGATGTAATAACTCTTCATTTCAAAATATTGTAATTCACTAATTATAGCTTTCACATACTGGGACTTCGAGACTTATTCCAGTTGGATTGGAATTCTGTTAAAAATAAATAAAATTGTAGAAGTTTCACTAATGTTTCAAAGCCAGGGAGAGCATGCTAAACTTCTTCACCTTTACAGATGTCTTAACAGCACACAAGCTACTGTTGTGCTTCAGTTTTGATCTATGCAAATGTTTTGGGACCAAACAAGGCTATTTTTCTTGAGATGCAAAGAGGATGCATGACAAAGGAAGACCATGCAGAAAAACAATTCGCTGTCTGTTTCTTTTGGAATTTGAATAAAACTTAGTATTTGATTAAACAGATTAGTTTGCAAAGATACAGACTGCATTCATGACCAAGACGGGAATTCATGCTGCAGGTGCATCTTATCTTGTTTAGAAACATACACAAACATTAACCATTTCCTTCTGCAATTCAGCAAGAATGATCAGATACATTTTACAGGCATTGGTTAAAAAACCAAAACAAAACAAAAAACCAAAACCCAAGCTAGCTCAGGGTTTTAGCTTACTACTAAAACCTGAACTTGGCTGTATCTGCTAGTCTTATGTTCTCATCCTGGCTGTATTGTCCAGGAAAACAGATGTTGCTTTCTGCAGGGAAGAAAGATCTGCTTCTCTCAAGAAATACATTCCCTGTATGTGCACATTCAACCATGTAAAATAAAAGTGCCACAACAGAATTGTCCACAAACAAACCAATCTCCATACTGCGCCCTTCCCTGGAAACTGTAAGCTACCTGGACAAACGAGTTGCTGCTAGGAAAAAGCATCCATCCTCGCAGCTGAGCTGTATACCAAGGTACACGTTGTGTAGAAGCCCTGTTGAATAAATCTATTTGTCCCAACAGGTCTGTATCTAAACCCAGATCAAAATGCAGCCTGCAACAGCAGCTAGGTGGGGAAGTCTGAGCACTCTCACAATGGCAGGGGAGGAAGCAGGGCAAGGAAGGAGGAAGGAAATCACTCCAGCACTCAGCATTTCCCCTGGCTAAGCCTTGAAGCAGCAGGGGACTCTGGCACCCCGGGTTCGGCAGAAGCAACAAACTCCATTAGTGACCACCAGTGAGAACAAGCAGAAGAAAGGGGAAGAAATGGCAGGGGTGAGGGAGAGATGCTCCACGGGTGGCGACAATCAAGTGCAGCCCTAGAACTACTCCTAGTTCACACGCTGGGTGTCTTTCACCTCTGCTCACTCCTCGCCCAGGATGGGAGAACTACTTCAAAGACAATTAGTAAGGCACTGTACTGTTTGGCAGAAATTACTTAATTGCCCTGGCCTGAGTCTCGCCCTCAGCTGCCACTCCTGTTGACCTCAGGATGCTTTCCAAGCACCGCAGCTTGCGTTTCAATAGGCAGGAGAGATTTTCTGTTTGGAACTCCAAAAGTATCTGGCAGTAACTGCGAGTGATGCTGGATTTAGACTGACTCCCCTGTTTTGCCACACAAGGTGTACGGCGAGGAGATTTTCCTGCCACCATACAGGTAAGACAGCAGCAATTCTTGACTCAGACTTGACCTAAGTTAGATCAAAGACTGGTGGTGATGGGCTTCGGCCGCGCAGCACCTGCCTTCATCCCAGGGGTGCCCACTGCCAGGGCAGGGATGGGAAGTCCAGGTAACCAGCGGGTCTTGAGCCCTACCAGCACCCTCCTGAGGATTTAACATGTCTACAGATAATGTGGCTAAATTAATCTAAACCCACCAAAGTTATTAATCACCTAGAAGATACCCAGTGATGGGGGCACAGCCTCAGGCATCTGCCTTCACATGCTACCCCTGGAAAGGGGACAAGTCCCTCAGCATTGCCAGCATTACTCAGGGAGGGGCAGAGTTACTCAGTCACAATTACTTTCATCAGTTTGGGAATGAAATTAGCTGCATCTAAGGCTCTGTGCTTGTACTGTTGCCTTCTACTGGTGTCTCAGAGCTGGGAAAAAATGTCAATCTCTCCTTCATGCAAAATCCTCAATTTTAACATTGGGGAGACATGGCATCTTCTTCACTTTTAATACGATTGTACTTGGAAGAAAAATCTTTTGACCAAAAAGCACATTAGGGGAAAAGATGGAAGGAGTGGGAGGTGTTATTGCTAAAAAAGAAAAAAAAACCACAAAAACCCCAAAATAAAATCTAGTACTAGTTTCCAGGAAAAAAAAAAATAATCATTACTATGTCTGGCTATGCCTAAATAAAGACAGAGATGGATTTTTTTCCCCTAACTAAAGCCTGCTATTGAGCTAAAAAGAGAGCTTTTATTATCTTTTTTTTTTTTTTTTTTAAGCAGGGGAAGTGTCCTGTAAATTTAATACAGCTGAAGTTTTATATTTAATTGTTCTCTCTAGCTTTCCAAAATAATTTGCTTTGTGTATGTTAGGACAAAAGATTTCTGTGTATGGCTGAACAGAGGTTAATCATGCATAGCAGGCAGCTGCACAAGGGCTGAGGAACAGACCTCTGGGTGGGGGAAAGAACTTGACGCAGCCTGCATGTATCAGTACCTGTGCCTTTTGTGCTCCGCTTCCCCTATGCACTCAAGAGCCAGAGGCTCACGAATGGCGGGATCACGGTTCCCTGTGAGCCCCGGCCATGACACCGTTAACACGGGCTACGAGTGGGCCTGGCAGGGCAGGGAACGGGGGCGGCCACGGATTGAAGGGTTTTGGCTGAGGGTGATGCCCCCTCCATCACCTCTACGCCTGGGGAAGGGTCCGCTGGCCCAGGGAAACCCACCGGCACCCCAGTGCTGGGCCTGGCCGGCCCCCCGACCCAGACGGTCTAAGAGGCTCAGGGAGGGCCGGTGGCTTTTTTAATGTGGACATCGCTGCTGCAGGAGCGCCCTCAGTCAACACCCAGCATTTTATTTGGCCTCGCCAAGCCCCCCACCCACCCCCTGCTCCTGCAGGAAGCCCCTGGGGCGCAGGCATGGCCCCTTGTCTTCTCCCACCAGCCACCGCCAGGTTAGCGCCCATCTTTCGAAAAGGATATTGCACTTCCCGAGTAGGGCGAGATTTCCGACATGTCTTGCAGGTCGCCGCACTCGGACTTTATGAGGGACAAAGAGAGGCCCTCGGCGGCACTGGGGGGGTGGGCCGGCGAGCAGGGGTGGTGGTTCATGTGGTGTGACGACATCTTGGTCCTCAGGCTGGTGGTCTCCCGGGTCAAGTCGAGGGACTCGGGGGAGGCGCGCTCTTTCCCCGGGAAGGAGGCTGAGGGGGCGCCCAGGGGGCTCTGGAAGGGGTAGGCCATGAGGGGCAGCGGGAAGGGGTGGCGGAAGGAGGAGGTGGAGAAGCCGGCGGTGGCCGAGAGCGGGGACTGGTGCAGGGAGGCATGGTGGCCGCCGGCCGGCGGGGCCGAGGCAGATTGGTCAGAGGAGTTTTTGCGGACTACAAGGGGCAGCGCCTCAGTTTGGTCGGTGGCACCGGGCATGGGGACGCTGCCGAAGGTGTCGAGGGGGTTGGGAATGATGACGTCCCCAAAGCACTGTAGGCGCTGGTTGGCCGTGTGGAAGTTGTGGTTCTCCCCGTTGACGGCGAACCTCGCCTGCGGGATCTGGAGAGGCGGGAAGACCTGAGGAAGCTGGCGGGAGGGCTTGGATGAGAAAACTTTGACCACCGTGTCCACAACTTGCGACATGGCGGTGTTTAGCTCCTGCTTCAGTGTCTCGGCCAGATGCTTGCCTTCAGGGTGGAAGGCGTTCGGCCCTTGCTCCTTCTCCTTGGGACCTTCTCTTTTCGGCTTGTTCTCCGCTATCTCCTGCTCCCGGATGAGGGCCCGCGCCCGGTCGATGAACTGCCCTGGGTCCAGCTCACACATCTCGTTGTCTGACCGGCTGACGGAGTCGCCAGCCCTCGCGTCCATGGTTTCGGAGCGCATGCTGTCTTCAGACAGGTTGCCATCTTCATCATTTTCAGAGTCAGTGCTGTCGTAGATCTGGTAGAACTTCTCCTGCAGCTGGCGCAGCTGCTTCTGCATGTCCTCCAGCTGCTGCTTCAGCTGTCTGCGCTCCTCTCGCTTCTGCTCTTTCCTCGCCGAAACCAGCTGCTGGAAACTCTGCTGCTGCTGCTGCGGCAGCTTTTGCTTGCGTTTGTTTTCTCTGTAACTTTCTCGGGGACTCACAGACTGCGGAGCTATTTCTCTTTCGTTTTCATTGCCCCTTAATGCCACACTGGGGGAATGGCTCATACCCCGAATTATATTCTCAACCCGGGCGCGTTTAGCTCTCAGGTGCTCGTCGCATAACCGATCCACATCAAACTGGCTCATAGTCGGCCTGCCAAAAGGGGAAAGACACTCCTGGGGGCTGTCTCTTGAAGAGTTGCTGCATACATCCTCCTGATGTACTTCTGAGCCTGTACTAGAGAGACCGCTGGCTTGGAAACTGGGCTCTGTGCCACCATTTTTGTTCATGTTATTTTTCAACAGCTGGGAAATTATGGTTGCTCCTGGAAAAGGCATCATGGCATCTTCATATGAGTTCGCCCTCTTCAGCAGCTTGCGGAGTACATTTGACTTTTCCCCATCTGCATGCTGCACCACTGAATACTCGACATCCTGCTCTGAACCTTGGGGATTCATGGCACTAAAAAACGTTGCTCTTGCCTTTGCAAAAAATGCAGATGCTGTCCCTACCGTCCTTTTCACTCCAATGTCAACTCTTCTTCTCTTGGTTTGCCTGCTTAAGAGGGCTGTGCTGTCATGGTCAGGCATCACTGGACTGTTATTGTGCCATCTTCAAAAGCTTGTCAGCTGGGCTCAGCTCAAGAATCCTGGGACCCTGGCCAACAGAACAAAAGGACTGATGAATCATTTTCTTTAAATTTCTCCAAATTTCCTGACCTCAATCCTGAATAAAATGCAAAATGCATAGGCTCTGGGATTTATGGCACATTACAATTATTGCAATTTATTATGCACTCTGCTTGAAATGAAACATTTTTAAATATTTCTGCTCCACTGGTTTAAGATGGATTAAGATTTAAAAAAGCAAAAACTGCTTAAGCACCAGTAATATGATTCTCTTGCACAAATGCCTAAAATGATACTGTTTATCTTCAGAAGAAAGAGTAGATTAGAAGAACACAGCCTCTGACAACCAATTGATTAAATTTAGGGCATTGAGATACATGTTACAAAAGAAGATGAAAGTACTCCTTATTTAAGATTTATTGTTAAAACAAGAAATTGTATAAAATTTGGATTAAAAAAATTAAATTGCAATGTAAAAACCGTAATTGTGGTTTTGCTTTTTAAAGAGAGATAAAACTGGTAAATAAACATTCAAAGGTCAAAACAACAACTTTCATGTAATTGTAGGTAGGATAGTATATGTGTATGTGAAAGGCAAAGAAATCATAGACGCATTTAGGCTTACACTGGGGAAAAAAAAACCAACAACCCACCTCTCAAATCATTAGGGAAACATTTATTCAGCAAAGCAAAATGCATTAAAGTATTTTATGGTTAGGATTATAATATTTACAGAGATGTGATCAAATAAAGGCCAAAATGTAGTTTGTTAACACAGCCTCATATGTACCAGTAACTAGCCACGACACTGTTTTGAATTCCCCATACATTCCTTCCTTTTTCTTAACCTCCAAGCAAGCCCCACTACCAAAGGCTGAAGATTCTGTCTTTTGTACACTAAAATACATGACGTTAAATTTTTTTGCATAGCAGAAACAAGGCATGTTCAGTGTCACATCTCTCTCCTTCAGAAAAATCTCCCAAGAACAGTATCTCAAATGCCCTGTGAAGCCCTTCTTACATGTGGTATTTTGAATACACAGAATATTATTTCCTGTGACATGCAGAAAAGATGAGAAAAAATATGGAAATATGAAAGAAAGAACATCAATCAGCTGCGTGAGAAAGGAAGATACCTTCTCTTTATATGAACTCTCATTGTTTCCCAGGAACACAGCATAAAAAGATAACACACTTCCTTGCATTTTGTAAAAAGCTCTTGACATAATTTGTGACTTATTAACTAGTGATGCTAACCTCATTGCACATAAAGCACTCTTTCCTGTTTCTTAAAATTTAACACTGAGGAAAATTAAAATGTTTTTCATGCGACGCTTATCTAATATTAAACTTTACATTTGCTTAACAGAGCACAATCCTCACAATAACAGGGTATATTGCCAAAGGCAGCATGCAGACTTTTTGGAATTGCTCCCATCTCTTTCGGTTCACCTGTAAAAACATCTACGTGCTCCCTAGGACTGCATCTGTGGCTAGTTTTAAAGAATGACTATCCATGCAAATAGGCATAATTTCAGCATGAAATAATTTGTAAAATCAAGACAGTAGTCAATGCTTAGTTTGCAACCAGGATGAAAAAAAAAAAAAAAGCTTTTAATACTTAGAAACATTATGTTTATTCTGTAGCCTTTGCCCACGTATTCTGGATGTACTAAAAGAATTTTCAGAGATTTGGTGTCAGAGACAGTTATGCAAGGGACATGATGTCTGTTTACATTACTGGCTCCTTGCACACAGGAAAGCAAAGAATGATAAAAATTTTTTACAAAATAAAATAAGATAAAGTGTCATTAATTCAGACAGGAAATCCAGAGCCTTACACCGTTACCAGGTCACTGTCTTCCAAGAGCATTCCTTATCAAGAAGCACATTAAGTTTGGCTGCCTCACGGCAATAACAACAAGGAGTGCTGTTGCTCGGGCCCGATTCTACCACCTGTACACCAGGTAGCATCCCGCCCTGCAAGCAACTTCCCTGGAGCCCAGGGATACCAAAATCCTGTTACATGCGAGTGGTAGGACCAGGCCCTGCTTTGTAGCATGTGTTGTAAAAGACTGTCTCCTGCTTTCTCTCAATTAATGCAAATGGAGTTTTTCAGAGAGCAGAATCAGGCTCTTACAATTAGGTCTTCATCTAAAAAACCATCTGAGGAGTTGGGATTTCAGAAGAGTTTTTGTAAATAAATGGCCAAGTCCTCAGGGGGTGGAAAGGGGTGGCCACCACTGGAGTTTTTTAAGCAGGCGATACTGGCACAGAATAAACCAGGGTCAAGGTTGACCTTTCTGTCTAGTGGTGTTCATTTGAAAGTGATCTAAACTAATTGCAAGATAACCGAAAGAGTTCTTGCTTACTGCATGTAAGATATTCTAATGGCACTTTCCGTAAAGATAATACTTGCCAATGAAAAATATATATAAAAAAAATAAACACAGCAACACCAAAAACCTTCATGCTTTTCCTTCCCTTTGTGTAGTTGAACTACGCTTGATTGAGATCCAGCAATAAGTCCCAGACTCACACCAAAACCCTCATGTCAGGTTTCAAGTTTTGCATGTTTCCCAGCAAATTTGAGGTGCCTGACCACTGTTTCCCTCTCTCTTGCCCAATCCCAACCAAGGACACACATGGGGAGGGCTTGCTGTACCCTTGAGTCAGCAGCTCAGGAAATAGGCTGTCCTGCACCAGGTTGGAAGGTCATTGCCACGCATCCTTCCTCCCCAGTGTCCATTTTCCTCTCCCTGAGCCCCCGTACCAGCAGCTGCTCGCCAGCCCATCCCTGCCACCGCAAACACGCGGCAGGAGGTGCTCCAGAGCGATGCCCCCTCCTTCCCTCGCTGGAAGCTGAAAGCATCAGAGTTATCGTACACTTAACTCGGGTATTAAGCAACGTCTCCCATTTACCCTGGTGTTATCCCGAGCCTGCAGACTGCCAGCTTTAAAGCTTACGTGCCATTCAGCTTAAATATGAGAAATAGTTCTACTTCAGCTGGACAAAACAGAATGGGTATTGAATGGCCCCTTAATATTTCGGTCTCAGAGGGCCAAAACCAATTCACACCTCAAGGGAAGTGGAATGGCACGTACAGCAGGATGCAAAATCCCAGCCATGACAGGCAGACTTTGAGACTGATTAGATTAGAACTGAATAAATAAGGAGCTCTTAGAGGGGGGAAATAATTAGGAAGTTTGTGTCCTTTATGAAGTACCAGTACTCTGGCTGCACATCACCACGAAACTACGTTTCATACATCTAATGTCTCTATACAGCTATCCAGAAATACACAGTTAGAAAGATAGCTTAGGTTGTCAAGACCTATGTAGAAATCTTCAGAAGCACCATTTCTAAGTTACAGAGTTTAAAATTTGTGAAGGTTAAATTTGCTTTACACGTCACTTTTGAGACTCCTCATATGCCAAGTGTTTATGTTAAATTTACCATCCATGTCTCGAGCCCTATCTCGCACGATGCGGCTTTCTTAGAAACCGAACATTCTCCATGCCCATGTAATTAAAAATCGTACCGAGGGCCTCAGCACTTTCTAAGTCCACCCACAAGCATAGCTTGCAGTATTTTACTTACAAATTCACTTTCAAAACTTTTGTTTAAGGAGATATGATTACAATGTAGCTATGAATAACCTGTTAACAGCACAGCAGCTACAGACATGGGTTTATTTCTTATACATTTAATATGCATTGACATTTTAACTGGAAACATTAATTTCTAGGTATCCAAGAGTTACTGTTACCCAACCTTTGGCGAGAATGGTCTTCAGAAAGGAATACGATGTCAGGTGTTTAACCGCACTCATTACAAGTCAATCAATTTCTGTAATCAATTTTGTTACCTCATCTTGATCTATAAAGATACTGATCATTTTCTCCCAGATTAATTCACACACTTCCGAGATGCAAAGGAGATGTAAATGCTAACTCACCCTCCTCAGCCACTCTGAAGGACCCCAGCCTAACCTGAACAGCCATTAAATAGCAGCGAAGTGCTAAACTTGACGAATATTCATGGATGAATTCAAGGAGCTAACAGTTTAGAGCTGAAATTGTTCCTGTCTTTTCACAAGCCGACTACTTGATTTGGTCCAGCGTCTGCCTGCTTCATGTCAGCCTGTTATGCCAATACCACACAAGAAATTTAACACGCTTCTGCTAACAGAAATATTTAGATCTTTCCCTCTAAAGCGCTACACAGGGTATGGCTTTGCCAGAATCAGCCAGGGAGCGCAGGATGAAAATTATTCCAGTCAACAGCATTTCACGCGCAAAACCACAGCTAAAATACGAAGAACAGATGACATCTATTCACCCTAGATCTGTTCAGTGCTAAAATCACGTTAGCCACTAATGAGAAAGTACTACCTTTTAGTACAGCTCTGACACGAGTCTTCTTGGGAGAAAGGGTTATCTAACTCCCTCAGCTGAGCTCTCTAATCAAAGAATTTGAAACAAGGTAGAAATGATGAGCAACTATTTATGCAGTCACAACTACTTTTACCGGGATTTCTCTACAAGAAGAAGCAAAAACTAGAGCCTGGTTTACTTCAAAATTATGCTACCTGCTCTTTAGCGTTCAAGAAAAAAGCGACCCTTGTTTTAGGAACCTGGTGATACCCAGGGCCCAATCCAGCAAGGTGTTCAGCAATTCCTCTGAACGCCAAACATCCGCAATTCCCATCGACTACAGGGGGAACTGACTGAGCTTACTAACAGGAGGGATTCGGCATCTCATTAGTTCAGGCCTTCATTTTGGGGAGATGCAGGGCCCTCCATCATGTAGCCATGCTCGGCACTGCTTGAGGAAACAGATTCTTTGAATGAGAAAAAGAAACCAAGCTGCTCAAGGTAGAAAATTGAAAACGTTTTTACTCCTTTCAAGCCAGTTTGGTCCTTGTTATTTCACTGATGGTGAAGCAAGTAACTCACATGGTCTCTGTACAGAGACAACACTGAAACGTTTGCAAGATTCCTACTACGAACTCAGCCCAAGTTTTCCAAGATATTTTTTTTTCCATGCTACACGATGTCATTAAATCACAATTCTTGAATTAGTTAATCTAGCAGTTAGGCTGCAGTTTGGGACAGAATAAATCATTATTTAAGAGACTGAAAACTGCAGTTATTTAGAATTCTGCCTTGAAACAAATTAAACTCCAATTTCAAGATGTGTCCATTCTTACGAATATCACAAGTTGTCCATCATAAAAAAGAGAAGTCATCCAAACCGAGAGGTCTCAGAGTTCAACGGGCAGGAAAGTTAACTGTATATACTAACAGTGCCGTGCAGCGACTGTTATATACTTTACAGAAAAATGTAATAGGGAGCTGTTAGCAAAAAGTATATACATTGTAGTTTTTATCACAGTTCAACTCGTGAAATGTCGATACTCTGTCTACGCTTGAGTATTAATAAACATTTCACCGTGTGCGATATTGCTGCTAAAGGTAAGCTCTGGACAAAAAGCAGATAAAATAAATGCAGAATGAGCTGCAGCGGTCGTAAACTTTACGTGATTGATGGCAACTCGCAGGAAAACTGCGAGAAGAAGACATAAAGGGTATGTGTCACATGCAAATCTACGGGTGAGGACACTGCCTCCGTGTAATTCACCCTGCCGACTGCCAAACCTCTGCAGACGCTGGAAGTGACAAATAACCCGAGCTTTTACACCTCGCGGCGACACAGTCCTGCGCCTGTACCCAGCACCGGGCAGCACCGGCCCTCGCCGGCACCCAGCGGTGCCCACGGCCGCGCTGCCCCGCGCCCCCCGCCCGTGCCCGGCGCCGGCGGAGGGTTTGGGGGGGAGGGGGGGGGGGCGGCCGCGCAGCCGGGCACGCCGCGGTGCTGGCCATCCGCGCTCGGGACCGGCGGGTTGCCTAGCCCTCGCCCCGGCAACTTTCACCCGACGCTGCAAGGCACCCCCGCCCGCCCCGCTCCCCGGCAGCCCCGCTCCGGCCCCCCGCGCTGCCGGGGACGCGAGTACCGCCGCACGGGTTGTGCCGCAGACGGGGAGCCCGCCGGCCCCGCTCCGGCCCCGCACACCGCCCGCCCGCCGGCTCCCCGCCGTCCCGCTCCCCCGGCACGGCCCCGGCCCCAGCCCGGCGGCACCGGGCCGACCCCCGCGGCCGCCCCGCCCGGCGCGCACCTGCCCGCACCCCCCGCCGCGGCCCCCGCCGCCTCTGTCGCGCTGCCGGGCGACGCGGGGGATGCGCGCGTCTTGCGCCCCCTCCTCAAAGACGCGTGGACCCCAGGGCGGCCCCGCTCCGCCCCCGCGCAGCGCCCGGTGCCGGGGAGCCGTGCCCCGGCTGCCCGTCGGGCCGCCCGCTCCTGCCGGGCCCCGCGGTGGCGGTGCCCCCCCCCATCCCGGGCCGCTCACCGCCCCCCCACCCCCAGCCCCGCGCGCCCGCTCCGCGCAGGCCCCACGCCCCCCGGCACCGCTCCCTCCTGCGTTTTAACTCCGTCTAAACACATGGCAAAGTGCTGCGGGTCACCCAGCCGATAAACAGAAAATCAAAAAAGCCAAGAAAGATCTCCGCCAGAGGCTAAGGCGACATCAAATCCGCCCCCCTCCCCAAGATAAAACAAACAACAACCAAACAAACACAAAGTACGAATAATCCTAATCTTTTCCCAGATCAAGGCTCTTATCCCGCGACTTGCATTTGATCTTTCCTCATGTGCTCGCTACCTACCACTCAAATCCCATTTTCTGCACATTTCCACAATTCGCAGCTCGTCCCAGCCTTGGAAATGAAAAAGTAATTGCAAGGATAAGAAGAAGAAGGTGAAGAAAAAGTCCCTGCCCTTCCCGGTCGGGGTTAAAAAGGAGAACTAGCGACATGCAAATGACAAGCAAATTGGAAGAGACAAAAAGAAAGGCAGCTATAATAAACAAGACAAAGAGGAGGCTCAGAGGAGCGGAGCAGGAGTTTGAGGCAGGGGATGGGGAACTTCGGCGGGGACGGGGGGAGGAGGAAGCTGGGAACAACAAAAAGAAGCCAAATACTCGCCGCGCTCTCCGTCCCCGCAAAACTGCCCTGCGACCCACGGAACGCAATTGAGCCTGGTCCGCAAAAGGTGGCAGCGAGGGCGCGGAGGGGAAGGGGGAAGGACCCCTAACAGCGAGCAGGTCACTTACTCTTCAGCCCTGGGCAGGCTCCGGTGAGCGCTCCATCGGGCTCGGCGCTTACCGGTCCTTACCGCTTTAGCTACGGGGGAATTAAAACTACTCAGCTAATAAAGTCATTGCAATTATGCCCCCTGGAAAAAGAAGCACAGGTTTGATAACGGTGATCAGTATTTTGCCGGGGATTTCAGGCCCCCCCCGCCACCCCCCACCCCACCCCCCGCCCCAGACCGTTTAAAGCAGCCCAAGCAAGCGCGAATTTAAAAAAAAAAAAAAAAAAAAAAAAAAGACCCGAAAAGGCCGAAAAAGCGGGGAGGGACGGAGGGGACGCGGAGAGGGAGCGGGTACTTACTCCGTGCAAAGGCGACGAGACTGAGCCTCTTTTTTTTTTGCCGGTGGAAAGAGAGAAAGGGAGACACGCACACGCACATGCACCCACCGCACGCGCCCCGCACACGCACACACGCGCAGCCGGCCACGCGCGCGCAGCCGGCGAGCCCCGCCGCTGATGAATATGATAATGGGGCGAGGGAGGGCGAGTGCGGGCGGGCGGGCAGCGGCCGCGGGGCCGCGGGCGCGGAGCGGAGCGGGCGCGGGGGCGGAGTGGCGCGGAGCGGCGCGGAGCGGGGCGCGGGGCAGGGCTGGGCTGGGCTGGGCTGGGCTGGCCGAGCCGAGCGAGCGCTCCGCACCGCCACAAGATTTACTTTAAGACACAGCTGAAGGAAACAGGAAGACCAGACGTCACGCTCGGAGTGACGTGGGCCCGGCCCGGCGCCCAATCGGGAGGCTCCTTGGGACGGGCGGGGGGGACGGGGAGAACTTGGCAGGAGCGGGGAGCGAGGAGCGGGGAGAGCGGGGGGAGGCGCCGCCCCGCCCCCGCGGGAAGGTGGTGGCGGCCGCGCACCTGCGGGGGGGGGGAGCGGGCAGGGGCCCGACGGGGCGCCCCCCCGCATCCCGCGGCGCGCGGGGGAGAGGCGGACAAAAGCCGCCCCGCGCGGCGGTGGGGGCAGCGGGAGAGTGAGAAACTTTAGGAAAGTCACCCCCGCGGTGCCCCACGCGGGGAAGTTTCCCACGAGGGGGGGTTCCGCGGAGGGGCGCGGGGACTGGTGCCCCAGGGCGCGGAGAGCACCGTTGGGGCGGCCAAGCACAGCCCCGCTCGCATGCGCTGCGCAGACGCGGGGCACAAACTTTCGGAGGAGCCGGTCCGCGGCCGCCCCCCGCCCGGCGCGGTGGCCCCGGCCGGTGGGCAGAGCGGTGGCCCCGGCCGGTGGGCAGAGTGGTGCCGGTGGGCAGAGCGGTGGCCCGCATCCTCACACGCGGCTGTGCGCGGGGCCCCGCGGTCGCTTCCCACATGCGAGGCACAAAATACACACGAAAACGAGCATCAGGTAGCGCCGCGCGGAGCAGCCATCGGTGCCGACCCCCGGCCCCGGGCCCTGCTCGGCGCGCCACAAGTTTCGGGCAACCCAAACCCACCCCCGGCTCCGCACAGCCTGCGCCCGGCCGGCTCCGGCGGGAAGGCTTTGGGGGAAAATATGGTTTTTTTGGGGAAAAAATAACCTAAAGAGGATCGTCCCAGCAGGTCCGGGCTGCGATCCGGACCGGAGCCTGCCGGGCGCGCTTTGCCCCGCCGTGAGTACGGCTCTCCGCGGCGTGGGGCGGGGAGAGCCCGCACCCCGGTCCCGGTTGCTGCGGAGGGTCGCCCGGCCGCTGCCGGCGGAGAGACGAGGCTTCCCGTAAGAAAACGGCCTTAGGCTGGCAGGCGGCAGGGGAATAAACTGAGGAGAGGGAGTACTGCCCTGCGGAGGGACAGACGGCAGCGGAGCGCTGCAGGGCGCTCGGCGGCAGGTAAGAACGGCGCTGCCGCGCCGGTCCCGTCCGCGCCCGCCCCTCGGGGCTGCCGTGCGGGGCGCCCGGGCCGGCGGGAGAGAGAGCCCCGAGCGGAGGGGGCAGCCCGGACGGGGCGAGGGCGGGCAGCGCCGGCGCGGGCCGCCCCCGACAAAACTTGAGCCTCAGCGCAGGGCCGGCGGCGAGGGGCCGGGCCGCGCCTCGCCCCCCGCCCGCCCGGCGGCTGTCGGCCCGGGGAGCCGCTCCGCTCCCCCGCCCCTACCTCCCACCGTAAGGATCTGTCTCGCTCGAGGGGACCCGCGGCGCCCAGCCCCACGCGTGGGTGCGGACGGCTCCGTCGCCTCCCGCGGGGCTGGCCGGGCGCGGAACCCTTCGGAGGGGCGCGCTGCCTTCCGCGGCAAAACCCGGGAGCCGGCACGGGCAGAACCCCCCCCCCCCGGGGGCCTGCCCTGCCCGCGGGGCCGGAACGTGGGGCACCGGCCGGCGGGGCCGGGCTGGCCGCCGCGTCGGGGAGCGGGGTGGCTGCGGCGGGCGGGTGGGTGATGTGCAAACCACCCGCCGCGGGTGGCTAAGGAATCGCTCGGGACCGGCCGCAGCGGCCCCGTCGCGCTGCCGGAGCTGCCGCTGGGAAGCCGCTCCCGAGTTCCAAAAATAAGAAATCTCCCTGCCGCTGCCCCGGCCGGCGGATGGCGAGGGGATACAGCCGGCAACAGCCGCCCGAGAGCCCGGCACCGGGGCGGGAGGCGATGCCTTTCGGGCCCGCCGCGCCCGGCCCGTCGGGGCAGCAGGGCGGCGGGTGGCAGCAGCCCCGGCGCGGTCGCCGCGGTGCAGGGCCGGGGGGCCGCTTAAAACCGCTGCCCCCCCGGCCCCCGCGGCGGCGGGAGAGGCCGCTTCTCGCCGGGCGCCCCCGCAAGCTGTGCGTGCCGTGCCTGGCTCCGGGGCCCGTCCCGGCGCTGGCCGCCTCAGCGCCGTGGGTGACGGCAAATCCCCGGTGCAACGGGGCGCGTCCCGGGGCGCTCCGCTGCTACCGCTGCCGTCCCCCAGCCCGGGCGCCGGGCGGCCCCGGAGTGGTGCCCGCTGCCCGTCGCGCCCTCCCGGCCCGCGGGAGCCTCTGCCCGCCGCGACGGCACCGCCGCCAGGTGTTTAAGGTGACACCCTGAGAAACCGGGGCGCCGGTCCCCCCGCCAGCGGGCAGCGGCGGGTCTGGGGCAGCGGGCCCGCGGCACCCCGACGGCGAGCGGCCCCGGGGCGGCCCACCAGCGCTGCGCGGCCCTCCGCGGGCGCGGGGAGGCGGCCCGGCCCGGCTCCGGCGGCAGAGCTCGCTCCCTGCGCTCCTGCGGGGCTCGGCTGGCCGGGGTGACACGTTCGGCTCCCGTTGTCGCTGTAAGTGCTGCAGGGGCTGCGGAACAAGGGCGCAGAAGTGCGCCTGGACGCAGGGGCAGATAGGCTAAATTTGGCGGGTGAATGACTCGCTTGAATTCTTTCCTTTTATTTTTTCTTTTTTTTTTTTTTTTTTTTTCTTTTAAAGGACACTGGGATACATGTAGAGATGAAGCTGAATCGTGCAAACTCTAATAAATAAGTAAATAGCTGCCGCCGACACTAAGCTTGTCGCCACCGGGGCTCAACTTAACTTCAACGACTGCTGATTTACCCAAAAGAGAAACTGAGGCACCGGGAGTGAAGCGATGTCCCCAAGGTCATGTGGCAGCGCAGTAGCAGCCAGCCGGGCCCCGGCCGTGGGTACCATGTGTGCAGGCTCCCACCTGCCACCCGACCCCTTTCCGTAGCTGCTTGCAGGGCACCTTCCTCCAGCCCCGTGTCTTGCAGCTTTTTCAGGGCTAAACACACCGGCCCTATGACCTGCCACACCAAGGCCAACTGGAATTAAATGCATGCTTTCCACTCACTCGCCCACCGTCTTGGACACTGAGTGCTCCAGACCCTTCCTCTCTTTTAATCCCGGATTTTAATCCCGGAGGATAGACAGCCCTGAAGGAATGCAAATTGATGTCTCAAAGCTTGGCAGCAAAAATAATCCCCCCACCCCATCACCTACATTTTTGAAGTGGAGGAAAAGCTCTTCCTCCAGAATTTAATCCCTCAGAGGGGGTCTGGAGGACCCCCGTGCCAGCAGCTCCCGTTCAGGATTTGTAGTGAGCAGAGTTGTCCCCGGTGCCGGCTCCAGGGCCCGACGCCTTGGGCAGTGGCGGGGCAGCCTCCTGCCGCTGTGGCTGGGTGCGTGGCTGTTGCTGTCCCTTGCTGCCCACCCCAGTCCCCTGACCGATGGCAGGCGTGGTCCCCGCTAGCAAACTGTAGTAGATTCCAGTGCATCTTCAAAGTCCTGTAGAATTACCAAGTCCTTTGCCTGGTAATTTACAGATCATAAGATAGTTACTAGGTTGTTTTCTTAGTAATTAACAGATCCCGAAGTAGTTACTGAGTCCTTGGTCCAGTGGCCTTCTTGGTCATTAATAGATTATAAGGTAGTCAAACTGTTTATTTTCTGAGTTATGGGCATATGGGATCCCAACAAAAAGCAATCTACGTTCACGAAGTTTGGATTCAAAGCCTGGGTGTGCTCAGGTCTGTGGGTTCTCTTCTCTTGCTGCTCTGCCTCTGCCTAACACTTGGTATGTTTTTCACAAACTTTAGGTTTCCTCCAGATATGGGGGTTGTCAGGTCTAGGTTCAGCTGCAAGGTTTGTCCCATCAGAATGAAATCCTCCTCCAAATTTTGTTGCCTCTGAAGAGAAAAGGTTTGTTGCAAGCTGACAGCTTTCCGTGCTTGCATTTCTTTCTTTAAGGGGGACCCCCCAAAAAAAACAACAACAACAAAACAGATGCAAGAAACTTAGGAAAACTTTTGCAGTGTGCCCGTGACCATGGGTGATTCCTCTGTCCCTCTGGAGTCTGACAACAAAATTGAAAGTGACAGGGGTATATTGTTGAAACTGCCTTTTCTTTGATCATTTTCCTTGCTGTGTCTGTTCCAACTAAATGAGGGAATGGGGCTACAAATACTAGTGGATTTTCTTTTTTTCTTTTCTTTTTCCTTTGTTCTTTTTTTTTTTTTTTTTCTTCAGTGGTGGGGAAGGTCCAACTACTCTCATGCAAAGAAAGGAGAACACCCTGCAACCACAAAGGCCTGATGCTGCTCTTGCTTATGCTGATGTGAATTAAAAATAACTCTACTGATATCAATAAAGCATCATCAGTGTGTGTGAGAAAGGAGAACTGGGTGCCTGATGTGTGTAATTGCTGAATTTGGAGCCTTTCCTCTCTTCCCTTTGCCCTGGCTCCTCCTTTCAAAAAGGAAACCTTTGGAACAAAATGCCTTTAACCTGGAGAGTGAATGCAACCTAGGTGGTTCAGCAGAGTGCAATTTAATTCAAGAACCTGGTATTGATGGAAATAGAATTGTTAAAAAATAAAATAATAATAGAAAAGAAAAAAAAAACCCCAAACAAAAAGACCCAACCAAAAACCTCACAACCTCCAGAGAGGAGAAAGTGAACTAAACTAATCCTATTAAACATGGTAGCATGTTTCTGTGCAGCTCGCTGAGAGATTAAGCACAGGAAAAGGGATAAGTGCTGCTTCAGTTTCACTAAACTAATGTGACAACTTGTCATTGGAAATCTTTACAGCTTGTTAGCAGATGACTAGCTGATTCAGATATGTTTTCTACCATTTCCTTTGTGTCTGGGGGTGATGTTTTTTCTTTCCTGTTCCTTTCTTATCCATACTGCTTTATTTTGCTTTTTAATCCTTCATGTCTCCTTCAAGTCAAAACATTTAACTTGCTTTAATCAATATTTTGTTTTGAAGATGTCCCTTGACCTTTTGTTTGCGCAAATTAACCTTCAAGGGCACCTCATTCATTCATTAACCTCAGTGGGATGCCGTATCCCTTGTACATGGCATTTTAGGATGCATAAAACATTTATGAATGTTTAGACATATTGCAGTGAATGACTGTGATACCGCTGCGGTTACTACTACTGCTACTATAATATATTCATTTTCCTTCCATCTCTGTCTTTCTTCCTCTCTCTTTCTCTCTTCCCTTCTTTTTTATTTTTCTCTTCCTTCTCTTTCTTCCTTCCTCTTTCTTTCTTTTTCCTTTCTTTCTTTCTTTCTTTCTTTCTTCTTTCTTTCTTTCTTTCTTTCTTTCTTTCTTTCTTTCTTTCTTTCTTCTTTCTTTCTTTCTTTCTTTCTTTCTTTCTTTCTTCTTTCTTTCTTTTTCTTTCTTTCTTTCTTTCTTTCTTTCTTTCTTTCTTTCTTTCTTTTTCTTTCTTTCTTCTTTCTTTCTTTCTTTCTTTCTTTTCTTTTTCCTTTCTTTCTTTTCTTTCTTTTTCTTTCTTTCTTTCTTTCTTTCTTTCTTTTTTCTTTCTTTCTTTTTCTTTCTTTCTTTCTTTCTTTCTTTCTTTTCTTTTCTCTTTTCTTTCTTTCTTTCTTTCTTTCTTTCTTTCTTTCTTCTTTCTTTCTTTCTTTCTTTCTTTCTTTTCTTTCTTTCTTTTTCCTTTCTTTCTTTCTTCTCTTTCTCTCTTTATTTCTTTCTTTTTCTTTCTCTCTCTTTCTTTTAATCTTTAGCCCTTTCTTTTCCTTTCTTTCATCCTTTTGTTATTTTTCCTTACTTCTCTTTCTTTCTTTTTTTTCCTCTTTTTCTTTCTTCACGTGTTGTTTGTGTGCAGAAGGCAAGCAAAAACGTGTTGTTTGTGTGCAGAAGGCAAGCAAAACAGCCAGGCTGGGAGAACTTTTAGCATTAGTAACATAATTTCAAAAGCAGGTGTCTCAATGCCTTAGAAACATATGCTGAGTCTTAATTTTCTCCTCTCCTCTCCTCTCCTCTCTCCTTTCCTCTCCTCTCCTCTCCTCTCCTCTCCTCTCCTCTCCTCTCCTCTCCTCTCCTCTCCTCTCCTCTCCTCTCCTCTCCTCTCCTCTCCTCTCCTCTCCTCTCCTCTCCTCTCCTCTCCTCTCCTCTCCTCTTCCCCTCACCCTTTTCTCTTTCCCTTGGCCCTCCCCCACTGTCAAAGGCATGATCGTTGAGTAAATGGAAAAAAAACATTTTACAACATTAAAGGAAGACTGTTTAGAAAAGGAAGGCCCTGCTGAGGTGTAGAGGAAGCCTGTTTATTAACACTGGACACCTCTTATCTCAGGCAGCTCCAGATGGATGTCCCCCTCAGTAATTCCCACTCTGCCAAGTGGGGTTAAGCAGGGTAACCACCTTGACGTGGGCTGGTGATCACCAGGGGATCATCGGCTCCTTCAGAGAGAAATTTTAGCAGAAACTTGGGGTGGGGGAGGGAGAGCCATCAGGCTCAGCATAAAAAGCTTGCACGTGGCCAGATTTACCTTTGTGGCTGTAAATTGCTTGCTGCCTGGGACAGAGCCAGGTTTTGATTGAGAGATAAAGTAGTTCAAATCTGTCAATAATTAACTGTCACTCAATTAAGGCTTTCTTAACAAATTAGCACTTGGTAGCACCTAGGGTGCAGGTTTTTCATGGGAAAAGGCTAATAGAGTGACGTTGGCCATTAAGTTTGCCCACTGAGTATCAGCTAATGTCCTGCTCGGTTTAAACGCCACTGTGTAAGTTTGGTGAATTTGTTCCCAAACCCCGTTTCTGCCAGATTGCTTTTCAGATTAACCATTTGTGCTTTACCAAGCTAAACAGCACAGGGCAGGCTTTGCAAATAGGAGAGGTATCCCTGATTGCTCAGGGTTGCCTGGCTGTCAGCTAGGAAGGAGCACCCTGATGTAAATGAGGCCGTGCAGGTTTGCATTTACAGAAATTGGGTGGAGCCCCTCTAAAACCATGCAGGTCCATGTGGATGGATGGAGCAGAGTTACGTACTCTGCCTCCAGTGTAAGCTGCTGCGATGTGTTTCTGTCTCACACAGGGCCTTGCTCTTCCCCAGCCTGCTCCTTGCAACGGGTTGGACGGAATGCTGAAAGGAAAAAACATTTCCACCCGCTTTATCCCACGCAGAAATTCTCATCCAAGCCGCTGCCACCGGTCTGCAACCTCTTGTCACTTCCATCCTTACATGGCCCTGGGTACCTGGCTTCACCAAGGCTCATCGGGTCAAATGCATTTCCAGGCACATTGCAAAGCTCCGTGTTTATGCTTGTCTCCCAGATTCCTCAAAGAATCCTTCTGTGGCGATAGAGGTAGCATTAGCGTTTCTCTGGTAGCAGATGTTTTGTCAATTTGCTTTCAACCCCCTCCAAACTAGCAATGCTGTGGGTGTGTCATCCCACTCTTCCTTTTAATTCTCCATTCAGAAATTGTAAGTGAATGTCCGATGTCAGCCGGATCAAGCAGAGCCTTCCCAGTTTACATCAGCTGGTGCTGTGGCCCCGTGTTTGTGCATGCTGCTGGATCAACGCTGACGGGACGGGAATTCCCTTGGTAAATTAATTCACAGACAGACTCTGGAAGTGATGATCATTTGTCACATCAACCCTGCTGAGGAGGAAACCATCTCTTGAGAGTCAGAAAACCTTTTGCTTTCCATTGGCATTGAATTCTCCTGGTGTCACACGCAGTTGCACCTCCAGGAGGTGTAATCACTGAGTCTGTTTAGAAGTCAAATGCAAAACTCTGGCAAATGGAGGTTCTGATTCATACTGTATTACAGGAAAGGCTGCGAGGTGGGAGCTGATTTTAGCTTCAACTCTGATCTGTTCCTCTGATACGGTTTATGCTTAGTATGGGTTTGGTTAAATCAGTCACTGCTTACCTCGCTGAATAGCTTTCCATCTCTTTTGACCAAAGCATCCCTTACCTGCAGCATGGGCCAAAGCGATGCTGGACAAGAGTTTAAAAACAAAATTTGGGAAGCTTTCCAGATTGTTCTTTGTAAATGAAGACCTTGGGGATGCACACTGTTGTCTTGTACAAAAACTAATCCCGATGCATCTTTCTTTCTATTAATCATATCGGAAGAGCTACCAGAGAGGGACAGATCTTAGCCAGCGCCACCCTACCGAGGTTCAAAATTCTGAACTGTTTCAGCAACTTCCATGTGGAGGGGTTAAAAGCACATGAAAAAATACTTTGTGTTGCCCTGTCCTAGTACTTGCATTAAAAGTCTTAAGAAGTTTAAAAATCATAAAGCAGGAGAAAAAGAAGCACATTGGATAGTTTTAAACTGTGCCTACCCCGCTGAGTAATCAAAGCTGGTATTGAACAGGAAACGTAGTTTAATTTTTTAGACTTACCTTCTTTTGGTTCGTTGGCGGTTTTAAGAAAGAGGAAGATATATCTGTAGAGGGATTATAACCTGGGGAAAACTCTTTTGTGTGTGTGTGTGTGTGTGCGCGCGCAGCGCGCGCGCGCTGAATTAAATTGTTTTTATATTATATAGTTTCAAGAACCCATCTTTTCTAATAAGAAGTCATTCCCATTATCTGAAGAATGCATACGATCTGTCGCCTCTAAGGACTCAGTCCCACAAGGCATCGAGGGACAACTTTTTCAGGGGCAGCGAGGCATCTAACAGCACTTCGAAACAGTTGCAAGTGCTATGCTATTAGTTTTCATAGGACACAGGTGTCTGAACAGTTTTGTAAGGTCCTGAATGAGCCAATGGATGTAGGAGCCTAAAGCAGAGCATAGGCTGTCTCTAGGTGTCTGTATACAAACTGCCATCACGGATCATCCAGCCCCTGAGGTGCTCCGGTGCTGTTTCTGTGTTTGCGAAAGCCATCCCTCAGTGTGCAGCTATGTACAGGGGCATCTGGGAATCTTTCAGGAGTCAGTGCGCTGGCTTTGCCCACGCCAATGGGCTCCAACACCACTGCACCCAGCACTGCTTTCTTTGCAAGATGTCCTCATGGTGGTGTCAGTTCCCATCTTTCATAGGATAGCCTATAAGTTAGGGTGTCTCTCCTAGGTGTGGGAAATTTGTGTTTATCAGGTTCCTTGTCCCAAAGCCAAGCAAATTCATGGCTCTCTCCTCTATAAAAAGTGTGCTGGCCACCAGGCTGTGGGCTGGGATCGTTCTTACCACTCCTTGGAGGATTTTATCGCATTGCAGAAAGGAACCAAATTATCACAGGGTTAAAAGGAGAAGAAACAAGTGAGCTTGACTTCGTGAAAGGTGCTTAAAATGAGAGACTGGGAAGGGGTAGTGCTGTGCTTCCAGGATTGTGTATTTTACCTATCTATAATGGCTCTGTAATGCGAAATACGTCACTGTCCCGGGGAGGGGGGCCCAGGAGTCCCTCAGCCCGGGTGATGGTGCGTGCCACTGGGGCGTACTCTGCGTGCTGATCCTCTTTCTGGCCTTGGCAATCTGTGAGCCTTTCTGTAATGCTGCACAGCTTTGCTGGAGTGGATGGAGGATGTTGCAGCAATTAACATGAAGGCACTAACGTCTCTTATGGATTTTAGCCTTGAGTAGCTGAATCATTACGTACCTACGTAATGAAAAAAATTCATCCAGAGTGCCCTAAGCTCCCACTGAAGTTACTGGGCTCACACTCAGCAGTGTCAGGGCCAAAATAATGTAGGTGCCTTTTTCTGGAAAGGAGATACATCCCTGACATAGAGGTCAAATGGCATTTATAACAACATTAATAATTTCAGAGCATCATGCTGTTGAATTCTAGGAATGATTAGACCAGTTTGGCAATACTGTTTAGTTGCTTTTACAACAGAAATATGCTGTTTGCCTCCTGAGAGATTCATAAGGAAAAAAATACAATCTATATCAATGAGTAAGATATTTTCCTTACCAGAGATATTGATTTAAATATTGACTTTGCTGCTGGAGGGTTATTTCACTCTATGCTGCAGATACTCATTGTCAAGTGACACGTGTTTTATGTACTAATAAAAATGTGATTTCTGGCCCAGTAATCTTATCGGGATGATTCTGATTTTTTGCATTTGGTTTGGTCTGCAAGCAGTTGTCCTTTCTAAAATTGAGTAGTTATTTTCTTCGGAGTGTCAATGCGCTTCGCTTTATGTGAATTACTTGCAACTAAGATCAAAACAAACAAATGTTAAAAACAGTCCCACACACAGCCCCTTTGTCCTATTAGTTCGTTTTCCTTTCAATCTTTCAGCAATGGGTTTAGGCTCTGCAAGACAGAAGTTCTTTATTTAGCAACAGAAAAGGTGCCGCCGCAGAACCTGTTACAGCTTGTCAGAAAACCAGCCCGAGTGTGTTCTGGGACAAGGACTGTCTTTTTATTGCTAGGTTATACAACAGGTCTCACGTTGGCTTGCTGACCCCGATCAGGTCTGGCGATAGTAGTAACGACAACAATAGCTTATGCCACCGAGCAGCAACCCAATGCTCAGGAGGGCTGCGGCAGCTCCCGTCGCAGGCCAGACGTGCCAGCTGCTTCCTGTGCAAAGTACCAGCCCAGGAGGAAATAACCCAAGGAGTAAAAATCCCAGCCCCTCGTAGCCCCCAGCTTTTAGACATGATGATTTATTTCACCGGAGCGTTGTATCCATGAAGCAGGGGTTATCACTGAATAGTTTCACTGATGTTAAAATTCTCCTCACTGGACAGCTGGTCCTGCCTGTGGAGCCTGGACCCGTGCATGTGTGTAGAATTGCACGCTCTGAACAAAACCTCTCTGGAGGGCAGCTGGGTGTGCTGCTGCCATGCAGCTTGGTGGCACCGAGGTCCCGTGGCACTGGGAGCACTGAGGTGGTGGAGAGCAACCTGAATGCTTGTGGTCCCTCCCTCTTTCTCTTACGTGCCGTCGGGACAAGGTGAAAATACGAGGCAATGTAACACACATCAGCTCTTTGGCCTCTTCAGGGATCACCCCAGCTGCCTGCAAGTGGGATGACAAGAAACTAGAGTAGTTTGCGGAGGGGAATTGCATGCAAAAGATTGCTTCTGCTCTGAAATTCCTGAGGTCAGCTGTGCCCATATCTTCTAGGCACTAGCACTACCCCCTTCGCAGCAGAGGACCACCGGCACCTGCACGCAGGAAGACGAGCTTTGCCTGGGAAAAGCCTCCCTGTAAATCTTTCCCTTGGGAGCACTGAATTTCAGACCATACGTACGGATGGTAAAAATTCTGTACCAAAACAGGCCTTTGCTCAGCTCCTGACCCATCAGGACAGAAAAAGGAGCAGAGACATACCCTTCTGGAGGTTATCCGCAGCCAAGGGGCGAAGCTGGCAGAAAGGCGAATCTTAGACCCCCATTAGTAAAGCTCTTCTCTGCCTAGCCTCTGCTAATGGGGTTCTGGGACTAGAAGCTGTTTATTTTGGAAGAAACAGGGGGACAAAGGGGGATTTGGGTCACTTGCAGATTTTTCTTTTTCCTGGGTGAATTTACAACAAACATGAGAACTGGAACTGCAGTGTAAATTCACCTTATTTTATATTCACTTATAACCTTTACTAGAGGTTACTTAGCTTAGTTATATCCCTTTCCATCTACTTACACACAAGGAATTTGCCTTTTTAACCACAGTGTTTTAACTGAAATTTTGGGGCAAACATGCCAAGTCTTTATTAACCCCAGCAGTATAATTTCTCATTACAAGACTGATTCAGAGGAAACAGCGTTGCTAAAACAGCTACTGAGTCCCAGCAAAAATGACAGTTTTCCTCAATCAGTTCCTTTTGTGACCTTGATCTGAACCTTAATCTGTTTTAGCAAAATTCTTTTTATTAGCCATTCATACTTAATCATACTGCTAATTTTCCTGTTTTTAAACTATCAATTTAAGGCTGCTTTTTCATGTAACTAATCAAGGCTGATGTATGTTATTTTGGCTATGATTTCTAATAATTACTCTTAAGAGTTTTTTAAGTCTCCATTTTCCATAGATAACTGTCAAAATTGTAGATAGGGGCAGAATGGCTTGTTTCTGTGATATTGCACATACAAGTCTGCTTTCTTATCTTTAGTGAAAATAACCATTACAAGCATTGTATGGGATATCTGAGCCTCATCTTCTTTTCTTTCCTAACATCAGCAGTTGGTTTTCATTAACATTATTGTTGCAGACGAGCATCATTGGAGGGAAGAAGGTTTTTAAGGATCAGGCTCCATCTGAGATATTTAGAATAAAAAAATAAACATATACTTGCAGCTGTCTCACAAAGATTGTAAACTGTTGTAGCTAGTGACTAGTGATTTTTCTTTGCCTATGATATTAAAGAACAGATTGTGTTACTATACTTATCTCTACCTTTACAAACAAATACACCAGGAAAATACGTTGAACAGAAGAAACCATGCTTGTTATCAAATGCTTAGCTACACTGACTACAGTTTTTTGTACTTTTTGGCAAAAGCCTCAAAACATATTGTGGCTTGATTAAGCTCTGAATTCTTTACAGTGTAAAGGGAGCCTTTTTGTGTCTGTAGTACGCACTCGGCTCTCCACCGAAGGCAGCAGTTCGCTGCTGTTACTTGCCATTCACACAGCTGCTGCACGGAGATCGCTCCCCCTTGTCCTGGGATTTGTACCCACCAGAAACGCTTCTCCCCCCACCAAACTGATTATCATCACGGCAGTGCTACGATCTTAAAAGCCTGGTACTTCTGATTAGGTTCTTGTTGAAGTTTGCGGAGTTGACCGAGTACCGGGGGCTTTGTGTGTGTGCAGCGGGGTGGTTGCAGGGCGTAAGACACATCCTCCCCAGTTACAGGTGCCACTGGAGCAGCACTTGGGGAGAAACTTCTCTCGCTGCATGCTCAGTGGGACTTTGTCAAATGATGTGCTAACATTCTCTTAGGAGTGAAGCAGATTTCTTAATTGCAAGTGAACTCAGTCTGACAGATAGGATTTTCTACCCTCAAGAGGAAGGAAAGCCAGAAACTTAGGGGTTTGGTTGATGGTTTGAGTTTTTTTCTGTGGGTTTATATTTTGGAGATGTTTTGTTGGGGTTTTGTGTTTTGGTTTGGGTTTTTTTGGTTGGTCAGGGTTTTTTTTTTGTTTGTTTGGGGTTTTTTTTTTGTTTTTTTTGTGGTTTGTTGGTTTATTTTTTTGTGGAAGATGCTCAGATGTCTTGGTAATGGGTTCCTGTGCCAGATGGAAGGCAATGGCTGGAAGAGTAGACGAACAAAGACTCTTCACAATCTTTTTCCCTAATTAAATTCTTTTTTCTGTAAAAGTGTTTTCCCCACTAGATTGAAAGGATTGCCATGTATGATTGTTTAACAAACTACAGGTTAATTGTGTTATATTTATCTGTACAAAAATTAATGTTATATGTAAAAATGGATGAAAGTGCTTGAATAGTTCATTAATTAACTCAGCCCTATTGTTAGCAGGGTTGGCATTAGAGGAAAGAATAATGCCTTTTCAGTTCAAAACCTTCCCTCCCTCCCAATCCATTTTATCTCTTCTTGTCACTTCCTATTAGCTGATCATGACATCTTATCTTTTTCCTGAAGGGTGGTCCAGAAGATTACTTTGGAGCTCATGTAAGTGACACTCCAAGGATTGGCCGGCAGCGGGCTCAGCAGCCCCGGCCCCCGGAGCCATGGGATGTCATCCCCGTGACATGCCTGGAAACCCCAGCTCATCCCTCAACTGTCCAGTTACAGCAGCATCTCCGTCATGTTGCACTTCAAGTCTGTCACTGGCATGGGTTCACGCTCCTCACCCGGGAACCTTTCTCTGTTTTGCTGAGGACCGTATTTTTATTTTTAACACAGAGTCCTTCACATCAGTGGCAGTGAGGGTTTCTTTTGCAAGATGGGATTCTGCCCTAGGAGAAGATGGCTGGGCATCATACTCCAAATGTACACACACGTGCTAAGAGAGGAGCTGTGCATGAAAGCTGCCTAAACAGGTTTTTTGTAATAAATGTGTTCCTTTTTCAGTGATTTTGAAAAGTCTTGGGCTGGTAGCTCTGAACACCAGCTCTGGTCTCTCCACTTTCACGTTGCTCTGTGGGAAGTAGTTTTTGGGAGAGCTCTGCCTGCCTGGAGGTGTCAGCTTGTGCCAGCAGCTTTGCCCCGTGCCAGCCACCCGGTCCCCAGAGCCCAGGATGCTCCCGGTGGGGGACACAGCCAGATCGCTCCCACCAGCTGTAGCCAGACATTATGGCTCATGCTAGAGGGACTTGCTGCCGGCACGGTAATTGCAGGCTAGCTAGATTTTTGCTGTGGTATTACAAAATCCCCCAGGGAAGCCCACAACTATGACCATTTACATGGTAACATTGTCAGTCATGAGTCATTTTCTTCCCCCTCTCTCTGTCTCTGTCTCTGTTTCTCCTCTCACAGACACACTCTCGCAAATGCAAGCACAAATCAACAAACTGGTAAATAAAATTTAAATGATGCTTTAGTGCATTTTCAGTGCTCTTTTTCTGGCTGAGTGTACAGTTTGATGTACTTTTTTTTTTGCTATACAGTGTAGCACAAAATGTATGGGCCACATGAATGTTGATAACTGGAATGATGACTTCTGCTTCATATTATTTTTTTTATTGGGTTACCTTTGAGAGTACTTTAATTAAAAATTAATCAGCAAAACTAAATCTTAAAAAACAAATCTTTGTCAATATAATAAACGAGGAAACTTGTGAAGTGAGTGACAGATTCACTATTTAAGTTTTTTCAGCTGACACTCCTTCATTAATACTCCAGCTTCACTAAGCTAATTGCCTCCCTTTTCCTACACAACTGAATAAATGCAATGTCTATAATCTCACTGTATTGTACTGGTTACATTATCATAATTCACATGACTAAGTACTTGCACGTTCGGTGTCCTTGGCTCTGCATTCCTCTGTAAACCAACTTTCTTGTGTACTCTGAAATGTTCACTTTGATGCTTTTTTTTTTTTTTTAAAAAAAAAAAGAGCATCTGCTAGAAGAGAGTTGGGAATATCACTGCAAAGTTGTAGGGTGCCTGAATTAAAGTTGCTATTGCAAGACAAATGTGGCCGATTTATACATGCATCCTGCTCATCCTGAGCAACATCACTCAGGAGATCGCTGCCGAACCACACACTGTCTCAGGCAGGAACGGATTTGATTTCCACCTCCCACCCACCACCCACCCCTGCTTTTGTCATTCTCTCTGCAGCATGATGCATGAGACAGGGTTTGTGTAGCTGGTCCTGTGTTTTCAGCTAACAGGCAGGGTGAAAGGGCAGTACCCTGAAACATAGCAGGGCTCAGCTCAGGTGATCCTGGGGAATGTCAAAACTGAGGATGCAGGTAGAGTAAAAAGCAGGTAAATTTGTATATCACAGTGGGTGTCTGGATTAAAAATTTGGATGGGGTGACCAGATCTGTGTGGCCAAATGTGTGCTGAAGACACCGCTGAGGACACGTGACCATGAGTTTGGCGGTGAGGCCTCAGGTTTTGCATTTTGTTAGATTTATGTTTGTGGAGTGAGCAGAGGTTGAATAATTTATGGTGGTGACCACTTAGATGCCATATGTCCTGGTTTTTTTAAAGCAGTATGCTTTTTTTTAATACACAAAAGGGAACAGACACTGAAGCTGAACTTTCTTCATTTTATTCAAGAAAAGAATATTTAAAAATGCTTGGAGTAAAGGCAGCCCCTTCTGTACAATTTGAATCTGCACTAAACTTGACCAGTCAGCATCACTCTGTTTTTGTAATGAAAAGTAAATCCAGAGTGGTTGCACAGTGTTGCACACAAGAAGAAACAACAAGACTTTTACACCAGTCTCAGTAAGAGAGCACACTTTAGTGCAGTTGTAAAGTTCAGTGAAAGCATATTTCGGTCCACTGTTTAAAAATGCTTATTTAAAAAAATAACTTCTCAGTTCCTATCCAGCAGTATACAAATGGCAGTCTTGATAACACAGACAAATTTTTGTAGGTGGTTAGCACTGTTGTTTCTGTGACATTACACTGTAAATATTCTATTGTCTGTTTTATTTTGCCGTGAGAAAAATGAAATGCTCGTGTACTAGGAGTTCACATGTCCCTTTAAGTCTTAAAATATGTTAATTTTACATGCCAAAGTCTTAAGAAGTGTTTGACTGCCCATGGCTTTTGTGTGCATCTCCAGATGGCAGATGCCATTTTGTGTTTCACATTAATTGAGTAAATTTCCTTGCTCTTTGTACATATTGCAGAGGAAGCCATTCTCTGCTTTCAATAGGACAGAACAGCTCTTTGGCATCAAACCCTTCTGGTCTGGTGGTACTAAAACTGTTTTAAGGTGGAATTCTGAGAACAAGCTGTTGGCAATACAGATTTCCTCTATTGTAGATGAAAGTCAGACGGTTAACAGTTATCTTAGAAATATCTTGAAGGTGTTTCCTGGTGAATTGTGAAACAAACCAGTTAGGATAACCTCAGGGGCTGAAGACATAATAAGATGTATGTTTTTTCAATATTCATTTAGCTAAAGGAAAAAAAAAATCTTTCATCTTGGAGGGCACTGTTTTTCATTCATTTTTTTGCCAGTTTTATTTTTCCCCCCTCTCACTTTCTAGATGCTAAAAAACAAGCCTCAGGGCCTTTAAAATACTTCACTTTGTCCAAATGTTAGTGTAGTTGCAGAAATTTGCAGTACTGCTTTTGTGGGCACAGGCAGTGAAAGAGGGTGTGATGGGGCTGCCGCAAGAACCGCCTGAGGTGCCCCATGGTGCTGTCCGGTGCTGGGAAGCAGCGACAGCCGCCCCACCGCTGGCACCGCGCATCCTCCCGTGTCTCCTCCAGCACCAAACCCATGGGGTCCTCGCCGCACCGCTTGCCTGAGCCACCCACCAGCCTTCCCCAAGGTACCTCATACGAGGGCGTTTTGAGTTTGAAAGCTGTGGTGCTCAGGGTAAAAAGGCATAGCAGTTGTATAGCTAAGTGTGACCCAAGTCCAGATGAATTTCTATATGTAGGTTATAGTATTTATAAAAGTTAGACGTTTGTGAGGAGAATTTATGCACAGCAATGCTTTGTAAGTGGCTTAACATGTTTTTACACCAAGATAAAATGAGTCCAGCAATGAGATTTTAAATCACCCTTTTTAATTTTTTCTGTATGTTCTCTCTTCCAAACTCCCTGTAGAAGGGAGGCAAAACAAATATCCTGTCTGTTTGAAAAAGAATATAGAAGACAGAAGTTAATGCTCATCAAAGAAACCAAGATTATATGTCATGTTATTAATCAGATTTTTATCATGGTAAGTGGTGTCCAGATATAGTTGAAGTGGGCAGTGTACATAATAACATAATTATGGGTGTTATAGTGACGTAACAGCAGCAGGAGCTCGGCTCCTGACTCCTTTGTTTTCCATTCACACCCACCATGATCTACTGCTATATTTAGTTGTTTTTCACAGTGCTACCTAATACTGTCATCCCAAGTATTTTTTTTTTTAAGTAAAAAAATAAAGATAAGACCATATTGATTTTCCATGGAAGCCCAAACACTGGAATCTTTTCTTGCAGATGAAAATTCAAACTGAGGAGAGGGTGGGGGTTTTTTTTGTTTTGTTTTGGTTTGGTTTTTTTTGTAGATTATTGTCATCTTTTGTGTGTGAAATGCAATTGCAGTTGGGGCAAAGCAGCAGCTGGTAGGAACCGTCCCAGTTCCACTGCCTTCTGCAGGCTGGGACTATCTGTGTCGGCTGAGGAGCTGCTCCAGACAATTTAAGGCAAGCTCGTGGAGCATGGAAGAACTGAGATTATTACATAACTAAGTGGTGTTTGGGGATTTAAATAAAGGAAGTTTTGACTGCTGAATTGCTGTACTTTAACAGTTCTCAGTCTATCATTTTTGGCACAGCTTGTTTGCGTGGGCTTGCAGTTCCAAAGACACCTGAAAAACACCCGTGTGCTTCTCGTGTAGCACTGGCACAGTGCAGGGCAGCGGAGCTGGGACCCTGGGAGGCGCTGGCAGCAGGCGGCATTGCATTCTGCTCACACCCCATCGTAACCTAACTTCCCATGCCCAGAAGTTAGGCATTGTGATTCTCCCAAAAGAAAAGATCTCATTTTCAAAATACAGCTTTTGTGGTGAGGTATACCTGCTGTGGTGAACTAATTATTGGTATGTGGGTCTGTGTGATGCCTGTGGGCATTTTGCTTTGGCCTGCAACAAGAAAAAAGGAGGTTTAATGCCTCACGGAGCACTGCTTTTTCCTTCTATGTCCTTGTTATCACAGAACTGGCTCCTGAATTAAAGCACAGGCTTTGTCAAACACCACCAAATCAAGTATGCCGCGAGTGAAGCTCGCAATGCGAACATCAGAAGTGTCTTCTGTGTTTAGCAATATAGGAAAGTGTAATGCTGTTATAAAGAAAAAAAAATGCTCTCAGGAGTCCCGGACTAGATGAAGCCACAAGTCCAAGAGCCCTGGAAGGATGTTGCTAGCCAGCTTTACAATAGGTTTATTCAGCAGGAGTCAGCAGGGTTGCCTATCTGTGTTCCTGTAGTCAAAGCTCATTCATTCTGTGTAACATAGGTCAGTTCTGGTGAAACTATTGATATCTGTAGAGCACTTGCCCTACTGCTGTGATTTTTTTTTTTAAATAATCAGCACCGTAGTTAGAAAGCTTTACTGGACTCCTGTATGTTGTATTTATTGCAACATCACAGCTCCCTCTTTCTTTAGTTGAGTACACATACTATGTTTTATGCAAAGCAGTGTAAACATGTGAACAAAGGTGGAGAGGGGTCTGTATAGGAAGAGCTTTCAAAATTACATCCTCTTCCCAAGATCTTATACAAAGTATTTTAACAGCAGACAAACAAAGCTCCTCTCCTCAGCCTCAGCCTCAGCCTCAGCCTCAGCCTCAGCCTCAGCCCCAACCTCAGCCTCAGCCTCATTCTTTGCATAAATTCAGTGACATATACTGAGGATATACCAGAATAAATAAAACACTGTCTGTCATTGCCTTCTCCTGGACCTTTTCTGATCACCTCAGCTCGATGTAGGAATATCACCAAGTCACTGTGTACTTGGGTATGTTTTGGAGCTGCTCACAATGGTGTGTTCTGGTTTTTGAGAAAGATGCGTGATGCCATGGGGAGCTGCCCAGACTGAGGTACCAGAGTGCAAGGCAAGAGGGTCACCTGTAGCCAGCCATGTAGAAGGCACCTGGTACATCAAATAACAGTAGCACAGTTGATTGATCTTTGTCTACTGTCAAGACAAGCACTTCTGCTAATGCAGTCTTCTATATCTAATGAGGCTTATGCTCAGCTTGCTGAAGATGAAGACAGAAGTTCCTAAAAAGCCCAATTTTAGTAGTCACATTCAAGCGGAACTCCCTTTTGCCTCATCAGGCAATGCAAAAGGCTTAGAGAGTAAAACAGGAGATTAGGATCTTGGACAGAGGAATGTTCTTCCTCACTTTGCATGGCATGTGGCAGACCACTGCCTCAGTATCCCTGACTTCATAGTGTTGCTTTCTTTCCCCAAAAAGAGTTGTCTGACTGAATTCAGAAGCATGAATGAGGCTCTCATAGGTCACAATGCTTAAAGCCAGAGCAATGCCTATAAATATGTAAATGAGAGTTTTACTTTATCCTGGGAAGGGCTGAAACTTTCCTCAGGAGACTTCCTCTGACTTCAGGACTGGTTTCAGTAAGTACCCTTGGCAATGCAAAATGGAAGTGCATGAATAAATGAACTGGAAGATGTACATGTAGCTCCTGCCACTCCCCAAATACCTTTCCCAGCTCTGAATGCAACACAGATTTTAATCATGGAGCAACAGATGATTGATGGATGATTAATAGCTAATTTGCGAGATTCATTTAACTTCATTTTACTTATACACCGTATGTAGAATTAGTCAAGGCTTGTAGAGGAAAGGAAGTGATGAGCCATTGTTCCCATTAAATTATAATGACAGCCTTCCTCATCACTGTATATTTATTATGTAAGAAAAGGAAATGTCTAGTAAAAATCTGTATAGGTTAATAACACCTTCATAATATAGTCCCTCTTTTCTATTGACTTGAATAGCCCTCCTACTGACTTTTACTGGATTATTAGAGTTAATTACATCAATTGCAATATAATTGATTCTTAAATACTATGTAGGAACCTCATACAATTATGGAAAAACAAAAGTCATCTAGACATCTCCGATCAGAAAAGATTTGGAATTCCTGCACATTTAATTCCTGATAATCACCAGTCAGTTTGGACATTAAGATTGCAGGGTTTCTTGTTTTCTTTCTGTTAGGTTTTGACAGAATTGATAGTTTTACAACATTTAACTCAGTGTGCATGGAAATATAAGATTAAAGAGACGAATGTAATTTGCTAAAATCGTTACTTCATCTCCTAAAAGTGAAATGTATTACCTGCCTGTCTAGATTAAAATACAACTTACGCTCACACATGCATGCTCAAGAGGGAAAAAAACCCCCAGAAATATGTATTTATCATTCAAGGTTGCAATCCTTTATCCACAGGTGCAAGCGTTCCTACAGATCTTGCTTGCTAAAGTCACCAAGGGCCTTCAATGTAATGACATGAAGCAGAGCTGAACACTGATCTCCAGAGGGTAGGAGATCTATGCATTATTTCACTGAGTAACTTTGACATAAAAACGGTTTCTAAAGGATGGTCCTGTATTCCAGATAAAGATTACAGACCATTCAAAAGAAGGTGCTTTAAGATAAACCCTCTGAGGCATGCTACAACATTATTAAGCAGCAGTTCAACTTTAAAGCAAGTCAGACGTAACATTTTTTGTGAGTCTGTTCTTGGCCAGGGTCCCCTGTGGTACCAGCGTAGGAGATGTTAGTCATTTTATTTTTTTTTCTAGCCGGCTTTGTTACGGTTCTCCAGTGGCCTTCTAGGAGCCGTGCAGCATTTTGTGAGAGTGAGTTTGCTTTGTGTTTGTGCCTAGATTGTGCAGCTGAAGTCTTCACAAGGTAAATTCAACAATCTTTATGTTGCTCCATTAAATGTCCTCAAGTCAATTCAGTTGTTATGGGGATATCACTTCAGAGTTCCAGCTGAGCAATATGTGCAAGTTATTATTATGCGAAATAATAACTTCTGTTACAGTTATTATTTTTAGTATTATTATTAATATTTTTTGCTTTACAGCTTAATGCACGCACTTAACCACACTGCAGCAGCCGGCTATCAAAGGCTTCCCTGAGGAAAAATTAAGCACTTAGAGTAATAAATTATGAAAAGACTACGTCTAAGGGCACCATCCACCTTGTTCTCACACCCGCTTTAAGTGTTAAATAAATCATAACATCCTGTTCGTCGTGCCATCAGTAGGGGTTAAATAAGTCATTGTAAATGAGCTTCAAATCATAGGACATAGCTGGCTTCCAAGTGTTTTGTTTGCAAGGAGAAACAGCTCCAGGCCTTTTGATAGTTCGGGTCTTTAAGGAAAGCCTTTTTTCCATTCCAACTACTTCCTGTTAATGTGGAAATGAGAGGAAATGAACATTAAGCAGAAGGATGGGCCCATCCTTTTCCAGTCGTGTGCCTAATTTGTCAGGTGCAATATTGGCACCTGGAGGCTTGTTTTGGCTCCTATTACATCCTTGCTGGGGAAATATCAGAATACGTGTAACGAACGGCATGGGACTTCAAAGGGTTTTTGTTATAGGGAGAAAGAATAAAGGCTGGCGTCATTAGAAAATGCAGAGTTGAATAGCCCAGTTTGTTTGCTGAGTGTAAGGGTTATAAACAGCAATAAGTTAAAAAACAGAAGAGGAAAATATGTGACATTTCATTCTAAACCTAGCTGTGACCATTAAGCATGTAAAGGGAAGTAGACCCCGTAAAATTCTTCTTGGGAATGCCTTGAACATGTTCTTCGTACTTCTGAATCTTCATGTAAAATGCCTCATTGTTGAGGACTTGTTGGCATGTACGTGCATTTCAGTAGGAGGCATAAGTGTTTTGTGGTAAAATTATTTATGGCTTTTGAGTTACAGAGATGGCAAAGCTGTTGTAAGGGGCTCTGGATCGTAGATCAAAATCTGCAAACTTAAGATGCCAGAACCTGCCTGGTGTCTTTACTTCATGCTGAACACCGCAGTCATACTTTCTCCTTTGGGACCTTTCTTGGATTAAAGAACTGCCCAAGATTAGTAAGAGTGCCCATGCTGGGCCAGTGTATTAGCAATGCATCTCTCTGGCTGGATCTGGAAAAAAAAAAAAAAAAAGAAAAAAAAAAGTGTTTAAGGCTCCAGTAATGGAAAGAATGAGACTGAAGCAGAACTTATTTGCCACTAATGTTCTGAACTGTGAAGTGACTAGGGTTGGTTTGGATTTTTAGAACTGAGTAACGTTTTGGACCGAAGTGACCATTCATGTGCCACTTTTTTCAGTCATGAATTGCAATTAATTAGCATTTGGGAGTGGGAGGAGGGGAGACAGTGTAGCTAATTATTATTTCATTCAGGTAAAACCATGGTGAATCAAGCCATGAGTAATATATACAGATCTGCAACTGTTCTGAGAGCAAATCCATTCAGATCAGTGAAATGAGATAATAGACTTGGGAAATCCAGCTGCTGTGCAGATGTTGGGTGGAATTTTCCAGGGAAAAGCAGTTATGCCATTTTTCGTGCCTGATTCTGCATCCTTTGCTCAGGAGGAGGTCTCGCTTGTTGCAGAACAAGTTACCGCAGAGCAAGCAAACCCTGTGCTGAGGAAACATCAGTGGGTTTGGGATTCACTGATCCCTTTCTCCTAGACTGGTTCAATTTGGAGACATTAGATGGAAGTCTTGAGGCCAAGCATCCAGGGTCGGCTCTTCCCTGTGAGCAGGCAATATACTGTGTATCATTTCAGCCATCCTGGGCTTGCAAGTGGTCTCAATTTGACTGTAGAAGGTGGCTGTGTGTTTTGGAATGACTATTTCTTCACCTGAGCGTTGTCAAGGTGATCAGTCATTTACTTGAAAATCTTTTGCAGCCATCAAAGATTTCTTTTTTATGCTTTTCTGACTTACACGGGGCATTAGATCAGTAGAGGAAACACAAGAGTGACTTGATGGCAATTCTATCTTGGTGCTGAGGGCACTTCACCACCTTTTTTTGTCAGAGCCAGTGGTTCTTGGCCTTCATCTTCTTGAGAGGCTGCTGACTGACCTTTTGTCCAAATCCCCCCAAGAAGAGGCTTCTTTGTCATAGAATCATATAATAGTTTGAGTTGGAAGGGACCTTTAAAGGTCATCTAGTCCAAATACCCTGCAATGAGCTGGGACATCTTCAACTAGATCAGGTTGCCCAGAGCCTTGTCCAACCTGAACCTCTCTGGGCAACCTGTTCCAGTGCCTCACCACCCTCATTGTAAAAAAGTTTCTTCCTTATATCTAGCCTGAATCTACCCTCTTTTAGTTGAAAACCACTACCCCTTGTCCTGTTGCTACAGGCCCTGATAAAAAGTCTGTCCCCATCTTTCTTACAAGCCCCCTTTAAGTATTGAAAGGCTGCAGTAAGGTCTTCCTGCATCCCTCTCTTCTCCAGGCTGAACAACAGCAGCTGTCTCAGCCTGTCCTCATAGAAGAGGTGTTCATTCCATCTGATCATTTTGTCTAGGGAAAGAAATCTTCTGTGGATATGCACACAACAGCAGTAGCACATACTGTGTGATGGCTTCAATGCCAGGGTTCTGCAGCAAAGACGAGTTGGTTTAATCTGGTTTGGTTGCACTGTAAGTGGCCAAGTACTGCTCATGAGATGTGTCTTGTTGACTCAGCGGTGAGGGCGGGAGATCGTTAGCTACAGGAGAGGTGCAAAAGAGGTTGGAGGCAAGAAAGAAGAGGAGCTTAGTAATCCTTTACTCTCACCCCCAGAGACATTTCTGCTGTTTGTGGCCTAATTTATGGTAAAATGCAAAACTACAAAAAGCCAAAAAAACTCTGAAATAAGTGCAGGATTGTCCTATATATGCTTATTTATATATATGTAACAACCTGAATGGAGGTTGTAGTGACATGGGTGTTGATGTCTTTTCCTGAGTAAGAAGTGGTAGGATGAGAGGAAATGGCCTCAGGTTGTGCTGAGGAAGGTTTAGATTGGATATCAAGAAAAAATTATTTACCAAAAAGGCTTATCAAGCATTAGAACAGGCTGCCCAGGGAAGTGGTGGAGTCACCATCCCTGGAGGTTAAAAGATGTGTAGATGTGGCACTTAGGGACATGATTTAGTGGTGGACTTGGCAATGTTAGACTTATGGTTGGACTCAATCTTTTCTAAATGATTCTGTGATTTCCCTCTAATAATGTTCTCTACTCTCCATTATCCCAGAGACACCAGGAAGGATTAATGCTGCAAAAGACCTGAGTGGCCTCTCTACCCCCACAGATGACCATTACGCTGATAGCTCTGGAACCAGTTTGAGGTATGTACATTGCCAGCATACTGCATGATCTGGTTAATGGACTTGTTTTGTAGTTTTTGAGCTTAATTATGTCACCCTCTACAAGCCCAGATGCCATGAATTTGAGGAATGTGTAAGTCATCCTCCTTGTGGATGGGTGAAAGAGCTTTGCAGGGGGAATACAACCTTGCTCTGGTGACATGTTCCACTTTGCACTCATCTCTGAAAGAGATACGACTTCTTCCTTTGGTATACCTCCTGGGATATAATTTCCTATTGCACCAAATATTGCATTTTTCTGCAGTTCCAAGGAACACAAACTAATAAATCAAAATAAACAGGCTTTGGGGGGCAATCCTTGATATCTACAGCAATTATCAACTACTTATGTTCCTCATGTCTGTGAGTTCAGCCAGGATCGGTGTGCTCCTGACATGCCATTTGCACGGCCCAGGAACAGTAGCATTCAGCACTTCCTTTTCCTTTGTTTTAGAGAATTACAGAGCAGGTCGTGTGCTTGTGCAAATATAGCCGGTTTCTCTCCACTCTGGTATCTTTTGTACCGTATGTATAGCTTTGATAAGCAGCACATGTGTCTGCTTCCCGGCTATAGTGTTTCCACTCTGATCTCAGGAGTGTAGCTAAATCAATATATCCTTTGTGATGTGCAGATGGAAATAATCTCCAGAAAGATGCATTTCTGAGCTTTGCCCAGTACGTATTTATTTGAGAGGTACAGCTGGTTTGTGGAAAGGTACAATCCAAGACCATATGGGAGCACACTGCTAACTCTGCTCAAGCAGCTTTACGCTGCTCTTGTGGCTCCCCCATGACCATCAGTAGGGCCTCTGGAAGGCTCCTTTGATGTAAAGGGATGCCAGGCAGGGTGTTGCTTCACCCCTGAGGGGCAGAAAGAGGGGCAGCCTGCCTTTACAGCCCCGCGTGCCCTGCCTCTGGCTGCCAAACCCTGCACCACACCTGAGGACCTTGCTAGCTGCCCCAGTATCAGGTTGCCTCAAGGTGCTCATCAGTCCTGCTCCCTGAACTGGACCAGGTGCAGACAGGCCATTTCCATCCTAGAATGGCCTAAGTAAGGTTTGCTGATGTGCTTCTGTCTACTACTTCTGGTTAATGGACCTAAACCCAGATTCCAGATCTCTAACCAGGTGCAAGGCTAAATGTTCCCATATTCCATGACTGCTTGGGGTGACACTTGGATTCAAGTTCAGTGTGCAAAGGTCTCTGGCAGACTCTAAGCTTCCCACCCTGTGATAGAAAAGAATTAAATTTCTGATAATTTTGCTCAGTTCAAGCCCCTCTGGATGCTAAATGGGTAACACGCATCTAGTAAACTTACATGGGCAATGTGAAAATGCTGTTGTTTTTCAAAGGCTGGCACTATAAAAGATTACATTATTTGAATCAGAATACCCGAGTATCTAACAAATCAGTCACACCTGTAAAAACACAGGTTCATTATCAATACCTGCATCATTAATGACACGCTACCAATAAAATATTGTATGAGTGAGATTCAACTAACCAAAGAAGAGAGGTGGGGTTTTGGTGGGTTCCCCCTCAGCCGCTAGGACGAGGCGAATGGTGCCCCATTTTCTCTCCATGGATGGTGCAGGGAGCCCAGGGCAGGGGCAGGCGATGACAGCGGGGGAGCTGAGGGTGTTGCGGATGCCTGGCCCGCCAGCCCCCACCATAGGGAGGAGCGTCAGGCTGACACCTCACAGTGCCTGCAGGCGCTGTGGCCATTTGCTAAGAAAACTCATGTCTGTTTGCACACGTTTATTCACACATGTTTTAAAATGCAATTCCCTCGTGCAAGACAGACTGAACATCTGAGTTCTGGTTCTTCCCAGAGCAGTTTCACAAGGAACTTGTGCTTTCTTTCCTGGAGTCGACATTTTGCATAGGGAAACACCCATCTCATTTACAACCCAAATCCCTCCTTCCTATACGTACTCAGATGTTCAAGCGGATAGTTCTCCATGAATAAAAACTGTTGTGATTTTAGCTGACAAGTTGAGATTCCATACTGGAAGCAACCCTGGCAAGCTCACCTTTACCTGCTGAATTTGGACAAATACTCCCAGAATACTCTTTTCTCTGTCTCCTGCTGCTCGGATCACCATCTCCATGTTATTAAGGGCTAATTTTAAGTTGAGTCACAAATACTTTCCAAGCAAAAGCCATTGGTGTGCTGGAGTCACAGCAGCTGGGAGCTGCTCCTCCTCCTCCTCAGTGAGGTGAGGTGAGGTGAGGCAGGTGCGGCCCAGCGCCGCCATTTCCCTCCCCAGGGAGGGCACTGCAGGCTGCTGGAAGCCTCAGGTGCCATTTTGTGCCATGATGGAGGTGTTAGAGGCCGTGCTTTCTCCCCTGCAACATGCTGGGGTTGTTGTGTGTATCTACACCAACTTTCACTGTAGTATGCCTCGAATATCCCCTGAAGATCTGACAGGGAGTGTATTTTGCTGTGTGAGGAGCACCTCAGCCCCCTGAGAGGAGGAGCACGCATGGTGGTGGTGGCCCTGCCCCTCCTGCAGTGCCATGTGCCCCCAGACAGGGTGGTCCCCATTGCACAGGCAAGATGCTGTGGTGTGGTATGGTTATGTGGGCTTTCCTAAGGTCGGGCATCAGTGAGCAGCAGGGCTCTGGCATCCCTTTGCAGCTCTGCTGTTTGTAATATGTATTATCAGCGCTGCTATAATGCTCGAAAATGGCTGCTTCTTTCTGAATAAAAGGAAAGTCGCTGCTCGTATCTCAAGGATAAAAGCCTGTCTGGCTGGAAATCAGTGCAGGGTGCTGAAAATGGGTAGAGCAGCTGAGCCAAGCACGGCGCTGTGTCCCCAGAGATCAGCACTTCAGCTCCCCAGAGCAGAGGCTGCTGCTTTGGCACGAGTGAGACGGACCTCCCCTTCCCCTCGCCATTGCAAGCAGCCACAGAAAACCTGACCCATTCTCCAGCATGGGGCTGCCTAGGCTAGCCAAACGCTGCTGAGCCTAGCCCTGGCTGACCACGATGATAACCAGCCATATGTCTTGTTTTCACGCCCTTACTATTGATTTGTCAGCTCTGCCTCCTCTACCAATCCAGCACAAGAAGGTCCCATTCCTTCACCTGTATTTATCTGGCCTTCCTGAAACCTGTGATCCTATTCTCTGCATATTACCTGTGATACAGCAGCAGAAGGTTTCAGGATGTCTTCAGGAGGTTTTAGGGTGAGGGCAGTAGAGTGATGGTGTTGCAGGACAGCCTGGGAGGAAAGGTACCTCACCCAGGAGGAGAGGGAAACACAACAAATCCTGTCCGATTTCATGGTAAAAAGGGACAGTGTGAAATGGTAATATTTTTATTCTGTTGCCAATGTGTGAATTTTGCAAAATGTGGGGCCTGCCCTCTGAAAGGTATTCAGTGTCCTTCAAGATACCATTTCAACAAGCTCATCCTCCAGGACCATGTCCTCACTGGAACTGTGTGTCCATGCATGCACACTCCCCCAGCACAAATCAAAAATCCTTCCTTTTAACAAATTCACAGAGCTTCACAAAAACCTATGGGAATATCTGGTTTTGCATGCAAATATTTACCAAGTAAAAATGGATACTTTTCCACAGCTCCTAGTGCTAGGCTTCTTCTGCAGAGAAACTGCCAACTGTACATGCATGCTGGTTTGGCACCGGGACAGCACATTCCCTAGAGAGTAGAACGAAACCACAAACTCCTTTTGCTTGTGAACCCCTTTCCACAGAGCAGGTGAAAGCATGCTGAACTCACCCTTGCCTCCTAGCTTTGCTGTTTTCTAAATGTCATTTGAAAGTCTCGCCCCCTCCTCCCTCCTCCCCCTGTCCCCAGTTTTATCCCTCTTTCAGGAGGCAGCCATCAGAAACAAAACCACAATGCGGGGCTTGGCTGGCTGCGTGCATTCAGCAGCTGCTCTGTTCCAAGTTCTGGGCAAGCCACAGCTATCCAGATTCCCACTTGTCCTATGTCTTCTGCCTCAGTTGCAGTACAGCATCTTGAGCTAGAAGGACCACTAATTGACCAGCTTGGACGGGTTGCCAGCACTGCAGTACAGTCAGCCTGCTGTCCCCAGTTGTCTGTGCTTTTCCCCCCTTCGCTACACTTCCAGCCCTTCCTGATCCAAAGCTTGTGGCATCTTCCAAGTCCTCCTTGCATTCAAGACTCTAATTCAGCATGTGGTATGCTGTGCTTTTCCAGCAGGCTGCTTTTTGTCATTATCTCTCTACCCAAGTGAATGTTCAGGATGGGTATGTTCTTTCTTCAATTATTGCAGAGAACTAAAATGTAAGCAATAAATGCTAAAGCCAGATTTTTCTAATGCAAAACATCAAGCAAAATCTTTGTGTTCTCGTATAATTATTCCAAAAGAGTTACAAGCCTGGAAATAACAATACAATTCTCTATCTTAAAATATGAAACAGTGTTTTCTTACAGGATAAGATAAGAATGTGATTTAAGTTTGCTTTAGCGCATTTCTTCACTGTGTTGTGCTGACATGATTGTTCAAAGAAATTGTGCTTTTGGAAGGAAAAGGTTAAAGTTTGCTACTGATATTCATCAGGAGATGGATATTTAATCTTTAATCTCTTGTTCTAGGCCCCTACTTCGGATCAACTCATTATCCCGAATAAACGATGTGTCATTCCCATTATTTATGTTTCACTGCAGCCAAAGTATCTGGACCTCGTTTTGGTAAGCACCATTCATTTCGACCCATTCAGTATTAATCTCCCTTCTAACATCTTTCCTGTCCTATGTGCTGTCCCCTATTTGCTTTTATGTTTTCCGCAGAGTGTTTATAAAAGGATAATCTTTTACAAAGCAGACAGAATTTTTGTGTATAAACTGCTCTGTTTGAATGCCTCATTGATATACCATCTAAACTGAAGTGTTCAGCAAGATTAGTGCATCCACTGAGCCACTGAACTGGGTAAAAATATGGGAACTGCTCCTTTCTTTATAGCGAGAGAGGATAGCTAATGATGCCATCTTCTTTTAAATAGGATACTTTTAGCAGATGGACTCTGAGAATATGAATACATTCCACAAATAAAAAATAATCAACAAAGGAGGTGGCTTATAGTGACAAATAAAAGGAGAAAAAGGCATGGAATGTATAGATTATGTAAAGACCTCGAGCCAGCTTCCATCTTAGTGAAACTGGTGTAAATGCAGAATAATTCAGTAAAAATGATGTGAATTAGTGGGGTTTTTACATCATTGTTGCTCACATCAGGATCTGGTCTTTTTGTATTGCAATTGCAGATGACTTCAGCTAGGATAGGGACTTGCAATGCCTTGAAATGCAAATGATACATTTTTCTCTTTCTCATGCTGATATAAATTTGCAGTGAGAATGTTTTGGGCATGATCCCCTCCTTTTTTTACATGAAATAACTAAATAAAGACTGCCTGGCACATATAACGTACACTTATTTCGTCTGCCTCCTTTGCAATGTGTATCTAGTGACATCGGGTGCCACTGACACACCCTCTGAGATGCTGACACTTTATGTTAGAAGAACACAGTATGCAAGTGAATCTGTGCCCATATTCCCACATTTAGACGGGAAAAATCCCAAACAGACATGTGGTACTATCATTTGAATGGCATAGATTCTTAAATACATTTGTCACTCTGTACACTTGCCAGCTTTTCTTTGAAGATATAAACCACCAAAACACTCCAAATTTTATCCATCATGACTCCGTCAACATGTAGCACTGTTTAGCATGTTATTTTAGTTAAATTGCACTATTGTTGTCCATCTATTATGACATAAACTAGGATTGGTGCCCTTGCATTAAAATGAAATGAAAACTGTAAGAAGGAGTTGGGAAAAAGAAAACATTGAGAAAGTTGTGCCATTCATTTAGCAGCGAAGGAATGTGAGGGGGGATATTAGAGAGGCAGGAAGCACAACAGGTGTCAGGCACCCATAGTTCCAGCTTTAAAAGGGTTCGCTCGTGTTTACAAGGGGCTGCATGCTGGGCATGGTTCAATACCACCTTTGGGGACTGTGCATAGAGAGGGATGAGACCTCTCTGGATGGCTCCTCTTGTCATTTTTAATTCACCTCCCCCACTGATATGACCCAGACCTGACTTCTAGTAAGAAAACACTGTCCATGGCTATTTCTGGAGTCTGTCAACACCACTGCAAGGTTAGTGAGAGCAGTTTGTGGGTCGGGGACAGAGGTAACCCAGCTTATACCCAGATTACTGAGTTGTCATTACTCTTTGGAGATAGTCCATGTAATTTAGTACACAGAAGCAGTCTCAAGGAAATAATTGCCTGTTCAGTCCTAAGAAGACTGGTAATAAGAAAATGAGTCTGTCAGTTTCTGGTTGCCATTAGCTGAGGTTAAAATCTTTCTATTATAGCTGCTATCCAAGTGCCCTGTGCATAGTGGGTGGGTGGTCTCATAGAATCATAGAATCAATTAGGTTGGAAAAGATCTTTAAGATCATCAAGTCCAACTGTTAACCCAGCATTGCCAAGTCCACCAGTAAACCATGTCCCTAACCCTCTCAACACAGGAGAGAAAAAATCATCACCATATTTGGCAAAAATTGGCCTACTTACTGGGGTGATCAACATTGCACTGGTCTGGAGAGAGCTATTCTTTCAGTGTTAGGACCACTGCTCTCTAAACTTCTGTGTTTAGTGGTCAGATCTTTTGTAGAAACAAGTGCGGTTCCCACTGTGCTGCTGGGGGCCAGGCATCTGATGGTGTAAACCAGAAGAGATCTACCAACAGACCCCTGACAATTTCTGATGTTTTTCAGCAGTGGAGATATAATGTACATAGTAAATGAACACAGCATTTTTTCTTCCAAAGGTGATCAGACATTACTGTCCTGGACTAAAAGTTTTAGTGAAAGAGCAGTGCTTGTAAGCGTAATTTATTGCCTAGCAGTTTTGTGTGATGAACCACCATGTTCCTGGAAATCCCACAGGAAAGAACATGTTTCTAGGCACCAAAATCATTGCACAAGTGATACAGAGGTGATTTGTGCCAAGGCAGGGTGTCCATAGCTCTGGAATGTGTCAGACTTGCTTTACATGTGCAGGTCAACCGCACGGTGTGTTGCATTAGCTCAGATCCAGGATGTGGCAGCTCTGTCACTTCTGGAGTCATCATGCTGGCAGCTCTCATTCAGACAGGGTTTTCCCAAGCACTGAATTCAAGTTAGTGAAGACCTAATGAAACAGTTTTTGGAAAATACTGGTAAACAATTGTAGGTGCACCAGTGTGGGGACAAATTTCTGGATGATTTATTTGCACTTAATTAACCTATTCTCACTCTCTGCAGGGGAATTTCTCTCTGCCTGACTATGTGGTGGGACTGGGATGAGCCCACCAGGTGTTCAGTAGACAGATTTGTGGCACTGGGTCTGTACTAGAACAAGGGAGACAAGGGGAGGATGAGTGAGAGAGGACCAGGGACAGACTGAGGGAGGTTCAGCTGGGTGCCAACAGACCTACTTTCACAGGTAAAGCAAAGAGTCAAGGAAGTAATAATAAAAGTCCTAGGCTCTCATGCACAGTGCCCGTGCAGATTAACATACATAGGAAAATCAGAATGGGCTGGCCATAAACGTGCAAATAGAAGACCGAATAAATAGACACTGAAGAGGAGAGATGATATGATACAGTATGATACAATACGATATGATATGATACAATGTGCCTCTTTTGCACCAGGCATTGGACGTGGCTTCATGGTGTGGAGGTGATCCTTGTTGGAATAGTCTTTGCCATAAGGAAAGGATCATGTCTAGCACCAGGATACTCTAGTGATGTACCTGTATCCTCCTTGCATTTCTCACTGCTGATTAAATACCTCCATGCTGTGAGGCAGGAGAATGAACAACCGATGTGGGTGGGCTAAGCTGTTTTTTCCCACAAAGTCCCTGTTATGACTACATAAGGAGATAGGATGTCCATGTGGAGGCTGTGTGCCACTCTCCTTTTTGCAATGTATGATTGTGGATAGCAGGAGACAGACCTGCTGTCAGTAATGGGGATTACTGAAAGTGCTCACTGCTCCTAATCTGGGAATACACTCACATACATGCTAAGCAATGCTGTGATCTGATCCTCACCTGTACTGGCATCCCTGCTGCTACTGCTGTGACTTTTATTAACACTCAGGATAAGGCAGTTCCCACGTCACTCATTCCATCCATCTAGTCCTAAACATGCAAAGGTGTAGGCAACGTGTCAGGGAAAAAGAAGGAAGAGGGAATGCTGTGGTGACAGTCGGTCATTAAAGAACCAGGCTATCCCATATCCTCTGAGGCATGAAATCTGTCAAAAGATAGTGTATTTTTAGGAGCTGACTGTAGACACTGATGCAGTCTATGTTGTTGGTATAAAGGTACAGAGATCTAGGCACTAACATGATTAATACCATGTCTCAACAAAAGGGATTTCCCACATTTATATTGCTCAGAAATAGCTTTCCATAAATTTGATATGAGTACTTGGCAAATAAAGCAGCCATCAAACACCAATAAAAATATGTTGTGATACCTGCAATATACACCTAAAGAAACAGAGAACATTAATATTCGAGAACTACTCTTCAGGTACCCATAAAAATTGGATGTTACGGAGACTCTGTCAAGGTAGAAAGGTTCAAACCTTAACCCAATGTAAAATGTGCATTGTAAAATTTCTTTCTTGTGAAAAATCAGGATTTCGCACTAGCAGCCTGGTTGAAGTGAGTGCTGACCAGCCAGGTGTCTCCAGCATGCCTGGGATGCATTTGCCCTGTCAAGCACATGTGGGAATCCTTTCCTTGTGGATTGGTCTGGTTTTCTGGCAGTGAGGGGCCATGTCCCTCTGGCTCCCAGTACCTGGGGCAGTGTGAGAGGCAGGGGATGTCCTGGGGGCAGAGGGGAGCGGCCTTTCTTTGTATGCATGAGGCAGGCGGTGCACGGTGTTGTCCTGCACTCAGGGAAATCTCTTTAAATAGTATTCCTCATAGGACACCATTTTTAGCTCCCCAGGCAGTGTAGCTCTGTTTGAGGGTCCAAGGGCTAACGAGTGCAAGTCCTTTTAAGGATCACCAAGTGGAGAGGCTGCCCTAGCTTCTCATCAGGATTGCACTTTTCTCTTATCCCCTTTTCTCTGCTCCCCCCAAGTCCCTCCTCTACAAATAAAAAGAAATGAAGCTCTTCCAGGGATTCTGCCTAGGATAAACAGCCCTGACCACTTTACTTTAAGAGAATAATTGGGAATGTTTCCTACAGATGCTGTCTGAGCACACAGAAATGCCAGAGTGATAGACACAGCTTAAATCCCTAGACTGTCAGACAGATAAAGATGGTCTGTCCCAAAATCTGCCTATCCCTTGTATCGCCATGTCAAAATGAAGCAGAAACCTTTCACACGTCATCACTTCTGTTAGCTTAAGTCCAGATCCTTGCACCCTTACTCATGGTTAGTAGTGCCTTACTGTAGAAGTAGCGCTACTGACTTCTCCAGGCCAGCTCCTGGAGGAAGACTCTATTTAAACCTGCAGCTGAGATCTAAGTGTCAAAGCTGCACATATCCTTAGCTACATTTAAGGCAGCACTACATTGTATATTTAATTAATCTAGAAAACAGTTTCAGTAAAATAAAACTGTACTTTTTACCTAGCTGTCTCAGTATGGCTATGAGTACTTTGAGAGCTCAGATAAATAAATATGAATACACTAATAGCTCTTTTTATTGCCCTCACCAAAGAATCCTGTTACAGCTGTAAGGCAGGTTTTAAATCCAGAACAGACAGTTGTAATTGTGCTGCCTTACATACATAGCCCAGGCCACTCATTTTGCACCCACCATTTCACTTCATGGTATCATTTCACCTATGGGGACATTTCTGAACATTTGAATACATCCCTACACAAAGTGTTTTGCCAAGTGAGGTTTTTTGGACCTCATTTGGAAAGCCCCCAAAGATGTAACTTCTGGGTCTCTTCTGACTTAAGAAAAAAAATTTTGATGAAAGCTAAATCAGTTAACACCAAATTGGGTTGATAGGGGGATCCTTGTCTTCTCAGCTAACGGTATGAAACCAGATAAAGGGGTTGATTTGACAGCTGAATAGATTTCCAAAGTGGGGTCATTTTCTCCCATGAGCAAATAATATGATAAAGATATGCAAGGGTATGTGTGTGCCTTTCAACGGCAGGCAGAGTCCAAGAGCTTACTTATCTCTAAACAGCTTCTCTGGTGTCTAAAATAAAGAATGCAGAGTTTCTGAACATTCAGAGAGCAGATACTTTTTCTCTTTTGCCTTGAGTGACCAACCACACTAGGAGAACTTGTGGCCTTGTTCTTGGTAGTGCTCTGTGTTTTCATTAGGAGTAGAAACACTGCCAGCTTTCAGGAAATCTTCAGCACCACAAAGATTAAGCCTTTACGGTTTAACAGTGTAATCTTTGTAGTGCATCCACACAATATTCCACTGACCACCTCAAACTGAATTTATTCCACAGTTGTTGAAATATCTTGATGCACTGTTGTTCTTCTGGAGTTGTCATTATCTTTATGGAAGTCTATGGGGGAAAGAAATCAGATAGTAAATCTCTTAGGGACAAATTTATGGCTCCTTTGCACCAGCTGATATAGAGAAAAGTCTCTGGTTCTTCCAGACAATTAGTTTGTTTCAAAGGAGCTGACAACTCTACTATTCATTTACTGTTTCAGTTTTTATGGCAATGTTGTCATTCTCTCACTCTTTTTTTTCTTCAGCAACCATAAGAATAGGGAAGAAAGATTCTTGGACTGCATTTCTGTCATAGTGATCTCCTTTCTCTTCTGTTTTTGTTTCCTTTCCTTTCCCATGTCCATTTTGGCAGGTAAGAAGTTTTTGCATGTTCCACATCACCTAACCAACAGTAGAGTCTTGAGGTCTAGATGCGGAGGCTGTGAACCTACCAAGGATGAATTTCCTGGATACCTCAATCTTTTTTAAGGAATTAAGTACACTACCATTCACTGAGGGAGGGGAAGGTGGAAGGCAGTTGGTTAGTAATGGTATACAAAATCATTTAGCTCGAAATCGGCAGTGTAGCAACTGATAGCTATTTGCATCTGAAGGTTGCTACTGGGCTGTGTGAAACAAGCTTGTGGTTTCCATGCGGTTACTTGTGAAAAGTAGCACCAACACTGCATTCAGTATCACTGTTTTCATTCCCTCACAAAACGTCACCAAAAAGACAGATGCGTATTTTTCTGACCCAGCTTTTGGGAGTTAGTGAGAGTTCTGCCATTGGTTTCAGTGGCTCTGGATCATGCCAGAGTAGACAAGGAGCCTGAACTTCCCAAGAGCCAGGGAGAAACCTCTAGGGTCAAGGACAACATATGCTGCAAAACATTGCACTGCTCCTATCGGTTTTTAATCTAGCTCTGGTGTTCATCCTTAAATATGTTAGTAGTTGCTGGAAATTCATTTTCTAGTGGGTTACACACAGTTAAAAGTGTTCTGAATAGCTGGAAATCCAAACATAACACAACAGTCCTTTCTCTTAGAGACATATTTTAATACCCATTGACAGCAAAACCATTACAGAATTCCATGGATGAAGACCAGGAAGGCAGAACAAGAAATGTAACCTTCTGATTTGTGAGTGGAACTGTATCTTCTTTAAAATGGTGTCACTTCTGATGCTTTACTTTGAAACTGAAGGCAATGTTTTAACACAGTTTGCATAATCTTTCCATGTGTTTTATGTTGTGCCGTTACAGGGCTCTGCTGTGATGGCTAACTCCTCCAGCAGAAATTTTTGACCTACACACTTTTTAAAGAGTACCTAATTTCTTCTACTAGGATTAATCAGGACCTTTTCTGCACACTGTAAAGTTTTGCTATATTCCTATGCTTTTTGCAGAAATTAACTACTTAACATAGATTAACACCACTGACAGTGTACAAGTTATTAAAGTAAATAACTAATATGAAGCTGACATAACTGGCATTATTGTGCTCCACTGTATTATTAAATAAAATACAAAAGAGCTGAAACAATCTGGAATGACTGAAGTAGGTAAATGACACCCAGAATTAAGTAGGTGACAAATGGGAGCAGTTCTTTCTCTCTCTCAGTGGGTGGCTGTGATTTGGAACAAGTGTGTAGCATACTTATATTGCTGTTTTCTGCAGTGCAAATGAAACTGGTGTGATGTTTTCTGGTACCTAGGAGGGGAATCGGGGCCTTGTCCCTGCAGGCAGAGCCCTGTTCCACAATGAATATTACTTTCATTGTGACATTTTGAAGGTACTACATGGTAATGACACATTGCTCCAGTAATTTTCGTACAATGTCTCTATGAGCTCTCCCCATCTGTCATGACAGCATTAGTCTTGGCATCTCTGATGAAAGAATCAAAATTAAAAGGGAGAACAAAAAGTCAATTTCTAATGGGTTCCAAATACCCATATCTTACAAGCGTAAATTAAATATTGCTCTCATCTTGCAGCCTTCCAGCCATATTCCATGGATAAAACCCTCAAAACTATTTAAAATTAAAAATCCTGTTAAAAGCTGAAATATATATAAAGTAAAATAATATTCAGCTGTTTAAACTAACCTGTTGATAGACTGTCAGCTGTCATTTGATTTGCACTTCATTTGAATTAATAAAACGTAAACCATAAGCATCATGATTTACAGTAATATAAAAGCTATTACAAAGGACCTTCATCATAAGCTTCTTTGTCATAAAGCTATTGTATCTTACTTTCAATCACTGAACACTGTTAAAAACATTTCCTAATACAATTCCTTCTGATGCAACATACAAATTCCTTTGCTTCAAAGACTGACTATAGGGGCATGACTTTGAGTCTTTAGAGACAAATTAGAAGTTTCTTCTTGCATAAATAGTGTAATAAAAAATATTTTCATACTGATGTTTTTCATCTTTTCTTGAGGCTACACACACCCACACCCTAGCTCAGGTTTACCCACAGCCATTAAAGTATCTTTATGCCTCCTCCTTTATTGTAAATAACCCTTGGACAAGCAACATATAGTTACTCAAATAAACTGGTTTGTGTGCTCCTATGAAAAATGTCTTCATGAAAATGAAAAATGGACTTTATATTGCCCTCAGTTTCATATCCCCTTTTAAAGATTGTTTCTCCTTATCCCACATGTGCTGCTTTCTGGAGTTAACAATGCCATGAGGAACAAGCTGGAGCTGCCGGATACCTAATGCTACTTCCTTTGGGGTTTTCTCACCCATGGTGCAGGAGTAGTCTCCCTGGCTCGTCCGTCCTGTCTGGTTGTGGCAGTGTCACAGTTGCTCATAGTTGCATGTCATCCTGCTGTCTGGCCCTTGCAGCACTCCTGGTGCCCACAGGCAGGGATGCAAGGAGAGAACTGGGGACTGTCCAGGCACCACAAGATCCCTAAGATACACCCAAAACACTGGGCACTCCTGTCTGCCCACACCAGGGCTGCTAGCACATGTCCCAGTTGACCAGCTGGCACTGTCCACAGTGCTACACCCTCACACTGCAGCTCAGCGCTTCTGTGCCCTCTCCCTGCAGCATCCCCATCGCCACCCAAGCCACCATCTCTGCTGCTCCCAGTGAGGATGAGGTCTATTCTTCCCAAGGGATTTTCTCCTTGAACTGATCCTGGACAGAGTAGCTCCTCTAATGTCACCTGAGAACCAGATGTAGTGTGCTGTTTGGTCCTTTTCATAGGTTGGCCAATCATTAGCAATCAAGGGTTAAGAGGGCAATGGAAATACCTGAGAGACACTAACTACAGGCAGAGGAGGCAAGAGCAGGACCGGGTGCATTCCTGGGTTTAGACATAACCCTGAACTCCAAAAGGGATGCTTGTCTCTGGAACACGACAGCTTGCTGTTCACATGTGACAATGGGACCCCAAGTGCAAACAACGCCTGCCACAGGTCTGGCTCCACAAGTCAGAGGACAGTACACCTCATCGTCTTGCTCAGGAAGGAATGATAGTCTTGTTCTGTGGAGGAATGAAGGCAATGGGTTGATTAGCATTGATGATATGCAGCTGTGACCTTGCCTCGAAGGCAGTGGGTTGATTGACATGGATGATGTGCAGCTGTAGCTCATTCCACTAAATAGTTAAATAGCCCTGAGGATGGTGGGAGGGGGCTGGATGGAGGAGGAACAGGGTGGTTTGGCCTCTGGAGGAAGGTGAAACAGTATGGATTGGAGAGGAGAATCTGACCAATGGTAAAGCCTTGTTGCAGCCTGATGGCTTTCTTGTGCTGCAATGTTATCCCATGCTTTCTCTGTGGTATCAGTGAAGACTGAGGGTGGGGGTAGAAGGGCAAGAGAATGGAGGGCTATGCTACCAGTGTGTCCTGACTGCAATGTCTCTCCTGTCAGAAGGCAGAGGACCACTGGTGCCAAAGCTCCCATAAGAGAGGCAGGAAGCAAGGGCAGCCAAGCCAAGAAGAAGCACTCTGAGCAGCCAGCCCTTAATGGCCTGGGAGAGGCTGCCCCCATTTCTAAGCCCTTGAAAGAGAGCCCCAGAGGCTGCCCAGCTGAGGAGCTCCTGGGGGCCTGGTACGTACAGACTACATGCACAGGCATGGGCCCATGGAGGCAGCTTACACAGCCTAAACATTGGCTGGCTGCACCCACAGCCAGAGGTATGGGCTGGGTCTGAGGCTGGAGTGCTTAAGGATGGAGTGCAGAGGTGCCTGGGAGAGGAGGGCAGCTGCGTGACTGAAGACCATGGGACTACTTTTTCCCTTGTGTTCTTTTAAAAGCTGGGGCAATGTACACTTTTAACAGAAGGACATGGTCCAGAACCTGGAAATAAGGCTAAGAAAATTGCAAACCTCACTTTTGTTCACTGTGTTTCTAGAGATGTTCCTCCAAGGATGCTTTTTGCTTTTCAACTGCCTTCAAGGCCAGGCTACAGGCAGGCCTATGTCCTTTGTTTTAAAACTTTCTTTGGGTTTTCTGGGTCATGGCTTACAGAGGGCCTTTAGGTGTCCTGATGTTAAATGGACTCCACTTGACTTCAGACAGTAACGGGAGAGAGGGATGTCTTCTCAGCACTCTGTAACAAAGCTGTGCTCAATGTGTACTGGTCCCGGTAAGAAGGCCTGACCCACATATAAATTATCTTGTTTTTCCCCTCGCAATGGGGCAAGAAACGCCTGGTGAGCTTCTTACTGTGAGCTAGGTGAGATCAATGCTCTTTGCTTATACCCGGGAACACAGGAGAAAGTTCTACATTTGAGAACAGTTAGGTGTAAGAAAGAAGTTTGGACTAGATGTCCTCCTGAGAGCTCCCCCAATTTGATTCTTCCTATGATCTTATCTATGTTTGATGGTACTGTGGATCAATACAAGTGTGGCACAATCCAGCTGAAGAAAACTGTCCAAATCTGTTAGGATGCATTTTTGGTCTGGCAATGAAAGTGTGGCTGCTCCAGGGCTAGCACAATATTCTGCTTCAAGGTCATGTTGGTGGTCTTTTGCCTTCCAAAATTAGCAGTGATTAGTTGATCATTCACTGCTGGAGGGCAATGAGGTTTCTTTGGGAGGCACGCATTTGCCCACAGCCACTGAGACACAAAGGACCTTGTTTCAGCCTCTAGGTATTTAGCTCTGCACTTAGTGCACCAGGTAGTGGCAGGGTCCTGTATCATGACATACTTCAGAATGATTTTTGTAGAATTAAGTGGAATTGTGGTGTAACATTACCTAAAAATATGGCTGCAGGCTGACACTGAGGAGCACCTCACTGTCTTGCCTGTGAAGCAGTGAGTCTGTTTCCCCTTTGTTTGGCTCTCCCCAAAGCCTCCTGCTTCTTTTCTTGTCTGTCCTCACAAGTCAGAGCATGTCACGTCACAAAACTGATATAGCTGGGTATGCTACTTCAGGGTTTCAGCAGATCCTGTAGTTTGAAAAGTGTCTAGTGGCTTTGTCACATGATTTCTCTGTAGTGTGAGACCAGCCGGCAAAGAGCTGTGAGCTCACATGTTTAGATGGCTTAGTTTGTGCACGCAGATAACGTGAATATCTGCTTGGCAGTGTTTTACAGCAACTGAACATTCCTGACGCTGCCTCTTTTCATCCTTCTGCTCCCCCTTCCTTAACAGCAGAATCAGCAGCTGTAACAACACATGGAGGACACTTGGCAGCTGCAAGACACAGATGCTGAGCTCTGTAATAAACTTCTCCTGTAGAAGAATCTGAGTGCTTTTGCTGGCTGCTTAAAAGTCCTTATTGCCGTCTGACTCACTCGCTCAACAAGCAGTTACAGTGTGCTGATGGCTGTTGGTAATCACTCCTGGGGTTATAAGGACCAATCTAATTGACCTGCTTAGTCCTTCAGGGTGCTGCCATAGCCTAGCTTTAGTAATTTGTAAGTGAATTGCATGCTTTCATGATAGATATTTAAGAATAAGGTATTGTGCAATGGTTTAGTGGACCATTGTTTTTATATCTAGAGATAGGCAATAGGCCTGGTTTTGATCACAAGTCACAACGTGCAAACCAGAAATAACTTTGCTGTTGTTAAAGGGGTATAAGCTATTATAAAACAAATGTGAGTGAGGTCAGGGGTGAAGGAGAGCTTTAAATGAAGTCTGCATTGCCTGGTAAGGAAATGGCATATCTTTAATATCTCACAAACTGGCATTTGTTGGAATTGGCCTATGATAAGGGTGTGGATAAGGACTTATGGCAGCAGGCTAGTGTTAGAATAGTAGGAAGGCTCATTTCAGAAAAGCCTTGCAGAAGTGTGTTTTAAGGAGGCATTTGAATTTGCAGAGAATGGCCAACTTGGAAAGTTGTCCTGGAGTCTAAAGAGCACTGGGAAAGAAACCAGAAACAGACGCTTGTGGAGATAAAGGCAGGAACTGGGCAGTAAGTCTGGTACATGGCCAAGGCAGAGAGGAGGGATGCTAGAAAGAGATGGTTGGAGGTGCAAGCAAGAGGAGAGCTCTAAACATAAGGACCCACAGCTTAATCTTGATGTATAACATGAGGGGAGGTGCTGAAGGAAAATGAGTGAAGTGTGGCATAGTCAGTGATGGGATGGAAGCTGTTTTGGTGCAAAGGTTCCGTCCATCTCTGTCGAAGGAAAACTGAAGTCATGACAATAGCAAAGATATGGCACCAGTGGAAGCAGGAAGTGAAGCACAGCCACAGGGAAGGGTGCAGGGTGAGCTGGACAGGGTGGACCTTATATCCAGTGAATCAGGGCTCAAGGGGACCAACCTCAAGCACAGGGGCACAGGAAGTGCTGAGAGGACAGAACGGTGGTAGGGTCTCACACTTCCGAGAGAACAGTGTGGCTGCGGGGCTCTGAAGTACCTGTACACTGAGACATGCAGCATAGCGAGGGAACAGGAGGAGCTGGAGGCGTGCATGCAGTTACAGGACTGCAGCCTCCTTGGGGTGACAGAGATATGCTGGGATGGCTCACACAACTGGAGTGCTGCCTTGGAGGGATACAGGCTCTGAAGGAAGGACAGACTGTCATGGCAAGGAAGGGGAGTTGCTTTTCATGTGAGAGAGCAACGAGAATGCATTGAGCTTCACTTGGTCATGGGTGATGAACCAACTGAGAGCTTATGGGACAGGAGTAGCAGGCAAACCAACATAGGCAACATTGTGATGGCTGTCTGCCACAAACCACGTGATCAAGAAGAAGTAGATGAGGCCTTCTTCAGATAGCTGTAAGAAAACTGATGTTTGCAGGCTCTGTCCTCATGGGAGACTTGACCACCCTGATATCTGTTGGAGGGCCAACACAGCAGAGTACAAACAATTTGGGAGGTTTTGAATTGCATTGATGACAACTTACTGACACAATTGCAACTAAGGAGCTGATGAGGGGAGGCACTTTACTGGACCTCAGACTTAAAAACAAAGAACTGGTCAGGTAGGTTAAGGTCAGAGCAGTCTTGGCTGCAGTAACCATAAGATGGTAGAGTTCAGGATCCTGAGGGAATGGACCAGCAGCAAAAAGTGGGGTTAAGGCCCTGGACTTCAGGAAAACAGAATTTGGCCTGTTCAGGAACCTGCTTCGAAAAATCCTGTGGCATACAGCGCTGGAGAGAAAAGGAGCCCAGACTGATTGATATTCAAGGGTCACCTGTTCAAAAATGGTCTATCCTGACATGCAGGAAATCAAACAATGGTGGTGTGAGGTCTGCAAGGATGAACTTCTGGTAAAACTTAAATGTGGAAAGGAAGCATAAGGGGTGGAAGCAGGGAGAGGTGATCTATGAGGAATATAGAGGCACTGTCCAAGAATGGAGAGCTGGAATTAGGAAAGCCAAAGCCCACCCAGAGTTGCATTGCATTTGGTAAGAGGTGTGAAGAGTAAAAAGAAAGGCTCCAGTTCTGGGCTCTCTAGTACAAGGGAGACATAAACATATTGGAACAAGTCCAACAAACAGCCAAGGAGATGATTAAGGGGCTGGAGTATCTATCGTATAGAGGAGATGGTGAGAGAGCTGGGACTGTTCAGCCTGAAGAAAGCTGTAGGGCAGGGGTCCTCAAACTTTTTAACCAGGGGGCCGGCGTGTGGATGAAGTGGCAGGCAGTCATCTGCAGCTGCTTGGTTTTCCCCCCCCGACCCCCCCAACCCCCGGCGGGGGGGTTCTGTAAATACCGGAGGCCGGATTGAGGGCCCTGGGGGGCCGTATCCGTCCCACAGGCCGCAGTTTGAGGACCCCTGATGTAGGGGATTGTTTCAATGTGTATAAATACATGATGGAGGGGAATAGAGAAGATGGAGACAGATGCTTCTGAGTGGTGGCCAGTGACAGGAGAAGATGCAATGGGCACACACTGAAATGCAAGGAATACGATTCAAACATAAGACAAAAACTTGTTTACTGTGAAGGTTGTGAAACACTGGCACAGGTTGCCCAGCAAGGTTTTGGAGTGTCTGTAGACCGATTCAAAACCCTATTGGACATGGTCCTGGGCAACCTGCTCTAGCTGACCATGCTTTGAGCAAGGGGTTGGACTAGGTCATGTCAAGAGTTCCCTTCCCACCTCAGCAATTCTACAACACTGTGAATGGGCCATATACTAAAATGCAACTCAGGTTAGTGGTAGCTGATAGGAAATATTTCCCAAAGGGCACATCTCCATAATATGTGAGTTGCAGTTCCCTGGCAAGGGACAGTTCTAAGAGTGGACAAGGGCACCAGCATAGAATAGGATGCTTCATCTCAGCCAGTGCTAGTGTCACCTTGGCAAGAAGTTACCACCTAATTTGTGCCTGAGGAGAAGACTCCTCTTTCCACTTCAGTTAGTCCTGTCTCCTTCATAAGACTGACATTCACATAAATATTTTTTAACTGGAAAAGGACAGTCCTATTTCTAGTTTGCACAGGAGATGTTTTCCTGTGACCTTTTTGTGTCCTTGTATTCTAGCATTTAGAGACAAACAGCTGTCCCAAGCTTCAGCTGGAGGAGGAAAAGGAAGAGAGCATCAAGCACGAATGTTAGTAAGTCACTTTTCCTCTCATTGTCTGGCATATCTAGGATGATTTTTAGCCTTAGAAACAATTGTATCTCTGATCCCCTTACACTTGATCTTATTAACTAGTATTAGACATCAACACTTAAAAATTCCTTGTTAAAGTATGAATCTTGTTTCTCTTGATATATGTTGGAAACCAGTCTGCTTCTTTGGTGGCTGCTTGGTATTTTGTAAAATAGCTATCAACACTGAATTTTATTTTATGTAACAACCAGTATCCTGTTATTTTATGATATTAAGGATTCTGGATGTAAATATACTATGTCTAAAGTTAATATATTACAAAAAGGTCTAGTATTCCTCCAAATAAACCACAGATTAAGAACAAGAAAATACTAACCTTCAAATAACAGGACCTAAATACCTGTTTCACCTTGTGCTTTCATGCTGCTGTGCTTGCTTGAAAACATGAGAAATATTTATTTTTAATTCACATTATCTCATTATTGCAGGTTTCCTTTACAACATGGCTCATTTCAAGTGTTAAAAAAAGCATAGTGATTTTTATCTAAGTTTTAGATTTTCCAGTAGTGATCCATCACGTGTATAGTGTTAGTTAGAACTGATGTAGCAAACTGGTTTTGTTTTTTCTTTCATCACACTGGTAGTCCAGCAGGCAAAATGTATTTTTAACAATTGTCTCTGAAATGCAAAGATACATGTGAAAAGGAGCCAGAGTATTGTAACTGAACTATTGTGTTAGGAAGCTGAAGGTGACAATTGAGAACTTAACTCCCACCTACATAATGAGTGACAGCTTTCCAACACGAGAACTCCCAGTCTTTTACTAAGTAGGCAAATACAGTCTGAAGCACATTTTTGTCCATGGGAGTAGCCCCACTGAGGTCTCAGTGCTACCCACCAGCATTAAGATGCTCACAGGAACAGGATCAAAGGCTACAGGGAAGGAAAGTTTGGAAGTCCAAAGGATTTGCTCATCAAAATCAGGTGCTGTGGATATCCTACCTTTAGTTGTTACTGTAATGCATGCTTAGAGCACTCCTCTGATACCCCTGTTCTTTCCCCTGCTCAGGGGGTCAGCTGATGGGCCCAGGCCATGGCAGGATGCAGGGTCACAGTCCCTCATTGTTCAGGGAGCGCTGGGCACTCAGACTCCCTCTCCTTTTCTGCAGAGACCTGGGTGCACCCTGGGAAGGTAACCAAGACCTGAAGGAAAGAAAATTCTGGGTTCTTCAGCTTAGATGCAGCTTTAGGATCTTCTCTGAGTTAAGTGTCTAGTTTGCATTGCATGAATAAAAAGTAGCGAGTTTTCAATGTGCAGGGAAAATTAATTTAACCCCTCTGTGGATTGAAGGTGTAATGACCTTTAGGGCCTAATCTTTATTGCCTGTGACCACACAGAGAAGTAAATAAATGAAAAGGAAGGGTTAGCAATTTTTTGGCCAGGAGAAGAAACAGGAGGGTGATAGAAACTGAACAAAGCAGCACTAGTAAAGAAAAACTACAAAGGAAATCATGAAAGAGGCTGGTGGTATATAGAGAGTCGAGGCCGAGGAAGGGGTGTTGGTGGATGAGGTGTAATAATGAAGGGAAGCTGTTTGATCCCTTGTAGCTCCTGGGTCAGTAGCAGCTGCACCTGCAACACCCTTAGGCTTTCCGTGTGCTGGCCAAGGCTGATAGTGTCTGCTGTTGTGCAAACATGGGCTGCCCTTCTCCTGTATATCACTGTGTGAATCAAACATCTGGGCTCCAGAGATACCTTATTAGTGCTAAACAACCTTGATTCAATTATACTACAAGATGCACACAAGATGGTATCTTTTGCACAGCCCTGCACTGTGAAGGGTTTATAGGAAGTATAGCACTGGGGAAGGTGGTGAAGAGCACGGAAACTTAATTATTCTTTTATTTCCACAGTTGGTCAGTAACAGTGCATAAAGGGGATGGAGGCTGAAGAATCAGTGTAGCCTAATGCCAGGGATAAATTGAATGATTCTCATTTTGAAGTTTCTCGGTCCCACTTTCTCCACAAACACTATATCTACATAGTCAAAAAGAAATTAGGGCATGATTTTTAGGCCTGGAGTTTGAAATCCAACACTTGGCTATGTGGCCAAAGCTACTTGGTTGTGCATCTGCAGCTTCTGCCGGTTTAAAACCTCACTTTTCTTTCCTGATGTTAGAAAATGGATCAGAAAAGCACCAGCAGTAAGGCTTTTACAAAGAGCAGGGGTGCGAAGTGCGCTGCCTGGGCCAAATTCCACACCAGATAATTCCATTGAGGCGATGGTTTCAATTGGGCATCGTTATCTTCACTTCCTGTCTCATACTGCAGTGCCGTGCTACTGAGCAGCTGCTGATTTCCTCCTCCCCAGGCCTGCCTGCTTGTCATGGTGAGGCTGCAAAGTCTTCTCCCTGCTCTGCTTTGCTCACAGGAGTTGTATGGAAAGGAAGCAAATGATGGAAAGTGCTTTGAATTCCTTTCTTGAAATTTACATCTTCTAGTGTGATTAATTTTTGCTATGATGGAGCAAAGTCATATTTTTAAAACTTTCTTGTTGTTTCTGCAGATCTGTCATCCATTTCCATGGATACATGAGTGGTTATAAGGCAGCCAGAAGCTGTCAATTCCAGCCACTCACTGGCTGCCCAGTGAGCAGTGAAAAGCTGCTGAAGTCATTAGTATTTTATACTTGAAAATAACACAATAGTTTGAACTTTTCTAGTACTCTTCATTCAAGAATCCCCAGGTCTGGTTAATGAGCCATGACAATAAAATAATTAATCAGGCCTCATAACAGTTTGGTGAGTGTGTTAGGATGTGGAGGCTGGGAGTGCTGAAGTGACCTGTTGAAGGCCACCCGATGAATTAGCAGCATGGGCAGGAAGGGATTCAGTTCACCAGTTCCGATTCCCCAGGCTCATCCCTGAATATACTAGGTGCAGCCCACCTGCAAATCGGGTTATGGAAATATACTCATCCTCATTTGCTTAATGAAAAAAACATCTTTCCTCCCCTGCCCCAGACCATCCAAGACATCTGTGATTTGGTGAATTTCTGCTGCAGCAAGAGCCATCAGATAATAGAAGGGCTGCATTCCTGCAGGATATGGCATATGCTAACTGTTCATTGAATGGGTTACCCTGTCCATCATGTTGAATTCCTCAGTCAAGTTCTTGCTAGTTCTTCTAGAAGGATAATGCTTCTGCCACTATGACAGGGAGATTATTCCACAAAGATAAGAGGTCATGTGTCATTATTATCTCTGAATGTTGAGTTATTTTTCTGGACATTTTCAACATAAGATATCTCACAGTTTTGTTTCAGGGAACTGAAACAAAAAGAAATAGAGGAAGGACTTTTTTTTTATATGATGCATTACAGCATGCTCTGGTTTCATACATTCTGTTTTTCAGTATAGTCACCCTATTTTTCAGCTTTTAACTTCTGCTCTGCAAGGTGACACACAATAAGTGATGACTCTTTCATTCTTGACTCTTTCATTCTTGCACCCTTACATAATCCGCTGAAATAAACAGGTCTTTGCATGTTAAACAACTGTTCCGAGTAATTAAGGTAGATGAAACTGGGCCCATCATGATTTACCTTCTGTGAATCCTCATTTTCTCTTCCTAAAAGAGCCCACAGGTGGGTGACTGTGTATATGGAAAGATTGAGAGAGTTTTGATAGTATGCACTGCTCAAGTAAACCTGGAGTTGTTCACACTCTACTAAATATTATTAACCAAAAGTCAATCCCTGCAAACACTGGGGGGATTATGCAACTAACTTTCAGGCACAGCCCACCTAGATTCAGTGGTTTTATTTGTGTGAGTAAAGATTACAGAGCCAGGCCCAGAAAAATATGATGGTGTTACTGAAGTATCCCCAATCCCTCTACGTTGTTGTCTTTGAGTCATTCACATGCATAGTCAATAAAATTGGTCCCAGCACAGATGATAGTGGTACCCTGCCATTAACCTCTCTCCATTCTCAGAGGAAGCTTTTTATTAAGACCCTTTGTTTTCTATCACTTAACCATTTCTAGTCATTAAGAAATACTTCATCCCTAGCCCTGTGAATATTTATTTCCCTTAATAGTTTTTTATGAGGGATCTTACCAAAAGCATTTTGAAAATCCAAGTAATTTATTATCTTGCAGATCACATTTATCTAATGGTTTATTAACTTTTTCCAAAAGCAAAATGTTGTCCTTTTCAACATTATTAAATGGTTTGGGGAAGATGGAAAAAAAAATAAAATCAGTTGTATTTTGACAGCTACAGTAGCAGTTTAGCAGAGCTGTGCTTGGATTAACACTGTTCTTCTGTCTGTACTTAAGGACTCTATTTAATTTCCTGGCATCTCTCTCTTCAGGTCAACCACTAGTTCAAGGTGGAAGTGATAAGTCTGCAGCATCTCAAGTGTGCTGGAGTTAGCTCTTGGGAAGTCGAGAGGAAGGAAATAACAGTCCATAAAGTTTTGATTGCTTGGAAAAGAAGAGATGTTTGTTGAAAGTATGAGCAAGGCCAGCTGCAAAGAGTTCAGGAGTGAGCAGAAGTAGTCCTGCATTGGCTGCTCACTCACTTTAGCTATTAATTGACAGCGTTTCATATAGGAGATTGAGTAGAGGAAGGCTATTTTTCTCAGGCCTGTTAGGGGGTTATCTTACACCATACATTTAGTTAGTGAAGGGTTCACTTTAAAGCTGGATAGAACAGCATGATCCAGGATGGTGTGGCAGGGAAGGTTTTGGCAAAAATAGTGGCACTGAAGAAGTAAAATAAATGTGCCATGCTCTATTCCTCCCCCAATTTTAAAATATCAGCATTTTGCAAGCAATGGGCCATATGCTCCCAGGGCTTGCAAGCCAAAAAGTATAGCAACTTACTACAAAACCGCTCTCCAAATTCTACACACAAGCCAAAACCTCCTACTTGGTATGCTGCCGTCATGCCAACTTGCAGAACAGAGATTGGGCCTGAGCAAGGAGATCTGCAAAAGTATGGCAGGTTACGCACATGCATGTATAAAGGGAGATACTTACTGGGGCTGAGGTCAGGACACTTGTCCTGCAAACCCAGCTTGGGGAGAGAAAGCAAGATAAATTGCCACTGATAGCAAGCACGTGTTTCCAAGCCAACCTGCTCGCTCCCCACAGAGAGAAGGTAGTGAAGTCTCCTTGAGTTGCTCCTGTAGGGCTTTCTGCGCAGAGGAAATAGAAGTGTGGACCTGCAATACTGGCCCCATCCAGCCCGTGCTCTAGGAGGATCATGGCTCTTCGGCATGGATACCATGGTAGGATGGCTGCAGCAGCTCTAGTCCCATCCTATTGGATGGGAACCATCCTGCATGCTTATGGTGTTCAAAAATAATTAACTAATACTGAAACCCAGTTCCTGAAGAATACTGGTGCTGCCCAGAGACACATAGGTGCTCTTCACCCATACCTCGCCGGAATGTCTGTGTGTCTGAAGCAGTGAAGGAGAGGCCTTTGTTCAAGCATTTTCTGTGTGGCAAGGCAAGAGTTAGTCCCATCATTGTCAGTTTTCTTTCAGCAGAAATGTGCATTTTGCTGTGGCCAGACCAATACTCTAGGCATGTGCAAGGACTGGGGAGTGCCACCCACAGATGACGGACATGTGGGTGTTGTCTGAGACCTTATGGGGCTGTCTATTTCCGTGTTCCCTGACCCCTTGGTACAAGGCTCTCCTGTATTTTCCATACTCTTCTACTTCTCCATGACAGAGCATCTGGAGAGTACTTTTTATTTCTCCAGAGATAATCCTTGCAATATTGTAGCCATTGGCTAGCTCAGAGCTCTCCCCTTCTCTGGCTGGTACACTACATGCTCTCTGGCAGAGGTTTAAAGCAGTCCAGATGCTCAACTTTTCTGAACGTTTTTTGTGGGCTCAGTATCACAAAAAAGAGGTAAAGAATGCCTATTTGAGGACCTGTACTTGCCACTATAGGCAGAGTGAATTGGGGTAATAAAATCACAGGATAGGATGTATGGAGTGGAGCATATGTTCTATCTCCACCAGGAGCGAGCCAACTGCTGCTGGGAGGATGGGGCTGTGAATGGCCTCCGGACCAAACACTTGCTTGATTTGCACGCCTGCATGGCTGCTGGTGGATCCAGCTGCTCCTTCCCCCGGCTGCCTCACAAAGCCGCAGGGACGCTCATGCCCAGGCACACAGGGGCAGAGCAGCTCCTTGGGGACCTGAGAGCAGGCGCAAGAAAAGGACCTGGTCTGGGAAAAATGTATTCTGTGCCCCCACAGCTGCACCAAAACACTGTAGAAAAAGCTGAGACATAACAGGCTGATACCTGAATGAGAAGGTTTTGACAAGTAACGTGTCAGGTGCTTCAGGGTGCAGTTTTGTACTTACAGTAGGTGGTAGTTTCTACCTCTGGTGTTGTCCCTTTGAGGCTGATGAAGGAATTCCCAAAGGCAGTTAGGAGGACTGATAAGGTCCATTTCCTTTAGTAGGAGTTACATTTAAGCTTCTACTGAATACTGTATTGCACCCTGAATGTGTCATTTTCAACAGGACAGTCACTTCTCCCCCAAGGGAGCAGGCAGTGCTGTGCTGTCCTCAGAGGACAGCAAATGTCAGTTACTGTGACTTTATGGGGTTGAGATATAATTATGCTCTTGTTGTCAAATCTTAGAGTGAAAGACAAGTTGTACTATTTTAAGCATGCAATTTTGGCAATAATATTAATAATAGTTTTCTCCAGAATGCCTTTTTTTTTTTTTTAAAATGCTGGTATGAAATTAACTTTTAGGAGCAATGAGAATATGTGTGGAATTCTCTTGTCCTGAAATTTATGTTAATCTATTTTCTGCAAGAAGTAATCAAAAGTCTCGTGCAAGAGTACATGAAACATGATTGCTCTTTCTTATTTCTTGGGTCCATCATTACACTGGGCCAGGGCTGCTGTTTCCTATCCTGAAGTAAGGAATCTCTCCCAGGAAGTTCTGTGTCGGGCTGGAGATCAGAGCAGGTGATAATGGTCTCATCTGGCTTTGAAAGTTATGAGGAGGAGATAGGACATGTAATGGACTCATTATTTTGTTTTAGTCCATTCTTCACATTCCAGCACTTGGAGATGTAAAAGCCGTGTGGTGACCAGATGGAAAGAGCAGGGAATGGGGAAGAGCACTAGAATGACTTCCCTATTACTAGTAAGAAGAACCTGGATAGAAGCAAAAAATACTGGGAAAATATGTAAGTAATTTTATCCATACAGATGACTTTAGAAAGGAGTATAGGTTATAAGAATTTAAGCCCTGAACAGAGAGGAGATGGAAAGAGGAGGAAAGGATTGAAGAATAAGGGCTAAAAATACAAGAAAAGATGAGTGGTTGTATCCCCTAGAACCTGAATCAAATCTGTTTGAGGTATAAACATCAGCAGAGGATGCTGAATTCTCAAATGAAAATGGAAAAACACTCAAGGAACATGAACTTTAAAACAAGATAATTAGGACTGAGAAGAAGGAAATAGATGTGAGGTTTAGAAATACTCCAAATTGCAAGAGTTAAAAAAAAAAATCCTCCTCCAATACTCCTGTAATCTTCCACATGCTTCATTCAGAACTTTGGGACTCAAAACTGCCAGTACATCCAGGTTCAATTCTTTGGCTTTGCTGAGGTTTTATTTTCTCATTTTCTTTAATTCCATTTCTAAATATCTGTTTGGTAACTCTGACTTTCTAGTGGTTTCTATTTGAAGGTAGGCTAAATAATTTCCTCCATCAATTCCTAGACTTCCAATCTACCTTCTCTTGTGGCCGTGAGAGGAAAATGTATTTTGAAATCAATAGAAAACTGTATTTGTTTCAAATTATTATGTTTATTACATGTGAAACTAAAAATAATTTTAAGATGACATTAACTAGTTGAAACTTTTCAAAGTAATCTCTACTAAAACTTTGGTTTATTTTATGAGGAAATACTGAACACTTGAGTTGCTTAATCTAGTAAAACTAAGATGGAAGGGGGATATAATGACTTTTTATAAAGACATTTAGGAGGTAAACTTCAAAGACAAAAAGAATTAGTTAAAGAATAATACTGGCATGAGATCAAGTGGATGCATGCCAATTATTAATACATTCAGAGTGGAAATTTAGAGAGAGATTTCCTTCCATCCATCCATCCAAGAAGCAATATTCTGGTAACGGGAACAGAAAAATTCACTGTTCTGGGCTACTGTTAAGTACGGTAATGAAAACTATTGTATCGCAGAATTCTTAGGGACAGAAAATGAGGCTTGTGATGTGGATCAGTTGGTATCTGATGTTTAGGTGTCAGCAGCTGAGTTTGAAAAGAGACTTGGTTGTTTATTTGCACCATTGCTTTATTCTATTAATCACATGCTTCAGGACTTTTGTTTGCAATCTGCGGAGGTCAGTAAGGGTCATTTTTACTTTTCGTTTATGCATTGCTAGACTTCTAGGTTGGTCTCTTTTTCACCTCTGAACCATGAAAGAGCAGGATATGGGCTAGGGCCCCCACTGTCCATGTGTATTTCACTCATAAGCTCAAGTTTAAAGTGATCACCAGATTTGGGGTAAGGAAGGAATTTCCTTGTTGATCAGATTGTCAGGAACAACTGCAGAAGATGGGATTGTCTTCATCTGTCTTAATTTCTTAGGATTTGCAGAGATTCCACTTAACAGTTTCCTTCTCTTACAGGGATTTGGGATATTGACAGTGCATTGGATCTTGCCTGTTTGCTTCCTGGGGCTCATTAAGTTTGCAGCTGCTTTATGATGAAGTGTAAAGTTCCTTGCAGACTGCTGGGGAGCATCCTGGGGCCAGTGGTGTGTGGGGACATGTTGGGCACGATGCCTGTGGACTCTAGTCCAGTCTAATAATCTGTGAAAGTCTGCACTTGCTGGCCCAGCTGACCCTTTCTGGCCTTATTTTCTACATTCCTTTTTATTTTATTTTTTTTTTAAAAAAGTGCTTCCAAATGTCAATTCTAATTTCATCTGAAATAATTGGTCTTTCATGATGCATCAAACTGGCCAATGACTAAAACTCATTGAAAAACCAACTTGGTCACGCAGGAGCCCCTTCGTGCCCTGGGTTCCTCATGGCCTTGAGTCAGATGTAGGAGCCTGTGGGCAGCATGCACACAGCAATCCCTCTGGAGCCAGAAGCCAGAAAACAGGCTGAAGCTCTACCTCACCTCACATTAGGCTGAGCAGCCCTGTGGACCAGGTATCTGGACTTTCCAAAATTTGTCTGCTCTAGATCAGAATTGAACTGTCCTGAATTTGGGCCAGGAAGGGAAGCAGCTGTATTGCAGGGGAATACTTTTGAGGGTGATGTAGGTCAGGTATTGCAGCTGGCTTGGGGCTCAGATGGAAATCACCACCAGCCCTAAAGCGATGCTCGGGAGAAGACTCCAGCTTCCTTCCCACCTAAGGAACTGGGGCAGTGCTTTGGGAAGGGGACAAAGAGGGGATTTAGGAAATAGACAGGCAGGAGGGGCCCAGCTCTTCTTTTTCTGACACAACTCTCACTGTGGAGCCACTTGCTGCACCAGGTGGCTCTGACACAAGAAAGCATAACAGAGCTGCTGGAGAACTCTTGTCGTTGAATTATTTTGGAGCTACCATTGTGCAGCAGCTTAGCAATTAATCAAGGAGAAAGATTAATCAAACTACAATGGTCTATAAGATCCCAGTACTCTGCTTTGTAACTTGCACATGCTAAAGACATAAAACAGTTATGATGGCTTCTTCCTTCCTTTCCAGCCTAAAGATAGTAAAAAATTCCCCCGTTGCATGGAACAGACAAGTAAGCTGCAATGATTCCTGTGGTGTACTGTTTTAATACGTGCTGTTTAATTATACTTTTATGACTAGAAACAGGTAACAGTGTTCATGCTAAAAATATTTAGACATATGGATTCCCCTTGATTCAGAGTTGTTTTCATCTACCAGACTCATAAAGTAGTGAAGCTACATGATAATGCCATATGTATAATAAAAGCACATTTTTTGAAGACTACATAAATGCATACTACTAAAATACAGATATTTTGCTAAGGAAATTAAAAATGAAAGATAGGTTTAAAACATTGTTAAAGACTATAATGGGAATGGCAAGTGGCATAATGGGAATAATGCCACAGGATTATCCTTGGGCAATAGGGAATAACCAGAATGAGATAGTATTAAGGACAATAAGTCCAATCCTGCAGAGCACAAGCAATCCTGAGAAGTGCTGAGCCTGCTCAGCTCATGGTGAAGTCAGTGGGAGCTGAGGGCACTGAACACTTCTGCAGGATGAGGCCCGAGTCAGAGACTTCCAACCTAAGGCTGTCACTTTTAGCCTGGATTTTTATGAGATGCCAATTTGATTTTTATGGGATGCCAATTTGGATGTCTTAGTGGGACCCTGGCATACTGAGAACCACTCAGAACAGCAGCCAAATTTTTCCAAGTGGGCCTGATCCACCTGCCACTTATATTGAAGGACAGTTTCCATTGTCCTCTGTGGGGTTTGTTCCTGGCCCTGTTATCAGGAGGCACCCTAAGTGCATTGAAAATTGGCTGAGGGAAGTATGGAAGCAGCACATCTCAAAAACCCTGTGCTGCTGGCACTCTGGTCAGGTGGAGCCAGCTTAACTCCATTTTCAATTGTGAGATGGCCAAGTTGTGCAAGCGCTTCTGCCCATTTCATTCCTTAGCACAATAAACTCCTATTTTGCATGCCTCAGATAGCCAAGGTTACAGAGCTGTAAGGACAGTGAGAGTCACGTATCTTGATTTCAAGCAACAGTTTCCTTGGATGGAAAAATAAGGTTTTTGATTCCCTGAGCGGAAAAAACCTGGAAAAGCTATCTCCCTCTTTCCCAGAGTCCAAGCAGGATTGTTTTAATAACCTTATTAACAAGATCTATGTGAAATTCTATTGAGTATGGCCTCAATCTTGCAGTTTTAACATGACTATGTCTATGACCACGGAGTGAGGGCGGCAGTGTGTGTGTTTGCAGGACTAAGAGCTATGATTCTGTCCTGCTGAAATCATCAGAGGGTTACCAAGTGTGGTTGAGTTTGGGGATGCAGGATCTACCCCACTGCCAAACCTGGTGTGTGCTTCCACAGGGCAGGGCCAAAACGAGCCTACAGTTTGTGTCTGGTAGAAGTGAATTCGGATCTCTAATGTGCTCCTTCCCTCCAGCCGTGCCATGAAAGCTGCTGTCAGAGTAGGGGGCTTTATTCTGGCCTCCACAGACAGTCTTCGAGTGTCTTCTGGGGCTGTTGACTTCCTTCTCCACCATGCAGGGTTGCAGCGAGCCCACGACCTTGCAGCTGCATCAGCAGGGCTCTTTCTTAATTTTCTCAGGTGAGAAGTTAAGAAGTTTAGCCCTTTTGGGGGCTTCCAGATTTTTTCGTATCCTGGTCCCAAAACCTCATTGTGTTTACCTGTATTTCTATGCCTGTTCGGATCTATATTTTAGCTGCTACAGCAAAATCATGCCTGCGGGATGAGGGGAGTCAGAAGAGCCCTGCTCAGGGGCAGACATTTGTTTGCTTTGGTTGAGGCCAAAAATTCCCAAAGGCATGGAAGAAACTCCTGCAACATATCCCTACACTGCATGAGAAAACAGTCTAGGGTGCTGGGAAGGTGGCGTGGCTCATCTCCTCCTGCTGTCACCCTACTCTGGTCCCAACATGGGCAGTTGTACAAGGAGGTCCAACACATGGGTGCTCCATGGGAAATCTGGAGCCAGAGGTATCCTCACAAATGGGCGGCCGTGTGGCTTGAGGAGGCCTTGGTTGTCTGGCCAGCTCACCCTTGCAGCACAGCCTACCTAGCACATCCATGCTGCATCTCCGACCCAGACCATCTCATTCCTGCCTGGGCATTGACCTAGCAGCTCTCCTTCCGTGTGGGAGTGAGGCCAGTCTCAGGAGATGACTTTCAAGAGAAAGTCACCAATGATGAAACATTTGTTTCTCTCTGGCTCGGCTAGACCTCAGGCTACCCTTCCTTGGCTATAGAATGCTCTTTCAGGGGCAGCTTCTTCAATGTTCAGGTACACCTTCAATACGAACAGCTTTCACAGCTGCTCCTAAAATGTTGCTGCCTTGTCCCTTTAGAAGGCACCTGAAGTTACAACTCGATTCTTCAGTGCACCTTCAGAACTCTGAAACTACTCATAAATACCCTTGTTAAAACATGCATTTCAGCCTAATCACAATGAGCCTAACTGCTAAGTCCAGCCTTACAGGGAGGATGGCACTTACTTCCTTAAATGTGTAATGTTGAGCATCCACATTCATATTTTTAGTAGCATATAGCAGTGGTCCAGCCTTTAGTGTACTGTATGTACTTTTAATAATCTCCATAAAAGCCTGATTTTCAATCCCTAGGCTCAAGCTGACAGTGTAAATAAAATCACCCAAATCCACAGGGTAAGAGAAATGAAAATGACAAGGATTAAAATTTTGTCAAACCTCTTTCTTTTTAAAATTCTGCTTCCCTTCCAATTGGATCACGACCCTCTGTGTGCACAGCTTAAGACCAGACGGTATGCTTTCACTTTTATTCCGCTCTGCAGCAGGCTTACAGTATTTAGTGAAAGTCTGTAAAGAATGTGTGCTGTGTAGAGAGTTAATACCATAATCCCCTATCGTTAGGGTCAAATGCTGAATAGAGCAGAAGAATTAGAAAATATGTTACATACAATGGCAGAAAAAATGCATCAGCATGCTGTTCTGTTAACACACGCATTCATTACCAACAAGTAAATGACAATGAGGTAATAGAGTATATTAAGAGATGTGTTCTTCAAGTCTAGTGCGTGTGTTGTTATGAGAACCTAAGACTTTGAGTGAGAATCTAACTCTGTGGATACACACACATCACAGGGTTCTTCTTTGCAGATAATTGCATCTTTCTAGGAAGCCCTTTGATGCAAAACCAGCGTTTTAAATTATTTAGCGGACATGAACTTTGAATACTCCTTTTTTTAATTTCCTGTGAAGTGCGATATCTGTATTTTGCTATCCAAGCACGACAATACGTCTTTCTCTAGGGAGTTCCCAAGTATGAATTGTGGTAATTTTAGCTAAGGAAGTATTCAGAAAACAGTCCTAGTGCTTGCCTTTTCAAGAAATCCTTAGTGGGCTAGCTGCTCACATCATATAGAACTGGCATGGGTGTTTCATTCCCTTGGGTTTTTAGGAGAAAATGAGCCAGTATGTGCTGAAGGACTGACAATTTGCTAGAAAGAGGAGAGAGAAAATACATTTTGTACGTAGTGCTGCCTGACACCAATTGCAAAATATAAGGATCACACCACCTAAAAAATCTTATCACTATGACTTGGCATATTGTGTCATCCTGTAAGGAAAAGACTGAGTTTCACAACAGCGGGGGTGACCCTATGGAATAGGAAGAGATATTAGAAGTTATTTGGTTGCCTGTACTGACACTAAGTAGTGTCTGATTCCCTAATTATTCCTGCTGATTTAGCCTGGTTATTAAGGGACAGAGAGACAGTGCTGAGCTAGAGACAGGATGAAGGTACTTAAAAAACATCTTGCAATAGCTGGTTAATGACAAACTGTGGAAAGCACAGCAGCAACATGTAACCTCAAGACTTTGTCCAGTGCAAGCATGTTATCTTATCTCATGACTGATCGGTTGTAAATAGTACCAGGCGGCACTTTACAAAACTGACCATGTATGGTCTTATGTAGACACATGTGCTGGCTGTGCACTGTCACCTGCACAAAGTTTGCATTATTTTCCTACAGTAGGAGTTGGGAGTGGTCAGGAAGCTACATTTAACTGAAGGAAAGAGAAATTAACTTTAATTTCTCAAAAGCTTTTTTTAAAGAAATTCAGAAAATTCTTGGTTAAAAAGCCCCATTTCCCACAAAAGTTCTTTCTTTTGTTAAAAAAAGAAATCTTCCTCAAAAATTACTGGTAATTGAAGTTAAAGAGATATCAATTTTTAAATCTTTCAGGTTTCTGAAGGGAGAGAAAATGATTTATGGGATTGTTTCTTTGAGCATTTTGAGTTTTGTGAATGGGGCTTTAAGCAGCTATCGAGCCCCTCCGACAGTGGCAGGCAGTGCTAGCAGGGTCAGGGCCGAAGGTCTTAGTGTCCTCTGCCCGAGTTGTGTCCTGCAGTGGTCTCATCATTAGAGGTGAAAACTGCCGAAGGCTTCCTTTCCTTTTAAACCTCATGAAAATTTCTTTTACCTGCTTTGCAATGTTTTAATGGTTCTTCCTTCAAACTTGCACTACTGCGGAAACAAATTTAGAAAAACTAATGAAAAATAAGTCTCACCACTGAAACACAAAAATCCTCCCCCATCTAGCTGCCTGGTTTTCGTATGTGTCCATTGGTGTCAAAGATATTTTTCATCTGACTGAAGTTCAGCTTTGTGGTTTAGTCTCCACAGTCTCAGGTATACATTTCTTTCTACCCTTGAGCGGTAAATGTAGAGAGCTATAGGGAAATTCTGGGTATTCAATTTATTTAACCACACTTACTGCAGCACGGTGGACAGCCAAAGTCAGGCTGCGCTAGACTGTTGCTCAAGTAAATCCTGGGGAGGAGATTCATAGAGACTGAGCTGCATGTACCTGGCTGCAACTCAGGGTAGTAGGAGGGTTGCATATTTTCTAAGAGCAGAACGTCTCACCTGGAAACTGCAGACTTCTTGAGTGGATATTATTTAACTCAATAGATTATGTGTCTTGACTCAATTTAATATCTGAGTCAGTAGGCTGAAATAATTAGAAAATGTGACTAGAAAGGGAAATGGAGTGTGATAAATTAAATCAAAGAAACAAAACCTCTTGTTTCTTTGGTGACAGGAGAATACACAGCAGCAGAAGATAAAGTATTTGATGTGGAGTTCCTTCTCTAAGACAAAAGAAAAATATGCAAGGTAATTCAGGTGAGTGAAGGATTATTCAGGTTGGTGTGTGTCATTCAACAAATGGTTCAGCTCAAGAAATGAGCCAACAAAACCTACTGCAAGAATCTAATAATAATCACTGCCGTGGCTAACTTTAGGGCTAAAAAGCCCCAAAAAGATGACCTTTGCGAAGTGGCTGATGGCACTGCCAGCCCAGGGCACAAGAGGAGAAAGGCAGGCTAGGCCAGCAGGGTGGTGAGCGGGAGCCCGGGCCCCGTCCCTGGTCCCCCGTCTTTGCTTTACATACAGCTCTTCTGGTCAGGCTCTGACAATTAAACGCTATACTGGTGGGTTGCTCATGTTCTGTGCAAGACAATTAATGCCCATTCACTAGAAATGCCTGGGCTGAGGTTGATTGTCCTAGAGACGGTTATTTTCTAAGATCTAATTTCGGGTTCAGCTGAGTGGAATCGAGATGGCGGTCTGACTGCCGAGTGCTCAAGTCTGCGCACAGCAGATGCAGACATTTTTCAGACAAATTAGTGAAGAGACCTCTGTGATGCACACAAACTGCTCTGTAATTATTATGGATATGTTTGGACGTTTCAATGCTCATGATATGACTATACGGGGTTAAATCAACAGTCCTGTTGGGAAAACAAGGAGAAAAGGGGAAAAGGATATTGTTGTTGCTTAAATGAGCAAGTTGTGTACACTGTGCTCACAATTGATTTGCATCTTCTCGTGTGACTCCACACAACGTGTTCCTGTGGTTCAGAAGGGAACAGAGTCAAGTGTATCACCCAGGAAATGTTCTCCTCTTGCAGAGACATTCAGTTCCCTTTGCACTCAGTAGCACACAATTATCAAGGAACAAATTTTTTCCCCACAGCTTCCTTACATAATCACTGCATGCACCACATCCCTCTTTGAGATGAAAATTATTTGAGAAGAAGGGAAATAAACCCTTTCTGGCAATATCCGCGCCCTGCCCAGGTCAATAGCAGCTGCACGTCTTTGGGTGCTTTTGGAAAGGATCTAAGGCTGTCTGGTACAGTTTGAAAGTTATGATGTCTACCTTATTTCTTAATATTGGTCTCTAGGTGTAGAAAACTAAAAGCGAATGGTTTTGGGATAAACCTGAAGTAATTTGCTCTTCTGAAAAAGTGAAGTGACAGTATGTTTTGCAGAAGTTTTTATGAAGAAGTTATATTTGCTTCTCACAATATTTGCAGAGTCTCTACCAGCACGATCTCTGACTAGCTTGCGAATACCTAAATATGCCAGTATCTTTCATTTTTCCTTCTTTTTTTAGCCTGTAGGAAAAGTAGCTTGATTAGCATGTTTTTGTTTGTGCTTAGATGTGGTTGTACCTGGCAACTCTGTGTGAAGAAATTAATGAGGCAAAGTTAAGTCAGAGAGATGAGTTTTGCAATTAACGCTGAATGTGGTGAGATCTATAGTTATTCTCATCTCTTGTGAAAATGAATTAACTTGCCATAGGAGAGTTGTGTCTTCTGCCTTCATGGTTTTCTCTACATTGGTTGGCATTTCTTGACTTTGATAGCACATGCCAGCTGTAGGGTGTAACGTGATGCAAAATCCATCCGTGAACAGAGTCAGGAAGACTGGATGATTGGCTACTCGTGCCACTGCTCCTTTTTCAAAAAAATTGCTGCAAATGCACCGTTAGCAGAGGAAAAGTGTCATTTATTTGAACAGAAGGATTCTGACTGCTTTAGAAAATGCCCAGCAAAACGTAAAACAACATGTCATACTCCTTTGCTCATTTGCAAATAGTGACCATTCAAAAATCAACCCCCAACGTTATATTTCAGAGAAAATAAAAACTTATGCTTACCTTTGAAAAGTAACATAAAGCTTGATTTCACCACACGTGCAGGAAGAACTCATCACTGTCACCAGACAGCTCTTGTGAGCACAGTACACACATGTTTTCACTTCCATGGCTTTCATTGTAGTGTTCCTGATGACTGCCAGTTTATTGCCTCAGAAGCTACAAGTCTGAGTGCTTTGTTAAACCTGTCTTCTTATAAGCTTCTTCTCTGTCCTTCGTTTTGATTTGATGTTGGAAAATGCTGTGTAAAGCTATACTTCATGCTCAAAGGAAACCACCATAGTGCAGGACAAAGTATTTTTTAGAAAATGCTGAATTGACACACACAAAAAAAATTTTTCCAAGGAACTGAAGGAACTGACAACTGTTCTTGATCATATTCAGTGACTAGCCAATTAAAACGTGTATTTGTTGGAATTTAGGAGAAGTCAAGGACAGTTTCAACTTTGCAATAAATTTCTGGCCTCTCTTTTCAAAGCTAAAGTGTTCTTAAAGAATGTAAAGCAAAACACCAGTATCAGAAAGCACAAGCCTAACACTGAGAAACACTTTGTGCCAAAATAAGTACTTGAAAACATATTCTTTTTCTTATCCTTTTGTGCATCAAACCAAAAGAGTGTATCAAAAATACATGTTTTTCACAATGCTAAAGCATCTCCACAGTTTTGGGACCACAGAATCCCCAGGCTATCATTAATGGAGTGGTGGCGCCAATCTCAAGGCAGTTTTTCAGAACACAAGTTGTTCCACAGCTTTTAGCTGATTCAAGTAACTTTACAGCAGCCTTAGGTTCATATAGATCCCCTGATTATTGTCTGTAGAAATGGTAATAGAGGTCGTGGACAGTCACAGACAATGAAAGAAGGGAAAGCATAAATAACTGGGCCCTGATCCTACATAGTGTTTAACTGTCTTGATGCTCTAGGTACTTCTATCGCATTGAGGATTATGGGGTATAAATGCAACTCTATAATTTAACCCATCTGTAATCTGCATCTGTATGGAAAATGAGGTCTGACTCTGTATTTCAGGGCAGAAGTCCCACTGGCACACCTGAGAGCAAAGTTTGCTACAAAGATGTTTGCGCATTTTGTGTACAGAGTTTTGCTTCTTGCGTTAGATCCAGCATGGGTCAAAGTTGCTTTACATCACCTTGACTGGTTACAAAGGAAACCTTCAAATAAACCAGGATTGTTGCAACATTTTCTGTTGAAATACACCCAGGTAAGTCATCGTGGCTTAACTTGGGCAAATGAAAGTAAATCAAGTAAACTTATATCCCTCTTGCACAATTCAGCTTGGGTTTGCTTCCTACCTGCTGTGCAGGATGCTCACAAAGCACCAGAGAATTCTACAGGTAATGTACACAACATAGATAGGGACTGTCGTTATAACTTAACAGTTTAGGAGATGAAGGGGAGAAATGTTAATGCTTTGCATTTATTTACTTTTACAGCATGCTATAAAGATTAAAAATACATTGTACACAAGTGCAGTATTTAATGTAGCACTTTAATTACATTCAAGTGTGTTACTAAATAGTCTTGAGAAAACCTTAATGACCAGCTGTTCTACCCTCTTCCCATATGTCAGAAATGGTTTCAGAAATCACATTCTGGGACAGTAAGGTTGTATAATTAGACAGTGTATAGTTAACACTTCTAGATTTTCCTCTTAAACTGCGGGCCCTTTTCACTAACATATTGTGGTTTGGTGCCAGTTTGGCACAACACAATTATGCGATGTGCCAAACTGCAACTGAGATGTACAAACTCTCAGAGACATGTTATGATTGCACCATTATCTTTTTATATCTTTTTCATCATTAGGACTGGATGCTTTTTATATTATGTAAGATTTAGCTTTTTACGGCCAACAAATAAACTTAGTAAATAGGACTATAAATTTTTAATACTTCTTCCATAATGCCATTTGTCTAATCAGAATTAGATGGTTACTGTAACCCCACATCGGTTTTCACCAAAAAAGGCATCATTCCAAGAACAGCAGCTATGGACAAAAATTTCAAAGGAGGTTCCTTTTGGCCCAGTTCAGGAATGCATTTAAGCACATGCTTAGCATTAAGCACATGAGTGTTTATATAGAGGCATGCATGTGCTGAAGCTGGATCAGAAAATGGTTTATGCCAAACAAATAAAAGAAACCCTTTCCAGAAGTAAGCAAGCATACGGGCAGCTCAGTCTTTTGAACAATTATCATCCCTCTTCCCGTTAACATCTAAAAATGACTGTTTTTCTGGGACGTTTATTATTTTGCAAGACAAAACACATCCACAGTTTGCAAGGTGGGGGGGGGAGTTTGTGCGAATACATTAAGCACAAGCCGCCAGCCGAGCCGTCAGCGCGCGACACACAGACGATCCATCCTGGCCGGGAGAAGGGGGGGCCCACGGGAGGCAGCAGCTTCACCATCCTGACAAGAGAGGTTTACGGCAGGTTTTTTTTATTATTTTTTTTTCCTGAGCTTCAATTTCCAACGACTTATTTAGATGTAAGCAATGACAGCTGTAATCATGTTTTAAATCTTGCTTTGTATCCTTAGTTATAATGTTGTTCAATTAATATTCAGAATAATGGAAGTGATGTGCCCCTTTGAAAAAGACTTGAATGCAAGCCAAAGCTTTGGGAAACTGATTCTCAAGAGGATTAATCAGCATTTAAAACTTGCATTAATAAAAATCTGATCTTCTACTGTGTGGCATGCATAATACTTTTCATTTTTAAGCATTTTATTTTAATAGTGTGGTATCCTTTGTCCTGATTTTTAAAGGGATTTTAAAATCTAACTCCTTCAAATCAATCCTGCTTTGACCCCTGTGCATTCTTTTACTGAATATAAAAACATTAAAGAAATTCTTAGTTCACAAATACATATATTACTGAGGATGAGCAAAGTACGGTGCGCAAGCAGGCTTGTAATAGAAATGATATATAGCTTCCACAGGAATTCATGTTAGGCAAGGGCTCACCTTAATATGTAAATTATTGGTGCAATAAAAACACAAATTTACACATAATTGCTTAAAAGTTTGAAGGTAAATTATAGCCTGAGAACACACGAAGAGCCCTGGTAAGCTCCATAAAAAGTGCTCTCCGTTTTTCACATGACTTTTCACTCTGTTAGAAGGAATATTATTGTACCCTATGCCAACAAGATTGAGTCTATATCTGAAAGACAGACTTAATCTATGTTTTGTGTTGTTCTCCTGATCTTATTAGTGGGTTAGAGAAACAAGAGGATTTTGTATAAAGTTTCGCATATAAATTCAATTCTAGTAAACCAGCTAATTTACATGCTAAACAGCCAGCAGTTGGTAAGATAGTTTTGTTTCATGTCAACTGCAGAAGCTAAATGTATTTTATAAATACTAGAAAACATTATTTCTTCTGAAGAGGCATTTTAATAGCAAATAGCTCACTCAGATCTTCTACGAAGCGGAGAAATCTAGTTGAGAAATTCTTGTATCCTTACTCATGTTACTGAAAGGCAAAGTCTGCGCTCTGAGTATGGACCATCTGCTTTTACTTTGTTTCATACCTAATGTGATGCTTCAGTTCATCATAAATGCAATCAGTTTTCTAAATGGTGCCAGAGGTTCTTAAAAGATATTTTTATGAACTTGCTGCCTTCTAGAAATAGAAGGTAAATGTGTTTTGTTTAAAAACAGTAACTATAAAATGGATTTGGAGCATCAAAAATTGTAGTCTACTAGGCACTGGGCAGGATGAGTAGACTTTGAAATACTGCAAAGAAAAATAATCACAACAAATACGCCACCTTTACTTACAGTGGACAGTGTACCCAACATGAGAAGTGAAGCGTGAGAAGATGTGCGCTGGTTTAGTTTTCCTGGAGTAAAAAGAGGAAGGCTCCAATTGAAGATGCTCTCTGTCTGATTTCCCAAGATCTAGGTCTGGCCCAATGATGCACAATAATCTCATCACTTGCAAAGAGACAATTGGAGCAAGTCTCCACCCTGCAGGTATGCTGAGAGAGGGACAAGCAGGAGTTACTTTGGTACCACCTTGTTATCCCATCAAGCACTACCTGCCTGTTTCTGGTTTCAGAGGGTATCTGATGCTACCGCTCACAGACCAAAGTATTTCTTCGTGAACAAAATCCTGGCTGTAAGAAGTCAATGGCAGAACACACGGTCAATGATTTCCAGCTGTGGTAGGACATTCTCTTGAGTTGATAAACACCTAGATTCAAATCTGAAAGGCTGGATAAAATGTATATGAGCCTTCTACCTGTTGGATAAATACCCAGACTCTGGCTGTCAGCTCTAGCCTCCCCCATCCTCACCCTCTCCAAAGGACATCACTCCTGCCTGTCTTTGGTTCTCTCTGAAGAGGGAAAAGTCCCATTGAAATTCAGTCTGCAGTTGTCAGATCTACAAACATAGGTCCTTATCTGGCATGTAAGACTGTGTCTAACTTGGAAATAAGCTAGACAGGGAGGCCATCCTCTCGTACTGTAGTGAAGTATCATGACTTGGGTCCACACCTAGATTTTCTACAAACAGGGTGGTTGAATCCAACCTGCCTACTGGGAACAGTGCCTGGGAGTAAAGCTCCTTCCTTGCTTTCTGCCTGAGCAACGCCTGAAGGCAAGCTATCAGCATGTCCTATCTGTGAGACATCACTACTTCCCAGCCAGCCAGCAGATCGAGGGATGGCTTTTGGGTCTCTTGCCAACTGCCTCGTACAGGGATGACAGAGGGAACATCCAAAATGATGGTAAGCAACTACTGAAGCTCAGTCTGAGACTTCAAATTGCAAAAAAGGCAAAACACCAGTCACCCAGTGTGTGGGTTTACTGTAGAAATTATTACAGGCACTAAACTAATCTAACCCCTACTACAGAAAAGCAAAGCTACAGTTGAGAGCAAGCAGGTCTGATGCATCACCACAGGGAGCCTGAGTCTTAATATTGTGTTGTTCCACCACCATCTTCCTTTTGCCATCATCTATACTTCTCTTGTTCTCTCTTTTTCAGCTCTAATTACTGTGTGGAACCAACCTCCTTCATGCAGTCAAGGCTGTCAGCACTCCCAGCGTGGCTCCAGCCCTTCCTCCTTGCACCTTGGGGCTCTAGGTGCCTCTTGCCCTTCTCCCTGCTTCCCTTGCTATTTCCAGGCTGCTTTGCTCTGGGATGTGCCAGTACTGGATTAGGCTGAATGCAAGTCCCACATTCTTTATTACAGAGTCAGCATTTCTTCCTCGTTCCTTGCCTGGCTGCTGCCCAGCAGGTTATTTTGGGACCTACGCTAGCTGGCCCAGAGCACAGCCATGCCAGGAAGGGTACTAACAGCTGAAAGCTGCCGAGGATTGTTTGCCAGTGCCTGAGCCTGAAATGAGGTGCTGTTTTATTTGGGGCATAGACATAGTGTAAACATCCCTGAAGAGAATGGTGGTAGAGGGTAAGGTTTGTCCTTACCCTTTAGGGTAAGGTAAGGTCGGGGTAAGCTAGTCCAGCACTGAAGGGCTAGCTGGGGGAAGGGAAGGCAAGGCTGGGCAGCAGCCCCTTGCAGTGCTTTCCCTGTAACCGGCAGCGCTGCAAACCTGCAGGCTGGGGGTGGGAGAGACAGTGCTGTGAGAGGGATTAAGCCATCTGCACATTTTCCTCCCTTTCCTCCCAGCCACAGACAGACCCTCACCACCGTGTTCCCAAGCCAAGATGGTGCCTCTGCTCCTGGGACATGTGGTCCCCACACCTCCCCCTGGGTCAAGGCAAGAAGCAGCAAAAACTCAGCAGCACTGCAGAATTGTCCTGTGGGTCTTGGTGGGTTGGGACTGGCAGATGTTGATATAGCAGCTAGCGCACGGTTCAAGTGTCTCTCCTCACCTCATACCTCTCCATCCCAAGACAAGGAGTATTGCAAGCCCATGGTGTGGACACCAAGCTGTAGGTCAGGCAGAGTATGTGTGGAGACAGGCATTGGGTGGCAAGAGGGTGCGGAAGAAGGGAGCAGGAGGAGGGGAAGGAGATGGGATGGAAGAAGCAAGATCAAAAACAACATCTGTGAAATGGTTGTGAAAGATTTGGTTGAGCTTTCTGGGCGAGTTAATCCTCCATGTGTTCTCTGAGGTGGTAAATAATATTGATGTATAGGTATAAAGTGGGACTCCATGACCAAGTACAGACCCTGCAGCATCATAGTTAGGTGTCCTGCCTATGATATGCTCATTTGATTTAGAACCAGAAACAATTTTACCTTCTCTGGTGTGCCTGCTCTCCTTGTAAAACATTATGTCATACCTAAGTGGCCTTTATACCTGTGGAGCCAGATGGCCACCAATGACTTGTACCTCTTTTCCTGGGAGCTGACTTGGAATAGCTTCTATAAGCCTGAATTTCTGCTCTGGAAAACAGCCTGTTGAAAATGTCTTGTCCTGAGCAACTTCCAATACATGCCTTCAGGAGCACATGAAACTATTGCACCTTCTTAGCCCCCGTGCAGTACTGCAGGTCTTGGAGGAACCTGGAGTGCCCGTAGAGCAGCCGGCGAGCAGATGCAGTGGGGTGGTCATGGTACCTGAGCTGCCTTGTTTGAAGCCAGGGTAAACCTGCAGAAGCCAGGGTAGCTGCCCTCCCAACTTGGAGCTGGGAGTGCTCTGAGTGCATAGCAGCAGCTACAGGGCCAACGTCCTTTAGCAGACGGCAACCATGGATGTCTGGAGAACAGTGTTAAATCCTCTGGCAGAGTCATGACATGTTGCTGGCTTATTCTTAACCTTTTATGTTCTATTGCAGCGCTTTTGTAAAGAAAAAAAGGTTATTGTTATACTTGAATTTATCATGCTGTTGGAGAGCACTGGGTGTGAGTCAGCCTTGAGGCAGTAAGATGGACAAGATGAGCTCTTGAAGTACCTTTCCAGATCTATTTCTACAAGTCTATGAGCAGAACAAAATGAACTCAAGATGTTTTCCCAGAAGAGAGCAAATAAAGGAGCCATTTCTTTGAATTCTGCACAGATTGAATATGAATAAAATGAATCCCACATCTGGTCCATTCTTCTTATTCATTTCTTTAAAGAACAGATACAATCATGCTGTACACACACGCAAAAACCAAGCAGGGAAGATCAAGTCAAGGGTGCCTCAGGTTTTACTTTCTGTCTCTTTTTGAAACGGCAAAAGATTAAAACCAAAACCAAAAAATCTGCATGCCCCACACAAATAAAACAGCATCTATATCTGAACCATTGCAGTCCGTGCTGAGTGTTACACAATCAAAATCTGAGAGGGGAAAGGAGTTGGCAGTGGCCAGAAGGGGCTGTACTCATGGGGAGGAGTGCTCACAAAGCTTTTCGGCAGGCAGGAGTTTGGGATATGAAAGTAGGCAACTAGGCTCCCTGCACAATGTGTGAAGGACATTTGACTCCTGGTGAAGATGACTCGCAAAAGTCAGACTGCTGAGCAGGGACCTGCTTGCCCAAGCCCATGGCAACTGCTGGAGAGACAGATTTGCCTGTCACCCCATCTCTGAAAGTCCCTTAGGTGTCCAGTTCAGGCCAGAGAGCAGATACGGTGTATGGCAGACCTTCCAGGTCATGAATAATGAAGACTGTCATGTGCCAGATATTTAAGATGAGCCCAGTCTTGCAGTTTGTTTGCTCGACTGAATTGTTTGCCTTTTCTGAACCTTGCAAGGCTCCCAAACAAAATATACACTGGTCTTATTTATTAATTTCCCCTTTGTTAGCTAATTGTTTTGCAACACTTTCTTCATTAAACAGATTTTTATGACTTAAATTACTTTCTTCATTAAATAGAATGCTAGAACATTTATTATTAATTCTCTAATTATTTAGGTTATTATATGGTTTTTGGGTAGTGAAGCACCTGTGTATAATGCCTGACAGGTTAGCTTTTAAAATCAACTTTGTGTTTGCGTTTGAATGGTCAGCAGCAACAAAGATACTCCTTAGATGTATTTTTTAAAAAATGGTTAATAAATATAGCTCAAAATTCATGTAGAGTCAGAATGATGCAATTTGCTTGCCCATTCCTTTCTGCCTGCTCTATCTTCTAATAATATTTCTGAATCAGATTTGTATAGTAAGTTTATCTCTCCCTAGAGAGCAAATTTTTGATATGCTGTAACTATCTTTTAAGATGCATTTTGACATAAACTGTGTAAAAATCATGTCTGTTATTTTTACATCAATTTATTTTGTTCATTTTTTTCCTTTTGGTAGCCTCCTTTTGCCATTTTCAGTTATTACTATGTATGTACTTCAGAAAGAACACATCCACATTTGAGTGGTTAATCAAGGGGAACTAACCAAAATAATCACTTTCTAGTACTTCAAAATATTCTGATCTTTAAATGGAGAATATGGATTCTTAAATTAAATACGTATAATAAGAAATAAGTAGTAATAAGAATAAAGTGGGGTCTGTAAGAATAAATGTTATGTTTTAAGCAAAATGCATTTGATTTGCCAGGTTCAAAGCTGCTTTGAATCAGTAAGAACCAGTGCAAAAACCGGGGTGAGGAGGATAGAGAGCCTCATAATGCTTATAAATTGTCCATAATTGTATGGATTTAAAATATGAAAGTTGGCAGTGGCAAAAGCTAAAAGCCATTAGGAGAGATCCTATTGTGCAACACATCAGTAATCGTAACTCATAATCTTAGGGGGAAAAACGAACTAGAGTTTTCTAAAATTTTCATAACTGTACTTGAGTCTTGTCTTGATGTTTACTACAATGATGGCATTGTTTGAAATGACATAGCCTAATGCATATATAAATCCTGTTTGAAAAGAGCTACTAATTAACATGAATAGTCTTCTTCTCTGAAGGTCATTTATTGCAAAGTTCATTTTTCAGCCGAGCATTGCTAAAGTAGTCACCCCCGCTAACAGCCATTAGATTAAGAGACTTAGGTCTGTTCTCTTCCTGACACTGGGTCAGGATTTTCAAAGACAGAGGCTCTTCGATGCCAAGAAGCCCTTAAAAATAATATTTGAACAGAAAAAGAATAGATCTAATTACATTGTAAATATTTCTGTGGTTATTGAAATAACAAAGATAATTCTATTTATTTTATCTTTTAAAAAAAACACACTAAGTTTTACTTATCTGATGTTCCAGTGCAGCTCTTCCTTATGAGACCTTTGATTTCTTCAGTCATAACGACTCGTTAAAACTGAGAAACACTGAATATTTAGCATCTGATGTGTGAGCATGTTCACCTGTTGCCAAATACTAGGCACATGAAGGTCCAGGTGCCTCTGCCTCTCCTTTGGAGGCCCCAGAAAGGCTCTCTGTGTGTGCGTGCATGCCAGCCACTGTTGCTTCTCCAGCGAGAAAAGACGTCCAAATTCAAAGGGCACCAACTTACCACTGCCAAAGTTAGAAAGTATGAACTGCCACTTCACCAGGGCTTTAATGTTGCCACCTGAACCATGAATATCTAATTCTGAAGCAATGTACGTACAGGACCCCCATTAATACCACTGCCCTGGTATCTACTTGGACATAGGTTTAGAAACTGCAGCGACAATGTTACTGCTTGGGCTAAGGTACATCCCCCCCTGGAGGGTTTTCTGGTCGTGTCTGTGGACACATGGTAATAAAGGAGTTAAGGATCCTTGCTGTGGTGACAAAAACTTGTTCACCCATATCAGCTGGTTACAAACAGGTATGGGGTCTTTTGGGCTGGGATGTGACATTAAATACATTGCTCTTCTGCGTCTCAGTGCCTGCAGAAGCAGGTGTGCCATGCCCGTGCCAGCTCGGTGCGCCACTGAGGCTCTGGCAAGCCTTTCCTCTGTTTTTTACGATGTTTGCCTCCCATCTGGGCAGGCCAAGTGTGGGGTCTTCAGTAGTCATTTAGAACCTAAGTCATTCCCAAATGGTTCCCAGCTGTAGGGTTACTCTTGTCAGTAAAGAGGAGATTCTGCAACCCAGTAGGGTTGTGGGGACAGGGAAGAACCAGGAGCTCTTAAGAAGAGCCAAGAAACCCATGGAATTTCTTTGAGAGAATGATTTTGGATAAGAAAGTCCTCACCAGCAGCTGGCTTGCAGGGGAGCCACTTGAGACCCTAAGAGCAGCAGGAAAATCCCACAGACCTCAACGCACCTGTAAAAATCTTGTGGCTTAGCCCACAGGATTTGTGTTCCCTTCTCCTCTAGCCATGCCGCTCCCCCCGGAGTCAGGCTTCCTTGGGCCCCCAGTAGCTACAGCTGGGCTGCTGGATACCAGAGCTGCAAGCATGAAAAAACCCTCCAAGTCTGAAGGACAACAGTGCCAAGCAAGCAGCAAGGTACGCCTCTGCCCCTTCCACTCCACCCTGTCCCCACCTCTGGGGCAGAAAGGTTGCGAATACGATGGAGGGGAGTGGGACACTTGTGATGTGGCTCAACTGCTTCTCCCTGCCAGCTTCCACAGGGTTTTTGCTCCTCTCCACTTGCGTTAACAGAGGGGAGCATATGGGCCTTGGAGATTTAATGTTTCATGGCTTACTTGGCTGTCAAAATGTTTTACATTATTATTTGTTGCAACATTCACGGTCATCATCTTTAAGGAAAAAAAAAACCTGTGCGGCAGGTCCCTAGATGCCCTTGCTGGGAGCAGATGTCGGAGCAAGAGCATCGTTAAGCCTCTCTTGGATTTTTTATTTCTCACCCTTTGTACAGCCAACACGGTGCGATGCGGAGCACACACAGCCTCTCTCATCGCCTGGCAGGACCCACTGGGGTGGTTTAGCAAGGTTGAAACAGGGAAACTTGCGGATTTATAGGGCGCTGAGACAAATTCGTAATCTGTATTGATGGCATCATCCCCAACCATGTGACAACCAAAGCAGATAAGCCTATGACTGAACCGAAAAGATTTCTTAAAGCTGGTAATCGATATTGAGCAGCTCAGTCTGTTGAGCTATCAGGTTCGGAGATCTCCACACATGTGGGGTGGGGGTGGAGGGGAGCTCTGGGTTTGTAAAATGGGGAGATGCTGAGCTAAGCCACAGCCTGGCGTGGTGCTGTAGGTTGCCAGGACCTGCTGCTGCAGGGGGTGGTTTCAGCTGAGGAGGGACTCGCAAAAGCCATGGGAAGGCTTTGGTTGTTAGGGAGGAAGACCCAGAAGCAAAGGGCCAGTGAGTAAGGAACCAAGTATCACAGACCTGGCGACTTGAAATTTTGTTGCAGGTGAAGCTCTCCAAGGGTGCTGCTTAGCGTCCCTTCTCCAGCACCCCAGAGTTGATAGCCAAAATCTCTAGTTGATGCTGAAAGTTTCCATAGCGGTTTCCTGGCCCAGGGTCTGATATCCCCTACTTACAAATATCTCGTGTTTCAAAAGCACTCTAAAGGAGATGGTCCCCCATCCAGGGGTTCCTTCCAGGGATCCTGTTGGAGGGAACCTGTTTTAAAATGGATAAAATGGTCTGATTTTCTGTAGATATAACGACTTTCCAGGAAGCAACTATCCAAACCACCGTTGTCTGTAGCGCACAGGAAAAAAAGTCTACCCTCAGCTAGATGGCCTGGGACGGAGCTCCCCCCAAAAGTCACTGCCTGCTGCTCCTGCTGCCTTTCATACAGGGGAGGGAGCTGGTGTCAAGAGAAGCCATGTATAGGTAGTACCTCCTCAGAAGTAGCATTCCCATGAAAGGGAGAGAAGCTGTCTCCAGATAATCAAGCCTTGTGCTTTGTTTCCACGAGATGACTGCGTCTTATGAAGCCTGAACTGGTTAGACTGGCACATAAAGATGAAGGGAAAAGCTGAGCCTTTATATTTCTCTGTATTTATGGGGCAAGACAGCTGGGGTTCAAACACACTCCGTATTATGAAGCACCTATTAATATCGTCTCCTGATGGAGAACAGGGTGGTTTTTTCTTCTTAAATGTTTAATTAGCAGGCATTGTGTTATGTCTTTACTTCAATAAATTCCAGTTGAGAAAGATTTTGGGTGCACATGTGAATGAACGCTTGTCTTGAAAGACAGAGCAAAAAGAAATTCATAATCATGTTTCCCTTGTTGTATTTACTGTTTTGCTTCTAAAGGGAATATTACTCCACTAAGAGATTCATAATTAGGAGGATGCCAGATGGGTTATCAATGTGGTTTTAAATTTTTATACGTAGAGTGCTTGTTTTTGCAGGGGATGCTTTGGTTCCATGTACAGTAGTTAAATATAAATATCTTCTATGGGGGGGACTGCTAACTATTCCATAATTTTGAATTTGTTGTTTATTTAATCCTTCTTTTCTTCTTCCCCCACCCCCTACCCCCACCCATTTTTTTTTCCAGCTGCTCTGTTGGGGTAGATTAACTGTATGAATCTACCAGGTGGAAAAATAAAGCTTGAAATCAGAACTGAGACCCATATCTCCACCTGAAAAAGCCAACAACTTTAGTCAGTAAAAAGAAGTGAAAAAAAAGTCAGGACTTCAGGCACCTTTCTGAAATGCTAGGGGAAGGTGTTCCTGGTGCGCTGGGTGCCTCAAAAGCTGGTGTGTGCTTTGTGCCATCATCACAGAGGTGCGGCAGCATGGTGGCGGTGAGGAGGACAAGACCTGAGGTCGGTGCATCCCAGGCGGGGAGTGATGTGATGTGCTCTTCCGAAGGGAGGACAAGAAGTCAAAGGCAACCAGAAAATCGTGGTGTGACAAGGCCATGCACCACAGCCAACTAGAATTACTGTCCCACAGAAACCCTACACCTCCTTGGAAAGCAGGCACTCAGCCGCAGAGTTTTTGTGCTTTCCAAATACAGGCTGGCTAAACTGCCTGCTGCAAGCAGCTCTGACCCAGCCGGTGGCAAAGTCCTGCGGGTTCCTTATGGACCAGCTGCTAGAGGGTGGGATGCTGGCACACAGCACTTAGACACAGGCACACGGGTGTATGCACACACACATACACACACGCATGTGTACGTGTCACCATTTTGCTCAGCATACTTCAACCTTCAGCACCAAAGTAAAGCTCGCCTCTCTGCAGGTTTTATGTCAAAGCAGACATATCTTCATCACTCACCAGGGCTTTGGATCAGACAAAGGGGCCGTGTCACCTTTCTTCTGTTTTCTTCTGGGTCCCCTTTCTATCATGAGCATTAGAGCTGTGATAAATGGAAGGCACGCACAGTATAATGATAACCTAGATGACAGTGTTGAATATGCATTTGTTCCATGTGTAAGTGTTACTGAAGGAGAAGACACTGTTCTTAAACACCAGGGAAGGGTGATCAGAACTGGAAAAAAACCCCAGCAGGGCAACAGCAATGGAAATGGTATGAAGCTTATCCAAATCCCATTAATATAACAAACTAGTTTATGAAAATTCTGTACCAGGCAAACCCAAGCCACAGCCTTAGACATCTTAAAAAAACTTGTGAAGGTCAGCTCATCATCTCTGAATGCAATTTTCAATGAAAAACTTCACCGCCACAGCACGTCTTGGTCTAGGGAGTCACAGCCTTGCAAACTCCAAATCTGGGGCATGGACTTGTTCTCTGGGGCAGAGGCCAGACTGAAGGCTGATTGATGAAAACAGATTAAAAAAAAATTTACTAAGGACTTTAAATTCAATGGCAGCTTATAAAATCATACATGTTCAAGGGAAAAGAAAGGACTGTCATATAACTAAAAACATCCTGGTTTTACATATTGTAATCATGTCGTACTGGTATAAATGCAAGCAGGAAAATGTTGGGTTATCAACAGAAAATCCCAATGCCTAATGATAGGGACAATTAGGAAAGTGTCACATGAGATAGTTAGGTCATCCTCATTAGAGAACTTTAAAATTACTTTTGATGAAATGCAGTGGACAGTTGTGTGAAGGAAGCTCTTGCATGATATAGAGATTGGACCGAGAGGAGTGTCTGTGGTTTTGCATGGACAAAGACAAAACTTCGTGAGAGGTATTAATTGGGCTTTTATTTAAATGAAAGTCAAGACCCACAGATGCTGGCTCTGACTTGCCACAGAGAGTCTGGCCTTATGTTTTCAAGTTTGTCCTAAGGCTCTCTGTCTCCTCTTGGGAGAGATTTTGTTGATGTGATAGAAATTTCTGTCCTTCCTTCGCACAGAGTAACTCTGCAGTTGAAGAAGTTTGTAGTACTGGAGCTCTTCTTCAGCTCTGTACATCTGCCGATTACAAAGCACACATTCCACAGTCTTAACCTGGTGTGTGAGTGGCAAAATTTCACTGTATGCTGTTAATTCATCCATCCCTCAGCTTCTCTTTGGCTTTCCTCCCGCAGAGCCTCTGGGGGCGATCCCTGCTTCCCAGTGACAGCGAGAGCAGGAGCAGGAGATGCTCCAGGAGGAGGCTGATATGGCTGATATGACCTCAATTTCTGCAGTAGCACAGCCAGGAGAGTTTCTGTGGTGGGGTCTGAAGTACCCTTGGTTTGTATAGTGGTGATAAATTTCACTAAATGCTGTGGGGAACATGATGGTAATTAAGAGAAATTAAAAGATGCAGCAGTCCAAACTGAAAGAGGTAACTGGCCAGTGAAGGAATGGCTGTTCGGGGCGGTCACGTATCAGTCATGCTTTGCCGTTCATGAGCTGCACTGGTCTGTAGACTTTTCAATAAAGTCGTGTTTAGCCTCGCACTGGGTCTGGCAGGAGCAGCAGGGGTAGGAGTCTTTAGAACTTTCACTAAGCAAATTATATGGGACGATGCAGTGAACATTTCCCCTGCTTTGTCAGACCATGATGGCAGGTGTGCACCTTCGCTGGGTTTAGGGGCTGTTCTCCAAAAAATACTGTGTTGAACCTCTCTTGTCTTCTGGATGTGGATAAAAGGGAGAAACTGGGGAGGTGTAACCCCCCCAAACTACTTGGCTATACAGCTATGGCTTCCTGTGCATCTGTTTCTAACCAGAACGGTATCAGTAACCTTCTGCTAACATGGGTGGATGTAGAAGTTTTTCTGAGATCCCAGAACTGAAAGACTCTTACCTGTATCTTTGTTTTCCTTCTTGTGATAATAACAGCAGCTATTTTCCTAATAAAAATATTCAGAGTACCATGTTACGTCTGTTTCTTAAATTGTGATCATTATGTGACTAATCATAATAATAATATGATATTAGGGGGGAAAATGTTGGAAGATATTCCCTAGAGGGAAATGAATTTCTTTTTATCATCTACAGTAGTTTATTTCACATATTCATGACCCTCCTGGTATTCTTTTTTTTATGATGAGCCATAAAAATGACAAAATACATTAGCAAAGTTCTCGGTTTATGCTAAAATGACCATATTCAAAAATAATAACAGAGACTTGTATCAGCAATGCAAAAGATGCATGAAGTAATTGGTGCTTAATTTGTACACAAACTGTCAAGGCAGTTTTCCTCACGGCCTGCATCTTCTGAATTCATTAGTCTCTAATTAAGGCCAGTTGGGACCAGCAGTTAGAAGGTTAAAGAGGTTCTGACAGCCCTAATCATTGCTCAGGAAGCTGAAAATGTATGCAAAGTCTCGGCAGATGGGGTGAGATCTGCTTCTGCCAAGTGATAACTGTTATTCCTTTGCACCTCCAAAGCTGTCATCCTAATAGGCACATTTTAAATTTATTAATGCTCTAGTTACAATGCATACACAGTCTCTAATGGTATGTCATTCAGAGTATATAAACTGAGCAATTAACACATATTACCTGGTAATGGTAAAATTATTTGTTGCCTGTTTGATTTTTTTCCTGGTTTCCTAATCCAGCAAGAATAGTAGTAAGAAAAGACTTTTCTTTGTTGAAAAGGAGGGATTCTGAGCTGCATGTTTGTTGACCATTAATTCTTTGTTTCTACAGACAAAAAGCTCACAAGCCATAACTAACTTTTCTTTGATTTCCAGTGCCTCAAAGATTTGAGTTTCAGGGATTATACATTTTTCAAACTTGAGATGTAAAATTGTGTGTTTTGAATACTTCCAATATAACTTTAACAGATATATTTTTTTCTAAATTTCATTTTTTCAATCCTTTTGAAAAGTAATGTGTGAATTGCTCAGCAAACTGTAGTTGTCCTCATCCCCCCCCTTCCCCACTACTTCAGTGAGACACCCATATTTCGTTCCCCTCTGTGGTGGTATCTCTCTCCTTAATCCTATTTGGCTTAAAGCTGCCTAATTGACGACGGCATGTTTTTAGGTGTCTCTGTCCATCCGAAGGCTTCAGCCACGGGAGGCCTTTAATTGCATGTAGCACTGGTGCGATGGCGGGTTGCAAGGGGGGAGCCGGTGGCAGAGCCCCCCGCACCGGCAGCGGGGCAGCCCCCAGCGCCTCGGCTGCGGCGGGAGCCCAGCAATCGCAAACAGTGCTAATCATGTGCTAAGATGTTAATGTAAGCAACAGAACAATTATGTACCCAGTGACTTATAGACAGGCCAGGAACCTATTCCTCTGTTAGAATTAATTGATTTCGCTCTGTGTAATGAGCACAGCACAAATAGGGAGAGAGAAGGTAGTGTAATTGAACTGTGGGCCTGGCTCTACCATCACCAGCCTGAGTCATGAGTGACTCTGAAAACATCAAAGGGTTTCACAGGGTACAATAGCGGCATGAGACAGTTGCAGGTCAACTGTTTGCTGCTGAGATTTCTCCAGGTTGCATTTCAGACCTCAGCACCTGATAGCAAGTCATCGGTGGTGAGACCCATAGCACCCCTGTGAGCCAGCACCGCCAATCTTGTGTTTTCTTGATACATCAGCAGCCCTGCTGAAGTCAAAGGAGAATTTTCCCAAGTGAAAGCTATATGGCCAGGTCCTGCATTAGCCAACGGGACTCCCCCGATGGCTCTACAAGTAGTGCCAGTGCTGTTCACACGGGGAACTGGTGCTGAGGTGTTCCCACTGGAATATGGGGAGAATTGATGCTGCTATACTCCCTCACTCTACAAAAGTATTTTTTCCAGTAGGTTTCATGGCAGATAAGGATCATTAGTACCATTTTACATCGGGGAAGCTCAAGAACAGAATGGAAAAGTACTTGTGCAAGGAGTGAAAAAAAAACCCTGGAAAACCAAGAAAACCCCACCTATAGGACATATAAGAGGGGAAGGGAATCAAAGCTGATAAATTATATAGAACAACTTTGACCTAAATGGCTTCCAGAGAATGGGTAAAAACCTTGATCACCTTGACCTGCATCACTGTTGTATAGGAGAGCGTTACTCTAATGATCTTCACTTTCTGATGTGAATGTACAGCAGAGCTCTAATCCCGACACCTTTCAAGTTTGAGCAGCACATAACCAGCGTGGAGTATGCTTAAGCCTAAACTACAGATAGCCCCCTGAGTTACAGTAGCTTTATGCTAGGACACTTCATTTCCACTGAGATCTGTCTTACCTGAATGATCTACTTTGCTCTTAAACCATCGCTAAGCGGTGCACTGCCTCCTGGGTTGAGTTTCAGGTTATAAAATGCACCCTCTCAAGGGCTCTAGGCAAACAAAGACATTTATTTCCTTCAAACCAAAGCACACATTAAGGCAGAACCAGCTCTCAGGATACACCCCTGCACCCACAGTTTGATGTATATTCCCACTACGGGGCTCCCCTGCCTTCCCCAAGCAGGGGGAGCCCCATGAACCCCCATCAGGGAGGTAGGATGCTCCAGAACTGGGACATGTTACTTGAGGGTCCTTACTTGCACCCAGGCACTGCTCACTAGGTTGTCCAAGACACTTTTAATTTTGGATTATTGTACATAGAAGTAGGCGAGAGCTGAATTTTCTACACTGCCTCTAACCCAATAAATGAGGGTATTAAATGACAGTGGTATAATGTGGTGGGGCTCTGGTTTAGGACCATTTGAGCAGCCAGAAGGCACACCATGTCAATGTGGAAATAGAAAACCACTCAGCTATGGAGACACAGCTTCCCGTTCCTTCAAGTACCTCTCTCCCAACCAGTCTGGAGCAGAGAAACCAGCGCATATCATGTGCTGCAGATGGATCAGCGATGGATCGTACAGCTAGCTGGGTCTGGCATGGTCTGATTCCTCTTGTGTTTGCTGGCTACTTACCCAGCCAACAGCCAGACGTTTGTGGGGTAAATCATTTCCAGTTGTTTCACAGAAGCAAACTGTCCAGCAGTATAAATAATAATTCCTCTCTGACAGGGATTTCAGTGTTTGCCTGTGGCTCTTGTGCTCTGCTGCTTGCCTTCAGCCCCCCACCCAGCACATCTTCTCCTGGAGAAGGATATGAAGTCCCCACTGCAGACCAGTTGTGAACAGAAAAAAAGAGGTGCCAGCTATTTTCTCTCAATTTTTGTCTGTATCCATACACAGGGCACAAGTGGACAATGTTACAAAAGGCAATTGAAATTCTCGGTCAAAAATAATGGAGGCAAAATTGCTTGTAAAATTGCAAGTGACAAAGTTGTTTGGTTTGTACCATTTATAATTCACAAAACCTGAGGGACTGGACACAGACCAGTGCTTTGTCAGGAGAGAATTCAGCCCACATGAAAATCACTAGACATTGCCGTGGCTTTTGCTGGCTGTTTTATGCTGAGGAGGCTCTAGGGATAGGGAAAGCTTAGCAGCGAGAAGTTTGCTTTTGCTTAAATTCTGCAATTCATTGCTTTTCCCTTTACTGTCTCCTCTAAGCTGTCCAAGGTGATGCCCCCTTGTCACTGCCTGCCCAGAGTCACACGATGGCCACCTCCTGCCAGCCAGCACAGGGATTTCTCTGCTACTTTCCAGCCTCCCAGTGCCGGTGTAGGAGGGTGGCAGAAGGAAAAGGGCCATGCAGCTGATGACCCCATACTGCGCTGAGCCCCAGGTGCCATCTCTGGCCCATTGGCATCTGGTGTAGCGTCAAGAAGTCAGGGTAAGCAGGAAGGCATATGGGGAGCCATTGCGTAGCTTGGTGCTGTCACTGCTTTGCCCTGAGTCATGACGTATCGTTCTGGGTGTACCTGCCTGCAGACCTCCTGGACAGGAGGAGGGTCCACTGTTTATTGTGGAGGAGCCAGCACTCCAGATGCAATGGGAAATGATCTCTGCAGCTGGAAGGAGGTGCTGGCTTGCCCCACAGGCCACATTTGGAGTGGAAGGTCTTCCTCCAGACAAACCGGTGACACTGCAGCGTCCTGCTTATCTTCTTGTTCCAACAAAGTGTCTTCTATGCAAGGGGCCTTGGCAAATATTTATTCTGCACCACCTTTGCCCAGAGCCAGATTTTGGGAGCTGTCGTGCCGATTCAGTCCGTATTGCTGGGCTGCCGTGTTGGGGAGGCATTCCCTTCGTGAGCGTGCTACCTGTCAAACGTCAGTCAGGCAAGGGCACCGTGCACCTGGGGCCAAATGAGTCCTGTTGGGCCAGATGGTGTTAGGTGATGGTGTGCCGAGGGCAAGGCAAGGGCAAATTGATTGCTGCACGTGTGTGTGGTGTTTGCTACAAGGTGTGAGGTGAAACACATCCGAGTCAAACAGGCTTGAAAGTGCCACAAAATAGCGGGCTGGAGTTAAGTTCCTTTTCAATAGTTTACTTGGAGTGAGCTAGGAGTATCAGTATGTACTGCCAGGGGTTGCTTCTGAATAGCTGCCACTCTACTGAATCTCCTGACATCTGGTACCTTCCTCCAGGACAGGCAGCTTCTCTACCTCAAGGCAAACTAGATTTTTCTGCAACCTTGTGCTAATTTTCTACAGCAGGGAGAGCTGGGGAAACTGATGACATAAATATTTTTCTGCAGGGCTGGAGTCTATTCAGGTCCAGCAAGAAGCTGATGGTCCCCACAGCATGCTGAGCCTGGTGGTTACTTGGTGATGATGGCCACAGCTCAGGATGGTCAGTAGGACCCAAGAACAATCTGCAGGCGGAAAACACAAGCTGTGCAATGTTTCTGTTGAACTGGTGATCACAGCCTGTGTAGATGGGCTTAAGAAATGTAGTTGTGTTTAAGAAATTCTAGATGCATTGCCGTTTTGTAGTTACTCTGTGTGTATCAGAAAAAGCCCAACAGAATAAAAAAGTTTGGAGAGGGTGTCTGTCCTCCTGTGTTGGATTATCACTCTCATCTCTCTGTTTCTGTTGAGAAAATGGAGGTTGAGAGTAGCTAAGCGAATAACCCAAAGGACTGGCAGCAGCAGAACCAGACAGCACGAACAACCCCTGCTCTATGCTGCGGTGAACCTTAGGAGGCCCTGGGTGCAGGTCTTCCAGGGTCGCACTGGAGTAAGTGGGGTCCAGCCAAAACCTTCCCTATCCAAGAGGAAATCTCTGCAATGGATTTATGGACAGATTTGTTCTCTTGGGTATATCACTGGCAAAGGGCTCAGCAATCAGCCAGGGGGAAGTATCACATTTAATATTTTATGACTGGGAGGGCACTTGTGCCACAAAGATGCCAGAAAGCACCCTGCAAAATGCTGCTGCACAGCTGGTGGGGCAACACGCGGAAGTCCTTACAACAGGACCAACTGATGACATACACAGCAGTCATCTCTTCCTGAATCGTTCGGTGACACCGGAAAGCTTGTTTTGGATGGTAGGTTAGTACCACTGAGCTCCAGAGAGCACACTGTGCAACTCCGGGGCAAGTGAGATGGGGTAAGACATATCAGGTGGTGCAAGGCTTGCTATCTGTATTGTCTCAGTGTGCTCTTCCAGGCTCCCACACTGCACACTTCCCTGCAGTACTGATACCCCAGGACCTACCATTGTGGCAAAATACTCCATTGCCCATGGGACTGCTGATGTGGATCAGTTTTAAGGAAACTTTTATGGAGCCCGGGCTCAAATCTTGAAGATTTGTGCTGAGACCCTGGGTTAAACCTACTACTTAGTAGTGGTAGCTGCCTGTGTTGCCCTCTGTGAGCTGTGAAGTGCATTTCCGCTTATGCAGTAAAACCATCAAATACAGACACTTTCCCTTCAGTATGTAAAGAAGACTCCGTGCCTCACCAGTCCTTGTAAAAGTTGATCTGCCAAGGTCTTAATTTCTTGTCTTCAAGTTCTAGCCCAACCTTAAACCAGGATTTTTTAAAAATCCAAGCTACAGTCTGATCATATCACCAGGGTTTTGTCAACGCATTGGATATTTCTTGCTTGCAAAAAGGTTAGTTTGCAGCTGATGTCCTGAGCTGGGGTTTCACAGTGCCCCAGTGCTATTGCCATGGCTGGGGTTATCCCTGCCCCAGTGCTCCCTGCGCTGCCCTGTACCATATCTTCTGTCCTACTCTGGCAAAGCAGGCTGTCACAGCTTGCCTCCAGGTTTGTAAGCCCACCTTAATGGCTCCTCTATCAACGACTCTCACTCCTTAGTGTGGAACAAAAGCCCTGGGCATCTCCAGTTTCCAGGGATCTCTGGAGGACTTCCACCTTGTTCACACCAGGCTCTAGATCTGCCACTAGCCAGCCTGGGTAGAAGGAAGCCAAACTTTTTTTTCTAGTGCCATTTTTTTTTTTTTGAGTCAGCCCAGCAAGGATCTGTCCCTATAAGCTTAAAATGCGCTTTAAAAGTTTTGGTGTGAAAGAAATCTCCTGTGATAAATAATGTAAATCATAAAGTAGAAAAATTGAGGCATTTATAAAACTACAGACACTAGTGAGTTGTTCTGCTGGAGCTCTCCTGGACACCAAACATTTCTCCTTGGATACATGTACAGTGATTTTAAGCAGATTGTATCTACAATGCTACAGCCTCTGACATATAGTTATTATAGTTGATGCTGCGTGCAAAGCAAGATGTGACTTGTCTACTATACCATGCAAAGGTGAACAGCTCCGTAAGAAAAGAATCAAGCAGCATAATCCATTAGAGTCCATTTACAAACTAACAGATATTTTACAGACATTCAACAGACGTTCAATCAAATCATAATCTCAGAAACCTGCCAACAATAAAACCCATAAATTAAAATCAAGTTATATAAGCATGACTTGATGAACCTGATGTAATCTGATGGCATGAGATGCATATCCCACATTAAGTAACAAATTCCCCTTCTTGTCTTTTATCCCTTAATAGTGGGGCAGAAAATGAGTAGCAAATGTTTTGTAGCCAGCAAACCTGAACCTGAACACAATGACATTATTTTACAGGGGATTATTTGTCATTAATTTCTCTTTAGCATATCACCTTTTTATTAAGAAATTGATGGCTGGATAGAGTTCCCATTAAAGACAAGACAACTGTTCCTCTTAAAGGGCAATATACAGTGCATGGTGTGTGCTGAGACCCAAACAAAATGACCTTTGCTTCTGGGTGAAGCTCCACATAAGCAGCAGAAAGCTGTGTCCTGTAGCCATTCTCACAATTCAGACTTTTTTTCTCTGCTGGAACTCCAAACTCCAGCTGGGTCTTACTCAAGGGAGAACCGATACGCTGCAAACAGGATCATGGATTGCCTCATGGCTGCCTGCAGGGAAGAGCCTGCTTTGCAGGAATTGGGTATATTGCCTTCATGATCAGGAATTGTGCTTTGCCACTGATGGCATGAGTGATGAAGCACACTGGAGACAGTGAATGACTAGGGGGTTCTTAACATGTTTAGGAGAGAAATTGCCAACTTTATGGAACATGAGGCTACATATGAGCCTGGGGGCAATTGTCAGTGGATGAGCTGCCTAAAACAGGATGTAAAGGGCATTTTAGAAGCGCATGCTTATTACCTTGCTTGTATGGCTCATACACCACCTCTTCCCTGTGCAGAACAGGTCCAAAGGCTGCTATCCCAGCTCTTTGCTTGGAATAGCAAATGCATCCTGATCCTGGAACAAATCTCTGTTTCACACCCTCTGCTGTCCCACCCACCATACACTTCAGCCTGGAATTTGTGGAAATAGCTTTTCAAATGCAACCAGGTAGCTGAGTAGACCTAATGGAGCTTAATTGCCACATGTTTATTACATTTTCGGAGTGGAGGGCGCTGCGGTCTGAATGTCTAAATTAATCCTGCATTACCAGGCCACCTACCATGACATTTCTATGTTCCAGTATAATGCAAACATAACAATTCATTTGATTTCTTTATCTCAGAAGAGAGAATCAAACAGAGTATGGAGGTCCCAGTCTTGACCTGGACCTCTTCAAACAGAAACAAGATTTTCTCTGAACTGAGGGACCTGAGAGCATTTGCAAGCTGCAGGGTTCAGGCAGGCACTGGGTCCCAGCCCTTGCATGGGGACAGCTGAGCAGGACATGGGCAAATGCAGCCTGCACCTTCCCCTGACCTTTCCCTACCTAAGCTCTGGCTCACAACACTTTATAGCTTCAGGGCTACAGCTTTTGCAGGAGGCTGAAAAAGAGGGTGCTGAAATCCCATTGAAAGTAGATGTTGCATCCCTTTAGGTCTTAAATCCATCTGAAATGTTTGTTGTCGTGATGATGAAGCCGTTGAAATGTGTCCTGCATTAGGGTGACACATTTCTTCCTGACTCTTAAAGATTACACCTAAAAATATAACCCTTAAGGATATTTTTAGAGTAACTCTGCTACAAAAAAAAAAAAAAAAAAAAAAAGACAAGCTTCCAAGAAGAATAAGAAACAGTTTGAAAAGTAAATGAGAAGTACAATACAATTTTGTCTTTATTTAAAATTAAGAAGCCTAGTTTTAACTAAGGGCAAGAAAGTTTCCTACTTTCACATGCAGTCTTGTCTGTCTTAAATGGAAAAAGATTTGTGACATACATGGGATGCGTTCTGTTCAAGTGATGAAAGGGCAGCCTTATTTATAGACTTACAAAATTATCTAAGTAAAGAAATCCTGGGTGGTGCAGGAGGTTTCTTTCATTGCCAGTGTGGTTATTTCCATTGGCCTAGTTTTGACTCAGCATATAGGAAAGGCGATGGGTACCGGGCAGACGGGGTCCTTGTCCGGTGCCGTGGGAGAAGTGGGAGCTCCCATGGCTGGAGGTGGGCTGGGGACCCCATGGCAGGGGTAAAGCATCCCTGCTTTACAGAGACAAATGAGCTAAAAGCTTTCCAAGTGTTGTCTAAGTGTGAAAAGAAAGAACTTTCTCTAGACATGTTTTGCTAAGGTGCCGTTTCTCTTTTGAATGAGCAGCCTCTTCAAAGGGATTGGCTTTTTCATCTCAATGCAGTAGCAAAACAATTGTCAATTCTTGGTACTGAATATCTTCAATTACTACAATACCTTGCAGGATATGACACTAGAAAGGTTATGCATAGAGGGGATAATTTTGGTTCATAGCCTCTAAATGTTCCCAGCCGCAATAGTGTGGTGAAAGAAGATGTCTTCCAAGAAGTTCACATTACTGCCTGTAGTAAAATAAAATAGCTATATTGTTTCACCCAGCAATTTCTTCCCATTGTCTTCGTTTTAAAAACCATGCATACTCAAAGGCAAAGGGATGTGTTTCACTACAATTTGAGAACTGTACTGTAACCAAATATTATCTTCATTTTGCTCCTTGTTTCATGTTACTTTTTGGTCCTTGAGTTCTCCAAAGTTCATCACTGTCTGTGACATTACTGTGACTTGCTAACTTTCTCATTATTTCCCCAATCAATAGGAGAACAATATATGGTGTTATTCTGTATTTCAGTTACCTGTCACTCAGTGTTTTATCTCCATTGATACTCCAGGTACTGCTCACAGAAACCAAAGTAGGCTGTCTTGTCTTCCGCTAATCTTGAATGCCTTTTGTTCAAGAGGTGTTTTGTATTCATCAGTCAACTAAGGACTCATCCTGAAGAAGCCCTCAGTCAGCACATAGATCTCAGTGAAAAAGGGATATGCAGCTCGTGAAATATTCATAGCAAAAGGTACCTCAATCATTTTCACCTTTTGACCCCTTGAGGCTGAAAGGATTATCAGCAGTAAGTGGCAAATCTTATGGATGTGAAATTTTCATAGATGAAATACCTTGCCATTCCTCTTATCCACTTTTGGTATTAAGCCTATTCAGAAGGTACATTTATCTACCCACTCTATCTGCCACTACAGTTGTGTCAAACTCAAAACAGTTTTAATAAAAGTCTTAAGTTGAAATGATAGTGATCAAAACCTGGAAATAGCCAAGACTTTTTTAAGAAAAGGAAAAATGCCATGGATGTTCGCAGCTTCCTGCACTTGACTGGGGGCAACAAAGAGCCCTTTTAGAATAGCTGTAATAAATAAAGCATAGTACTATTCATAACCAAAACTGTCATTTGGGGAATCAAGTGACAAGTCATCTCCATTTTTGAAGTTAAAATCTAGCACAATAAATGAGATTTTCTGATACTTATAGTCTGCTGAAGTAGAAAGACGAATGCTGATGGCAGGCAATTAGCTTGTTCAGAAATCTCCACAGCTAAGAGCAGGCTGCAAAATCTGCAACAATGGCTTGAAGAATAACTGCATGCAGAAACGCTCTTCTAAAATCAGATATTATTTCTCCAAAGCTAAAAAATTAATTTTAACCTATCTAAATAAAAACATGCCTGCTTTGGTGCTAATCCAGGCAGTCCCATCCACAGTCTGGATCCTGTAAGTAACAGGACAGAAACCAGAATGAGTTGAGGCAATCCTGAATCCATGCCCTGATGTGCACAGAGGAAATGAGAAGTGTCCTGAGGTGGCAATCCTGTGAGAAGTATCAGCATAAACGACCCTGTTGGCAGGGCTGCCAGGGCACATGGCACGTCCAATGCAACCCAAAGTGCTGGGTGACTCTGAATGTCCTTACCAAAAAGGTGGTCTCCAGGCTACCCGCCAGCTGTGTGGGTGATGCCCTCCATCAGTGCTATTAGCAAGTGGCTTTATAATCAGCCTATGGTAGAAGCAGCTTTTCTGGCAATACTTCACTAATGAAGGCTTTAGTCAGATGAACGTCCGTTGCTTAACAAGTTAACATCCAAATGAATACCACTGGCCAGGAGATAAAACAACTTAAACCATGACATGAAGTTAAGATCCTCAGGGATAAGACAGCGTTGTGTCCTTGGGCCAGGGATGTGTGCAAGGGTGACCTGTGGCAAGTCACTTAGCCACTCTGTGTCTGTTTCCTGAACTATAAATCTGAGTCAGCATCCACATCTTTTTAAATATACTAATAAACACCCCACCCGCCAACCCCCACAGCATTATTTTGTCTCCTGCTAATACATCCACATATGAAGTATATAGCACCAGTTAAAAAAGGTTCCTATTACATCAAGTTTACACAGAAATGGTGTTTGATTTCAATAATGTATCTGTAGGCGATACATAGCCATAACTTGGAAATGACTGGAGTTGCCTGTAATGTGCCCTGTGCTGCCTTCTCTCCTTTCCTCCTAGAAGAGTTTTTGGTCATGCACTCGTGTGAGAAGGGCTCATTGAAACAGTGGAAAGCACAGAAAACTAGTATACATAAATCCTTGTGCCCTCTCTCCTAAATATTTCATTCACTTCAGGAAACCGGTAGCAAGATTTGGTCCAGTGTGCTCCTCAGGTGCATGAAAAGGCATACTTGGTGAAAATAGACATTAAAATGTTTTTCTCTTTGATTTTTGTGAGACGTATTCCTCTTTTAATAGGCATATTGGATAGCAGATTGAGAGAATAAGGATACTCTTGGTTGGAGGTATCCTCCTGGATGACAAAAGCATGCTCCTGCTCAGTGATAAATCATATGGATGTAGAAACTATAAAGATTTATATTTCTCCTGGAGTCACCTCTTGTGGTTGGTGAAGTTTTTCTCTCTCCTTATGGAAAAGCTCGGGCCTACTGTTTTTAAAATGAGTGAGCAGATTTCCAGAGATGTTTCAACACTGTTGCTGTAGGGGAGAAATGAAGGTGTTTCTCAAAAAGCTCCCTGGCAGGTTTGACACTTAACTCTCGCTGAGATCTCAGTGTTTCCAGAAATCTCTGTTGGTGGCTGGTGAACTTCCCGACAACCAGAGAGGGAACCAGCCCAGAGGATGCCCTGCAGGACCTGCTGTTTACCAGCAAGGAAGGACTGGTGGGTGATGTGGTGGGTAATGTGGTGGGCAGAGGACCTCTTGGGCACAGTGATCACAAGAAGATAAGAGTTCAATTCTCAGAGAAGCAGAACCACTGCTGTGGGCTTCCAGAGGGCTGACATGAGCCTGTTTAGGAGCCTGGTGGACAGAGTCCCTGGGGAGGGCACCCTGGAGGGCCAAGGGCTCCAGGCAGGCTGGGCATTCCTCAAGGCAGTCTTAGCGGCACAGGAGCTGGCTGTCCCCACATGCCAAAAGACGAGCCAGCGGGGAAGAAGACCTGCCTGGCTGAACAGAACTTTGGCTGGAACTCAGGGAAAAAAGAGAATTTATGACCTTTGGAAGAAGGAGCAGTCAGCTCTGGAGGACTATATGCATGTTGCGAGGTTATGCAGAGAGAAAATTAGGAAGTCGAAAGCCCAGCTAGAACTCAGGCTGGCCACTGCCGTAAAATATCACAAAAAATGTTTTTACAAATACATTAGAAACAAAAGGAGGGCCAAGGACAATCTCCACCCTTCACTGGATGTGGTGGGGAGCACTGCCGAAAAGGCTGAGGTACTTTGCACCTTCTTTGCCTCAGTCTTTAATGCCAAGACCAGTTACCCTCAGGGTACTCAGCCTCCTGAACTGGAAGTCTGGGCCAAGGCGCAGAATGCAGTCCCCACAGTCCGGGAGGAAACAGTCAGTGACCTGCTGCTCCACTTGGACATGCACAAGTCTATGGGGCCAGGTGGGATCCATCTGAGGGCACTGAGGGAGGTGGAGGAGCTTGCCAAGCTTCTCTCCACCATTTATCAGCGGCCCTGGCTAACTGGGGAGGTCCCAGAAGACTAGAGGTTAGCCAGTGTGACATCCATCTACAGGAAGGGCAGGAAGGAGGATCCAGGGAACTACAGGCCTGTCAGCCTGACCTTGGTGCCAGGGAAGGTTATGGAGCAGATCTTCCTGAGTTCATGTGATTGGGGATTAAACACTTGATTTTAGGCATATTTAGCTGGAAACACCTAGCTCTCTGAGGTCTGCATCATGCAGTAGAGTACATCACTCCAGGACACCGGTCTCAGATGTGCTATCTCTGCAAGCTCTCTGGCATACTGTAAGGGACTGGCACGCATGGAGGGTAAGTGTCTACCTGTAGAGGAATGAAGGCAATGGGTTGATTGACATGGACAATGTGCAGCTGTGACCTTGCCTCGAAGGCAGTGGGTTGATTGACATGGATGATGTGCAGCTGTAGCTCATTCCACTAAATAGTTAAATAGCCCTGAGGATGGTGGGAGGGGGCTGGGTGGAGAAGGACAGGACAGGACAGGACAGTCTGACCAATGGTAAAGCCTTGTTGCAACCTGATAGCTTTCTTGCGCTGCAACATTTACCCTGCACTGCTGAAGCAAAGACCATAGAGTGCTTATCTCCTCCAGGGACTGTAGAAGTCTTGTTTTCTGTGCCTGTTGACTTTTTCCTCAGCTAACATCAGAAAACATGGGATAATTGATTATACTCCTGTGAGGGCTATTTCCATAACATATGTACAGAAGCCTGATACTCCCAAAGAATTTTCCCCTGAAGTGGATCCAAGGCCTAGGATCCTTGTAAAATGTTAAATGCCTTCTCCAAAACAAGCTTTTGCAATAGCAAATTTACCTGTGTTTCCTTTTTTTGACCCATCAAAATATTCAATGAGTAATTATGAAACCTATAAAAAATATGGACAGGGAGTCACATCCTGCCATTAACTTCAAAAGAAAACTAACAAACTGGTGTGCTCAGAGGGGAATGCCACGGCTCAGGGAGGGGCAGGGTAGTACAGAGTCTTTCACCTCAAGGTCATGGGTCTAAATCCAGTTGAGTTAGTAGAAGGTGGCAATCTCTCTTGTGTCCAACACCAAATCAGTTGTTAACCTTAGCCAACTTCAGATGGTCCCTTGGCTGTAAAGCAGTTGGAGCTATTTGCTGTCTCTGCAGGTAGCGTCAAAGAGTTACAGGCATCTGAAGACTCAAATTCTGACCAGCTTTTTTAGCACTAATATGCTCTGCAGCCATCATGACCCAGATACAGGTGATGCCTGTGCTCAGAGGCTAGCTCAGGACTGGAGACTGCCCTTTCCAGTGAGGCAAGAAGTCTTGAGCATGCAGGAGAGAAGGGACCATCTCATGCCTGCCATACTGAGTAGCACTGAGTATGAAGGATCTGTACTTCAGCCTGGACTCACCATCCTCCATGTGGATGTCTGCCTCTTCTCTTCCAAACACCAAGTAAGGACCACTGCTTTCTTCCAAACCAGCGACCAGAAGCTGCCCCTGCCTGTTTTTGTGATAGGGCAGTCGGTGCTAGGGCTCACCTGTGCTGCAGTCAGGTTGGTTGGTCACCAGACTCATGAGAGACAGTGCCATCCCCCAAGCTGTACCTTTTGACATCGCTCCCATGTCTGCAAGGTGATCCATGGGGATGGGATACTGTGGGAATGGGTTATCACCTGTGCTGTTATCTGTTTTGTGGATATATGTTACAGACCTACATCTTACCAGCACTTGGAAAGATGAACAGTCTTGAGGCGTGTATCCGGTCTTGTTGGTTTCACTGACTGAAGTTACGTACTTATGTATCTGCAGGTCTGGCTCTTTGATATATATATATAACTGGGATCTTGTCTGATCAAACTCACTCAAAACAATCATAATTTAACCCTTGAAAACAGAAGTAGGAATCAACACAATGAAAACCAGTGATTAGAGCTGCTGATAGTAGGCACAGAGGGAAGGCATGAGAGATGGTATCTGCAGATCAGTTTTGTCCCTGAATCAAGGATCGGCCTTAGAAAAACAGCACAAACTTCACCATTTTCATTCTTAAGCTGAACAGATACCAGTGCATGCAAAGAGATTTTCCATATAACTTTAATTAACATACCCGATATGAAAAGAAATACAAAAGCAACACCTTCCTGTCACCCACCCATCAGTATTAAAGAGCAGCATTAAAGAGAAATGAATCACAGTGCCCCTCTGCAAATGGACTGAGTGTTTTCATTTTGCATGCTGAACCAATTGAGTCATAAGGAAGCAGCAGCAAGATTTTAATTCCATATAGTACCTCCCCACCTCTGAATTTATTTACCAAGTATAACATTTATTTAATGTAATTTATTTCTAAATATTTAAAAGCTCACTTTGTTTAATATGTTTTCAAGTACAAGATGTTAAGTAATTATGTATGATGTGGTGGTCTTTTTATTAGGTAGTTAATGACCATCTGGGAATTCAAGCCCCAAGGCAATGCCAAGGGCTTCTGAGTATTAGCTGGCCATTAACATAGTGGTAATGGACTAGCACACTCTACATGATTATGACTATTAACTAAGCATAAAAAAATAACATTCAAATTAAAATAGGAAATTCAGGTTTAAGGCTTCTCTAGCATCCTTAATTTAATCAGATCATAGCGACCCATATGGCTGAGTCTTGTGTTGAACTGGATCAAACAGTGAAGAGATTCAAGCTAGTATCTCCTCTGGCCATAACGGAATTGCATAGCCAGGTTCCCACTGCCCTCAGGTGCCAACGTCCCCTGGTCGCAGCCCGGGAACCTGCTCACGCGAAGAGTCCTGTGCCATCCCAATCCCCTTGCATCAGCTGGGAGTCATCTGGGAGTCAGTGAAACAGGAACATGGCAGGACGCTGCCCTTCCTTAGTGTAATGAATGGAGCCAAGAGGGATGCCCTGACCTCCTGCACATCCCTGGGGCTTGGGGGCTCTTGCTGGACCAGGTGGCATCTCGAAGACTGGCAGTACCCCAAAGCATTGGCAAAACAGGCTCAGTGCTAGGACCATATTTCCCCACTGCGGCACACTTTGCAGTCATTGAATTTTTCTGGTGTTTTCTTTTCTCTTTTAATTAGGTGATGAAAGACAAAGATATTCATTGTAAACAAATCTAAGATAAAAAGGCCTAGTGCATTTTAATATGCTTAGGCAGTGTTGCAGCTCATAAACAATACTTCAGAGAGGAGGTAAGAACAGATACTGATTTTGTTTCACTGCTGCCTTGATATTGTACTTCTGTTCGCATAGGCAGGTATCAACATTGCTTTCACAGAACTTAGAGATGGAAAAGATCAGTTAGATTACACTATTCTCTTGACATGATAATGTGCTCTGTATAGACCTGAGTTTGTTTTGCCATCGTTTGTCATAAAGTCTCCACAGGCTTGAATTGCCATCATTTTGCCATCAGAGTGACATCTTAATACGGTCTCTGCTCCACAGAGTTGCCATGACATTATCATGAGATCATTAGACTATGCCAAGTCTCATGCAAGAGAGAAAAACATAATATTACAGAAAACGGCTGTTGGGATTTGAAAATTTCATTTCTATTTCTTTCATTGCCCTACAGGTCTTCGGTCAGGAAAAAGAGGTGTTTGAACACTGGCTCAGTGGCGACCTGATGAACATGTAGACACAGACTGGGATAATCTGCAAACTTTCTTGTTATCAACAAATGTTAAAACATTTTTGTTAAAACAAAAACATCTTTATTGTTATCGCAGACTTATTTTTTCTTAAAAAGTGCATTTTTCTGTGGTATGGGGGTCTGATTAATCTGGGTGTAAACAGGCTTAAGTAAAACGTTAAAAAGAATGTAACAGAAAAATGTTCTTTGTAGAGAAGAAACGGCAGTACATCAGGGTTTAGCTAAAGACTTTCCATCTTTTTTTTTCTGTAGGAAAATAAAAGTATTTAGAAATTTATAACCCATTTATTTGTATAGCACAGTGCATTCCCAAAGGACCCAGAGGTACCTGAGCTCTTAACAAGCCATATACTTTTGAGGTGACAGTTTCTCTGCTGATGAATACAACCATCTCTGGACTGAAACACAACTGTTTAATAGGACATAGCAAAGGTACATGAAGGCAAGAGCCAAAGAAAAAACAAATATGCCCAAGATGTGCGCAGTTAATGCAAAATATTTGTGCTGCTGTGTTGCTGGAATACACATGATCTCAAGTCCAGGAAAAATTAAAAGCTTAAAAAAGTTACAACCAAAGAAACAACAGGACAGTGCCAAGTGAAAGGTCACAAGACAAATGAAAAACACATCAAATGGCTCACCCACTGATGTACTTTAATAGCAAAATGACCCCCATCAAAATGTTCACCATGAGTGCAGTATCAGAAACTCTCCAAAGAATGCATGAAAATGTTGGCTTCCTAAATTAATCAAGTTTTATAGCTTGCTTGGAAATTTTGGTCAGGACTTCTAAATACTAATGTACCACTTCAGTTAATATAATTTCCCCTTAAAAACACACCTTCTTTTCCAGTAATAGGAAGTGTGTTTATTGCTGCCACCACCCCAATTTTATGGCATCCTACGTGCTCACGTGTATTGCCCAATACTAGGAATGATCTTGGCTTAAATTGTATGTCCATTTGCCTTAATCATTTCACTCCACTGTGCAAAGGGGAAAAAGTAAATAAAGGTTTAATGTGAAATCAGAAGGCAAAGGGACCACACTTTCTAACAGTCTGTACTATGCTCATCCAGAGCAATTATTATTGCTCATTACATTTCCATGCAGAAATCATTACATTTTATATCACAATATGCATTTTTTTATAAGTAAGCTTTAAGCAAATTAGAATACTTAATATGTTTTTTGAACTTTTGCCAGGCGTGTGCTCCCAAGCTGGTTCCTTCTATTTACATTGTAGCATTTATCCATTTCCAAATATGAGAAGATTTATCTATCAGATTCTGTGCAAATTCAGTACACAGATAATTTGTAAAAAGCTTTCTTTTTCAAAATGTTCTGTGGTTTTTCTAATCTCATCTCTTTTCTAATTTCCTAATCATATAACCTTGAAGTCTAAAGACACAGCCTGTGATAATCTGTGTAAACTGTCTTTATTGTTATCACAGACATTTATTAAAAAAAAAAACAACAACACACACACGCGCACGCATTCAAAGCTGCCTTTTAAGTAATACTTTAGTCACAGTTCAATCAGATCCACATTACTGCTACTCATCAGATAGAAAGTGTTCACGAGCAGGAGGGGGATATTGACTTTAAAAATTCACTGGCGAGGCGTACAGAGCCTGCAGGAATGTCAAAACTCCAACCTGCATTTTGATGTTTTTGCCTCAGGTTAGTCTTGACTGACATGCTTGGAGCACTCTTGTTTGTGCTCCGGCATCCATTAACTGTCCTTGACTCAATGTTATACGGGCCTTTACGGTCAGCTCGGTGCCTAATGGTTACGGCAGATTAGATGCCACGAGGTGTAAGAAAAGCATACGCCTCACTTTAAGGGATCACATTGGTCAGTCCCTGCTTCATTAGGGGGTATTGTTTGATCCTAAATTAATGAGAGCCTGTTAATTATTATTCTGATAACTCTGCTTCACGTGGGAGCATGCCAGGCAAGTGGTGTTGTAAAGAAACGGAGTTTTGCAAAAGAAAACAGAATGTCAAGGTTGAGATGTCTTTGAGTGGGCTTGGTTTACATGTAAGGCATTTCGCTCAAGTGTGGATGTGGCTGGGTGTGGGGAAAAGCAAGTCTTAGCTGTACTTTTGTTCAGCATTGGACTGCCTTGCAGAAACAGCTCAGAGAAGGCTCATCAGTCCAGCATATAGATAGATGTATATATCCGTTATCCCGTGCCATGTGCATTGCTGTCTTGCCTTCTCTTTGACTTTGTCCTTCCCTGGTTTCCACAAAGTTTTTGAAAAACAATCCAATACCCACTTGCACTTGGGTTCAAGGAAAGTCTCCCTTTCAAAACAGGGTAAAATGGGTGCAAAACCGGTGTTAACATTAACAATCATTTTAATCATTCTGATGTCACTCACGCTAATGTATATATAGAGAGAACTCTACAGTAAGTGCTGACAGGTACAAATGTGCCCATAGAAATGTTTTTCTTTAATATCAAGCTCAGATAAGCTTCTGAGGTGCCTATATTCATTTACTGGGAAGTACTGAGATTAGACAGATGTCTCAATTTAAAAAGGGAGAAAAAAATCTCATGTAGATGTGACACTCGTTCACCTGTGTTTTTCTGCCAGTCTATATAATGCTATCAGAACATAACCAGAGTTTTGATTTATACACCTCATTTGACGTTGACTGGCAGCTCTACAGAGAACACATGTAAAGAGATGGTAATTTAGAAATATGGAGTGCTTATTAGGCCAAATGGAAAGAAAAAAAAAGATCATTTCGTTTTACTTCTTTTGAAATTTAATGGGGGCCAAACCACCAAAACCGAACATCACTGCACTGAGGCACTGGGAGCGTGAAGCTGGACAGGGCCCAGGATGTGCAGATGGCCCCCAGCTCCGTGAAAGGCCAGGCAAGGAATACAAAATGCCCTAAATTCTAGCTTTGGAGGGGCTTGACATTTTAATCTGTCTTAATAGTTGAGGGCAATCTAGGCTATTAATTGACCTCTTCCATCTATGTGAGATATTTCACCAGAGAGAGGTGCTCCTCACTGCTCGGTGGCTTGGTGCTCCTCAGCTGTGGTTCACAGGAGGCAATGTAGAAAGTGCTCCTTCAGCTCTCCAGATCCCCTGTGGCCATGAAGTTGGCTGCTTATATTTAGCTTCTTTCAGTTTAAAACCCTTGCCTAGGCTCAGCAAACTCCTCGAAGCTGAAAAGCTCTAGGAAGAAAGGCTTCTAGATAGGAGCACCATTTTTTCTGGTAGTGTCACAGTTGACTCAAGCCAGATAGTGTTACTGGCAACAGCTTGGAGCTTTTGAAACAGTGAAATGTTTGGAATTAGAATATGACACATTATTAAAAAACTGAGATGAATTAAGAAAAAGAAAGAACCATATGTCCCCACATAACTTGTTAGGATTTTGGTCATGAAATGTCAGGAGGTCACATAGCTGACTTTTTTCACTAGCTGACTTTTTTTCAGTAGACCATAAATTTCATTATCTTGAAACAATGTTTTTCTTTCAACAAAAAAAGTTAAGAAGGAATTGGAATTCTGTAAGCGCAAGGGTGGTGAGAAATGTCTGTATCGTTTTCTCACTTTTTTGTGTCTTGCATTGCTGAAGCCACTTGAAATGTCTTCTGTCTTTTGCTTGTTTTCCTTTGGAGAAGATTTTACTGCTTGTGAATAGTTCTCAGCTGAGAGCTTTTGAGACCAAATGCCTTCTTCCCAGCTGCAGAATGAAGCCACAACAAGAAGCAGCTTCATTTGCAACTTCCCCACAACATTAAGCCTTCCTGCCTCAGCACTGACCTAGTGTGTGGCCAGCTTGGTTCGCGTGGGGGTTCCAGGCTTTGGCATCAGTTGTCGAGATGCCTGACTGTCAGCAGACAAGGTAAGCTCCTGGCTGGTGTTAATTTGCCTTGAAATTTAAAACCCCACATCTATAAGCATGCTGGGTTGTGTGGATCACCCGGTTGTGTGTTGAGTCCCAGATGGAAAGTATCTGTTATCTCCAAACTTGTGCTGCTTTTCATAAAACTCCCAAGCGAACCTGGGACCAGTACAGACCTTAGGTGTCTGGCTCTTTCCTAATCTGCTCCAAGTCTTGTGCTGGGGTTCAAAGTGAAAATAGTTGAAATGGACAAAGCAGTCACTTCTTAGCTTGACAACGTCCAGGGTATTACTGAAAAAAATAATCGGTAGAGCAGCTCCCTGGTCACACACCTCACGAGGCGGTATGAGGCAAGCGTTACGCCTCCTGCCAGGCACATGGATCGCAGTGGGAGCTACAGGAGGAGAAGCAAGCTCTGCTTTGGCCACTTTCCTACAAATCTCTTCTTGCTTCTGCTTTCAGGCACCCCAACAAGTGCACAGGTACATCAGGAGCTGCATCGGGCTGCATCTGGGCCAGACACAGAGCTTCCTTTCACAAGCTTTGGGACTAAGAGGTAGGTAAGCACGACTATAAGCCGTCACCAGCTGCTGTGCTTCTCGGAGCAAGTCCTTCAGCCCCAGTGCTGCAGGTGGACTGGTGCTTGTGTGTGTATGATTACAATCCCATGTGAATGTGGAAAAAAAGTCTAGTCCTGATCTATCCTGAAGACAAATTGCAACATGCTTTACAAGCTGTGCCTACTTGAAAAAAAGTCTTAGTAATTTCTAGAGAAGCTCCATTTCCTGGTGACGTGTCATCTTCTTGAGGCTACAACAGAAGGCAAAACTTGAGGCTTCTGGGAACTTCCTTTGGGTGCAGGTTTTTCTAAATGCATAAAAGGATCTGTGTGAGTGAGAGCAAGAGGTGTATCATAAAGTCAGGCAGAGCCTTGCACTGTGCGCTGTGCCACCAGGCGGCTGATGCAACGTGCGTTCGCTGGGAGCAAGAGCAGCAAGCTTTTGGCCCTCCATCCTTACACAGAAGCAAGCACCTGCTGAAATTGCAAGGAGGCTTTGAGCCTCCCATCTCTGCTAGAGGGTGACACACAATAAACTAATTCTGGAAACCGCCAAACCTTGATGTATATATGTATAAATTTCACCTCGTTACAGCAGAGAGAGCCAAATCCTGCACTCTGTTGTTTCGTGGCAATCTCTATAGAAATCATATGCCTGCTGGAAGTGCCTGTGTTCTGGGGATTACCTCTGTGGAATATACGTGCTGTAAATGGAATTTTTTAGTCCTGTGGTTGGCCTCCCGGGAGCGGCTTTCATTGCTGTGATGGAGGGAAGGCCAGGGCAGCGTGCGCGGCTCCCACCTGGCCGAGGGGAAGGCGTGCCGGCTGGGCGCTGTTTTGTACTTGCTGGTTCTTGACATTTGATATGCTGCAGTCGGGTGACAGGAATCAGGATCTCCAGAGCTTTGCGTGTGTTCGTCACAGTGCTATTTGTTTTGCTATGAAGTTTCCTGCAGTTTTCAGCTCCATCGGAGCTGCTGCGATTGCCAGATAAGTGTGTTTGGCTGTGGGTGCGGCTGAGCCAGAGGAGGGTGCCATTTCGGAGGTTTTGCTTTGGGATATTTTTAGCTGGAGGAATAAGCACGTGCATGAGGGAGTTTTCCTGATGAAACAGATGATTTCAGCACGCTATGGAGTTCACCTCAGTGTGAGATTCGTTGCGCATAGCGGATATGAATAAAAACAAAAGATACCTTTAAGTCAGCTGTCACTGATGCTGACTGGGAGCCCAAAGCAGCTCCCACTAACGAGCTACCCACCCATGAGTCTCCAGTGTTGCTACTCGTGTGCAGTGCCCAGAAATGAGAAAGATACATTTGATTTTGACTCTGTTATTTGACTCTGTCCCTTAACATGCATCTCATACAGGTCGTTGTATGTGGTGCAGCTCAAACACCCCAAAGTGAAGTGCTAGGGGAGAAACCAGCAGCCTGATCTCACCCAAAGACCACAAGCACCTAACCCAGTGTTACGGCCAGATTTGAGATGTACAGAGGCACCTTGCATCATGAACTTCTGCACTCAGCAGCCACGTAGCCTCAGGAGCAGCTCAGCATACCAGCTCACCTGCTGCTTCATCTGGGGGTTGCCCACGGACTGCCAACCCACCCTTGCGTGTACAGACCTGCCCTGAGCTGGATGGTGAGGCACTCGGCCCACACCCAGCAGCTACAGGCATCCAGAAAGGAGGAAGACAAGTCACCTTGCTTCCCCAGGGGCTGCTATAAGTCTAGCCGGGGGGAGGTGACCACATACTGGCCAGGCTTATCCACCCGTTCTGTAGTAATCTACAGTTCCCCTCTGATCTGCTGGGATTTCGCCCGTCAGATCTGTCTGCCAAACCAGTCCCCTATCACCATGATGTAGTGCTGAAGGAGTAACCAACACTAGTGTACTCTCTCTGGCTTCAAGCTGGGGTCACCATGCCTGAAATGGTGCAGGGGGTCACCCACAGAGCCAGGAAAAAGAGCAGAGAGAACAAGTACGACAGGTTGGATGAAGGCAGGGGTGGTGCAGGGCTAGTCTTTTGGATTTTTCCTGCTGCCTTAAGCCATGAATTTGAGCAGATAAACAGTGTTAGAAAATCCAGATCAGATCTCTTCCTCCCTGCAGTCTTGGTCATTTGGAAGGAGAGCCATGGGGTCCTATGTCTGCTTGTCTCTAGTGCCATGAAACTTGCTTTCCCTTCTTCACATTGGCACACTTTCCACAGGGGGGATGCTGGCGAGTCATCGTTAGGCTATAATCCAGTGCCCTTTTCCAGAATGAGGAGACGAACTGACTCTGGCAAAGCACTGAACAGAGATCTTGCATTTCTTGGCCAGATGTTTGCCGTGAAAATGGAAAGGTACCTACTTTTAGGGTGGGACCCAGGGGCTGGGTCTTGAAATGAGGAGGGGTATTAAACCGCAGAGATGGCACTAGAATTCAGGCAAATGTGCACCGTACTTTTATTAACGGTGAGCAGGAATTTTCGAGCATTTTCCTGGAGCACTGACCTCTTAATGCACCGTTGCAAGCTTGGGTTTTGAAATTCCTCACTTATTGGCATTTAACCCCCTTAATTTGATCTGGTCCAGCCATGTCTGTAGTAGCCTGGAGACTGACTGAAGGAGCGACTGGTGCAGGTGCTTCATTAAGGTGGTGATACATGCAGAAGAAAAAGTATCCACAACATAACTGTCCATAAGCAGTTGAAAAAATAAATACATCAGCATTTTTCCTGCTATTATAGTACGTAGCTGTTTCAAACTTAACCCTGCAAATGCTGGTGTCAGAAAAACTTAAAGATGTGCTACTTATGTCCTCCATCTGCAGAAAACTGGACAGTCTTAAATCACCTGTGCAACCCAATTAAAGCTAGACAGAACTCCATTTTTCAAAGGATGGCTTAAGTTAATCCTCATACATACAGATGAAAGCTGAACTTCCGTAAGCAAATTTTGACAAAGGGGAAGGGCAATTGCTGTGTGAAATATAGACACAGGAAAGATCGCGGATGATAAAAGTAGTGCAGTTTAGCATATTAACACACATAAATTTTTAAAAGTATATTTAAACAAGACAAGTTAACTGTCCAAAGATAACTGTTTAAATGAAAAAAAAAAAGATCTTCAATTTAGAGATCTTCCTGTGTAGTTACTTTTTGAAGCTGTTCGCACCCTGGGCTTCTACACCGTCACTTGGGAATAAGTTGTAAAATTTAATAGAGCAATGCATATAAAAGTAATTCCTTTTGATTCTTCTGCCTCCTCATTTCATCAGGTTATCTTAGGTCTTATGTTCTGGGAAATAATAAATAATCATAATTATCCCCTAGTCACCTTCTCTGCACCTTTGAGGATTTTCTAAACCTACCTATTTTCTGAGACAAAGTCTTCATTATTTTCTATCTTCTCTGGTTGTCCTTTCTCACACTTTTCTGTTCCAACACTGGTGCAATTAGATATTTTTTTTATTTTGGAGGAAGACGAGGGGTGAGCAGAGCTGCTCTCAGCCCAGGATGTGGCTCATTGTTGTTGCTGGCATTCATCTCACTTCTCGGTGATTCCTTATGTCCTTCTTTTCTCTCTGTCACTGAGTACTGAATTGACGTTTTTCACAGAATGACTCTACAGTATCTATAACGACTCCTAGACCTCCATGAATGGCAAGAGTGTATTTAGAGTTATTTTTTCCTGTCTTTATAAATATCAACACTGAATTACTCCTGCCACTCATCCACCCCACCATTTCGTTTGTGAGTTTCTTCAACAGTTTTCAGAGTCAGCTTTTGCTGTAACTCTCCTGTGTAATTTTCTGTCAGAAAGCACTGCCGTTTTGGAGTTCACACCTTTTCCTGGTGATTAATGGATGTACAGAACAGCAGAGTCCTCTTAAAACCACATCGGTAAACTCGACTGTATCATTAAAATGATGATTGCTACTTACTTTAACTTTTATTTCATAAAAGTGTGAGCCTGTTAGTCACCTATGAAACCACAACAGGAGTTGCTTACATTTCTTTAAGAGTTTATAGTGAGGAAAGTTATGAACAGTGTTTTAAAAAAACAGTAAATTTTAATCAAATTATCCTAATCATTATGTTTGTGGTCTCCTTTAAAAACCCTGAGAGGTTTGTGTGCATGACTTCCCTCAGAAGAATTTATAACTCATTCTCGAGATAGATATATATATAAAATCAGTTATTAATCTCATTCCTTATTACATATACCACCAATCCAATCAGGATTATAGAATATTCATTCTAGTAATTTCTTTCTAAAATACCTTATATCATGACATCAGTTTGACACAGATCCACAACCTCATTCTCTCTGAAGAAACAACCTCCATTCACTGCTTTTCTTAAAAGCAAGTATGGAGCAGACTAGGTAGAAAGCTGATCCATACAGATGTGTATATGTTAGTTTTTTCTCATTCTGTTTGCCTGGGAGTGGTTGCATGGCTTCTTCCATAAGATTTGCATATGCAATTTTGCATAAGATTTGCTGGACCTGAATAAATCCTAGTAACGCTCCTGTTTGGTTGTTGTTGGTATTTTGTTTCAATTTACAAATAAATGTAGGCTACTGGGACATTTCCATCCCCTTTCACTTTTGCATCTCTTTCTACACTCCTGAAGGTATTCCTCCAACATCTTGGAGTTTTCATCTTGCATCACAGATTCCATGTAATCCACCAGTTCCCTTTTTTTGGCTTGTTCTGCCAGCACTGGAGACCTCTTGGTAGAGGCTGTGGGACTGTTTTAATGCTGCACATCTTTCTCTTCCCGGTAATTTATACTAGGCAATTTTTAGAGACTATAAAGGTATACGTCAGATGTGGAGATTACATCTTCAGGTTCCTCAGAAGCTCTGCATTATCTTGCCAGATATTTATCTTGGATTATGTTGCCAGTGATTTTAAGAAAATACTGATCTCAGTTTTCTCACTTCCAAAATCTGTCAAGGAAAAAATAAAGCCAAAATTCAGCTCCTGCATGTTCAAAAAAATATATATATGCTGCTTTAATTATAAATATATTGAACATATATATATATAAGAAAGTATACTGACCATATAGTGATTGAATTACAACAATAAAACATATATATATATATGTATTTCTATATGTATGTACACATATGATATGGTCATCAGCTCTTATTCTGCATTCATCCTAAATCTTTCAGGGGCACTGAGCCGACTGCACCAATGCTTTCCCGTGCATGTGCTTTCTCTCAGAATGTCTTGGGTTTTGTGGGCAAAATAAAACCTACCTCTCCATTGTTCTCCACACGGCATAGGCACATTGCTTCTGCTCCTGTGTGTCACAAGCAGTTTTAATAGGCTCAAGCTCAGATTTCCACTTGACCTGATATGGTAAACATATTCTGGGATTCCTCATCAAAAGAGTATACCAGGGGAAGTTCCTTACTTATTATTTCTTGTGATATCTTTCTTTTGTAATTGGGTAACACATTCATTCATACGACAGTAAACTGGAATAAAGCCTACATTCTAATATGTTCCAAGTCTGGAATAAATAAATATACAACATCTCTCACACACACACTTCTGTTAGTTAGTATGTGGTAATTAACATTTGTTAAAATGACTAAATTTTCAAACATGGACATGCTCCGTGAGAAAATCTCAGTGTGATTACACAGTGAGCCTTCCGTCAGAAGATAATAAGTATTTTTAGCACACTGTCTTACTTTTGTATGAATTTTGTCACATCCCAATCGAAAAAAAAAATAAAAAATCAGCTTTGGATTCTAGCAGTCCTCGTTTTCCATCAGTCAGGACACCAGCATTTTCACAGTCAAGAGAATTCTCACGTTGTTGATTTCATCCCATTTTAGCACGAGACACTGAAACTAAACCCCACATTCCTGTGATAAAATGGTCTGGAAAGGGGTCGATGGGCAGTGTGAGGGAGACCAGCTGCTGAGATGTTGGGGGAAAACTCTTTGGAGCAGCCTTTTCCCCGTTGTCTTGCATTGCACACAGCTGGTGGGAGGGAAAGCACTTCACTGGGGACAGGATCCTTTTGGTGATTTTTCGTTCTTTTTGCACAGGTGTAAATAACTATCAAAATGCACAGACGCAGAAGTGCAGGTTCAGATCTATTGTAAGATAAAAGTCACTGCTGGTAATGGGATGTCCATCAGATAATTTGTGAGTTTAGAAGGCAACCTTCCAAGGAGGTTCATCGTGTATACCATTATAAAACGATCAACAAAAGGGATAAGGATGAGTTTCATATGGAGGACAGTGAAGTGACAAGTAGGAAAGCCCAGTAGATTTGTGGTCAGAAACTTCTTTGCGTTTGTTTGATTGCTTTTAACTGAACCTGGAAAGCTGTGGTAAGCAAGCTGGCCCAAGGAGGCATTTCAGGTTCTGCCCTGGCAGCCAAAGGGTGGCACAACATTACCAGGAAAAATGGCAGGGAAACATGGAAAGGCGCTGTAAAAGTGAGAGTTAAATAGATTTTTGACCAGTGAGTCTGACCTAGGGAGGCAGCTTTCAGGGCTTCATCTCGACCTGAATGAGAGCTGTTCTGCTAGGACAACAGTGAAATGAGACTGGCAATTATCACTGGCACTTTTACAAGTGAGGAGCTTAAGGTGCTCATGTGATACCAAGTGCTTGTTGTGCAGTGAGCAGTTTTTCTGGAAGCCTTGGCTTTGTTTTCCTTTAGTCCTGAGAACAAAAAAGAAATGTTGCAAGGAAAGTGCAGAATGAATCCAAAAAGAACAATGGAGTTGTGCTTGGTTTGTTTAATTCTGAAATCAAGGTCACTTAGAAGTACTACAGCTTTTGTTTGTCTTATTGGTGTTTTTTTTTTAAAGGGTTGTTGTTTTGGTTTTTTGGGGGTTTTTTGGCAACATCCTTCTTTTCATTTGACGGTCCTGTCATCCCAGAACTGTATAGGTTACTGATCCTGCCTGTATTCAAAGCTGTTATTAAGTGGAGTCTTTTAGATTTTAGAGAAATGATAATGGTTCCAAAGATGACAGAAAGTGGCAGCTGGTGACAAAAAACCCCCTTGATAAGACGACAACAGTAAATCAAACTACTGCCACTTTTTCGTTTCATGTTTGTTAATACCACCTCGCCTTTTGAAGTTTAAAGCAAGGTTCAAAAGAGCCAGGTGCTGAATCATAATATTAAAGCAAGTAAGGAGCTCCATGAAAGAGAGGAGATCTGAGAGGGGAAAGCAACAAACACGGCTTTCAACTGCCTTTTGTCGGCCTTTCTGCAGATGTCACCAGTTGTTATCCCCAGCAGAGGCTTCAAGCTTGTAGCAGTGCCTCTGGCTGATTCCAACTCAACGTTTCAAGTGTCAATCAAAAAGGAAGGACGCAGCTTAGGTCCTGGTCATTGTCCTGTGAAAAGAGCCAAGCATTTAACATTGATTTAGCTCCCTCAATATACAAAGATAGAGCCAGCTTTGTGCAGCAAAAGGGCCTTTGGCAAGGTTGCTTGTAGAGCAATTCCATCGCATCCGATGCTCCTTGGTTTAGCTGTCACACTGCAGTGTCTGGAGTCCTATGAAAAGTTATTCAGGAATGAGTGAGCAAATTAAAAAGAAATAACATGCTCTCCTAAATAGCAATGCAAGCTATAGAAAGTGTTCTTAACGTCATTTAGCCCTGAAAAGCATTTTTAATAAAAGTATTTTGTGCTTTTAAATGCCTTTTAACAAGGAGAATAAGATGTTTCAGGACAAGAGGGGGCCCTTGTGAAACCCATCTCCATTGGATTGGATAAGCAAATTGTACCCACAAAGCGTCTTTGGTCAAGTGCTTGCTTATTTTGTTTTCATGCCACATACATTCATCGTCACCCACATACTGCACTATCCTTCCATATGGGTGTAAAAAACGCCCCCAAACCCAATGATGACAAAAAGGCCCTGTATGAATGCCACAGATGCCCCCCACTCCGGCCTTCCTGTTCTTTCTCATGTCAAATTCCTGCCTATCTCTCTCATAATTTTTTTAAAAGCACCTGGGTAATTATTTCCTTCTCAGCCGCTGCAGTGCCCACCCGCCCCCACCAGCACTGCCGATGAGCCGTGCCAGTCGCTTGGCAGGGTCGTGGAAATGACAAGTCAGTTGGTGGCCGTGCTTGGACTGTTTCAACAGGGCCTGGTGAGGGGCAAGTTCTCACACGTATGGTAGAAGCCACAGCTCTGTCCTTACAAAACAAAGTGAAACTGGGTGAAACACAAATAAAGTGTGCCTATTATTTTAAACAAAGTCAACACAGGATAGACGTATCCTTTTTACCTAGAAGTAATGTTCAATTTGTGAGCAAAAATAAATTATTGTAAGTTTGCTTATAAGCATGGTTCTTCTTTAGAGGGTTTTCTGTATTGTTCTGTTCAACTTTAGTGCATCACTGAGCCGCAGGTTGACCTGGTATCACAGAGACAGTAGTCTTGGCCCAACAAAATTCTTCCACGTTCATCCAGATTCAATCAGAACAAAGATGGGGGAAATGTTGCCCTTTTGCAGGATCAGTGTTGCTACTGTTTTCTGTTTTGCACAGGTTTTTTCCCCCAATATTTTCATCCTCCTCTGTGCAGAATTACAGGTTCAAAAATTATGGAAAACGTCACAAGGAATAGCACATTTCCATGATGGCAATCATTTTTCAGAAGCTTCTTTCTCTTCTTAAAAGACGGTTTTCCAGTAATGACTAAGCCAAAACCACAGTGACTGACAGGTACTTCTCAGCTCCAGGGAAACAGCGCAGCCCCTAAAACTAGCTGTGCGCAATGCTGTTTTTTCTGAACGTGGGGCTGGGTTACTCCCGGTGAGCCTCCAAGGAGCCACATTCCTTCAGGCTGCTCATGCACTGGTCCAGCTTGCGTTATGCACAGTTTAGAAATACTCAAATAGATGATCTTGCTGGAGTTGGTTGTATTTTTAAGTACATCTGTCATTACGGACACACACACATCTGCGTTCCTCTAAAGGCATTTCTAATAGTTCCCATAGCTGGCACTTCAGTGGGCAGACAGCAATAGTAATAATTTTGCAACGGCATTTCTTTTCACATCTTGAGAACTAGAACTTGTTTGGAAAAAAGTTCCAGGAGAAGGAAATTACATTAGAGTAGAAATTGAAGCATGTGCACATGCATGCATGTATGTGTATGTGTGAGGGAGAGCAAAACAAAGGTGAAAACAAGCTGGGGATGCTTTATACCGAATCAAGCATTATAAACTGAGGGCTTCAGTGAACCTAAAAAACCACAATTAAGGTCAAATTATCAGCTTGCTGATATAATAATGCACAATTAAGGTAAGGAAACAGTCTTACCATTTTGTCACAGTAAGATAATGAGGAGAAAAAGAAAGGGACAAAAACTTAAGTAAATTTCAGCTTGATCTAAGTTTTGGTCATGGTCACAAAAACGTATTATCGCTCACACCTGTGTGGCAGTGCAGCTCAGGAAGCAGGGCAGAGTTATCCTTTATGGTCTTGGTGATCTAATCCATCCAGGACATTTTTCATCCTGACAGTCCCTGGCTTCCTGTGTGTGCTTCTCACTCTGCTCCTCCGGTAGTACACTCTTCCTTGCCTTGCTGGGACAAACTCAGCCTCCCTTTAATAAATGCACCTTTCTTGAGGGTGCCGGAGAGGCCCAGCTTGCACAAGGACAAGATTTGATGGGCCACCATTGGTGAATGGCTAGTGAAGGCCTGCTGATACACTTCTTAAAACACCTTTGTTTAACCATTCTTGTTGTATGGGGAGCTAAAAAAATCTCTCCCACACCTTTGGTGCCTGGTTTGCTGTTCCCCCACGGGACAAAGCTTTTATTTCACTCCCTACCCAAAATAGCTCATTTCTCTTATGCCTCCTCAACCTGTTTGCTCCCAGCACTCCTGCTTCAGTGAGGACATGTTTTTAAAGATCACATACATGAGCCATTCATTCCCCTTGGAGGTCAAACCAAAACAAGTGACAGGAGTAATTTTCTATGAGCAAGTAGATGTAAGTACACTGCAAACTAGTTTCAAAACTTTTTGAGCAGCAGTGCCACATACCATATCCTTGGAGGTCTTGAGATAATGCATTTGCATTCTTTAGTATCATGAGAGTAATGTTTCTGGTTGCCATTGTATCCACTGGAAATAATGACTTCTGGTCACCACAAATTAGTAGATGCAAACAGCAGACTATATCACAGCAACTTTGTTAATGCAGAAGCCATTGTACAACCAGACATTCCTGCCTTATCCATAAAGAGTAATTGCCTAAGTGTTTAACTGGAAAAAAATTGCATAGCCCTGGGAGTGTCAGGGATGTAGCATTTATGAATCAATTCATAATTTCATTTATATAAGGATGTCATTTTTTTACTATAATCACAAAATATCATCTTGCTTAAGTGCTTGTTATTACCATTGTTAAAGGCTGTGGCACAGAGAAATCAAGGTTAGTTTGTTTTTATTTTACACAGTGAAACTGTATTTGCACTGTTTCATCACTAGCAAAACCTCGGTGTATGTAGTCCATAGTGAGCATTTTCATTCACCTTTTCCACACAAACACCCTCTTCGGTCTGCTGATTTTCATACAAATTAATGGATGGCAGACTGCAAAATCTAAATTACAGGCATTGTCCTCTTCTTCCTTTGTCAGACAAGAGTTCTGCAATGATGCCTCCAGTCAACATTTTCCAGAGCCGATGTGACTACAGGAAGTACCAGCACATTGTTTTAAACTATTTTCAGTGCCTCTAATGAGAATTATGTTCAACTTTGGATTTTATTTTCAGAGCTACCAGGAGTTCTCAATCTCAGCTTGAACCGTCTTTGTAATTAAAAATATAAGTCTTCCAAAATGAATAGCCAAACCTGGAGGGACCCTCTCCTGCTGGACTCTTCTGACAGCTATGCCCACTTACGCAATGTCTCAGTGGCAGGGCTCTTTCCCAAAGCAAGGAGCCTCCAGCTTCAGGCACCTGCTCCAGTTCAGTACCAGGACTGCCTGGTCTCAGCACTTGTTCTCCTTTTACCATGCCAAAAAACCACCAAGACCATCTTTGTGAGACCATCTCTGTTTAACTGTTACACAATAACAGCCAAGGAAGTACCAAGGCAAAGGTTACATTCCCTTGGGGGGTAGATGCCAACCAGTGAAGGGCATCTAACACCCACCTAACTGGGGATGGGGTGTCATGACAAAGGCACAGAAAAGCTGGTTGGAGGAGACTTCAGGAAGTCTCTTGTCCAGCCCCCCACTGCAAGTGGGACCATGCCCAGTATTGGATCAGCTCTAGAGATCTTCTATAAGGTTCAAGCAGGTTATTTTGCATTGAGTAATTAATTAGACCCTGGGCCAGAGAGAGGTGGGAAATCCCAAGATAACCCATTCTGGTCTAAAGGATACACACGTTCCATCACTTCAGTAGCAGAGAGGATTAACACTATTACTGCAGTCCTGGTGCTCTAATGGTATGTATGAGGCAAGATTTTGGAGAGAGAGAAGTAACACGTTAAGCTAACAGATCTACCAGCAGGCTATCAGGCTCACAAACCGCTGCTCAGATTCAATACCAGACCTGAAGAAAGCATTGTATCTGTCTTTCTCCAGTGTGTTTTCTTTTTTTCCAGCTGAAACTGTTCAGTGAATGAGACTGCATTTTCAGACAGTTTTGGCTGCTCTGAAACAGCCTTTTTGTCTGATTCTTTATACTGATCACCTCTATCAGACATATCCCATATGGCCATCATCAGCAAGCTGCTGGTTCCATAGTAGGCATCAGATATCTGCTGGTTCCATAGTAGGCATATTTAAGTTTCTCATATGTTTGTCCCACAGTTCCACTAGCTTTTGTAGTCTGAAACGGTATCCATTTTCATCGTCCTTCTGCCTAGCGACATGCTGTACATGACTTGTACATCACCCCCTGTTCCTCCCCGACTCCTTGTTTTTATTTCATTGCTCATGCCAGTAGTCATGATTTTAAATAACAAGCTTACAGCCCATATTACTCTGTGTAAGTGCAATAAACTTGTTTAAACAAACTCCTCAGAGAGCTAATACGGTTTTGCTCAATCTTTCTATATGACAGCATTAAACATCAGTCATCCTCGTCCCTGCAGGTTTGCTGGGTTTGTAGTATGCCATATTACATTCCCCACCTAGGATCACCAGCACTGGACTGGTGCTCCTGCCACTAGTCATAAGGCTGCAATTTCAGTACTTTGGGGATTCTTTTCATTTGTACCTTTAAGGTTCAGGTTTGGGTTTTATTTTTTTTTATCTCTCTAGAACCACAAGTATAAAAAACTTTGGTTTTGTTATTTTCTAAATAAATGGGTGAATAGAAGTTGCAGTTTCAAGGTATTCATAGAAATGTAAAGGGAAAGCTTTAGGAAAAGCCCTATAGAATGATGCCCACTAAATGTTAAAGTGTGCCTAAGGCTGCAACTGACATAACATAACTTTGTCATGGAAAAGTACACGCATGCATCATCTTAGTATTACATATATGAAGAAAGCCATATACACGTAATCGCAGACCAGATGTTAACACTGCTTTTTAAAAATATTGGTCAAGAAAAATAAAGCTGGTAATTAACATGTCATTAAAATATGTCAAACTATTTTCTCTTTAAGGTAACACTAATAATTAAGCTAGCATTAAATGTATCATAAATATAATTATTATATGCTTTAATCAGTTTGATTTCAGTTGTGTTTTGTTTTTTTTATTCGAGTTCCCAATAGTCAAAGTTTTCTCCGTACATTAAATATACTGCAAGATGGCACAGGCTAAAGTATGCCAGGATGTGTGTGACTGTGTGATACTCACATCTGCAGGAACAGCAAACTTGATCAATCCCTGGTATTACCAGCTCAGTTCAGTTGAGGATCTGGCCCCTACTGTGTTTATTATTAGATGGCATGGAAGAGAATATATTCATTTTCTGCTGAACTTTTTGATGGCCTTGCTCTTTCTTCCTTTCTTTCCATTTCTTATACCCCATCCAAAATTTGTGCTGCAGAAATTCAATGTCCCTGTTGCTTTTTTACTTTTTTTTTTTCACTTGAATCTCAAAGCCAACTAGATTTCATCATGGCTTATATGCTCTTCCACTTGCTATCTGTAATCACAGTCATTGTGAAACTCAAAGCTAAGTCAAGAATTGTTGCCTTTTTATGGCTCCCTCTTTTATATATGTTGTGTTGGAGAGCGGTCGTTACCGCTTTTTTGTCATTATTTCTGGGCTTCACTCCATTAGCTAGTGAACAGGCCTTCTCTCATTGCTTTCCTCCAGTAAATACTGTAACATTCAGCTTCCTTTCAGGCTTGTGCTTTTAAAGAAAATCTTTGTACAATTAAAGATATGAAATTGCTAAATACAAGGCTGCATTCATTGTTCTCCCTTTTTAAAGGTTTAATCACACTTAATGGCTCTCTTGAAAACTTGAATTTTCCATGTTGATGGTTTTACCCCACTGAAAGAGTTTGCTAATATACTTTTCAAGTGTTTTCTCCTTAAATGAGCTATTCAAGAAGTTTTGTGCAGAATAAGATTGAGGAAGGATATATCCAGAAACAATTATGAAAAGGGTCCAGGGCTATCTGTTTATCCGTCGTCGGAGATTCATGAGCTCAGCAGCAGCCAGAAATAGAAAAGAGAAAATATAGCCGTGTCCAGCTTTGAAGGACACATCTTGAAATGTTCCTCCTTTTGGACCTGTCTCAGAGCAACAGTTGCTCCATCTTGAACCTTTGCACGGTGCAGTCCCTGATCGCCACATGCGAAGCACTGACCATGGCAAGAACTGGGCTGAGCACACAGCCCAGAGAGGTGGTGACTTGGGTCCTGCATGTCTCATTCCAGCCACAACCACCACCACGATGTCCCAAAGCACCTCTCTGAGGAGCTTCTACCTGTGGCACTGCCCGCTCAAGGCTGGAGTGATGTTGTTATGAGGAGGGGACACCCACATCTTTACTCAGTCCTTGGTAACCAACTTTCTGTCCGTGACTGATCAGCCAAAAGTATACAGCCACCCCTACGAGACACAGGCTGAACACCCATGCGCTGTTTGAAGTTTTGCCGTGGCTTTTTACAACATCTAGGAATGAAGCCACGAGCCCCGTGGAAGCTCTGGAAACTTCCAAACAAAGCATCAGTAGCACAAATTCCTTTGGTTTGCCCAGTGTTTCTGTCTTGACAGTCAAAGCCATTGAGGGTATTGGACTTTGCTTCCTGAGATATCACATCTCCTTCCACCAACATGACCTCCCATGACATTTGACGGGAACAATCTGGACTGTGAACCAACAGGGGAAGTTTGTGAGCTTATGCAATGAATTTCTCACAGCTCCTGGATCTAGGCTCTATTATTTGCTTTTATCCTTTCTGATAGTTATTTATCTCAGTGCATTCAGAAATAAATGCACACCTCTTTTGTGGCATACATTTTCCATAAATAAACATAGACAAATGTTTAAAACAAACCCAGAGATTCCCAGTCCCATCCACTTCTGCACAAAACGTTAAACAGAACAAGCACAAGTTGTACAGAACATTTTACAAACTCCAGGGGAAGCAGGGAGACAGAGAACAAAATAATTTTTGCTATTTTATTTATATGTCTAAATACTTGGCAGCCACTCAGCTACTTTTGTAATGGGGACCTTGTAAGTAGGTAGGTGCAGGTTTAGTGAGATGAAGATTATAAATTAAATGTAGTAGGAGTAATATTTCATCTGTCTGTCTCAGGGCTGAGACCATAACATAAATCCTGAGATACTTTAGATTAGATAGATGTGATATGCCAATCTCCACTTAAATATTTTGGGTCTGCTCCCAATAAAGTTAATGGAAGTAGGATCAGCTCTTTATTGCTCCCATGCTATCAGTGAGTCTTCACTTTCCATCAAGCAATTCATGTTTTGTATTACATTGATACAAAAGCCTCCTTCTGCTCGTCTCAAAGCCAGCAGGTTTCATTTTATCACCGGGAACCCTGTTAGGGTATTAGTGCTTTAAATTGAAGCTCCCAGACCCGGTTCACATGGCTCAGAGCCACTTGTCCTCGTTGCGAGTGCCCTGTCCTTACTGCAGCATGTGCAAAGTACTTAGTTCTCAAGTGCTTTTCAGCTGGACAGACCGAGGGACACAGACAACTTTCTGTCTTCTTCCTACTCTCCTCCACTGCAGTCCCAGGTTTCTCTGGAGCCCCTGTTTGCACCAGGATTATCAACAGCATCTTTGAGGCTGCTCTGTGTTGGGCTGGGATGAAGCCATCAGGGCATGCAGCTTGGAGCAGCTGCACTTGCCAGGGCAGCAGCTGATGTGCCAAGGACACCCCACCACCACCAGTGTAGGCCACACGGTTACAGCCATTGCGTACAGTCATTTTAAATTGTTTCACTCACACTCTTAGACCAGTTGGATTTGCTCAGGTTGGGAATGGGATTGCCTAGCAGAGGGCCCAAGGGGGTGCAGGCAGAGCACCCAGGGAGCTTCCCAGTCAAGACGGGGACTTAGGGCAGGAGTCGGTTGTCTGATCACCTGTTGCTAACGGCTTCAGTTTATCTAACAGACCTCTCACCATCGATGAAGCAGAATTTTCAGCCCAGGTATTTGAATTCAGAGGCCTGCCAGTCATATGAACCTGAATAGCAAATGCTGCACCCCCCTATATCCCTTCTGGATTTGTTACATAAAACCAAATAGCTAGGGAGCAGAGACAGGATCAGGTGGCGTACCTAACCAGTTATTACAGAGCACGGTTTCTGCATTTCTGATGAACCGTTCCTGGAAGATTCTTATTAAAAATAATGGCAAACAGCAAATATAAACCAGCACTTTAACTATATACTGTGTGAACGGGAAAAAGGGATACCCAGGCATTAGAGGCTTCATTATGTGCCACGTTTTGCTACATTTACATATCACCTGGTACCTGAAGCAGGCCTCTCTGGTCACCGGAGCTGCCCACAGAAGTCCCAGCACATCCTGAAGCACGTGTCCCCCTTCCACTCAAGCCAAGCATGTGCTTGAGGCGGACAGTGATTCTAAGCACTTTGCTGAAGCCAGCTGCCGAGTTTGTGATGGAGGGGTAAGCTAGCACTCCAGGTGAGCGGCAATAGCCAGGTCTGTGACCTTTTCCCTCACAGCCGGTTAAACAGGCACCACACACTATCAGGTTTCTTACAACTGCACTAACACTCACTTCCCAATTCATCTTGGAGTGCAGATCGCCAAACGGTCCTTTCTCTTGTCCTCTGGTTCTGGTTTTCTTATAGGCACCACACTGGAAAATAGTGCTGTATCGCCTCAAGCCCACCAGGAACATCACACCAGGACGTCTTCAAAAGCCGTGTGATGTTCATACAGTTTGTTTTCTTAAATACAGAGTGTCTCCAAAGTTACTGATTAATTTCACGCAGTGCAAGGAGAACTATTGATTTCCCATGTCTGCTTCTGACCCTTTAAGTTATAAAAATGCAAATACATTGCTTAAAGAGAATATTTATTTATTCCTTTACCTGCTAACATGTGACTTCACCACAAAAAGCAGCTTTTGCTCATTTTGTTTTGATAAACCCTGGCGTGTTTGGTATTTCACTGAAACAATATGCTAACATATGAATTTCTAAGCTGTTCCTTGTATCAGACTCCCCCTTTTCCGCTATACACTCCATGGCTCTCCAGCACTGCCAGAGCGCACACAGAGTGGTGGACTTGCAACTTCGCTGGCAATGTTTATTTTCAAAAGACAAATATTGTGCCAGCGTTAACTTCAATTAGGAGACTTATTTGACAATCTGACTACTCCATCTGATGCCTCAAGGGCAAATTTCAGCACTTTATGAAAGATGTTGGCCAAAGACTGATCTATATGAATAAAATATAGGGGAGAGAAGTTTTAATGAACATTTGAAAACAAAACTATCAAGAATTAACTGCAAATATTTACATGCAAATAAAGGGTTTGTTTTATATCTGCGAAGGCCAGTGCATTCGGAAAGAAAGCTGCCACTCCATCCTTTAACTCACCCTGCTGTACCTCCGTATTACAAGCGTCTCAGGCGGGGTATAATCAATACCATAGGAGGTACAATGTGTAGCCACCACAGGGGGCCAATCCTGCAGCCCTACGGCAAAGCATTTTGCCTGCCGGGTACCCGCAGGGGGGCTTCACCTCACCACATCTCCGTGGGTTCGCTCTAGGTTTGACCATTTTTATTCACGTTTAATCATCTGATGAACTGCATTGCATTTCGATTGCTTATAGGCACTTCATTTAGTTGCAAACCGTTTCCAGAGCACGTAAAAGGCTTCTGTGCTGTTCCATGAAGAGCTGCTCCTGCTGGAAAGAAACTCACGAGCTGCAAAGAGCCCGCACAGGGCCTTGCACCACTCAGGAGCACATTTGACCCTCTTACGGCTCTTGTTCAGATAAAGCTCCGTGTGACTTCAGTGGGAGGTTTGCCTGCATGGAGACTGTGCGATCTGCTCCTCACTGTTGTTACAAGGTCACTGGGAAAAAGGTAGCGTCAGATCACAAGGAAATATTTTCAAAATTGCTTCTGCAGTCCTATTAGGGGTGCTAACAGCCTGGCTCCTCCGGCACAGGTCTAGCTGCTCCTCTGGAAATCAGGAGCTGGTATTTGTCCCAGCCGAGGTGTCCTAGCTAGGGGAAAACGACAAAGGTGGAAGTGCTTCCAAGCCGAACCTGCAGCCCCGCGGTGGGAAGGAAGGGCAGTGTGTTCAGCACAGACTTGGAGCCGGCACAGAGAAAACCTGCACAGGACGCTGGTGGTGCTGCCTGCACCTTCTCACCTCACACCCCTCGGAAAGGTGTGCTCGGGTAATGCATTGAGGCTCCCTGACATCACCGGCACCAGGGTCTCTCTCCCCCGAAATCCATAGGTGCGGACAACACAGGCAGGAGTGCTGGATCACTTACCGCTGACAGAATCACCCCCAACAGCACACAGATAAAACAGAGATAAAGGTGACTTTGTAGCACTACTCTGAGCGAAATTCCACTTTTTCCCCCCTCTCTCTTGCAGCGTCTGATGTGCCGCTGCTGAAAAGGTTTCTATTTTGATGAGGCCACAAAAGCTTGAATACTTTTCAGAACCAGTTTGGTAGTAATTGTGAGCTGGGAATTATTCTCACAAGAGTTCAGACCTGTGTAAATTATTCAAAAGAGACATAACCTTGCTATGTAAGTCTTAATTATCATCTCTACTACTTTATAGTAAAGGTACAATCCCCTATGTCTCCTTTAAGGTCACGTTAATACCCTGGGCCTGATCCTGAGGTGGTGGGACCCTGCACATTGGTTCTCAGGCAGTTTCTATTTGCATTTGACTCCATTCACCCACCCTTATTTCCCAGCCAAGCATGCAAGCATTTTTTTCTATAGACTTTAATTCAAAGGTCTCTCAAACTACAGCAGCTGGGAATGTTCTGTTGGAATGACTTTCTGGTGGAAAAATATGCCTTTTATAAAATTGGGATTTCTTTCATGGGAAAATTTTGATTTAACCAGAAATTTCTGATTTTCTATTAGGAAAAATCAAACTGATGGCTCCATGGCTGCTTGGCTGGAAGGCCCCTGTCGATTTTGTTGTCGTCTGCAGGGAGAGAGCAAAATTGACAATAGTCTTCCAGGCAGGCAGCTGGGGAGATGCAGCAGGTCTGGAAGAGGGAGGAGGGGAGGTTGAGTGCCCTGGCGCTCTGCCGGCCCTGCAGCCCAGCTGCCTCCCCAGCAGCCAGGCTAGGGGGAAGGCGAGGAGGAGGAGGAGGAGGAGGAGGAGGAGGAGGAGAGGCAGGCGCGGGGTGGCCAGCCTGCAGCAGCCTGCTGACGAGTCTCCTGCCGCTCTCCCTTTTTGGCAGGCAGCTGGCAAGCCCCAAGAAATTCCAGTTTGCTCCCCCTGAAAGAGGTGGGTTTTTTTTCTGGAGAGCATTCCCCAGGAAAAAAAATTAAGTTTAAAAACAAAATTAAAAATCTCACAATTTGAGGGGAGAAGGGAAAGGGATAATTTCAAAATGATCATTTATTCAAGGGAAGCAATTTCTGTGATTCAGCCAGCCCTACCTCACACCTGGTATCACACTGGTAAGAGAGAGGAAAAAAAAATCTATTCTTTTTTTTTTTCATAATCCATACATTGTTAAAAAGCACAGTGCAGGAAATAAATGCACCTGTGTGGAGAAGGCCAGCAAAAGAACACCATTAGTCACACTTAAAATGGATTTGGAGAGATACACAAGGAGGGTAAATATCTCCTTTTGTGCCTCGGAGTGGCTGGTGAGAGCGGTGATCCCACGTTGAGCACTGGCACTGCCTTTGCTGACAAAGTCATACCCCGAAGTTGCCACCAACTCCATGCCTTTGCCCACAGTTAAGCAATTACCGGAGAAACAAATTTCGATCAAATCTTGTAAAACCAAAAAGTAAGCATAGCCGGATTGACAAGCTTCAGTCTGATGCAATTTGAAATGGCTGACTAATGAATCCTAAAATTCAAGGATTTTTATGGAATTGGTCATAGACCTTTAAGTACAAGGCAGCGAGTGTGTCTTGCTGTAACATAGATCATAAACTAGAAGCTGAGCTCATTGCAGGCTGTTTTGCAGGCTGTGAAGCCTCTTCCATTGTATGTTTGTGTGTATGCCTCAACCTTTCCGAACATGTTCAAGTTATCCTCTGTTTAATCCACACCGACGAACAGCAATAGAAGCTGTAGCTATAATGATGGGAGGAAAACATATATCCACTTCCTGACTCTAAAAAGTATTTAGCCCCAGTAATGAGTTCTGGAGGGCGTCCTTTGAGATTTCACACACAAACACACACAAAAGCACTCTCGCTGTTGCAGAACTCATTATTCTTATGATCCTAAGTAGATTTTTATAAAAGAGAAAGACCAAGAGTCATGAAATCTTTGAATAATTACGTTCAGTAAATCAGACAGATAAAATATTTTGACAAGCACCTTGAAAGAACAGAAAAAGAATTATACTCCTCTACATTCCAATAATCCATCCCTGATTATTCTATAGATACTGTGCAGTGCATGATACCAGTATTGATGAAACACCAAAAGGTAATGGTATATCAGCGCAGAGCAACATCAGCAGAGCAGAAGTGCAAATATTACTTTAATTGTAGGCTCGCTATTATTATTTCATAGTGTAGGCTTTTCAGATAATTTATTAATACTAACAAAGATGAGTTATTTGGAGGCTGCAGATTTTTTATTTCTTAGGAGTTATTTTATTTGATAATGACATTAAATATTAGAAACTATAACAGCTGGTGTGTTTATCCTTACTTGAGTGTATTAACCTCTTTAGCCCTTTTTTCCAGAAGAAGGATTCAGCATTACAGATTTGACTGTCAGCTGCAGTGCCTGGCGGCCCGTTGGATTGGCACCCTGACAGAATCGAAAGTCCAGTGCTGCAAGTAAACATGGATGACATTGCAGATAGATAGAACTGGCTGACTTGAGGCACCTGCAGCTGTTTGCACCAGAATAAAAGCAAAGGTTGTGATCACTGGAGTGGAAAAACACTGAATTTACCTCTAGTTATTTTGCCTGGGAATTTTCTCTCCCCCCCCCCCCCCCCCCCCCCTTTTTTTTTTCCTGGTTGTACATTTTGGAACCTTTCCACTAAAAGCACATTAGGCTGAAATACCTAAGTGAAAAAATCCACCAGACACCAGAGGGTTTTATAACCTATTTTCCCCCTGGTTTTCTTCTTAAATTCATTGAATAGTTTCCTCACTAGTTTCTGCCTGGTAACAACTAGTGCTTTACTGGTGTGAATACTGGGTTGCAGAGAAGGATACAAACACTGAGTAGCCAGAAACAATTCTCAGCAGCTGATTTTTCAAATTTTAAATAGACAGAAACATTTCTTAGCAGCAGCTGATTTATTTATTTTTTGAACATGGCATTCACAAGGACTGCCACAAGTGACGGAACAGCAGCAACCCAAACCATTTCTTTCTGTAAAAGAGCTCTTGATCTCTTAAGCACTCCTGCCTCACAGGACAGGTCCCCAAAGTCCTTGGAAACGAGGAAGGTAGCACGAGAACTTAGTAGCTGCTCTCACTGGTATGCTGCGATCGATCAGCACGGCAAACTCACAGCTAGAATATTCATTTCTGTAGCATGGAGGATCTCAGTGTGCTTTACAAACAGCATTTAATTGCCATAATCCCCAGTAAAGGTATTATATCTAGTTCACCAGTAGATAAACTGACGCACGAAGAGCTTAGGGGACTTGCCCAAGGTCACGCTCTGAGTCAGTGGTGAGCTAGTGACAAAAGACGTGGCTCCGGGTAGCCAGCGCCAGCGGCGAGGTGATGCTGGCCCCGCGGCGTAGCCTCCCTCTCTGGAGCGAAGATCAGCAGCTGGACCAACAAACGAGCGGGAGAGGGGAGGGTAGGTAGGTATGACAGAAATGAGGTGTTTGATGGCTGGGCTTTTCCCCTATGCCACCTGCATCCCTTTATAACATCAGATCATTTACATTTTTAAAGAAAGTGTATTCTTTTTCATCATGGGCCACTGGTGAGCCTAATGCTATCTTTTGTGCGGCACCCCCGCTAACAGAGGTGGCGGAGTATCAATCACAGATTTCCCTGGGGTCATACCTTACTATGCTGGCTCTTGATCAGAAAGAAGCAGATGGTTATTTACAAACAAAATAATCAAGACCTCAAGAAGGTTGGGGTTTTTTTCCCCGAACCCTCCTACAGATGAGGCCAAAAACAAGGTAAAGTTGCTTGTGTCCCCTTCTGCCAGCTTTCAAGGACACTACCTGTCCTACCAGCACCTTTAAATATGTTATCAGTTAAATCTGCCAAAGAAATGCATGGCACCTGACAGAGTAGAGTTGCCTTAGATTATTCAGTGGCTTTCATAAGAATCTGGCACTTTAAACCACAGTGTGAATTACTGCTAAATTATTGTGCAGGAATATTGTTATCTGCTTTACACTACATGTTTGCAATCAGCTCTTTACAAGCACCTCACAGACTGCCTTTGAATCTTTTTCAGTAGCCATGGTCACCCTCCTTCTTTATTTAGTGTTAAGTGTTATTCATTTAGCAGTAAAAACTGAACAAAAGAGAAGAAAGCAGGTGCTCTAAGTTTACTCTACAGCCAGCTGTCAGGAAGACACACTTTACTTATTTATTTATTTTTTGCAGCACATAAAGGAGATTTATTGAAAGTGTTGGGGAAAAAAATATGAAGCATACGTTCAATCAGTCTTTTCTGTAATCAATAAGGTTACTGAAGCAGAAAAAACTATAATGAGTTGTCACAGAATTTGAATTCCCATTTGCTTCCTTTTATATGTATTCAGGCAGAAAATCATCATGGAAAGCAAAAGTTGGGAAGCAAGGTCTGGCTATGACTCTTGGGTTGGGTTTGTGTGAATTTACCAGGTAGCATTTGACCAACTGCTCGGTGAGAGTCAGGGGCAGGAACAAGCTCCTTAGTATGGACAGGATAAGTTACAGAGAGGTGCCATTTTCTTGCCTTTGAGGTGGAGAAACCTCCTTGGCGAAGCATGACTGATCTTGTTTTCAGATCTTCTCTTTCATTACTCAAGTACAATGGTGCATGTCTCTGGGTTGCCTGCAAATTTCTTCCCCCTCAGTATTCAGCATTTTCAGCCAAAGGTCTAATTGTCCCCAGCTCAGATGTAAAGAAGAGCAGAGCCCCAAACATAAACTAAAGATGTCATTCAAAGATGTCTGGAGGAAATTTGACCATAAAGCCCAAGGACGTTCAGACTCTCACCTCCTTCCCAGCGTGTTGTTAGAGGTTTTTAAATTGCCAAAGCATCTGAAAAAGGGAGATGGAGGGTACCGGGCCACCTATCCCAATGTCAGGCTCTCTGCTTTTCAGAGTGGTAAGGCCCATAACTTTGTCAGATTTGTGCTGGTTTCTTCTCGTACCTGAGCATCAGGAGTTTCATGCCAACAGTTGTGTGGCCCACAGGTACATGTGCTGCAGGTGGGCATGGGAACCTGCTAGCAGTCATGTGAGCAAAGAGATACCTCATCCATGATTCTGAGACCTACACCTCAAAAATTGGTTGAGGGACACACAGCAAAATTTTTAGCAACAAAATCCTGTTCTCACATCACGGGACATTACTGAGGACCTGTGGATTTAAGGCACACAGTAGCTAGAATTGTTTTGGTGTCTCAAATAACTTCCTTTAGGAATCACCCAATGTGATATTACTTGTTCGGTTTGCTCTCAGTTTATCTTTTTATTTTTCATGTGCTCTTTCTAACTTACTTGACTGAGTGTCCCTGTTGTTTCTCAGAATACTCATTTTCACCTCAGTGTTCATATTTTAAACATTCTACCAAATGTTCATCCAAAGGCTATGAGTTTTGGTTTTAAAATGTCATGCTACTTCATGGGCTTGTAGCTCATGTGTTTCCTAGTTTGGCATTCTGCTAGCTCTTTGCCTCCGTGATTCTCTAGTCTTGCTGAGAAACTGGAACAACTAAATTTGTGAGAATATAAGATATTTATATTATAGAGAGAGGATGTTCTGATCTCAGCTTACAGTGCATCTTGAGAAAGATAGGCAGAAACTTGCCCCACATAAATGAATAAGAAATTAAGGTATCTGAGTTGCAATTTCTACCAGCCAGCATGGTGGCTTTTAAAACACATGCTTCTGATAATCTTCAGTTTAAAACTGGAAACATTTCACTTGTGTGCGTGCACATATTTAAAGAGAAAAGTTGAAAAATTCCACAGTAGATAATTTATGTAAAGCATAAAACCCAACTGATCACCCAAAACAATGAAGTGGAAACTTTGTATCCACCTCTAGACATTGTTCAGCCTCTCTCTTTGAATGCTTCTGAACTCCTACTCCATCATCTGAGCTACTATCTCCATCATCACATTGTCCTTTGGCGATGGGGATTTAGATCTAAATGATCAAGTCAATGTCAGACTGAAGAAAATTCTTTCCTCTGAATGGCTCTGATCCCTGTTTCTCTTCTTGGCCTTTTTTTCTTTTTTTTTTTTTTTTTTTTTTTTTTTTTTTTATCCAGACACAGTCATAGAATTGAGACAGGGAAAATACAGCACATTGCCAAAATCACATAAATTTTAATGGCTTTCCTGTTCACTTAACCCCACATCAACAGCGTGACCTTGCTAGCCTGATCTATGAACCTCCAGGGTGTGGAGGCCAAGAGCAGGGTGGGTCTGGCCCTGCTCCAGTGCCTATTGCACAGAGGAAACCATGGGACATTTTGTGGGATATTTTTGAAAACACTGGGTGTCTTTTTCAGGATACTTGTGCCCTAAATATATGGAAGCTGGCAATAGATTTGCTAACCAGTCAGCACCCACCTCCAAAGAGACTAACACACAATTAGCACTTGAGCAATTAACGTTACTCAAACTCTATCTACTCTAATCATCTATGTTTCTTCAGCATACCCTAAATTTTTATATGGCCTTTTTTTCCAGGATATTTATGCACCTCAAAGTCCTTAACGTGTTTGTCCTGCAAGGTAGGGAATTCTAATTATTGTTAGCAGGAGGAAAATTCAGGAATGGTGAAAGACTTAAGGAAAAAATGTTTAAAGGTGTTCTAGCATCACAAGATGTAGAAGCATGTATCATTAGTCCAGAAAGGACAAAAGCAATGCTTTTCTCTGACCTCTTGTATAACACAGGCCACTTCCCTAAATCAGTGCATTTTAAGTAAAGCAAATCTTTTAGAAAAACATTCCATCTTGATTTTAAAATTTCCACTGGTGTAGAAAGTGCCACAACCCTTGGTAATTTGCTCCAAAGGTTAATTATGCTCCCTGAGAAAAATGTGCACCTGATTTTTAATCTGAATTTGTCCCTACAAAACTTCCAGCCTTCAAAGCCTGTTATTTAACAGACTGAAGAACCTTCATTTTAAAAATTACATTCCCCATGGAGGCAATTAGTGTGGGATTATCTCATTTAACCTTAACCACACAAAAACGAAGCATCTTGTCTCCCCCAGTGCTTGGGGATCCTTCTATAATCAACCGAGAGAAACAGGCACTACCAGAAGGCAATTCACTGCGGTCTCTCCGTACAGGATTAGTTGTCCACTGGAGATACCTAACTTCTGCACTGTCTGAATATGGGTGACAAAGCAGTGAGCCCAGACCATATTCCTGTCTTTTAGATGGGAAAAGTTGGGCAAAACAAATCCCATAACTTCAGACTGTGATCAGGCCGCCTCATTAGTCCTCTGTTTTCTGGGGGAAACCTTGATTTCACTGAGCTCTTCATGATAAACCACGTCTTCCAGTTCCTTGAATGCTTTTGGGGGTCTTCTCCCAGTGCTCCTCAGCTTACGAACATCCCTTTTAGGCTGAGATTCAGAATGGGATCCTGTACTCCCAAAGGGGTGGTACTAATGCCAATATGAGTGGCGGTACGAACCCACCCTGCTGAAACCTGACATTCCCTGCGGAGCATTCAGTAATGACCCCTTTTACACATTACACTGCACTTGAAGTTCTCTTATGCTGATTATCCAGCTGGCCCAAACATCTAGCTTGTTCCTTATCAGCAACACATTCAATTTCTTATTGCCACTCTCCTAGTGGTCGTGTGGTCTGTAAATATAACCTATAGTGACTGCTTTTTTTCTTGCAGGGCATAATTAGAAATGTTAAACAGCTTTGGATCCAGAACCATTCTCTGCAGGACTCCAGTGAAGACACACCTACTCTATGAATGTTCTCCATTTACAATTACACATTGAGATGTACCAATTAGCTATTTTTTAAGTCATTTGATGTTTGCGGCAAAGATTTTGTAGCATTCTCCTTTCTTAACCAAAATGTCGGCTGGTACCAAGTCAAATGCCTTACAGAAATCTAAGTACATCAGTGCTATTACCTTTCTCAACCAAGCTTGTAATCTCATAAAAATGATATCAAGCCAGTTTGACAAGATCTATTTTCCATAAACCCATGTTGAAAGGCATTAATTATATTACCTTCCTTTAATTCCTTATTAATCAAGTCTCATATCAGCTGTTCCAGTATTTTGCCTAGGATCAATGTCAGGTTGACAGGCCTATAATTACTGAAGTCATCCCGTTTAACCTTTTTAAATGTTGGCTCTATACAAGCTTTCTTTTAGCCTTCTGGAACCTCCCCAGGGCACCAAGATTTGTTGAAAATCATCATTAATGGTTCAGAGACCTCCTTTGCTAGATCTTTTAAAATCCTTGGTTTGCTTCTGTACCCTCTATTATGACCATATGTCACTATTGTCGCAAAAAGGTCTGGAAGCTCCACTAGATGCTTACTGCATCTTTCAGTACCCACGTACCTCTGCAAGCCTGGCTGGCAGCAAGCTGCTTAAAGAATGGAAAACAGAGAAATATGAACCCGTTTTTCCCACTCTCTCTCCCTGGTGACTTTAAATATATTCACCTGAGCGCATATAAATTCACAGGAACGCTAGCCACACAGCCCTACCTTGAATAGAGTCATCATGTGGCCCCCCCTCAGTCTCACACGTTGTGGCAGTCACTTCCAAGGAGCGTCACAAATTTCTTCCAAGAACTGTGCCTAGACTGTAGCGCAAGCCTGATCTTACACTCTCTGCAGCATCCAAACCGCTGAGGTTCTAGACCTTTTGCCCTTTGAAGGCACAGAGGTTTCTCTCGATATGCATCATGGCACAGCTGAGCCTAATTTGAGTTACGGCTGTACTCCAGCAATCTGACTAGTTCAATTAAGTTTGTAAATATATGATTTTGAAAATTTCTACATGAAAGAGAAGAGACTAGCTTATGTATAAATAAAGTACCATCTGAGAGAACAGCAAGTATCAGGAAATGAAAAAAATTTTCACCTGGACCATTAGTTTTAATACTGAAATATTCCAAATATTGTAGGATATGTTTCCAAAATACTGTGACTTACAAAGGGGACACTGCGATATTATCAGTGGTGGCTATTGCGTTATTCTACTAAGAGAATTGGTGCTTTGGTGTGATTCATATAAAAATACCATAGCAAAGGTACATCCTGTTCTGGTTTTCAACTGTCCTTGTTTAAGTCCAGTTTTTCTACTAACAATTTGTTTTGTGGGTACCCAGGCAGACCATCTTCTGACAGACTGAAGAGCAGGTATTTCTGTGTTCCCGTTCCTTATGAACTAGCTGCCTCTGTGTGGCAGGCAGAAGGGGTGTTTTTAATTCTAAGTGTGCATGCCCAATTTAACTTTGCCGGTAATTTAGCTAAGTTGTGCACTGAGATTTTTTGTGAACAAGTAATAAAATGCATGGACAATTTTCCACATAAACATTTTCTGAGTGACTTGCATACTATCTGAATTCTCTACATGTTCATTTTAACAGATGAAGCCCCCAAAGTTTTTGTTTCTGTTGTTTTTGGTATTTTGTTCAGGTATCCTTGAGATTAGTTAATGAATTAATTATTTTCTAAATTGCCCTGTGCCAATAGAGCTTGTAGTCAGGAAGCATGAAGGTAGGGTTGTTTGAAGAGCTGACTGAAATAAGCAGAGCCAGTTCAGATGTGTGTGTGTGTGTATAAACATATACATAGCTAGATGTAGATATATATATCTGTCTATAAATATATATATGTATGTGTATGAGTGTATAGAGTATGTCAGTTGCTAGTATTATTATTTGGATAGAGATAAAGAAAATCACCCCAAACTTAGGAGGGCAGAACTACCATAAAAATTAACAAATCTGTAAACTGATGAATATTTTAGAATTAAGTCTTACGAGGTGGAACATTTTTTGAACTGTAAAGGTGTGTAAAGCCAAAGAGAATGACACTAGAAGTATTGTACTCTAAAAGAAAGAAAGAAAAAAACCCAAGAGGCATCCTTTTAGCTAGTTTCACAGATCTGGTTGCTTCATTGAAAAAGATGCAGGAGAGTCATTACCAAGAATGGAAACAAAAGTGATTTGATACATGTGCCTTCTTTCCCTCTTTACTGCAGGTTAGTTCACATGAAGATGAGCAAAATTGAGTGGATTAATAAATAATCTACATGGAATAAATCTGAGACTCCTAAATAAACTAATGCAATAAAATTAAAACTGGGAGTACAAATGTTTTACATATCGTATCTTTAACTTATGGAACAGTCACTGTTGGAGAATGTTATTGGGAAAAATAACTGAGGAGGTAGCTAAAAAGGCAGTAATGGGAGTAATGACAACATGTGCTGAATTACCACCAGCAGTTAAAAAACCCTATAAAAATCCCTAAATATTATAAACTCAAGAATTTTTCCTTGGTGTCGATATTTGGAAGTTTACTTTTTTTGCAGGGCTCTTTGTACCATCCTTGGAGGCAAAATATCTAACTAGATAAACTATGGACTCATCAAAATTATTTCTGATGAGATTAATTTCCACTGTTTACCCAGTACCACATTACTAAAAGTATACAGTTACTTCACATATACCTGCTAGCCAAGCCAAAGCTATGCAGTAATGAAGCTCCCCTTATTGAAAGAGCATTGCTAATACCGTCGGAGCAATCAGCTCCAGGCAGCAGCTCCACCTGGGAAGCACCTGGTACCCTGAGCTAAACCACTTCAGTGTTGGCACTTTCTTGTTTACAAACTGCATCAGTCACAAATAAAATTTGCTTTTTTGAAAGCTTTGTTTTTGACAATTCACACATGTGGAATAACAGTCACAAATCATAAATGTCATACCTTTGTCGCCAGGATTTGAAGAAATCTGCAGGGTTCCTGTTTGGATGCAAATCCGGTAGTCACACCTCCTGTGATTCACATCAAAAAAAACTTGAAAAAGGTTTTGATTTTGGCAGCTGCTGTCAAGGCAAAACTTTCTTTCAAGTCTCGCCATCCCAGTTTGGGGAAGGATCTGCTTCTTCTGCACAGAGGTCTTGGCTTCTGCCCTTCTGCACCCCCGTCTTTGAAACCTAACAGGTAAATTGAAATTTAGTGATAAGTGTTTTTCCAACACAAGCTTTCCAGTATCCAGTAACACTGATTTCCAGTAACTGTTAGTACCTTGTGACACACTGACAAAGTTTGTGTTTTCCCACAAACACCTCAGAATAATGAGATATGTCAAACTAACCTGCATTTCCCTTTTGTCAAGCATAATTTTTTTTTTTTTTTAATGTTTAATGTGGTTTAGGGCACATGCAGGCAGCCCAGGTGAATGAAGTTTTCCTCAGCTCCACAAACCCACTACATTCAGATTACTGCCTAAAGGAGCTCCTCCATGTCAGCCCATACCTGCCCCCAGCACGGTGGTGAGGGCAAGGACTGATGGATCACCAGCGCAGACCAAATTACACTCATCCTTGCCAACAGGGGAATTAACAGCATAGGTCTAGGACCGAGTCTGAGCAGCAACCTGTGCGGGTCACCCTCCGACAGAAGCTGGGTGCTGTCGCATGGCAGGGCACGACGCACCCACCCCGGGACACAGGCAGAAGGAGCTGGTGAACCACCGTAGACTTGATAGGAATCTTGAAGAAACTAGTGATGGGGAAATTTAGTAAAGACATGGGAGTCTCCACAAAACACCCCTCACCCCCAAAACGCCCACCTCCCTGCAGATTGTGTATTCCTCCTCCTAAAGCAAACAAAATGTTAAAGGAAACAAATTGACTTCAAGTTTCCTCCTCTGCTATTTCCCTCTTGTCCTTCAGGCTGGCACTGCTCAGCCTCCACATTCAAGCCCTACGCGTTTTCTCTAGAGCACATTTAAGGAGCACAGACACAATCATTTAAGTGCATACTTTACTTAGCTATCCTTAAGAACACAAAACAGACCCAGAAAAAAAAGACGGTGCCTGTATGCTCATTAAAACACTTTCAGCCCAGGGCAAGGATTTGATCAAAAGGATTCCTGCCAATGGAAGGGCACGCTGGAGCCATTGTAAGAAGTTGTGTGTGAGCGTCTGCCTTCCTTTCCTTTTCTTTCTTGTGCCCTGTCCCTTCCACGGCCACCTCCAATCTCTTTTCTTCCAGCTGGGGGAACAGAAGAGATTTTACTTCCTTGATGACAATCGTGTCCTTTGAGCAGCCAAAGCAAAAGGCACTTTGAGTTCAAATGAGACTGTGACTTAAACCAATATTAGCCAAGACCAACACATGTTTATTGTAATATAAGTAACCTTCATTCTGATCAGCAGGTTTTCCTCACCCCACTGCAGTTTTACTCATTGCCTCTTTCATTCTTCCAAAATGAATAAATGAAATGGCTGCACATTTTTATTCTCAGCAGTGGGTTTCAGAACTTCAAATCAGAGAGGCGTTTTGATTTTAGAAATAAACTCCAGAGGAAACAGTTTCAACCAGAACTTTCATATATATTTTTTACCAGTTTAAGGTAACATCAAAACTCACCTTTCCAAAAAAATGAAACCTCACAGCATTCTTTTAATCCAAATTAAATAAAGTGTCATCCCTGTGTCCTCTTCCTTCATATTTAGAGGGAAAGAAAACTATCCTGCCCATACTTTAATGGTTTTGTCTGCAAATCCTAAATGCTCCACTGCTGCAAATTTCAAATGATCTTATACAGCCAAAGTCTCTTTGGTGTCAGCAGCCGCCCAGGTAGCAACACAACCACGAGAACGCTGCTGATCAGAACAATGAATACCTGATCTACAGATGTCATATCAAGGTAGAAATCTTGATAAGCATTGTAGTGACATTACAAAGTGGATTACACATGCTGTATCTGGGTCAGAGAAGGAGTTATTTCAGTAAGGTCAACAAAGTACTTCTGACCAAACTTATTTTTCTATATTTTGAGAGGTACGCTTATGTTTGTTACTTCACGTTGCATCTAATAACAATATTTTCTCTGTACTCCTGTGTCAGTTTGCAAGCAAAGTTAAAAGGAAGGCAAAACACCCCCATGCCTGGGGTTATGTAATTTCAGAGACGGGTTCCAGCTCCCTGCTCTACTTTCCTTCCTGACCAGGGGCCCAGCTGCTGCTGCCCAGGCTGTCATTTAAGTGTTTTACAGCGCTTCAGAGAAGTTTTTGAGCTACATGCTCAAGGTGCCTGGCACTCAGCCTCTCCCCGTCTTCGTTCTCTACCCAGTAAGAGGATACAGTTAGGGCTTTCTTGCTTTCCAGGTGTGCTGGGTGTCAAGGAAACAAAAACAGCAAGGTTATAAGGTCCTCAGATACTCCAGCCTAGGGGTAGTGCAAGTACCAAAACAATTTTGGATGTGTGGGTGTCTACATGGGAAAGATGTCACTGCACAGCACAAAACACTCTCACCTTCAACCATCTTTCCCAGAAATGGACAGCAGGCCAAAGGCTAAGGTACCTTATCTACACAGCAGACAGAAGATAAAGTTGCCCTATCCAGGGAATGCAGCATTTCAAAGCTGTTGGCTTAGAGTACTGAGGGCAGGAGGTAGGGATACTTATGGGATTATTTTTTTTGGCTGTACCAACTTCTTGTCTTAATTTTAAGGGAAAAAAAATTTTGTTGTTTTGTTTTTTACAAAATGTAATGCAAACCAAATGTAGTTCTTGACAGCTGATATCTTGTGTTTCCAAATGCAGTATGCTCCCCGAGATGCTGACAGCCGCAAACAAAGTCGGAAAGGCTGCCCATCCCTGCCAGCTGTGCTGGTGTTCCCAATGCCAGCAGCTCTGCAGCACCCTCCATATACCCCAAGCCTCCTGGCTTCTCAGCCCTCCTGCGGAGGAGAGCCTGGATCTTATGCCTACCCACTGGTACAGCTCAGGCGAGATGAGCTGAGCATGCTTAAAAACATTGCAACAAGGTTTTTGGAGTGCAATACACTTGTGTTAGAAAGAGAGGCTCTACAAGGCATGCTTGAGCACCCTTAGTCCTTACCCAAACCACAAGCTAGGGACGTAACTTATGGATACAATAGGAATCACACCAGATAACCCAGTGGCTCTCCTTCCACCATTAAGGGCTTTGAAATGCATTCCCAGTTTCAGATCCTAGGAGAAAGCTAGTTTCACACTGAAGCATTACTTATAGTGAGCTCAGATACATTTACTTTCATACAGGTCCTCTGCAGCACAATAGCTAGCCTAGAACAGCAGAGGCAGTCTTAAACCAAAGCATTGATGTCAGCTCTAAAGACCTTAAAACTAAAAGCAGATATATGTTTATATATATAAATAATGAGAAAAAATGTTTCACTTACCGAACCTAATTATCAACCTAATCCAATTGTATTGTTTCAATTTCATGTTTTTTAAAGGGAAAAAAAGAATTAAAGGCTACTTTTACTCACTTGAAGCATCGGGAATCCTAGCACCACAAATCCACACATTTCCATAAGAGCCAAAAATGGAAACCAGATCTGTAACTGAAAGTTTTAATTATCAAGACTAACCTCTTGTGACTGAGAAATGCGGATTAAAACAAATAAATCATCAAGTTAAAAAAACCCAACTCTTCAAGAGCTTAAATAATTGAAAGGAAGCAAAATAGTTGCTTTTTCCAGTTGCTATCCCACACATCAAAACGCGTGAAATCCTGTGGTGGTAGTAAGAAGCCTGTATCTGTTTTTCTGGGATAACAGTACACTTCATGCCAGAGCAGTGGTACATGTTTCAGATACATCTGACTCACGAGGGTATGAGCCAACACCCAAGGAGCACAACTAAGATTATGCTGTTGACTTCTACAGGCATTCCTTTAATGAATAATTTTGAGCTCACATCTGTGTTTTAAAACGTTGCTGGTGGTACACAAAGAATAAGTTTATTTGCTTTTATTATGGTGTATGGCTCATATTCTATCAATATGCCTTAATCCAAGGTTTAAGTTTGATGTTCAATGATCAACCTATTTAAGGAGGGGAACTAAAGCCACCCCTGCTATGTTTTAAAAGCTTTACCACATATATAAATAATGGGCACAATTTGTTTCCATTAGGAAGATAAGCTTTCTTCAAAGCAGTTCAGTGTTTAAGGCTTTAAATTTTGCCAGCACTTGCACAAGTTTGCAACAAACCTTGACTTATTTACAGAGAGATGTTGAGTAGAGATAAAACCACTTAATAATCCACCAGTTCTTGCTAAATACATTTTCCTTCTATGCCCTCTCTGAAAGCAGGTAGGATAGCACTCTTCTCTGGCATATTCTTATATTACTTGGACTACAGGTTTTACAGAACAGTTCAAATAATGAGGCTTGTGGCTTTTCTGAACAAAACAATTCTGAAAGTGTTCAGGGTTAAAAGCAACAGTTTAAAAAGCCCTTAGGTACTTATTTGAAAATAATCACACAGGAACAATAGCAAAGGGAACAACAATAGCATAAACAAACCAAACGTTTGTTTTCCTTTGGTTTGGTGCCTCATTCAAGAAAACTGGCCTCATTCAAGACCAGGTGGCCTCTGGGACAGAAACTGCCGACTTCCAATTCTTTGAACTTCTGCCAGATTTGCAGCAACCACAACAGCAAACAACTGCCCCGAATGCCCCAAGCGTTGAGGAGAAAATATTCCCATCAACAGAAACATCTGACCCCTGCTTGTCTGAGTGCATTCCAGCTTCTCTCTCTGTTTGTTCACAAGGACTCCGCTTGAGTGGACACCCGCTTGCAGCAAAGGCTGACTTAGTAGAACTGATATGTTGCCATAGGGACTTTGATGTATTTATCAAAATTTCCCCTTCCTTTGTGTTCGATTGTTCCTTGAATGGGATAAGGTTGGGTTTGTTTTGTGTTGGTTTTTTGGTGGGGTTTTTTTTTTAAGCCCAGTTTTCATTTCTTCTTATCATGACATTTGGTGCAGTTCTCAGGCAGCCCTGCAGCATGTCTCTCTGCTCTCCTTAGAAACGTGCAACTAAAAGTTGAGTTTTGAGCCCTGTCGCAGGCCCTTGGAAATCAAAGTCTCTGTGTGCCGCTGTTGAGCTCTTGTTCTAGCTCCCACTACCTCCTGCTCAGTGCCAGTTGCACATCACTGTCTCAGCTATGGTTTTACTATTTTTCATGCCAACGGTTTCATCATAAATATCTCTGTCACTCTGCACCTGGACACTGTCCCTGTTGTGAGGCCAATGCTGCTGCTTGGAAAGCAAGAGAGGAGTCTCCCTCCACCTCCCTCATTTCTTTGTCTCCACTCCCTGTAGTATTAGTGGTGGTAACCTCCTACACAGACACTTGGGAGGTAAAATAGCAAAGTTGGGCACTCCAGCTCTATGGAGGGACTCAACGTTAAGAACTAAGGCAGAGTTTTGACTTGGCGCAATTTCAGGACTCCCAGCTTGAATAAGGTGTGTACTCCCCATGTGTGGCTGGTGGTGACTGTAGCAGGTGAGGCACGGCTCCGAACCTGAAGGATTTTGTACCTCTTTATTAACCCCGCAGGAAAGGTGGTGAGCACCTGGAGCATTAGTCACCACACAATTTACACTAGATTCCTCCCCCCACCTACTACCTTGGTCATTTCCCCAGGGAAGAGCGTCTCTCTCTCCAGGTGAAGTAAACCTTACTGGGATGAGCCCCTTTTTTCCCCTCCAAGCTGCTAGCAGTGAAAGGAAAGCAATCAGCAGGGTCTGTTTGCAGACACGGTTTGAGAAAATCCCCCTCTCCCCCTCCCGTAGACTCCGTGCACACAAGTGCCACATGGGAAACAACAAACACAACGTTAGTCATTTCCTCTGCGCTGCCAGCTGCTGAGGATTTGCATAAGAAGAACCCTTGGACTTCTGATTATTTCTCAAAACACCTCTCCCCCCAAATCTTTCAGCAAACAGACCCTGGACCGGTGCCTGTGAGGCCAGTCGAGCACAGTTTCCTGGTGCACCCTGCCACCTTCCCCAGCATCACCAGCCCTGCACGCTCACACCTCTCCCCCCCCCCCCCCCAGCTTCCAACACACCTACCATCTGACAGGGACCGTAGTTTTGAAGCCTTCTGCCTATACTGCAGTTGTGCGGACCCAGGGCAAAAGCTCAGGCTTAGCTGCTTCTTTGGCAATTAATACTTGGGTGATGGTGGCATCTAAAAATTTCGGTTACGGATCAGGGCCCCTGTGACACCGTAGGGCTAAGTGACAAAGGAGACAGCCTTTGCCCCCAGAAAACAGACAGTCAACAAGTCAGTCAGGAAATAACTAGCGTGTGAAAAAGGAAAACGGGTGGGATGAGTCAATAACAAAGAGAACAGATTTAGTGAAAAAATCAAAGCCTTGTCCTCGCGAAGGAGATTGTAATTTTGATGTGACCCTTGCTTCCGAATCAGAAGGTGAAAGCACCATGACAGTTACACTTTTCGTTGCTTTCAAGCACTTTGTCTTGTCTCTCATTTGTTCTAGCCTGAACGTGTTTCCTCAAGCCTTCCTTTGCCCTCCTCAGAGAAACATACGCTCGGGGAGACCTGGCACTAGCTTTCTCTGATCTGAGTAATTCCTATGCTCTAGCACACAATAGCTGTTATTCCCTGAGGTCACGTTTGAAGCTTGCTGCCTCCTTTATCTCTTCACACCCAGGCGGAACATCTCTCCCAGGCAGGTGGGAGGACGGCAGCATGTCCAGCTTCTGTGCCCACACACAAGCCTCTCCCTGGTGTTCCCCTGTCATATTTCCCCAAGATGGATGGAGACCTCAGGAGGTAGGATGGGGTGGGTGATCTCCTGGTCCCATTGGCTGGCCCTTGCTGGGAAAATCAGCCCAGGGTTGCAGGACTGTTGGAGAGCACTAGAGTTTCAAACAAAAGAAAACCAAACCCATATTTCAATAGCTGATGCAGTCACTCTGCTCCCTCTACACACCCTGCTCCACCAGAGAGCTTTATTTTCTGCCTTGCTCTGTTGATCCACAGAAGCTTTCTTCTTTTTATCTTTTTACTTGGTTTTCACTTCCTGGTGAGTTTATTACTGGGGTTGTGTATGACCCTTAAGCATCATGCTCACCTGATTCAGCCTACAAATGCGTTTTCTCTCTGTCACCATTTTATCCCTACTGACCACCTTTGCCAATTCTTGCTTCCACCAAAAGTTTGTGTAGTAAATTGCCAAATCTGCATTACTTACTTTTAAAGGAAAGGCATGTCTTGTTTCAGTCCTCATTACAAATTGGATACTTTTTGGAAAATGTGCTCTGACATAGGGCAAGCTGGTGGGAGGTTTCCCATTTTCTTTACTGTTTCTTTTTCTTCCTCCTGCCCACCCCAGCATCACAATCCCAGGAAATATTTTTCTGCCTCTGTATTGGTTCCCCATCCTCTTATGCAAGCACACTGAGGCAGTGAATCCCTCAATGTTTCTGTCTATGTCTACCTATGCTGTCAATAGATCATGTTCACCACATCTCCTTTACTGACCCCCTGTTCCTTACTTATTTGAATACTTTCTTATTATTTATGTTAAACTCCTCTGCAATCTTACCATTTTTACCTGTTCTAGCCTTGTCATTAGTTTACTGTCTCATTTGGCAGTCATGCTCAGAACCTCTTTTTAATATCTCATATGCAGCTCTTCTTACGTATTTGTTATATATTTGTTCATTAATCATTGGTCTTAGAATGAAAGCGATCTTCACTTGCTTCCCTTTTGGAGCTAAATCACATATCTCTCCATCTTTGCTTCCTTCTAAACTACTCTATCATTGTTAATACTGAAATATAATTTTCATCTGAGCTCAAGATGATCATGCACTTATAGTCCTCAGCCCACAGAAAATTAGCTTACCAGGAACAAAAGAAATTAAAATAAAGACTGAAGATACATGAATATGCATTTCCATGCTGAAAACTGTCTGCCAGCTTCCTATGTTCTGTGGGTGTTGTCTCAGGACAATTTTCTAGGTCTAATACAATGAACTCTGTTTCTAGGCTTTTTTTTTTTTTTTACTTTGGGGTTTGGTCTCTGCTTTATATCTCTTCATTACTGTTCCTTCCCTACTAACCGATCTCTTCATATAAATGGAAAGAGTAGGGAGAATTTGGCACAGAAGCAGAGACGCAGACACATGGAAATACACAGGTCGAGCTACCCCCAATGTTCAGATGTAGGATTCTGTTGGTGTACTACAACTGAAGTGCCTAATACAGCAGAAGAAAGGCTCTTTTCACAGTATTCATGTCAAATTTGCAGATGCAGAACCCATGCTGCTGAAGGCTAATGACAACTAAGCCATATTCCAAAATATGAGGGAGTATCCTAAATATAACTCCTCTGACAACATTATACACTGATGTGTCTTTCAATAACCGCAGAAAAGGGCAGCTGCTCAGGCTAATACTGCTTATGTGTTAACAAATGTTCCACACTGTATTTTCTAATTCTCTTATTCTAATATTTCTTGTGAATTTGGGAAATAGCCTTTGACTTGGTTGCAAGCACAGCTGCATTAGGAACCACTAATGTAAGGAGGGCTTTTTCTGTGTAGACCAGGATACACCATCACCTACTGATACATTTTCAAGAATGATAGCACGCCCTTGGCAGTACATGATCAGAAAGCAATGGGTAATTGTATATTGTATGCTCAAATGTACATAAGTCTTTAGGACACTCTCTCTTTTGCTAGTTCTTCTTTCGTATTGATCAACGAGCGACAAAAGGGGATAGATTTGTAAGCAAATGCTTTCCTACTAGAATTCACCAGGAACCATACAATTGAATGATCTAGTTGGAGCAACCAGCACTTACACTCATTATTGATAGGTGCTGAAACCGAGTGCAAGGGAACAGCCCAGGCATCCAGAAACTCAGTGGATATGGCAGTAATGAAGGAGACACCAGTCTGAGTCCCTGCTTTGCCTAACATTGTCAAAGAACTATTTACTTTAAAGAAATATGTAAATATCAATAATGAAAAACAAGAAAGAATTTGAAAAACAGGATGTTAATTAAACCTTAAAAATAGTTAACAAGACATGGCCTTGGAAGAAGGAATAGACACCATAAATACTTAGAAGAAATAACAAGATAAGCTCAAGGAGAACCAAATGGTTAATGAGACCAAACAAAAAATTTCTTGAACTATTTGTGAATTATCCTAATTAGTGTACTAAAAGATCTACCCTTGAACAAAGAAAGCCCCCTACTAACAAAGCCCCCTCCCCTTAGAACATGCACAGTGAAAAAAGAGAAAACTGTACCATTACAGGGAGAGGAGGTTCATAAGAACAAGTAAGAATTAAGTATGACTAAACATAACTGTAAACAATTGTTCCAAGTGTATAAATTTTTTCCCATGTGTTAAGAGGTGTGCTAGCTTTGTGGATTTACCACCTAGCACCCAACTCTGTGCAGACATGCAATAAACTAATATCTTGGCTCTGTGTGTGGATGGGCTCTCACACAGGGTGAAGATCCCAGATTCGGGATAACAATATAATCAGGGACTTAGCACCCTACAGCCTAAACGGTTGCCCTGATATTGGATGCTGAGTGTAAGATCCATCTGGCTCCTTATAGGTACCTTCAGTTCAGGCCTCTGCATCTGAGCTTATCATCCGTACCACCTTATGGCTGCTGGAGAGAAGCAGGAATTTCTAGCCCACATTATTTAAGCCCTCATTTCAACAAATTTACAGTTGCTCTCAGTCAGCTGTAAGTGAAGCCAGAGGGAGTGAATCAGATGGAGAGGTCTACCTCTGCAAACCCTGCAGCTGAGGAAGAACCCCACTGACCACTCAATCAACACTACAAAATGAAGCAGGTAAAGGTAGATAAGCTCATTCCACCACCTATGGGTATGGTCACCCACCTGTGCCAGTGGCTGCCTTTTCCAGGTGCTTGCTGCTGCAGCACTCTGACATCATCTGCCCTTCTCTGTTGTCTGCAGGCCATTTTCACATTGTGAATTTTCTGGGTAATGCCATGTCCTGGTCTGCTCCCCTGCTTGCTTTTCGTGCTCTAATCCAAGGTTAGTGATACACTTCATACCGGTCAGCTTATCCTCTAGAAAAACCACACCAAATCATGTTACCATTGAATCTTTCACGTTGTGCTTATATATACATTAATTTCCACACTCCCCTAGAAGACTTCATGGGCTAGTCCCTGTTGGGAACAATCAGGTACTGCCAAATAATTTCCTTTACCTGATAAAAAGTGTAATATTTTCCATGCTAGGTGTTTGTCATATCACCTGTGAGATTTAGTGGGGTTTATTACTTACCATAAGTATTTTTTTCCTCATCTACTGCTGCTAAAAGAGAAGGAATAGCTCATCTCTTTCTTAATGCTGTCATTTCCTAGCTCAAAAAAATCCTCTTTCATTTTTGCCTTTTGGGACAAGAATTAGTTTTCCTTTGTGTTTCTACTTTTGTCACAGAGACGTTTATTTCTTCAGACTACTAGTGCCATAAGAAACAGAAAGCTATGTTTTAGAAGCTCTGGAGCATCAATTGATATACCTGAGAGGGACAAGGTGTAAAGGTATTATTATAGCGGCCAGGGACAGCAAGAGACAGACACATAATTTAGAGCAGTGTCAGGGCTGCTCTAAAATACGCAGGTGTTCATGACCCCCACTGAACTCTCCATTAGCCAAGGATCATTGCAGCTATTAGCCTCTGCTGCTGTATTCCTTCTCTAGGCTGAACTAGGATGAATTTCAATTACTGCTCCATTCCCTTCCCTTCCCTTCTCTCTTTATGGCCTCTTTCAAGAAATATCCCCTATCACATTTCCAACACATTACAATATTCCAGTCAAATTTCATTAGGATAACTTTCATTTGCTTAGCTCCTTCTTGTGTCTGAAGTGTTTGTGTTGCCTCCTCTTGAGCATTTTCTTTCTAATGATAGATGGTGTCACTGGATCCTAACTACTCCCCAACTTCAACTTAATTGATCAGACTTGGCACGTTTCCTAGAATTAGGACCTGAATAGCCTCAGACTACGCAAGCTTGGCTGTTCTGCTAGCTGTGTGAGATGGCAATCTTGCATTACTTCTGGAAACCCATTCCTCCACTTGACTTCTGCATCGTGGCTGTCCCAATCAATAGCCGAGTAATTAAAATCCCTTGTGATCAATGTTCTAGCTGTTTTACAGACTTCTCTTATCTGTAAAAACATTTCCCAGCCTACTTTCTTTGCTTGCCCTGGGGGTCGGTAGCAACATCCAGGAATAACATGACTGCATTCATTGTCCTTCCTCAGCTTCTGCCCAAACAACTTCTGCTTCGACAGGCAAAACATTTGTAGTGTTTCTTGCTCTGGACATGGATATATACTGCTGTCTCTGCTGTGACTGAAGAACACAGCCTGTTTCCTTTAATAAACTTTGCATCTCCCTGCTCCATTTTCAGTCTCTTCTAGCTCACACGTTCCAGGAATATCACACTTAGCTTGGAAATGCATGGTTTCAATTGGTGACCTTATTAATATGCTCACAGCATTTGTATAGAAGATATTTTCTCCTCCCACCTTTGCTTTACATTCTCATTATCTCCTACAACGACAACCAGCGGATACATTACTGAGAGATCCATGCAGTCCCTCCTTTAAATTCTTCTCCTCCCACACCACTAATCTAAAAAAATGGCTAGATCATTTCCTTATTAGTGGACAATCTGTTTGCTCCCATAGGGTTGGGAATAATACAGGCCATCTCTTCTTTGCCATTTTGCTTTCTCTGTTTTGTTGTTTATAGTTCCCCAAACCTCTCGCATCTCCCCCCACCCCAGATCTATTCATTTGTCTGTGGTAAAATGAACCATTTGCATCCTGGAAAACACCATTATGCTGCTTTCTTCTTGCACTGGCTAGCTAAGGGGTGTAAGGCTTTCTTTTTACAATACCTGCATGCCTCCCCTCTGCATAATTTATAAAAATCACCATCCATTATGCTAGAGTCTTTTTTAAAGCTATTCTATCTGCCATAGCCCACTGACTAAAAATCCCCTGCCCCTTCTCCTGGAAGCATTTGACTCTGTGCATTTGTGCGAGGATTTGGTGTTTTAAACAGCAGCGACTATCTGCAACATCAACTGTGCCATCAACACTTCTCTGATCTAATTTTGTTGCAGATTTCCCCATGCTCATTTCATCGTTTTTTGAGATCCTGTCTTCCGAATCGTTAAAACTCTGGGAAATGTACTGGGCGCTGGCACGAGCCCCCTTCTCTTTATTACACTTCTTCCCTCCTTTACTACCTCTTCCCAGTTACGCAGCCTCTGCCCTTTTTATCTTCCTGCTTCTGCTGGAACAGGGCTGCTTCTCCTGCACAAGGCTGTGCTTCCAATGCACTCATCCTGCAACTCGCTCACAGCTGGTTCTCCTCCTCCTCTGTCACTCCTTCGGAGTATGAAACCAGCCATCTGTCATCAGTGAACCTCTCATATTCATTGATCTTCCCCAGCACATCAACCTGTCTTTCTAATTCCACTCTCCAGTTTCTTAGTGCCACAGCTAACTGGCAGTGCACATACATACGTGTCTGTATGCACACACACACACACAGAGTATTGTTACGTCTTTTCCAGCCCTCACATTCAAAGCAGGTATCAGCTGAAAGATCTTTTTGTTTCTGAAGCTAGGGCAACTAGAGGACGATTGCAACCCAGTTACAGATAAAATGTACATTATTTCATGAAATAATAAAGAAACAAGAACCCAAAAATACCATGAAACATCCCTGGTTATTGAGGGGTTGCTTTTATGAGTGGGGCAGAGCCAAGTGCTATTGCTCTTAGAGAAGGTGCTGCAATGAATTACAGAGCCTGTTTTCCCTTCTAGCATGCAATGCAGCGCAGGGTTGGGTACAGAAACAGAGCGGTGCGCTCCCCTCTCTGGCCGATACAGATCTGTTCTCTTTGGACACCTTCCCCAACGCTTTTTCTAGCTTGACCTGTGGTCCATTTTCTTACCCTTCAATTGTAAGCTCTTGTCCTGTGTTTGTATAGAGCCTAGAACCGCAGGACCTGCCTCGTGGCTAGCCACAGCGGTGCGAGAAATAACAACAATAATACTAATATCCAGTCACTGTGAGGTCAGTCCTCCCACAACATAATCAAAATCAGGAGGAACTACTACTGTTTTCTGGTTTACGGGGTATTTTGGTTTGGAGCTCTCCTAATAGCTAATGCTTAGATCCAACCTGTCCTTGTTTCACTAACTCAACCCCAGACTGCTCAACAGGAAAATCAGGCTGGCTGAAACTTGCATACAGGCATTCTGGTTTCTTGGATCTATTTCTCTTAAAGGGTGTGATAAAGTCCTCTGCTTTATGTGTACAGCTCTGCTTACAATCAATCAGATACCAGGATGAGATTGACTCCTGTTCCTGGACAGCACAAAGGCATTTATGTTTTTAAAACAAAAATATATGAAAATGTGATCTGTCTTCTTTCACCTGCCACTAAATCACACTGCGGAGCCTAGCATTTTCCCTACAACAACTGACAACATCAGATTAATAAAACCTACAGAGGCAATACTGCTCACATCAAACCTCATGGGCCTGTTTGTAATCATTGCAAAGTTCTTCTGTGTCAGCCTGCCTGCTGCATATGAACGCTACAACCTTCTGCAAAAAAACCCTGTGACATTTTGGTAGAAGATATTTCAGCCACAGCACATGAGGAGTGGCTGATTGTTTTTTAAACCTTGGGTATCTTGTCTTGTTTGGTTGGGGTTTTTTCCCCAAATTCCAAAACTCATTAAAACATGATCAGTTAATCTTTGTCATATTCCACCATTATGGCAAGAGGCTTTGCAGATGTGTAGGGGGAATAAAAGGGGCATACTGTAATACCCAAAGCCCTTGTTTTGCACATCTATGCCTCATCTTACTTCTTCTTGAACACTGGCCTTAACCAGTACCCATGACCTTGCTAATTCACCTACAGAAATTAGGAGAAAAAACTGAGCACGTGAGGAAGAGGTTTCTTTGACATAATCCAGCTTATTTACAAAGTATACACAGCAACTCCTGTTTCTCTGAAAGAAGCTGTGAGAAAAAGCAACTTCCCCATTCAAGAGTTCAAGTCTGCTTCTCAGTAAAGGCTTTGGCCAAATGTCCTTCTCTCTCTTGACTTCCTTCCAGAGCTACCTCACCCTGCTTCTCCTACCTCCCACTGCACTCCCACCATCTGCTCAGCACGCAGGCCCTTACATTTGCTACGAGAAAATGCTTTGGCCTGCAAGGATTCAAGCTGATTGGCTTCCCCTGAAGCCTAAATCCTTAGGTGAAGTCTTTCGTTGTCTTCATCTACCCTTCTTCATAAAGAAACCTTTTCTAATATGTAACACCATGATAGTGGCTAGCAAGCCCATTTGCTTTAATGAGGTCAGCAACTGCCTGCAGATGAAAGACAACTTGATTGCAGCCATTAGCACATTCCAGCATGACAAACACATATTTTAAGAGTGTTTTAGTAAAAGGTGCTGGATTAACATTTCTGTAAATTGAGGTTCTCTCTTGACCTATGAAGTCGCTCCTACACATGCATTTTGTGCATTTCACTCTTGCCACCTACTCAAGAATTTGGCAGCTCCCATGGCCAGTTTAAAGTGTCCTGAGTTGGGCTGCATGTTTTTGCATCTGTACAACTCTCTCTGCTGGGGAACACAGAACTACATCTTGAACTGGGTCAGGGAACTGATCTGGCTGAAAAGTAACAGGAAAAATAAAAGATTGTTTTCAAGAGAAACATTCCTCTGGGGTGGTTCCCCAGACCCCCATAAGAACCACGGGCTATGGCTGGGGACTTCATGCCACCGTAAGACTGCACTTTTGGATGAGGTCCTATGGAAGTTTTAACTAGTCAAAGTCAAATCCTGCCTCATCTCACTCTGGCTGTTGCCCCTTCCCATGTGCGCCAGCAGGTGGTGGAGGCCATTACAGGCATGGACACATGTCCAGTAAGAACCTAACTGAGATTTTCCACTTATTTCTATAGAGCAGACTGATAGTTAGCTTTGGTTTAGACTGAATTCAAACAAATGACATTTTTTTTCCTCCCCATCTGATTTCTTGTACTAAAAACCTGTTTCCAAATTTCTGTCCTCACATTGAAGACCAATAGCTTCTGACTTTTCCTACAGATTCTCTACCTGAGAAAAGTCTGATTTAATTTCAGCTCCTTCATTAAGTCTAAGGAATCAGTTGTTGAGCAGTCACACAATTTGACTGACAGAGATTGCTCCATGCCTGCAGACGATGATATTCAGGCAGCAAGGGAACTCTTGCAACAAAATACGAATAGGACAACCAAAAAAAGAGAGAACAAAAATTTTGTCATAACCAAGATTATTAGAGATATTTTGAGTAAGGATAACACACAGTCACCCTGTGTCACTCACAGAAACATCACCCATGTCCATACCTAATCTTTCCAGCTCGGATGTGTTGAACTGCTTCAGTCAAAATAAACAAGAGTCCCAAAACAGTTATGACCAGTTAGAGGAAACTTTCCTCAGCTCTTCTTAGACCTGTACTGAATTTTCTGCTGGGATGAGCAGCAGGTGCTCAATTAATTTGCCTAATATAGGCAGCTCATGCCTTGGGAGGTGCTGTAAAGTATTCCACCGGGTGGCCACTCCTGCTCCAGAAGGGTGTGGGTCTCTCACAGGTCCATTGTCATGCCAGCTGGCCCCAAGGAAATATTTCCAGTAAACATGGGTATCTCAAATTGCAGAATAAGACTGGGTTTAAGCAACTGAATTTCTTCCCTGTGTTTAAATGCTTGTTGAAGCACAATGTAGTTGTGGGGGAGGGAACACTTTCACCTTTGTCTCCAGGCTTGATATGTACTGTGGCAATGGGCACACAAGGAAAACCACAGGGAGATGTGCTCTAACAACGTTGTGCCAAGGGCTCTCTCACAACCCACCAGCGAAGCAAAAATGAACAACAAAAGATTTGGGAACTGACTCTTTTCTATACTACAATTCACTCACTTCTTCAAAGGCTGAGCACGCCAGAAATTGAGCCAGCTCTAGTACCCTGAACACTTGTTTGGCTCAGGCCCAGCCACCCCAGAGGGAAGCAGGGCCTGCTGCTCACTGGGGACAAGCCTATCCCTGTACTGCCCTCCTGTTAGCAAAGAACAACCTCACTTCTTGGTGTGTGTCTCCTGGAATTATCCTCATTTTCTGACACACTAAAGCAAGGATCTCAATGTCTTTGAGCATGGCGCTGATGTCTTAAGGACACTGAGAGATGCTGTGGTCTCCCAGCCTACTGCTTCCACCCTTAAGAAACAAGGTGCAGTCTTACAGCTCCTGTAAATCCAGTTCGTTAACTCACACATGTACGCAGACTTTTTTGGGTTTGGTTCGGAATAACATCTTTGCTGTTAATAGCAGCATTACAGTTCCTCACATCTTCCTCTGTCTTCCCATAGACTTATGCTTGCCTGCATGTTACCGAAGAGCTTACCTTTCCTTCTGAGTTGTTACTTTATCTCACTTCCCTTTCAAAGCTGTAGACACAACTGAGCGTCTTGTAATTCAAGGAAATAACCTCACTGCAGCGACATTCACCCGCTAGTGCACCTATAACTGGTGAACACTAGTAGGACTGACTGCTCAGGGAAAATATAGAAATATGTGGGCTGTGGGTGGTGGAAGGGAGGTAGCCGAAGCTGAGAAGAGCTGATGGGTGGAATAAGCTGCCGAACAATTTAATTGCTTTTTCTGTTTTGCTGTGGCAGAATATGCAGTGTAGCAACCTTAGCTCAGCTACTGACTTTTTTCTGTGGAATGACATATATAATTAAACACAGGTAGTTGCACACTTAGTTCTGCATTATTTAAATACTCCATTGTATAATATTGTGTCATACTTCATTTCCACACATGAAGAATAAACCATATAACTCATGTGGGTGCCAGAGAGCTCAAACTACTAGTCTCTGTAAACCCTGGAGGAAATGCTAAATTGAGCTGAAAACTTCCATTCCAGCATTATACATCCACTTTCCCTGTCAACGTGTTTTTCCCTCAGTCAGAAGTTTTGGTTTTACTCCTGGCAATACCTTCTCAGGAAAGAGAAATTATGTGATGAGATTCCTGGCCTGATTTTAAAAGCTATGCAGAGAGTGTGGGAGAACATAGAAACATAGACTGATTACAATGAGTTTTAAAAAAGGGAGAAAACCACTTCAAGTACTGAAGATTTCAGTGGCTGAAGGATTTGTTCAACTCCAATATCTACGGTCATGAGGAAAGATAAACACTTAAGTAGAGGAGTCACTTTCTTGTATGAAAGATGGGACCTCATATCCTCCATCTGCTTGCAGTGACTTGAACATAAACATTTTAGTTTCCAGAAATTTGTGCTAACCAGTGGTCCATAAAGTAGGCCAGGATGCTGGGAATACTCTGTTAAAGCTGTTTCACTACATGTGGAAGACTTTGGTATTCACTTGGCCAGAGGAAGAAAGGAGCACGATTCTGAAATTCCCTGGTCACATCAGAGTCCTAGCCAGCATTTTGGAATAGGTAAAGCAGAGAAGGGTCTTAGAGAATATCTTCTTGCATTTAAATTCAATATAGTACATATGGATAGGAGCCCAGGTGTCCACGCAGAATTGTATGAGTAGAGCAAATTAAGTCAGTAACTTGTACCTTGTCCTGATAGTCCAATACTTTGCTTAAAAGACTTCTGAGAACTTCATATGTTAAGACATGACTTCTAAAAGTGGCAGTCTGAAGTTCCTGGGTGAAGAAAATACCTTGCAGCTTCAGCCGTTAGTCATCTGCTTTTTGAGACAGCCAGCATTGCCAGCTGTACTTTGAAAGCAACTGCTATAGAGGTGGAAAGACTCATTGGTTAATAACGTGAAACCAGGCCTGGAAGCGCTGTTAGTCCAGGGAATGACACACAGTAGCAATACAAGCTCAAGTAATAGGGCAGAAAAATACTGTCAGATGTGGAAACGTTTGTGAGAATTGGGTACTGGCTAAACAGTTCATGAAATCCTTCATAGTGCCATCATTGTTTCCCATTTCTTGTCTCAGTCCTGTCTCAGCCAAGAACAAGCAGCTGAAAAGCAATTTCCCAGAACCAAGAATGCCAAAATACTTCTCAGTTCTAGTAGTTCATTTCTGTTTTACTTTGGATTAGATCTGATGTTGTTGCTTTTATGGGAGTGAAAGAATGTGAACAGAGGCTGAAATGAAAGTGTGGTGCAAGTAACTACAGCTGCCTTACACTCTGGGGAAAACAATGCAGTAGGAACAGAAATAAAGTCGTAACAGAAGGTATGAGAAAACAGCCAAAAAGTCTCCAGTGTTGGTTTGGATGACAGAGATTGCATAGAGCTCTTCCCACAGAAAACTGTACGTGCCAATCTCTTTAGCACTCCCGACTTACAGCTAACACAGGTCACCAGCAGACAATTCATTTTTGGACAAATCATGATAGATTTCCAAAGCTATGTGTAGGAGGAACAGGACTAAGCAAGGCTTGTGTGTTAATCATCATTCTGACAAAAGGCATCTATTTGATCTTTAATACTTGGTCACAGGCTCCATATGACACGGTGGACGTTACAGAGAGATGATGAGTGTGAATCTTATTTCATTATCCATGTGCTCATGTGTACAGAGAGACAGTTCATACAGCCATCTGGTCTCACTGTGCAGTCATGCAACAGTTTTTCAGATCTTTGTCTTCTGATTGGCCTTCTTTCACTCTAATTTTCTGTCTTGTTTGAACTAAGGAGGACAAATGGCTAGAAAGCAATTCTCGCTTTTGTCTGTCAGCTCACAGAATCACAGGACTGTATTTATATCGGTATCAGCTGTATATCAATTTGCAAGTATGAAATGGGACAGAACAGCCTTAGAGCATCCCCAAAAGGGCTGAAGAGAGTCATTTTTTCCTTCTCCTCCCTTTTCACCTGCACTCTATCTGGGCATATACACTTAAAGAGGAGTAAAAAAGGTAGTAAAACCAGGGTGCATACCAGCTCTTCAAAGCTGCAAAGTAGTATGAAGCAATCCATATTTTGACTCTATTAATCCTGTCTGTCTTCTGCCTTGTAATAACAAGTAGATAATGTCTCTTATCAGACCTCTTGTCTTTGTTTTGCAGCAAAAACCCACTCTGGTCCCCGGTTCGTGCGTACAAAGGAGTTGGTACAAATAGTAGGCCTGATCCTGCACACATATAATGAACATCCATACACTTGAGATCATTCTTACCAGATGTTAGAACTAATTAGTGCTTTCACAGCTTTTGGGCTTTTTCACTAGCTGCTGCACTTGGTCTATTAAAGTCAGTTAAAACAAAGCAGGTTAGCATGCTGAAGTCCCCTTTCAGCTCAACAGGGAAAGCCTTCGAGGGCAAGTATTTCGTGTTTCCCACTCTGTATCTCAAAATCCCGCAGCTTCTCAGACTTCCAACAAGTCTTAATTTCATCTTGAATAAAAAAAAAAAAAGGTACCAAGAAACCTGAGCTGAGCACAGATTTGTCTGAAAAATTGGCTAGACGTGGACACTATGGGGTATCCAGGAGCAGCCTCTATTCCTCTCACTCCATGCACTTTCTGTGCTGGATAGACAACTCACTAATGACCTGTATGCCAATTGCTTTAAGGAGAGGAAAGGAGAGGCTCAGGGATGAAAAGAGATAGCCAGAGAGTTATAATTCAGACTTTCATAGAGCTTTTAGACTCAGATGCTCCTGAAATTCATTTGTGAAACCATGTGAACTTTCACACTGAAGGAATATCAGCAGTGATACCATTGTGGGGGAAAGAAAAGATCTCAAGCTTTGAAAATATGACCATAAGTGCTTTGCTGAATAGTGTTCAAGTGGGTTTGAAACCAGGCAAAATGAGTTTGTCTGTCCCTACTTAAAACCACAGATTAGATAAGTATGAAAATATTTTCTCTGCTAAGCTATCAGCACTTGGCTTCTCTTTTAATTATAGTCAAATAATGTAACAAAGGGCAATTTCCATAACATTTATTCTAACCTTTTTTTACACTTTACATCACAAAATTATTCTGAACTTTCATCAGGGCATGTATAACATCTACCACCTTGCATTTTACCTTGATGCTGATTCCTGTGAAAGAGCCGCAAAGGAGAGATACCCGTTAGCTGCCTAGCATCTTGGCTTCAGAGGGCTGTTCAGAAAGACACCGTAATTCGTGGACACCATACCCTTAAATACATCTGCATAGGTCTTTGCTGATAAGCTGTCTCACAATCTGGACTGAAATCACTTCATTCCTGCAAATGTGTTGACTCTATTGTCTCAATTTCCACTTTTCAGCCTGGCAGTTCCTCAATCATACACACACTGTTTACTCTGGATTATTCATAGTGAATGGATAGCTGATCCTAAGAATCATACCAGTTTTCTTCACTAGGAGACTACTACAAAGCACGATGATGACCATTCTAACAGCCCTGAGTTGTGTCCTGTCTCCCAAGGCTTTAATCAGGTGCTCCTTCTGAGTTTGAAAAAATGATGGTTCAGGTTGCAGAGACAGAGCCTTATTCCAGTCATCAGAGAACTTAACAGGGAATGCTTAGTGAAAACATTAGTGGCATTATTTTTAGGGAAAAATATTTGAAATTAAAGGAGTTATATCCTTGAAACAAAAAGGAAGAGTGAGGGGTCTTTTACATTATTGTTTAGCAAAATGTAATAGAAAACCAAAGCATTAAATATTTATAAACTCTGCTTTGAAGACCCCTATAAAACTGCCACTGATTTTCTTTAAAATGAATATGCAGTCCATGATTTCAAAGCTTACTCTACCGGGTCCTCAAGGTATTTTAAAACAATTCGTTTTCACTTCAGACATGAAAGGGAAAAATGAATAAGAAGCCTCAAAGAAAGCTCAAATCTTTGCATTTCAGGTTATGGTTTGGTTTGCTCTTTTTTGTTGATAATTTATGTACTAATTTTAAAATTTATTGCTCATATTTAATGTCATACACTAGAAAAGCCATTCATCTAGGCTGCATTTAAGGCACAATGTATATTTTTTAAACTCATATCATGAATTTGGGAGAATTTCTATAGTTTAAAAAAGAAGAAAAAGCATCTAAACCACATTGCTCAATATTCGAAACCATGCTATCTAGCAGATACCTTCTCAAGAAACTTCTGATCTTAAATGTTATTTTTACTGTTGTTAAAGCTGAACCAATATAATTGTCCCCTCCATTACAGTAAGAACAGTGTCCCTTGTGCAGTCTGAGCCAGTGGCAACAGACTTGTTAAAACCAAAATGTTTTATGTCAGGTCTGTTCAAAGGAATGAAAGAAACATTTAAATTTGAGACAAAATCTCCCATTGCTGCATTTTCAAAGGAAACCCAATCATCTGCAAGACAAATCACCATTTTCCCACAGCAGATAGGGATTTTCTTTCTGAAAGGATAATAAACTCCTAAAATGTTATGCCCTATCTGAAGCCCTGAACTCCTCTGTTCACAGCACAACATCAGAGAAGCAGTAGTTCTTTGTTTAATGGAAGCAAAATCCCCAGCAAACTAGGGCTGTTCATCTTCCCTTCTCAGAGCTTTCTTAGGAGCTTTAAGATATTTTTCTGCTGATGATTTTGTTCATTTCCATCTGGGAGGCATCGATTTATTTTTCCGTTTTCTGAAAGGAACTGGAGTGAACATGGCTGTTTATTTTTCTACTTAGATAGTGCCTTACCATGCCAAGACAACTCTGAGCACCAGCCTCATCAATTAATATCAGCACCACTCTGAGAATGGTGTTTGCTAAGAAACTGTTGCTACAGAACAAGCAAAATGAGGACAAAACATTGGGCCAAATGCTAGAAGAGGCAGAGGGGAGCCAGGATCTGTGGATCCTGGCCCAGGGAGCACAGACGGGGGAGTGCTGTCTCCCTGGCATACTCCCCTCCTCTGCAGCCCTCCGCCCCCCAGGCTTTGGGCTCTACACCTGGGTAGGAGGGGCGGCACTGGGATGCCATTCACACACCATATGGAGCCTTCCTCCCTGTGCAAACCAGCATAGCTGAACGCTGATTCAGCTGGGGCTGAGAAACCGCACCTTGAAAGGGACCTGCAGTACTTCAGGGCATTCCTTCATCTAACCAGGGGTGAGCAAGCCTTGAAAGAATCCCTCAGAAATAGCTCCATGCACCAGCTGCCCTCCTCGTATTTAATAAATTTGAGGGGAAACAGCAAGTTCACCTTCCCAGGTTACACATTGGATACACTGGAAGCCTTAATTGCTGCTGCTAAAATGTTGCTGAATCGACAGCATTTGGTCAGAAAGTGAACACTTTCTGTGACATTTGCCATGGTGCTTTTCTTCATCTGGATGGAAGAGGAGAGGTTATTCAATGGACTGACTTTTCTCTGTATTAGCACACATGTACACACGTATGCATGACACCATCTATGCTTCATCTGTGTATTTTTTTCCCTTCCTCCGTGGTCCCATATTCTTGCAGCAGTCCCACCAGAAGTGCTACACTACTGACCTTTGGCGATAGCTTTTCTTGATCTCCACAAGTAACAACCCAAGTTATCTTTTTTAATGCCATCTACCGTAGTGAACGACAAAGAGAAAACTATATGCTTTGACCAGTGAGGCAAAAATGCCTTTTGGGGCCATAATTGTGAGTGTGTGATGACAATCAACAGCTCATGGAGGAGCTTACAGACTAACTAGCAAGGCACAAAAAATTAAACATGAATGGAGAGAGGAGGAGGGGAAAGAGAGGCTAAGAAGCAGGAGAAAATTACTTGTTTAAGATGCCATAGAAAGGTACTGAAAGAACTAGAGATAAGATTAATTTCTTACCTCCCAGTTCAATGCTCTGTGTATTGTAGGACACGGGCTTGGCTGGTTTAACACACCACTCATTGTACACTTCAAAGTTGACATTAAATTTTTTTCTGCTACTTTACATGATCCCATAAAAAGGAATCTCTCTGTCTGAATGTAAAAACTATTATCAGGCATGCCGTTGACCAAACTCTGCCCAGATGTTGCAGTGTGGTTGTAAACTATATGTCAGCTGTTCTTTTTGCTGCTCACCATGCAGCCAGCCTGTTCATCTGGCCATATGGAAGATCCATGGGAAAAAAAGAAAAGCGATTTGTGCATTGGTATTGAAAGTCAGAATAATACAGCCTTTAAGATTTAATGGGTACTCAAGCTGGCTTACAAATAACCTGCTTTGTCTGCATTATTTTGTCTATGTCTTCCCTTATGAAAAACAAAGAACAGAAAAGAAAGATCAAAGATTGCAAATGCAGCTTTAGTTTGAAAACCAAAATGCCTTACTCCCTTCAAACAACAGGAAAGGCTTCTACATACAGGCTCCAGGCTCATAGCGCACCTTGGCCCGCTGCAGCAGGTGAAGATTCCCCAAAAAGTGTTTCAGCTCCCTGCACCTCCCCGTGTCCTCTCCCTCCCCACAGACATGGAGCCCAGGAAAGTCTGAGGTTCAGTCCTGCTCCCACCCGAGGTTATCCTGTTAGCTGGCCTGGAAAGCCTTCTGCATGACAGAAATAGCAGCAGTTGCTGAGGGGAGCTCACAAACTAAGAGAAACGGATATTTCCTATTAAACAGGATAAGGCAGAAGTTTGTAATGTGATTCCCAGACATCCCAAGAGGTGATCTAAGGTGGCAACTTGAGCTTTTTATCACACCGCAGTTGTACAGTACAATGCAGCTCACATCTCCTATGCTGGAGGCTGATGTATCGCAGGCGGGAGAGCCACCAGAGCTTATGCGAACTGGAGCTGTAGCTATGCCAGTGCTAGGACTGGGGTGGGGAAGAAGCTTGCAGGGGCAGGGACAGCCCAAATTTAAGCAGGCAGGTTGGGTATCTACAGAGTATGCTCACCCAGGAGCAACTCAGAGTGCCTCAGTTGGGCTGGCATCAGTACTCTCACACTTACAGCACTGCTTGAAAGCCTCTTTTTATCCCTGTTGACTGTTCGGGCAGTCTTGGCTCATCATTTTGTCACTAAATTCAGTCTAAAGCTAAACTGCACGCACCTGTTTTCTTCTTTATAGAAAATGACTCACCAGGTCAAAAGTCGATGCTTCTAAGACCAGCGACCTTCAGGTACCAAACTCTCTTAGATACAGCCCTCAACAGTGCATAGCCAGGGAGGGGAGCCCTGCAAGAATGTCTTCACATGCACGAGCACCTGTTTGTATGCAGTTATCTGCTTCACATGTGAAAGAGTGAGCCTGTGCATGGCTACACGGGCACAACTTCAGACATTTGATAATTTGGCCCCGGCTGCGCTGTCAGCTGCTGTCACTTTCTGTTTAGCGCAGCGTTCATAACGCAGCTACTAATGGGGCGGGAGCATGGGGAGGAATTCTGGCAAAGACAAGTTGCCGGGATATTTATTTGGCCGTCCTTATGTAAAAGAGTGCAAAAATGGAGCAGTAAAATATTGTAAAACTTAAGCTGATACTTCCACTAATTCAAAGTGGCAGCTTTTAAATAGGGTTGCTTCTGTTTGTCACTTTCAATCATAGAATGCCGATAGTGGTACTTAGAAGGACTTAATAGTCTTAAGAAAACAAACTGCCCCCCTCCCCCCAGACCAGAACAAACAGAGCCATATTGTCATGCCTTGAGACACATCAAGTGTGCCACACGTGGGGCGGTGGGGCGGGGTGGCTCTGCACCCCCTCCTCCACCGATGCAAGCGAAAGTGACAACTTGTCAACTCTCTCGTCCTGTTCACTTTGTGTCCTGCTCCGTTTCTTGTACTCTCTTGCCTTTCCCTGTCTGCTCTCCCTGTTTCCACTCCTGGTTTTCAAAAGAAAAGGGCGCTCCTGTGTCGGCAGCCTTTAACTGCATTTTATTTGTGCAAACCCTTTTCCTGAATTAAAAATAACTCCATCTCCCCACTAGTTTTCACGTATCCATAGGACTTGGACCTTGATTGAAGCAAGGCACAGGCTTACTCAGGGAGGGGAGGTATTTTTGCAGGTAGCGAAAGGCAGAGTAGGAGGTGCAGGGCTTCAGCCCCACCACAGAGGCCATGCTGGAAACAAGCAGCAGACCTGCCGTGAAGCAGGAGGCTCCTGTGCCACATCCTCTTTCCCAGCAGCAGAACGAGTCTGTGCCATTTGCAGCCATTATTTGCAAAGCCAAGAAAGCTGTGCAAAGCCCCCCAGGTGAGGGCCAGGGTCTCGGCTTCATGCACAGCCCTGGTCTGGCTAAACAGCCAGCGAAGTGCTGTCTGCTCAGGTTTACACTACGTGGGGACCACTGGGCAGCAGCAGCCAGAATATCAGAAGCATACTACATTTTCCATGTACCCACTTCTTCTTCATTACACACCCTGCCCCCCTCACTCTGGCCACAGCATTTTGTACAAATTGCAAATTCAGTGCCTTCTCTCATCTGCAAGCAGAAGTGATATATGAAACAGCAGATAAAGTTTGTTTTCTTTATGCTGGATGGGCTTCCCAGATTGTAGTGAGGGAGGTGAGGCTCTGATCTGCCTGGAAGGGTGCGCACAGGTAAAGCCCTGGTATGTCTTCCCAAATATCCTTTGTCAGCTCTCTCCACGACTTGTTCAGAATTACTGCCTGAATGACTTTGCCCAGCAAAGGCAACAGAGTCAAACACCAACAGGGACTGCTGTGGGAAGCCCACAGGCAGCAAGCAGAGGGGCACGGGGAGGGGGGTCCCTCAAACACAGCCAAAGAGCTGTCTCAGCACAGACAGCATGTTGGTAGAGCTGGAGAGGGGCTACACAGCCAAGAAACGAAGAGGTCACCTGAGAAAGGACACGGGGGTCACCCCAAATCTCTTTCACATCAAACCCTTTCACCTAATAAATAAATAAGCAACAAAAAAAAGCTGTGCAATTTAACAAAATTTTCATTTAAATCAGAACTGAGGCAGATTTATATTCCAGAGTGAAACCAGGTCTAACAGCTAAGATAAGAAAGTGTGTGTGTGTGTGTGTGTGTGTGCGTGCATGTGTGCAAATCCAGGAGGGGGAGTCAGATAAGAAAGAACCATTAAGTTCTTGCATGAAAGTAGTTAAACTGTCATCTTAAGCTCACTCTGTCAGAATTATTGCTGTTTATTCATAAGACTACTAAGGAACAGATGTTCACCTGGCCAAGCAGACCTCCTGAAAGGAAGATATCCATATGTGTCAGCAATCAGAGTGTGCTCTGGTTCTTAGAAAAAAAGTTTTGTTTCCTGGTATTGGTTGAAGCTTAGTAAAAGAATGGGAGGGAGAAAATAAAAGGTAGAGCTGGAGAGGAGAAATAAAGGGAGAGAGTGCAAAGACAGAAATAAGAGCCAAGGTGAAATTACAAAAGCTAGAAGGAACTCAGGGACATTTCTTGAAAACCAGTAAAAGCATTTGTAAGGACAATAGCTACACAAGAGACAGGATAATTAAAAGAGCACAAGCAGGAAAAAGAGAGATTAATTTCTTTTCATAGTTTCTTTCTACATGTTGTTTCAAGTTAGCAGGCAAAATGTGCAAGCAGTGTCAGTTCTTCTCTAGTTCCTAATGCATTTTCTTTGCTTAGCCTTTTGTCTTACTTATCTAATGGATTTAGAGCACTGGCATGCTTTTGTGTTGAAGTTTCCTGAATCAGCCTGTCTGCTACAGCCAGGGACAGGCGCATCCTCCAAACACAGTCCAGAGTATAAACCAAAGAAAACACAAAAGACAAGAAGGACATAGACTCACGGATACCTTAGAAGTAACAGGAACTTCATCCTGTTTAATTTCTAGGGGCCTGCTCACAGCAGCTTGAGGCTGTTTGGGGCACGAGCAACCAGAACAAGTAGAAGGGCAAAAACCTAGAGGGGAACCGGGATGGAACACAGGGCTGAAGAAAGATTATGGGTGTCTGCACTAATTGGGGTGCTGCTCCCTCTGAACTGATGACCTGGCAGCACCAGAGGTACGGGTCAAGGAGAGCCTGAGGGAAGGTTCACGGTTCAGCACTTCTCCTCGCACAGCAGGGAAGCAGGACATAAGCTTTTGCCCCACCAGCAGCAAGGGTTTGGGACCTGGATAATACTGGGTGGAAGATGCAGTGACCGTGTTCAAACTTAGAACACTTTTAAATGAAAAAAAACTTATTATATTATGGCCTTGAATAATCATCCCTGGAAGAAACCACTTCTTAATTACTACTTTGGAAGAATCCTATTAAAAGGCAATAAGCCAAACTGTAAGTTAATTTCAAGCGGTTTTTCACCCAGCCAGGTCCCCTTGTGTTCAGAGCAACAGGCGATGAAACTATAGCTTAAACCATGTCAAGCTGTTCAGTATACTCTGCAGTCAGTCGGATATTCCTTCTGCTGGAAAGATCACTAATTATTCGGTCGGCATTTGCCTGAATAAGGCCTCAAGATTTGGTCCAAAGACAGCAAATGTTCCTTCTTGATTATTTTTGCAAATTAAATGAGAAGAATTTAGAAAGAGAGCATATGAAGCTTATTTGTAAGACAGATGTTAAACAGACTAGTAGCTTCCCAGTATCCCTCTAATACTTATCCCCAGTACCAAAATATATTCCCTTAGCCTTTGTAATGATATGGGAGTATTTAGGACTTTATTGATAGTATCCTGAATGGCTTTACAGGTCAAGAAGCATGGAATTATTTGTGCCACTAATAATATTTTACATCAACTTTGGGTCATTTTGGAGTGCACAGAATTTTTCAATGAATTAATGATTTGTTAAGTGAGAAAAGCTTTAAGTCCACCAAAAGTATTCATTAATATAAAGAGTGTCGGGGGGGGGTGGGGGGAGGGACATTTTGGAGAAGTTGTTTTGGTGGGTTTTTTTTACTTTTCTTTTTGATGCAAAGTTTTGGAACTATAGGGAAATGCTCTTTTTCATTTAAAAAGGGATTCTGTTTTTAATGTCTTAGTTTGAATTCAAAGGAAGTTTTTTTTTTTTTTAAGAAGATCATTTTTAAGAAGATCATGTCTTATATCAGCTGATCTAAAATAATACTTTCTATCTTTTGGGGGTACTTGGGCTAAAAACTGAACAAAGCAGGATTTCCTCCAGCCTTTGAGCTGCCCTGGGGCAGGACTGTAACTTCCTTATGGTGAGCTCAGGGTGCTCCACCCCAGCAGCAATGGGACAGATGTGTACCCGGCCCCTTCCCCCACCACCCAGACCTACTTCACCTGCTCGCAGCAGCCTCTGAAGTGCACGAGATATAACAACCGTTAGCGTACAAGTTAACGAACATACATTGCCTTTCTTCCCAGCCCAGCCAGCAGCAACAGTCATAACAGATTTCAAGATATGGCATATCAGAGTCATAAAGCAACTATTTGTTAGCCCTGGAGTGAAGTCAAAATATTACTCAGCAATGTTAGGAATAGCAACTGGTATCTGAACAGTATTAGGACACTAAAATAGATTTATCAGCTTTTGCTTAATAAAGTGCATCTAGCCTTCTGAAAAACAGTAATGTAAATAATAAGGAGGCATTCTGTATAATTTTTTCTCATTGTGTGCCTTCTATACGAGCTTTTGTTCTGTTTGCCAACCCAGAGATGATTTTCCTAATTACCAACTCTGCCATTTCATCCTAAGACTTGAAAATCTAGTTGCTCTCTCTCTGCTATTAAGAGCCTCAGCAGTGGTGTGGTTTCTGCTGCTCAGACCTTCCTGGGATCTGCACTGACTTGGAGACCCAAGACAGTCCTGTTTGCTCTTCCACAGCTGTGCTGGATGTCGAAACACCAACAGAGATGCAGCCACACAAGCCTTAAGTGGTTAGCCTACAATCTGGCACACAGTCTGCCTTCACTATGATGAGTACAAGGGCACTGCACTGTTTTTACGTGGCTGCTTTGTTTCATTTTAAACCAAGGAACCTTTTTTAGGCTCAAACAAAAAAAAAAGTGTTGTCTTTGCCATCTTAATTGGAGTGAGTAATTCCTCTGACATACACAGGCTTCCAACATTCTCCAAGACCCATAATGAACGTGTCCAGGCTCAGAACATTTGACACTGAATCTGTCACAGATCAGATTACTACACTGTCCTACTTCTGAATACACAGGGACATTATCTCAGCATTCTTACATGCCCATCTTGAAGACGATAGCCAGGGCTGTCAGTATGCAGAGGTGACGGATGATGTTTTGCTAAAGGGATGGCACTCCCTGAGGAAGAATTCCTGAGGCCCAGAGATATGTACAACATAGATAGATGTTGCTTACAATTGCCAGCAAAACCAGAAGCTTCAATTTCTTTCTTTTCATATTAGTTCACATAACTTGATTTTTAATTCTGACCAGTAATCATGAAAAAGTAGTGCACTCCATCTGTAGCATTGCTGTAAAATCAAGGGTAAATATTGAAATACTGAATGGTTTCCATCATATAACTGCTACTGTATTCTCGAAAAGATGGATTGAAGCACTTATTAAACCAATTTAAAAAGTAAGGAAACACAAAGAAAATAAAGATTAAAATTTTTGTAGTAAAAGTTTATATAGAAAAACACGGATTATCTTTTGCATATCTCCATATAGATCTTTACCATGACCATTCAAATCACTGTCTTGCATTTGCCAGCGGTCCAGCTGATGCTCTGGTTTTCTCCAGTGTGGAGAACTAGGTCTTATCACTTCCTGCCTGTTTCGAGTCCTCTCCAAATTTGCTCCTTCCAGCAGCAATGTTTCTCAGGCTATTCTTGATAACACCAGGGAAGGGAAATAGTCTGGAGGAAGAAAAGGCTATCATGGCATCTGAATTTCCCAAGAAATTTCTTCATGCTACATTTTTAAAGGCTTGCGAACAATCCCTGTAACATCCTGGTTCTTTCCTCCTTACTGATTAGCACACCCCACCCACCAATCCCTCTTTCTCATGCTACCTAATCCCTCTTTACCACCATTCCCACTTAGCTTTGGAATTAGACTACTTTTGCACATTTCTTCATAAAAGCCCATTTATAAATAAAGTGAAGAAAATCATATCTAACACCGATTCTTCTTTCAGTTTGTTCTTTACTCTCTTCCCCTTTGACCTGAATAATGTCCGTTTGCCTTCTTTGGTATCCACATCAGTTCTTTATCCACTGATGTACCTCATATCCAAACCTGCCTACTGACCTAAGAAGCAATCTTTTGTGTGATACCAGATCAGAAAGGTTTCTTGCAGATCAGACAAGTTGTATCCAGGCCTTCCTCAGCCAGTCTTTCATGACTTTCCTTTAAAATTCCAGTAGATGATCTCTTCTGTGCACCTACAGACAGTATCTGCAGTAATATCACAAGTCTGTCCATCTTTTTCCTTCCTTCAGACTCTGGTTTATGACTTTATCCTCCTCCAACTGCTAAAATCAATCAAACCCATAGGCGTGCAATTTTCTGGATCTTCCCTAGATGTATTTTTGAACTATTAGCTGAATTTCCCATAGCTTGTGATACTAGTACTCTGAAATATGCCAAAGCATCTTTCCCTTATTGCACAGCTGTGTTTCTGAAGCAAAACTTACATGTTATCTTGCTGACTGCCATGCTTGTGAAGATAACCTTGAACACATTAATGGACCATAAACCAATATTTATCTGACATTGCAGATAGCTTGAAACTATGGCTTTGAGAGGTGTGGGCAGCCCCATTCCCCTCAATAGTGTGTTAATGCTGAAACAAAAATTGACAATTTAAATTCCAACATTATTAATGATTCCACTGATGATCATTTTAGCAGAAGCATCCATCCAATGCATTTACTCCACAGTCCCTAACTGCCTCCCATGCCTTCCCAGGTGCCAAAAGCTCCAACTGTCCCCTGCCCAGCTGCCAAAGACTTCAGCTTCCCCATGGCAACTCCTACAACGCAGTTCTGCATTTTTGTTACAACACTGAACTAAGTAGGGAATGAACGTCAGGAAAAAAGCATCAATTAAATTGACTTCAGTATCAAAATAAATAAAACTAATTGTTTTATTCATTTAAGTAATTAATTGAGTAAACTTTTATATAAATTTAATTTAAACAAATCTGCTATTGAACTGCAGGCTGCTTCAGCAGAAGGCTGCAGGACTAAGGACCTTGTCAGATAATTGAAGTCCAGTTTGTTAAAGAGTCCATAAGCCCTGGAACAGAAATACTGCTTTAAGAAGCTAAAAAGAAGACATTATATGCTGCTCAATTTTTTTTTAACATGAATACTTTTGATGCAGTCCACAGCAAGCTGACAAACATTATGCTACCAGAGCCTTCCCACAAAGTCCAGAGTCCTCCTGATTCACAGCAGCTAGAAACCTGTCTCCTATCAGCTATCTCCCTAGCCACACACTTTCCTATGAACAGGGTCTTAAATGTGCCTGCCTGGGGTTATCCTATCTGTCTCGATGTTTTCACTGAAACCAGACTACATCCCATCTGAACAGGTTATTTTGCAAGTCTTCAGATATTCTAATTTCTTAATAACCTGTTCTGGCATGATTCTGATTTTCTTCAGTGTTTCTTTCCCCTCCCCAGGGAAATTTATGCTTGTTTCTGACACCTGTGTCTGCTACCACTACCTTCTTTTCAGAGTACAAGCGCAAGAAATGCATTGAATATTTTAAGCAATGCTTACCTTTCCCTTCAACAATTTTTCTCTGCCATGTCTTAAAGGCCCTTCTGTCTCTTTCACAGACCTCTTTTTCCTTGTGTACTTGAAAAAAGTCATTATTTTTCACAACCTCCTGTGCAATCCGATTTTCATTCTCTACTTTTGCTTTTCTTATAATTTTTAATACTTTCTGAACTTCACTTTGTAATCTTTCTGGTGTTGCCTTGTACTTGATGTTTAATACCTCACATATGCCTCTTTTTACCCTTGATTACTTTTTGGGGGGTGCTTGTTCATCACAGTGTGAACGAATTTCTTTCAAGCCTGCACATCAGATGGCCCTTGGGCATATATTAATTTCAGTTCTGCACATTTTCAATCTCTAATCAATGTTCTTGTCCTCCCCATTACTTTTCGCTCAGCTCCTCCCATGGACTTCTGAAACTCATACCAAAATTTTGAAAACCAATTGCAATCCCAAAAGAAAAACACGGCAATCAACACCATCATGACCAAGTTACTCTGGACATGCCAAGTTCTCAGCCCTTTTCATGCCTTTCCCAGGCTTAGGATCAACAGAGATCAAACTGGAAACAGAAGCATCCTGTGGGCTGAGGGCTTCTGCCAGGGGAGGATCACCAGACTGAAGCATAACTCTGCACTGTCCTTTCTGACACTGCTGTACTCCCTCCAAGTGTGAGGAGGTGGGCAAGTGGGCAATACTCAGCTAACCACACCAAGGTAGTAGTCTATCAAGGAGATAGACAGCTCAGTGCCCGTTTGCACCACCAAAGTGGAACAAAAAGCAAGTTTTCTGGGCCAAGGCTGTGCCCTGCTACCTGTCCTGAAGTACTTGAGATCACTGTCTCAGCACTGAAATGGGAAGTCATTTAAAGGACATTTTAAAATACCTCTGGGTCTGCATCATTTTCAGCAGTGATGTCCAGACATCCAGGGCAGAAATTTTTAAAAAGCATGTGATTATTAAATCTACCCTTTTATCTCCACTCATTCTCACTGCAAGAGGTTGTTTTGGCTATATGAGCTGGGAACTGCTGAACAAGGCAGCAGACGTGGACGTTCACACACAGCAGTTCACGCACGGTGTCCCTGTAGGTCATGCTGCTCTCCATCTCCTCCAGCCTCCACACACAAAATCCAGCACCCGGAGGCACCATGAAGATTCACAGCCTCCCGACAAAAGCCTGCAATGAACAAGCAGCACCCATTGCCTGCAGCTCCTTAGTGCACGATAAGTGGACTAGCTATCATGAAAGTGATTTCATCTTTATAAAGTATTCTCCAAAGTAATAGATACCAATTTTCTTTTTAGATACCGATTGTCTTCTAGTAAACACAGCTCACATGTGCAAACCACAGCCCTAGCTGACACAACCCTTCCGAGCCTGAAGACATGTTTCACCCCTACCACCCCACAACCAGGTCCTGCCTGGAATCCCACTGTCGGCAGAGGAGAATGAGACACTCAGGTGCTGCACTGCACAGCAAGCAGATGCTCAGGAACAGCACAGGGATTAAGGAGGCACAGTTTCTGCCACATGCTCCAGCCAGCAGGCAGAACAGCGATGTGGCACATAGGAGTAAGTTTTCCAGCGGAAAGGGTTGAAATATTTTGCTTTCTCACCCAAAGCGGGTACAGGAGAGACAGTCCTAGTCTGTGCTGTTTGCTGAGTCAGCACAAGCACTGAGGGCTCCCTCTCATTAGCAGCCATTCATATAATCCTTCACAAAATAAATTTATTATGAAAATATTACATGTCTTCTAGATGGACACACAGTGTACAAGGAGTATCAATATCCTAACTCTTTTAAATGTGTGTTGCAGTTAAGGTCCTCCTCCGGTACAGATAGCACAGACATTTTGATTTACTGTGAGTTCAGTGAAATGGCTCAAAACAAATAAAGTTCATCACATACACATACCTTTGCAAGAACAGTAAAAGGTTTTTGCCACACAAAAACATTTTGATGTTATTTCTTAGGAAAGATGCCACAGTATCAATTGAATTTTCAGTTTTAGAATAATGCTTATCTCTTTCCTTCTTCCTACCTTTATTTTTTTCTGTGCCCCAGAAAATTCTATATAAAATAGGAAAATTTGAGAAACCAAATTTTCAGGCTTCAAATAAATTCTGATACTTTGAATTCTGAGACTTAATCCTACTCCTTGTGGCTATTGTCTTGAAACATTCTCATACATAGAGAAAGATGACATTTTTCACAAGCTTTCATTCAGATTCATAGTGTACTGTACTACCAAGTAATACAGATTTTTCATGAGCAATAATTTTCTGAAAGCTGCCTACTCTTTTTTTTCCCTAGAGTTTCCACATGAGATATCATTCTACAGCTATTCGCAAAGATTATTTTTGTTGAGGTGGTTTATAATAGCCCTTTTCTGGGAACTCCAGCCACGGATTAAGGCCATTTGTACCTAAACGCAAGAAGGAACATAGTTCCTACCCCAGAGGCCTCACTCTGGATTAGCTGGGTGCGGGGACAGACAACTCAGCACCGAACAGGTTTGAGTAATGAAACAGATATAAAATAAACATGAGTATGGCAAAAAAAAAAAAAAAAAAAAAAAAAAAAAAAAAAAAAAAAAAAAGCGCAGAATCTTACTATCAGCCTAATAAGTGTATTGAAAAAATAATCTTCAGCAGAGATGGTATCTTGCTGCCTCCTGGGACCAAGGTAAGAGCCAATTGGAAGGTGGCCCTTGAGAGGGATCCAACATAGGTCGTGTTTGACTTGAGTGCGGCTAGAAGAGCCCTTCTCATATCTGCACACCCCCTCACAACAGAAGCAGAAGATGACAGTGTGAGTTCCTCCTTTCCTTATGGCACGCAGAAATTCACCATTTTTCCTAGCTATTCTTTTTTGTCTCTTACAAAGTTCAGATTGAGCCCTTAGGGCACTAACAAAGGAAAAAATGCTTCACAGCATTTTCCCCTCGCTATTGCTTTGGGGTATGTGTAAGATGAGATCAAGTCAGTATTACATGAGGAGCATTCCTAATTCACTGTGTGGTCTGCGGGCAGACTTGGATTTGACGATTTATTGCGTTTTGAATGGAAGCACTGTTAAGTGAATTCAGGAGGCACTCTCATCACATCAGCTGGGCATTTGCCATATAGTCTTCTTGTAGGCTGGGAGAAAAGAGAAAGGATTAAGTTGTCTGCCTTTGGCTGCCTCCACCCTGAAAACTGTGAGAAGCCTGGTGCCTTCCTGCAGAGAGCAGCTTTTGCTGCTGCTGGCTGCCCTCCTCTTTCCAATCTGTCCCAGGAGTAGGGAAGGTGGCAATGCAAAGGCACAGGCATGCCCCTACTGACGTCACTGCCTCTGGTCCTTACAGACATGTTTCTAAGACTGTGTCGTGCTAGAAGGTCACCTTTAAATGTCAACATAAGCAATACCACCATGTGCTGAAGTCATGAGCAATTGCTGGACTGTGCTAAGCAATTTATACTCTCAAACCTTAAATCTGTAGGGCAGTGTTCATATTTGCAGTTGCAGATGAAGGTGAGGCATCTGCCTCCCATAATGAAAAAGTATTTAATGCAATAAATACAATGCATAACTCCTGACCAGAAACCCCTCGGATCAGAAAGTCACAGACTCAGTCTAGTTACAGACACTGCTCAGGAGAATCTGCAAGCAAAGGGAATCCCTGTCTTCCTCTGATCTGGTTTATCCACACGCCGCTCCTCTAAGGTAGGCTTTTTATCACTGTTTTCAGAAGAGAGGAACAGACATGCACAGGAGTTTCCAAAGTCACCAAGGAAAACTGTGAGGTAGCGGGACATGGATCATGAAAACAGTATCACATTCCCTGTGTTCTGTTGTCAGTATCTGTGGTTTAACAATTTTCTTTATGCTTCCCTCCCCCCCTCCCCCTTGTTCTTCATTTGCCAAAGACCTCACGGATTCATAGATTTTTAAGGCTTGAAGAAACTACTGTGAGCCACTAATCTGTGTTTTAGAAAATCAGCAGTTTGTGCAGCAAGTCCATGGCTTTGGCCAGAACACTACTTTTAAAATTACAACCACCATTTCTTTGGGTGTGTTCTGATCATCTCTTTTGATTAAAAATTTGTATCCTATTCCTGTTCCATCTCTATTAGATTTCTAAGTGGCCATTAAAAAGAAACAGTGTACCTGGTTGGCCCAAATTGGTGTTAAATTCATAAACTAGATAAGCTGAAGAAATTCCGATGAAGATTTGATTTCCCAGCTCACAATGTTTACATTAAAAGCCTCTCTTTAATGTTATCATCAGATTTGGAGATCTAGAAGTATTTTAGAACACTTACATATAATACTAGCTAGTGCTTCACTGTTACTAAAAAATTTTAGGAGCAGACAAATGATAGAGAACTCAGAAATGAAATTGGATACTGACATACAGTGAAATTTCCACATTGGATTTCCTCAGAAAATCAGTTTCTGACCTGCTATTTGGAATGCAATAGCTTTAGAGATGTCTGCCTCTAAAAATCCTGCATGATTATTGCACCTGTCTTGTTATTAAACAAGTCATTAAATCCATAGTGTTTTATAAACAAAAAAATTACATTATTTCAACACCTACTACCCTGATCCTGAAAAGAGTCCTGCTGTTGATTGCATATCTGGGAGCTACACTGCTATTGCACCAGGTGAACATAAAGTGTGTGTAAACAGACAAGGCTCAGAAATTTTCATAGTGCTGTATCTATCAGGGGAAAAAAAAGTATAATCTTATTTCAGAAATGAGGTACAATTACTGCATTACGGACTGTGACATAATATAGGAAGACCTCCCACCCTGCAATAGCTAAATGAAAGTTAGTCCTCAATAAGCAGGGGTGGCTATTGCCTCACATAGATATTATTTAGCATGCTGCTGATTCCTTCCCTAGCTCAGGTATATCTACACTGTGCTGTACAGACAAAATCTAATCAGTTTTGCTGAATAAGGATAAACTTCTGAACTGGAGCCAACATATAGTTCAATTCTCACATTTACAGCTATCACTAAAGTGTTTGTGTCCTGTGACTGTCTTGCAGCTGCCTGTGAGAAATAGTTGTCCATTATTTGGAAAGCAAGCTAAAAGATATAGGGAAAGCTCATCAAAGAGTCAAAGCATGTTGCATCTGCAGTTAAAACATTTTAAAGGATCATAGTTATTAGAAATTCAAGTTTTTCAAGTATTAAAAATAAATCTTTAATTCCCCTACAGATTCCTAGTATCCAGAGTATTTTATAGAAACATCTGGATAAAGGAATAAAGGCAAATCCATTGTGTTTCTAGACATTCCTGGAGCACTGATGTTCTTGAGATTATGCTATTGGATTACTGGTATAAAAATAATAAATATTTTCAGTACTTAAAACTGTAATGCTTTATGTTGGATTTGGATTTTGGTCTCATTTTAGTAAAAGGTGGACGGAGATTCAGAGTCTCTTCCTTAGCCAGAAGGATGTAGAGAGTTTATTGCTTAGTGACCTATATTTTTCTCCTCTACGATATTTGAAAAGTTATTTAGCAACTTCCCTGCCCTTCAGTCAACCTTTGAAAATATCTGTCAAGACAAAAAACGGTTAACCCTCTCTTCCTCATTCTCACAATATATGAAAGTGAGGGTTTGTTAATCTATGCTAAGAAAGCTGTAAAATATCCCAATCCGCCCAGGATGCATTGATGTGTGTTCATTGGTTTAAATGGAGGGCAACAATTCATCAAGGAAAATCTGGGTCTCACATAGAAGGGGCGAGACAGGCGCTGAAGTGAGATCTTTCAATATGTTTTCACAAGGTTTTGCAATATTACAAATATATTTTCTACAGGTCACTAAGCTAACTGGGAACGTAATGACATAACTGGCTCAGGCTCCTGTTTGTTAACAGAAAATGTATACAACCCTTGCCAGAGGTCCAAGGATTAAACAGTTATAAACTTCATACTGTGCCCAGAATGTCACTCCACCATAAACATATGGTACAGTTACGCGCCCACCCTGAGCCTTTCCCTGCCTGAGAGGAAAGCACAAGGTGTGGCAACACAGAGCGGGCTTTTAAAGCCCCATTTGTGCAAGGTCTTCACCCTTCCCACTTACCATTTCTCTAGGGAGCAGCAGTGTGTTGTGGAAAGTACTGGTAACCAAAGACAGCAATGCAACAGCCTAAGCTCGATGGCTCCAGCCCAGTTCTTTCCCTTTATCCCCTTTACTGTTCCCTCTCCTGTTGTTGCCTTTTTTTTTTTTAACATGCAAGTTGCCATGAAAAATTTGTTAATGAAATATTTGCTTAGAAGTCTGCTCTGGGCTAGGCTGATAACCTATCTGTGTTTGAGTTTGGCTTCCCATATTCTAAATACTCATCTTCTCTCTGTTTAGCTTATTGATTGGTTTGGCAGGAAAAGCAGCCTTGTCATCAGTGACCAAGGTCAAACCAAACAAAAAGGGACGGGGTGGGGGGTGGGGAGGAAGGAAAGAAGAAGTTGGACGGATGAGCTCAGCGAGACAGGAGTGGAATATCTGACCTCCCACAACCTTCCTTCGGGAGACAGGTCTGCCCAGGGGCCTGCCAGCTTTCGCAAGGTCACAAGAAATCGCTGGCATCATCACAGCCAGCGTTTGTAAATCGCAGGAAAGCATACAGCCAGGAGCCAGGCAGAACTGACAGAGGGAAAAGGTGGACATGACCACACCAAGGCTGGGTCCAAATGCCCACAGGAATATGTCCTGAGAGCTCTGGTGCAGAGCAAATGGAGTGCTGAGTCAAATATCTCAAACATCTAAAATTAGAAGCTTAAAGCCCATGTCTACATATGCAGGCAAGAGTCACCTGTTCCCAGAGGTGCCTGAAGCTCTGTTTCAGAGAGCGTGGCAGCTGCACAGAAAAACAAGAGTTAGTGGTGGGGTTTTTTTTTTTGCTTGAACATGACTAGGTATGGGCTTACAGATCTAATTCTTCAAACGCAGTTTACAGATTTTGGCTTCAGCCTTTCAGTTCCATTCCTAACATCTGGAAACAAATCTGTGGAAAACAAGTCAGGAAGTTTACAAAGGGCTAACCCAGACACGTATAACATGTAAGCACATGCTCCCAGCAAGGCAGTGGGTACCTTCCTATCATGCCAAGTTCAGCCTTATTTCACAGGAGCTTTATTTTAGCAGAAAGTCCCGGTTCACAAAATGCTTCTAATGCCATTATAGCTACGCAGTGCATTCTACCTAAAAATGCAGATGAATCGGTGAAACATGTCCAGAACTGTATAAAACTCTTGGAAAAATCTAAGTGTAAGTTTATGCCATGCTACCTGGCCATTTCAAACCACCCTGCAAAATATTCCTATGCTTATGCAATTCAGGCAGTGTGAAATTTCACAGAGGAGATGTGAAACTATGACAGGGAAGGTTATATCACAGCTAAGCAAACTGAGATCAACTGTATTCTACTGTGGTAAATTACTGTAAAGAGCATGTACATTCTGCTTGTTGCATACAGTACAGCTGAGGTTTTCTGAAAGGAAGGTGCAAACAGAATAGACCTGCTAAATAAAATACCTGGCAATATTGTTATCTGGTACAATACATTCATGTTAGTGGCTTTACAAATGAATAAGAGGGTGCCAGAGGCTAATAATTATGTGACATGAACTAACTGTTAAATCCTGCAGTCTTTGCTCAATATTTATATAGTTCTGACTTGTGGGGAGTTTAGCTTGATAAATGTCAGAGTAAAAGAAGTAAAAGAGAACTAAATCTGTTCCCAGGTTTCTCTTTAATCTTGTTACTGTCCTTCCCACCGAGGAACTAATTCAGTGATCAGTGTGTTATTCACAGGATATTGGAAACACTATTTTAGCAGAAGTACTTCATCGTTTATAGCACATGACTACAGCAGTTGAGAAATTCAGGTTCACTGGCCCAGCTGAACTGATGAGAGAGAGAAATCCAACTTCCTACCTGCCAGCATGATCTCATTAACAAACTGAATAAAGGAAGTCTTCACCAGAGTAAAGAAAACAGATGCTGAAAGATGCTACTTGTCTAGAAGACAGTGCCGATTTTTCAAGGAAATAATTCTTTCCACATCCCAACTCACATTTCATAAAAAGGACCACATTTTTCAAAGAATGAAGAAAGCAGAACAATCTGTTTGCACACGAGGTACTGGAAACAAGGCTAGCTGACAACGGTCCAATTTGCATAAGCAAAGGCCAAAGGCTGTACAAGTACATAGACCTCTATTTTTAGCAAAAGCAAGTTCCTTTGGTGGATCGATGCTGAAACATGTTGCAGAGGATGTTTTTAAGGATGAGGTGCAAGCAGCATCTCTGAAAATCAGGCCCTGTCAAAATGCATCATTGGGAGCTCTTAAAATTGCTAGTTGTTCTTCATCCTTTGAGGCGGGAGGACCTGACTGCCCCAAAGCATTGCAGGACAAACCTCATGAGGCAATTTCAAAGGCCTGTCTAATAATCTGGGCCTATGTGTATGGTGCTGATTTCCACTGCAGGAAGATTTACTCAGGATTACCCAAAGAAGATGGAAAACTGGGTAACAAGATCAGAAGAAATTTGATGTCCCTAAATAAACCAAGGCTCTGGTGTCTGACATGTGGATTTAGCTGCCCTTCGCCAAGAGTGCTTTAATTTGTATCACTGTAATCGGGTTAAGAATTATTGTAGCCAAAGTAATTAGCAGCAAGCTACCAACCAGCTTCTTGACACAGAAAGCAAACGGGTTTCTCCTCCAAGTGTCTGCCCCCCTGAGGGCTGGGAGGTAGAGAGCAGAAGGAGGGAATTAGGGGTGACCTTGCATTAATGAACAGGAACATGCTCCTGGATCAATGGGCAAACCTGGCATAGCTCAGAGAGGAAGCATCAACTGTGTCATCGAAGTATCTCTGATATCCATGGGGGTTTCACAATGGATGCTTATGCAAAAGAGGTAAACACAAATGAGGCTGGTGCAACAGAAAAAAAATGTTACAGGAAGAGAGAAAGAAGGTGTGAGGATGCAAACGAAAAATAAACAGAGATTGCTGTGGGATGGTTTATTTAAAGAGACCCTACATTTGCATTATTGGATTAAGCATTTTGACCAAAGTTTGTAGAATTTATTTTGGCCAAAAATGACTAATATGAATGTTGGCCTCATGCCTGAATAAAGGAATGTAGTTTCTCTCTCTAATCAGGTTGCAACAGATAAAGGCTAAATAGAAATGAGTAATTCACCGTGACTCAATATTACATGGGCTGTACTTTAAGAGCTGAATTTCAAGTGTGCTTCTGTTCTTTATTTCAGCTGTGCTATCTTTTGCTCACCCTTCTATGCTGTGTGTCAGCCTGGCTGGGCAAACTGAGAATCATTTTCTTCTACAAGCCTGATGTACTTTTTAGGACACTCTTGTCTTCCTGGAAGCAAAATCAATTCAAGTATTCAGGAGGCCTCTAGTGGCTTATAGTTTCAGAGGAAGTTTCCTCTGAAGCCTAGCCTGTGAAGCTGGGAAAATGTACAGAAGGTCAGGGAAACAAAAGGGACTCCCTACTTGTTGATTAATGCCATCAACAATAAATAGCAAAGCTTGGTCTCCGACTTCAATATCTAGGAATCTGGCCTTCAAGACCTCAGATACATTTACACAAAACACTCCGAACGTGCAGAAGAGAACAATAGGGTCTCAGGCTTGTTGGTGTTTTACATGTTTCTAAGCATATAGTGGGAAAGAATTACAACGTGATGAGCCATATATTTGAAACAGCTGTCAAAGGAGAGCCTATGCCAGTTTCATTTTGATCCACAAATGTAGATGCTTTCTATTACTGACACTAGAATACGCAATAGGTTTCCAATGTGGTGCATGGGTACGTAATTCCCCATTTGCAACTCCTTACCCAGTTCTCACACCAGGCTGAGCAGATAGGACTGATCCTGACCAGGGTAACTGGCATTGGTCAAGCTATTGCTCTTTCCAACAGCTGAGGTTCTGGCCCATACCCTACTATACACAAACATATAGTATTACATATTAGGTGAGAACTTGGATCACCTGTACGCTATTTTCACGTGCAGCGTTATTTAAAAATAAGAGAAAAGAAATCATAAAAGGAGGTGGGAGAACTGAAGTCCCGCTGTTCCTCTGAGGAGTTTTGGCCTAGACAGTCAATTCTTTCTTCATCACATATGTATTTCCCTTGGCCTATTTTTATATGTCATAGGATAGTCAAAGAAATGTCCTTAATTCCCGGCACTTTGATTCACCTCCACAAACTAAGCCTTGCTGTAGGTGACTTAGCAACCATGTGATCCAACTATTATTAGAACAGAGTTAGCCCTCCAACCCCCCAAACTCCTGCCTCCCCTTGTCCTTATATATATATCTGTCTCCTAGCAGAAAAGTGGCACATGACCTCCTATCCTCAAGAATACTTGGCACAAGTCCCTGCTTCTCAGCCGAACCTATTGTTCTAGGAGAGAATGACACAGGCGTGCAAGAGTCTTGCTGACACTTCTGACTTTAAACATGAAATGCCATTAATCAATCAGCTGCATCTGTTTGGAAAAATTAAGTGGCTGGAATCAAGGCAAACACAATAAATAATCCTTAGGCAAACAGGAAAGAAAATAAGGGAAGACATGTTTTTGACTTCTTCTAACTTCAAATTCATTTGATTTGTCTTTCACATCCTCCTTACAAATATTAGGCTTACCAAGTGTACAGTATTAAGATACCAAACTCAAAAGGCTTATGCAAAGTACTGCCACCAAATTAAAGGTGCTAAGCTTGCCAGATAAAAGTGTCTGCCATGGAATTTAGACATGACATGGCAGCAGAGGGGGTCTGAATTCACAAATGTGAACCGGACTAGAACAGCAAAAGATTGTGCCCAGGCAGCCCTTGAAAGGTTGATTTCTCTTGCTGTCCAGAAAAGTTGCAGATGTGATTTATGGTCTCAAGAATGTGTTTGTTCCTGCTACAAATGCTTCAGGAACTTAATACTACATGGAGTCATTCCTGACAGGTGCCGACATCCATCAAAATCGGCATTTAGTGGAGTTTCAAACCTGTAGTTCCTTGCAAGATGGGCACCCACATGAACAGTACCTCAGTATTTAAGCACCTTCTGCTGTCACCTCTGTTTGCAGGAATGAATGGACAAGTACTAAGCTGCGCTTTGCAGTGCCCTTAGTGAGAGTGTATCTATCTCTGGCAGGGGGGGAGAAACAAGGAATAGCTGAGGACAAGGCATCAGGCTCAAGAGGATCCTTGACTTCCACACAGTGCCCAAATTGAGCCTAGTGCCCCCTTCCTCCCAGCTCTCATCTGCACATCTTGGAGTCCAGGATTACAGTTGAGCTTTATTTGCCCTGAAAACTGGTGAAATGTTGCTCCCTGTTAATCAAGCAGTGTTGAACACTTCCCCAGACCACCAGGCTTATGACCATGAAGACCTGAAAGCCTCGTGTAAAAAAGCCACAGAGAAGCCTCATTTCTCTCCTCAGCTCTGAGGCTGAAGAGCACTACTGCTCCTGCCCCACACAGGTTTGGAAACACAAAGCCAACCAGTTTGTAGTGTGGGCACGTTCAGAAACTGAATTGAATCCACCCACCTACTTCACACAGGCCATTAAAGAAAAGCCATTTCAATCCAGGCTGATGACAACCAATTCCTGCTACCAGTGTCTGTCTGAATGGTGTAAAGTAATGATGTAAGTTATATAAACTGGTCAGAATGCTACAGGAGCAGGGGGTGGAAAGTGACACTCACAGGAGCAAAGCGTTGCAAGGCCCATCTCAACTGCTAAAACAGAGACAAGTATGTATTTGGCTTGACTAGAACTATTTGATTCGGCTCAATATGAAATCAGAATTTCTTTCACTTTGGGGGTTGCTTAGTCCTTTTAAAAACAAGATTTCAAAATGAAAATGTCACTTTGAACTCAAAGCTTGCTTTGTACTGGCTGAAATACATAGGGGCAAAACACTTCAACTTTACAGAAAAACAAACAGAAATCCACTGTGAGGAGGGAACTAATCTAAAGGTATTTTTGGTCCCTTACACAATCTCCATTTCAGAGTGAATTTCCTGTTTGCTCAACAACAAACAATGTCAGACTCCATGTGTTCCTGGAAAGCAGCATATACCTATGGCTCAGCCATGGACAGAGATTCAGCTGACATAAGTTTAACTCTCAGCTCTGTTAGTGTCCTTACAGAATGCATTTTACCTGTAATACCTCTCTTTCCTCTTCCGCCATGGTATTTAGGGCAGAAACATTCTATTGCTCTCATGTGTTTGTGCCATACAAGCCACCACAACGTTCATGTTACTGATAATACCTAGATAAATAAGGGTTTATAGGAAAAGCTAGTATCTTTCATTAGACTAACTGATACAACCGACAAAAGTGAACAAGTTGTAGGGTTAAGGGTCCTTCACTTATGCTAGAGTCTAAGTGAACACTAGAGAATATGCTAGAGCACTCCAGTTCCAACAGCATCACTGCTACTAGATAGATAAATAGATAGAAACCTCACTAGACAAAATGAAGTGCACATTTGAGATGTCCCTGATCACTTCCTCCAGAAACAACAGAAAAAGGAATAGAATGACATACAGATTTTTAAAGGAAATAAAAGGTTAGGAAAATAAGTGTGAAGAGTCTTCTTTACCCCCCAAACCTTTTATATATGCAAAATGAGTCTGCAATAACAGCTCTCTACAACGCTCAAAACCCAAACTGCTGTCAATCATTCCACTAGTAGTTGCCTGGGGCAAATGCTCTCACAATAATCAGTGGATTCACAAACTTGCTGCAGTCACAAATGATGCAACTGATTTTTTTTTCAGTGGTCAGGTTGCAAGTGTGGTCAAGAATATTTAAATTTTCTAATCAGCAATATTAAATGTATGAGAAGTCCTCTTTCTACCAGGCACACCTACAGGCCAGGCCTTTACCAATTTGATAGCTATATGGCAAAATACATGTATCACAGAAATGAAAACTAGATGTGTCACCATGGTGTTCCAACCAAAGTAGCAACTCCAATGAGACTAGGATGAGGTTGGTACACAAGACAGCATGAGTTAAAAGCCCTGATGGGGCTTTTTATTTAGCAGATTCCTTTGAGTTTGCATATAACCTAGTGTTAAATAAGCTCTTTTCTGTAGGAATAAGCTTTGTTTACTATTCTGATCTTTAAAAACCATTCAACATGAGCTCTCTCGTATCGCAGCAAGTAAAACATACTTAGGGTCAACAAGTTTGCTATAGGAAACAGCTAGGCGTTTCCATCCAGCAAAGGCAGATCCTGAATCCCAGCAGAGGGTGTCATTCCTATGCACTCATCACTGCGTTGCCACAAGTGCTTCACAACTTTCATTGCTGCCACAGAGCTCTTCTAAATACAGGAAAACTGAGGTTAGAGCAAGTTTAATTTAAAGAAACTTCCCCAATGGATACTAAATCACTTCAACTACTGCAGTAATCTTCTCCCTTTAAGGTTTACAGGATGTTTAAGTTTCTTCCTTAATTTGCTGTAGTTTATCAAGCCAGTTATTTCTAAATGTCCCATGCTGGGCTCATGAGAGCTTTGAATGAACACACCCAGACTCAATCGTAAAAAAACAACCAAAAAACCAAAAAAAACCAACCAAAAAACCAAAAACCACACCAAAAAACCAACAGTAAAAGCTTTTGCAATACTTGTTATCTGACATGTCTGCATAAAACTAAAGGTCCAACCAATGGCACAGTGCAGTCCCTTACAGATGACAGGAGCAGCCACTAATTCCACTGTGATTAAAACACTTCGTACATCAAGTTAAGGGACCTTTCCAAGAGGCAGAAGCATTTTTCAGGGGCCTAATGTACTAAAACATGAAGCCCAAGATAGACTCATGGCAGCTCTACTACAGACAAAATCCTCTGTTGCCTCATGGAAAAGACATCTAAACATGTCGTGTTTTTCAAAACATGTCACCTTCTGGTGACAGCTAGCTTCTGAGGCACATAGTGATAATTAAACCTTTAAAAATTAGTATCAAGTTCCATTAAGCCTGGCCAGAGTCTGTTGCTTTACAATTAAAGTTATGTCAGAAAATAAAAGAGCTTTTTAGAATCATATAGGGACCAGGTTTCATTCTCATCTACAATGGTTTTATCTCGGGACACTTCCATCATTTTCTCTGGAGTCACTCCAAAGTTACGCGAGATTAATGAGGAGGGAGAAAAAAAGACAACAGTAGGAACACTGACATGTAGAAACTTCTACACAAGTTCTGATGAGAGGGCTCTGTTTCCCTCACAGCCCAGACTGCCAAGGCTGTTTGTTGTCTTCTGGAAGGGCTGCAGCTCTCAGCTGCAGCCAGACAGACCTGGTGGAGAATATGAAATATCAGCAAGTGTGCTCTTTGCCAGCACTGCCTAATAGTGGCTTTCCATTAATTGGACCAATTGGAGATTCTCTAACAAAGATTTCCATCTTACATGGGTTGTGTTTGAGTACTTTCCATTTTACCTTGTGATATCCAGTTAGTTATATGCAGACATGTACTTCATCACACCTGTTTCACATAGATTTATTCTCCCTCTGAACTTCCATCTTAACCAGACACAACGGCCTCCTCTAGACCCAGGAGTCCAACAGTGTACTCTGAGGTACATGACTGCATACGTCACAGTGCATTCAAGGCATTTGATGAAGAGACTTACACATTCCCAGAGGAAAGTACGTTTCTGCCCTTATTATTCATTATATGATTTAAACCTGTGTTAAACACTGATTTAAGAGGCTGTAAGCCACAGTCAAGCCAGTGGTGATATTTGTCATCCTTTCTCAGACCTGAATCAAGGCCCTGCTGCTGGGCATAGACAGGTAGGACTTGTAGAGACATCTTCTGTGCTGCCACAGCTCAGCAAAACAGAGAACTTGGGCCTTCCACAAGGGGAAACAACAACTCAGATGCTTTTGCAGTCTACAGACATTGCAGACATATGAACCCCACAGGACTGCGAATTATTACCTGTACTGCAGCAAGATATAGCTGGGAGTTGTAAGATGAAACTAGGAAGACCAACAGTGAGAGGAAACTTTCAAACTACCATGAGCAGAAGTGACCAAGTTATCCCAGTTCTCAGCCACCAGCTGAGATAGCATTAGGGACTAAAAGTTTTTATTCCAACTCAGTCATGGAACAAACCATGTTAACATGTGGTATTGAGAAGATCTTTTCTTACTTACTTCAGCTGTAATTTATGCTTACATGCTGTATTTTGCTATTGGGGCAGGTTAACATGGCTTTCCTCATAATTACAGTGGGCTATTCCATTAAGCCTCAGTAACCTGACTGTCTTTGCTTGCAAGTTCACACTTTGAAGTTGAGCAAAAGACCTTTAAGGAGACCACTGGAAGTCTGACTGCTTGAGACTTTCAAAACTAAATTAGAAAGAGCATCACAAAATGAAAGGTAAGAAGCATTATAATGGCAAAGAGATGGCCTGGGTGATCTACCAGGTCTTTTCCATCACTAACATCCCATGTCCAGGAACAACCCATTTAATTCCAGGACAGTCATTTATTGTGACAGTGAAGGAAAGTAGAAGGACATATATTCTACCGAGGAAAACAGTATTTTATTATGCCAACTGAACTCAGAGGACAGGCAGTGAAAACATTCTTTCATTTTGTACCATTAGCTCAGCCAGGCCTCTGCAATGTAACATTCTGTCACTTTCTGTGGATTAGCTCATTTACAAAAACGTGCTGTTTTACTGAAATTAGCACAGAGAGAATATTGCACTTCTCGAGCTGCTGCAGCATAACTGTTTGCCAGTAGATTTATGTAATGGATTGTTTTCCTGCAATCCAGGATAAGGGAAATACTTAAACAATAACTGCCATGGGGAGTGTGGACAAGGCAATAATTACTTTCCATGGTGTTAATAAACCTCAAGGCTACTGGCCAAAGTATATTTGCACTGAAGGAGATGTCTATGGAGATTACAGAGGAAATTTTAAGACAGACAAGGGTCAGGAAGCCCATCTAGGTCTGCTTCCTCTGTTGCATTAACAGGCACCCCCTGCCCACCCATAACTGTTCCCAGCAAGGTTTTTTTAATCAAGCACTGTCTAGTGTTCACTAGTTCCTTCTTTGGTGTCCTCTGCTGAGTGACTTGCTTAGTACACCGACTAGGAGCAGCCATAATTTGGTTGTTATCCTTTTGTTTCCTGCTCAGCTTTTAGTTACTAACTTTTTAGCTGTAAAATTGGAACTTCCACTCTACAGGAAATGCTTCATTTCTGTAAAAATAAGATTATTTAAGAATGATTGAAATACTTCAAATCTGAGTGATCCCTGGGAGCTCAAATTCTGTAGCTCAACTCAATCATAATTTCCAGAGTCCTGTGCTTCCTGTTCTGTGCCAGCCCTAGCAGACCATGGTGGGGAGCTCCACATCCCTAAGACTCAAGCTGGGATTTTTCAAGTTTCCAAGGCTCCTGTCACAGCAACAGAGATAAGCCTTGACTAAAATTAGAGATCTCAGAGCTCTGGAGCAGCAGGTAGCCAAAAAGCCTTCCAGTGACTGTAAGATTCAATAGCACGTGGTGCTGGTGTTTGCATAAAGTGACACAGACTACGTAACTTTCTGTTTGCAATGGGGCATCTCCAGATGTGCAGTGTATCATAGCAAACAGTCAGACACCTCAGACCTGATACAGATCTCTGCCTTCTTGTGGAGGTCCATCCAAGGGGATGTTCACTCTTTGACCACTAGTCTGCAGGACATTTCTGTGGAAACCTGTCTCACAGCCACTTTCTCTTTTGTAGCAGAACAAATCAGGAATGAATTTACTGAAGTGACACTATTGCAAGTCTGGAATGAAGTAAATGTCAGGTCCCCTGTATCATCCTCTGAAAGTTACGTCATGCAGTTTACTGACAGATAAAACTTTGTATTCACTGGTAAATTAGAAGTACCTCAGACTATTCCATGGCACTGAGGCCAACTGGCATGAAACAGATTGCATCTATACCATTTAAAATCTCCTTGTCTGCAAAACAGGGTGGCTGCACATCCAAAACACCTACTGGGAAGAGTCTCTGGGCTGTGCTAGCCCATAGCCATGCCACAGAGATGTTTGAATAGTAGTAGGTAACAAAAGACAAAGCTTTTTCTAATAATGTAACCATATAAACAAGCAGGTTCCAGTGCCTGGTCCTACAACCTGGCACCACCTGATTTGTTAGGATAAACTGGCCTGTCCATAACCTACCTGGGCCTCACACATCCTAGTACTAAGCAATACAAAGCTATCAGTTGCTCTGTTTGCCCACATCACCAGTGAGCACAGCTTTAAAAGGAGATTGTCAGTGTTCTCAGCACGCTTGGACTGGTTATGCCCATAGAGGTCTCCAAGAAAATATGCTTCTAATTTAAAAGCTGTGTCAAATAAGTAAGTAGTAACCAAAATTGAGAATGGATATTGTGAGCTACATTCAACTGAGGCAACTGTCTTAGACCTTCCCTCGCTACAGGAACGACTAATCACACAACTATTTGTGAGACAGAGCACATCAGCCTCGTTCACATGAGTAAGCACGCACTGCTCACACATGTCACCCCCACAGGAGCAAACATGAATAATCATGGGAAAAAACACTCACCAATGTAGTACAGACTCAACCTACCTGCAGCGAAGCACGTGACAAAGTTCTGTTACCTTATCAGCTGTAGGCTGATTTTCTCTTTCATCTGAACTACCCCAGGTAAAAGGAGGGGACATCTGTGGCATTCAACTCTGTTGCATTCTGTGTTGTGCTGCCAGAGTGAGTACCTTCATACCAGCTGAGGACTGAGCAGAGCAAAGCACAGCTGTATCCTATTCCCAGGACACTCTCTGTCTTTTGCCTTATTTGGGGAATGGAGAGAACACCTGGTGAAGGAGGCAGATCCAGTAACTCTCATCCTTAGAGAATCTCCATTTTCAGTTAAATTCTCCACTAGAAATTGTCAGATGTTAGCTGAGAAAGGCCTTAGGAGAAAAAAAGAATCTGGCCTTATAAGTCTAGACTGAGAAAACAACTCTAGAAGCCATAGGGAGATTGTATAAGGGCCTTAGGAACAGCAAAATAATACATAAACATAATCAGAGTATTGCATCAAACTCCATTTTCCATTCATTGCAGAAATGCTAACTTGCACCAGCTAAGAATCAAGCCTTAGGCTTTTTCAAGAAAGGATCTTTTCTATGAACACCAGGAGCATCTGTAGAAGATAAATACTAAAATGCAATATTTTAATGGTAATTTGACTAAAGCTTAGAGGTATATTTCTTACTTTCCTATCATGAGAAAGTTCCCTATACACAATCATATTGCCACAATTATTTCTCAATGAGTAAAAAAAATCTTGGCTTGAAGCCCTGGTAATTATCAGTACCATGGGAAGTCATCATTGCCTTAAACATGTTCCCTACAACATAAGTATTTCCCTTATTTCAGGACCACAGGAAAACAAGACATATATAAATTAACTTAAAGCTAGTTGTGACTTCAGAAGCATTTTATAGTCTTTGCACCCACACTTGGCAAAATAAAGTTCAACTTCCAGGCGAACTTGTTCCCAGTGAGGCCACAGGACGCTGCACAGAAGCAACTCAGATGCGTTAGTAGTTGCCCAAAATGACAAACTGGTCTTGCTTTCAGTCCTCTTCATTCAGCTGGCATAATGATAAGACACTATTTTTCTCAATTAATATCCCATCCTGACACTGTTTGCCAGTCTTTGAAGGTCATAAGGCAGTCCTGTGTCAGCCTGACACCTTCCCACCTTCCCCATATTTCTTCTTCCTCCCTGGGGAAATTTATGTCCGCCTGTGTCCCCTGTCCACCTTTTGTGAGTATCAAGCCACAGCATACATTACATTTGGAAATGTTTTCTGACAATAAATTACCTTTGCAATGTCTTAGAGGCCTTATGCTCTCCTTCACTGACCTCGTGGCCCTTACATTCTGGAAACATTTCTCATTATCTGTCTTAACCTCCTGTACAATCCCTTTCATTCTCAGGCTTTGATTTCCTTACCACTTTTTTGCACTCTTAATTTCATTCTGTAATTTGTCCAGTCTTCTTCTTTCCCTGGTGTTTTATACCTTATGCTTGCTTACTTTCCACACACCCTTGTCTGTCTGTACCAATCATTTGAATTGCACACAGGCTTCTGCTGCCCATGGCATACGCAGCCCAGGCAAGCTCCCCCATCTCACCCATTTCTGTTACCCCCTTCCCTTTCATTTTAGTCTTCAAAAGCTGAAATTCAAGTACCATCCTCAGCAGCTGCATATTCCCCAAAACTTTAGCAACCCCCACCTCATCAGCCTCCCTTGCTTGGACTCTGAAGCCAGTGTGGAGCGATGTGAAGCAACTATCCAACATGATATCCAACAGTGCACTCATGTCAGTGCTAACCTGCACCAGTCATTCACCCTAGCCTTCAAACCCACCCCCCTCAGCCTAACACTGGAGGCAAAACGCTTTCCTTTCCTGGGTTTTGACACAAAAGTGTTTTTCCTTCTCATATTTCCCATTTGCCATTATAAATTGTAACACTGCTATGGGAGTGAGTTACACAAACGTTAATTCACTGTCCTTTGAAACTCAGAGGAAGTTCAGGCTCAGCTCAAGAAGTGGACAAAGCCTCCGACTATTTCACATTTTTACCCTTCCCAAGAAGATGTGGACTAAAGAAAAATGTTGAATTTGATACAGAGGAAAAAATAGGACAAAGTACTTCAATCTCAACATTAATAATGTTAGGGTTTTCCTACGGTACCTTTTAGATCAGTGGGGTAATACCGTTCCTATTGATTACAAGTAAAACTAATCCAATTCACATAAAAAATTAAATAATATATTTCCCTTTCTCCACTTACATTTCCCTAGAGGTGTTTTCCAGCAGAAAAAAATCTCTTCTACTGACTGAAGAGGGAAGCAGCCTGCAATTTGCTGTGGAGAAAGTTGGCTTCTGTCTGAACCAACATCCTTTCGGTAAACACCATGAAGCAGAAATTCCGCATTGCTCACACTTCCAAAACCTTGCAAAAAAGTGACCTTCCACTGGTTTTACCAACAGCAACAAGCTACTTGGTGTCCTGTCATGCTTAGACTGCTTCACTGCCTGAGCTCACTTTGAACACTGTCTTTTCACAGTCACTCTCAGAAAATGGGAATTTGAACAAAGTTGTGGAATTGGTTAGCTGGCAGGTAGCTAATGTATAACGTATGCCCACATTCAGATCAGATAAAAAAATTATTTTTCAAGTGATGTTGTTTTCAGTACTTGATCAGCCAAAGACATACCCTTCCTCTTCACGTCCTCGTCAAAATGTGACAATTTAGTCCTGTTAAATACTGGAGATGATGATCTCTTCTGACTACAGCTGGTGATCAGATTATGCCCTGAAGCATAATGACTGATAACACTTCTCCCTTTCATCCCAATTACTGGCCTTTCTGCAATGCACCTACCTCATTCTTCTGAGAAGCTACTGCAACAGGCAAAAAATATTAATTTCCGATCATACTCTGATAGCTAATCTGAATATATTTTATATTGATAATTACCGAATAGTGAATTATGCTGTAAAGATGACAGAGACTTTTCGGCAGAACTGCTGGGGAAAAAAAAAGCCAAAACCAACTATTTCCCCAAAATTGCAAAGATTATATTTTTCAATAAACAAAATGGACCTCTCTTAAGTGTAAAGTGCTGAGGTTTTAACATACTTGAATTGAAATGTTACCAAAATCAACAGCAGACACCTTTGGACACTGGAAACCAAAAATTTTCCACTGTTAAGAGAACTTAACTGTAAACTGTTTTACCCTTCAAGAAGCAGGAAAAAACCCTATAACAAAGAAAAATATTTTTTAAAAAAAAATGCAAAGCAGCTTCTGTTTTAAACTGGATTAGGAAAGAAGGAACAACCAGGGAATGAGTAATATTGTTGAGGTGTGAAAGCATTTCAAAGACAGAACACAGGAATTATCACAGTGTTTCAGACCCAGAATCTAGGAGGTAGAGAAGTACCCTGTGTGCCACACCGGATTAGATCTGAAGCTCATCTGCTTCCAGTAGCTTGAACCAATGAATCTCTAATAGCGGATCAGTGTTCAGCAGATCTCATGTCAGACATGACATATTTCATCTTAAATCTTTGTCTTTAGCTATTATATAATTTTTAGGAAATTCATTAGCCAAATAAGAACCTATTCTAATCTTTAATCTCACTGAATTAATGCTCTCAACACCATCCTGTTGCCATGTTCACTACACTTTATATGCTTTTTCCCTATATATTCTCTTGTTCTTTCTCTCATTCCTAGGGAAGATAAATTGAATCCTTTCATTCACTCTCATTAAAGGGTTCTTTCCAGTCTTTCATATCATCTCCACTGCCTTATCTGAAGACTAAACACCACTGAGGAACACCCCTGTGCTGAGGAGCAGCTCCTTCTGACCTTGTGTAGGACTTTTTAAAAACAGTGTTTCCCTTTCTTGGCTCAACAAACACACAGGTGGGTGTATATACTTTGCAAGAAAAAGCTGTTTAGGAAAAGAGGAGAGTACACAGCTAAAGAATTGCTATATTTGGCTTTTCTGTGGAAAGTGAACTCATAAATCCCAAGCAAACGAAGTGCCATTACTGACTGGTGGAAAGTGGCCTGCCATAACCTAGGGATAGCCCCAAGCGCAGGTGAGCAAAGACAGGATTCACACAGCCATGGGAAGGGATACCAGGCCATTTAATTATGAGCTAGTTCTTCCCATATAGATTTATTTGCCTTCACTTGCAGCATCTCTCACTGCCACTGTGCTGCCCAGTCCCACCTAAGCAAGCCAAAGCAACCCACCACATCTGGTTTTGTATAAACAGCACACTGTACCAACACAATAACGTTCTTTCCTTTAAACTTTGAAAGTAACAGTGCCGATTTGTGGCCCTCTTTCCTGAGGACATCCAAGAGATGTCCACTGTTCACACTGAAAATGAACTCTCCATTCCCTTTTACTTACTCAGCACAGTGTCAGTGCCTGGACATACTGCGATTAGCTCTCACCACTGAAGCTGGTTGCTTACACTTCCCCATCCATTTGCTCCCTGGCATGCCTGATCGCTCTCCCAGCCACGCTGCACACTGACATCAGCCCTGGTCAATAGTTTGGGGTTAATTTTTGGTTTTTTCTGTGTCTGGCCATTCTCAGCCAGCTGAGCTCCAAACCATTAATCTGTTCCACACCTGCTTCTCAACAGCCTTCAGTTAATAAAGCTTTTGCTTCTGACCCGGTTCAGTGGGGTGATCTAACAATGTAAAGATTTTTGCTACCAGGGCTGGTCCCTTGAGTCTGCATTTGACTGATCTTTTAGTAAAGTTTTTGATTTATGTAATAACCTATTTCCTTATCCTTCTGATCATGAGAACGTTAGGAAATCCTCCATTGCCAATTTACTCTCATTGCCTCTGGTTCTAAGATGTACACTTTAGCCACAGCCTTCCAGACCGTCTTTCGCCAGTTGTCACAAACTACCCATCTCTGCTCTTCCTGCCATCCCTCCCCTTGAATTTCCCTTCTTATTTACTAAACCTTCACTTTTGGTACAATAAGCAAACACTCAGATCAAACCGCTCTGCCCTAAGGATCACAGACAAGGAATTAAATATTGTATGTTCTTCATTCATCTTTAATATCATTACAAGTCTGTTAAAGGATTTGTGTCCATTGAACAAAAAAGCTAGAGGCATTACTGCAGCTGAATTCAGATTGCTAAATGTTTAACAAGGATGCTGACATTACAAAAGCTGGAGCCTCTGATCTCTCCTCTTGAAAGCTATTCAGGTTGGTTGCAGGGGAAAACTATGTCATGGGCACCTGGGCACCTGCATTTTATTCTGTCTCAGTAACCCCCTCTCAGAGGAAGTGAAGCCATAAGGTCCTGTCCCAGTAACAATGAAGAGAAACTAATGAAGAGCCAGTTTATAGCCTTTTCCCAATCCTGATGTCCTGTCTGTGCCTGGAGGGCAAGTATAAAACATGTTTTTCAGTGCTACAGAAGGAAGTACAAGTAATTAGTCCTCACCAGGCAATTCACACACGAGGTTAATCAGGCCCCTCACTGGTTTTAAAGCAGAGAGAACAAACAGCAGGCTGAGAGCTCAGTGAGATGAGGAGGTCAGCACAAGCATAGGGGGAGGCAAATGGGAGCCTGTGTACATCAGCAAAAAAGGGATCTGGCTGAATGTTTTTAGGGAGCCTACCCTGGCCCTTTCTCCCATCCATTATCCTGGCTCTATCAGCTCTGTGCTCTGTGAACAATCGCTGGAGGACCCGTTTAACCCACCAGTCACACGGCTGTGCAAAAGGGCTTGCTGCTCCACAGAAGTGTTCCCTCAAGGACCCAGAGAAGACATCACACAAACCTCTCTCCATCCCCAGACCTGGCAGCCCACTCCCCTTCTCCCACCCGTGGCAGGAGGTGGCACTTTGGTGTCTCCTGAGGTCGGATCGGTTGGCTGGAAGCAATGCCAGGTAACACGGCAGGGACAGTCCACATGGGGAAGTGTTATTTTTGTGTACAGAAGTATCAAAAGTACAGGTGTTTGACTTGGAATAGGTGCAGTTCCCTCTCAAGGTGGGAGGTTTTCCTCACTTTAATACTCCATGAAGGCTGAACATGGAGTTTTCTTTCTGAAACACTATTTTTATTCCTTCACCTCGCACACACAAAACCAAACTAGCTATGTAACGTGTTATGCTAATCAAGGATTTTGTAGTGAGTGGCAGAGGCTCTCATGGCAGTAATCTTTGCTTCAGGGCTCTGTATACGGAACAGGACACATGGCTGCGCCATGGGACACATCCACCAGTTCATTGCTGAGTTTGTCCACTGTTAAAGAAACCGGACTAGGAGCCCACTGGGCTCATTAAACTTCAGTAACTACCATAAGATACCAAAATTTCTTTGGTCTAAAGAACACAGCATCTTCTTAAATTAGTCATCTTGACTAACAGAAATGTAATCCTGAGTCAGAAACACCTAAAGTGCCTGTTACTGACTTTAAACTCTAGCCTCTGTTTCCAGGTTTTCCTGATTGCAGAGCAATCCCCCTCTACCACCATCGCTAGCTTTCTTTATCAAGCAGGTATACTAGCAGTATTGTAAAGATCCTGCTATATTATCTGAGGTCAGAAGAATTCACCCAGTGCTTATCTTCAAAAGCCATGGAGCTAGGACTTTGCTTTAAAAACACCCAGCTCTTAAAATACAAGGAGTAGTCAGTTGCTGTTCATGGGTTTGCTCAGATGGAGCAGCTCCCCAGCTTTATGAACACAGGATTCAGTGCCTGTCCCATGAAAACCACAGCAAGAGAGTATTACCTTCTACAGAAGAACCACACACAATAATTTTGAGCAAGTAAAAGATTTCTGCTCTGTTTCTACAGGTCATTCACAATGCTTTTCTTTAAACAAGTGCAACTCCACTTTGTATCAGACATTAACAACTGTATTTTTAAAGTACCATAGTGTTCAGTCTGTACTTACTTTACAACCTCAGCAAGTTTTCCTTATCACTGATGTATTTCCCTCAGTAATATGTTTTCACACTGACTTCTGACACTCGGAGTTTGAACACTGAGGTGTAAAATCGAGGTACATATTCTGTAATTGCATACAAATAATCCTTTCAAATTTCTCAGCAGCAAATACTATCCAGATGATTCCAAGGCTGGTGCGCACAGTCCTGCTAAGAAGCAGAGGAAGAAAACCTAATCTCAAACTTTTCTATATTCTGCCAAATGCAAGCTGAGATGTTTCCTCTCCCTCTTTCAGGTATTGTTCACATAGTATCAGGATTTTCCTCCCAATTTCTTTATTCATCCTGAATAGTATTTTACTCTCAACTAGTCCTATTGACTTCGGTAGTACTCCAGATAGGGTAAAGGATTTGTTGGTGGGGATCAGATTGCAAGGTCAGGGCCTCGGATTGTAAAATCTTCCTTGCCTGGCATTCCATTTTAAAGCACTGTGAGCAGTTACCACACTCTGGAGATGGATTGTCGGCATAACAATACCCATAGAGCTGGAAACATTCATAGTGCTTTTCAACAGTATGCCAGGCAAGGAAGATTTTCAGTCTATGGCCCTCACCCTGCAATCCAATCCCCACAAATAAACCCTCACCCCTGTATGAAGTATCACTGAAGTCAATGGGGCTTTAAACAGATGGAGACTATTTCCTGAGTGACACAGATGGAAAGACTGTGGGTTTAAGGCACAAAGGGGCTAAAATGTGACAAAGCAAGTTCTGCCCTGTGCTAGTGGCTTCTGGTTTCCAGAGCTAGAGGACTTTAAAAGCAAGCAAGCTGGTCAGAAGGGTTTTGAAAGTGACAGTAGAGAGAAATTGGAAGGTTAAATGGTTGGTGTCCTCCAGAAATTATCTGCATTATTGCCCACAATGCTCAAACACTCACATATCTCTGTTTTCTGCCTCAGTCCTTAGACTGGAGCTCACAGATACACCCCAGATCTGATCCTTTACTTGCTGTACAGCACTGCAATGCTGATTACTGCGCCCGTCCTCTAAGCTCCAACCCAGCAAAGAGCTTGTGCCCTTGTTGCTTTAAGCATGTGAATCTGTGCCATTGCCATTATTAGGTCTGTCAGAGTGTCTACAGTTTCACACGCACTTAAGTGCTTTCTTTGCTGGATGACTGCTCTTTGTTTCTGGGAGGTAGAGGAGATGCAGGCCTGGAAAAGCCAACCAACACAGGCCCGCCTCTCATTTGTCTCACTTTTATAACTTTGAAACTCTTCCTTCACTTTGGTAATAATGTAAAGTATCAACTAAAAATTGCAATGCATGCATTTCATTTGAGTTTTATTGCCTTAACAGACAGCATTAGATTACAAAAGAGGACATTTTTCTTCTCAGTTTTAGCTTATTCTTATGATTTATGGTTAGATACAGCAAGAGTTCATAAACTTCCCTGACCTGCTGACAGTTTTTACAGGCTCCTTGATTTATTTCCATCTCAAACTTAACAGCTTTCATGTGACTGATATTCCTAGAGTCCTGGCATGGCTGCAGCACAGCCTGTGAGAGCTCCTCTAATCTCCATGTTACTAATTTAAATGAAGTCTTGGTCTGTTGTTTAAAAAAGACATTCGTCATCTCACGGAGGTTTACAGATCCTCTTGTAATGTAATGTCAGACACTTCTGAGATATGAGTTTTATAAAGCCTCCCGATACTGAGTGTTGTAAGACACACCAAGGTCACTTCAATATGCCAAAGAAAAAAAACATTTGCAAAACAAGAGAAGAGGAATTCCTAAGAAACTGCATTGTACTGAGGACATTTAGCAATGATTTATACCATCTGTGAGTACATTTCAAAGATAAATCTGGTATTGGGGAGAAAAGGGGGGGGAGGATAAATTTGAATCCAGAAAAATCCACAGACATCCAGCCAACAGCTATGAGTTCCTGATAAAAAACAACTCACAGAGCAATATTCTCACAGTCATAGAGGTTGCAGCATCAACAGTTTCCCAGTGTGCTCCGAAGCTACTGTGCTAACTAAGGCTGCTCTTTCAGCAAAGATGCAGCTGGCATTCTGTTTTCATTGTACACTTTCCAAACAACAAAAAAAGAGATACATTTTGTAATAACAAAGACCAAACTAGTAAGAGAGAGAAAAGGGAAAGAGAGGGAGAGCGAGATAAGAAAAGTGGGTGTCTCTCTAAGCTCATATACTGCCCAGCTGAAGACAGAAAGATATTATTTCTGTCTCCAGAACATTTAGAAACTGGCAAAGGGTAAGTGACGTGAAGGCGTATGAAAGTGGAAAGAACCTAACTGTAAAACATCAGGTAGGTTTTGTTTGATATTGATGGGTACAGCAGAGAGAGAACAACACCCGTAAATATTCGTGGAGCTTTGGAGGTTCTCCAGTGAATATGCTTAGGCATTTGAGGTCAACTGTGATCAAGCCTTAGACTGACAGAAAATTGCTTTTGTAATATTTGTAGATCAGATAAGAAATGACAAGCAACACTAGGTTATGACACACTGGAGATATAAATACAGGTTGCCCAGATCATATGATTGATTGAGCCCTTTTATTTTTGCTGAAGAAATTTAGCTAGTGTTGCTGGCAACACACAGAGAGCACTAAATAAATGTTACATACAGTAGCTTGTCAGAATTTATAAAAGAGCAATCGACATTTGCTTTACTGTCAAAACATCAGCCTACGAGTTTCCTCTCGTTGGAAGGAGAATCTGGGAAAGAAAAGAATGCTATACAGCGTAATACCTTCAAATCACAAATGCCATGGTTAACTCTGAACCAGAAATGATAGCTACTCTCATGCAATGAATGAGTTCCGCGTGTCCTCAAACAAAACAACATACTTGCAAGTCTTATTGCAGCAAGCCACCAGCAGCAGTTGCTCTATAGCACAGAATATAGAGACAAATGTGGATTTATCACAGAGCTTCCTATTCTACAGTCCAAACACAGATACTTTCATTGCAGAGAGATGTGGAAAAACAGTATCACCAGGGCTGTGCAGTGCCTGCAACTATATTGCAGCAAAGTGGATTATTAAGAACACAATGGGACCTTTTGTCTAATTTCAGAGATTGCATACATATGATTACATACATAAAGATCTCATTCAAGATTACACTGAAGAAATTCTAAGATTTCTTTCCATTGCCCAAGCAACATAATAGAGTGATGTTGCACATGAAATAAAAACTCCCAACAGTTTATCTTTCTAGGACTACATGGTGTTTTCAATGTAAAAATCACATCCTCTATTGGCCTAAGGTTCATTTTACAGACCAGATCCATTGAATCAAAACAAAGACTGCAGTAAATCAGCTTTGTGGAACTATGCTGATTTTCCCTTGCTGGTCTATATCTCAAGAACCACCTTTCAGCCATTAGTATAGGAGGAAAAGTTTGTTAATAGCCTTACCCTGGGAGATGGGTATTATTCTACAGGGACTAAAAAAGAAGAAAAGCCCGGAATCCCATGAGCTACCTTTTCTCACTCTGATAAGGGCACAAAACACATCTGCAAGGACAGATCAACTGTCAGCAGAACTACTTCCCTGCTGAATTTAAACACATTGCTCATTCTTAATTAACGTGTTGCTAAAGTACTTTCTTAACTATGTGTATATCTGTGTCTTCTTAGAAGGGTCTCTTACAAGGAAACCTCCCTCTCTCCCTGAGCGGTAAACCCACCTGTGCCACGCCTCTGGAGAACAGGGAGTTCAATGGATCTCTGGCATCCATCAATGAGACTTGTAAACCCACTGAAGATGCATCTGCACAGACATCTCTTTCTTCCCTTCTTCCCACGGGCTAGCCAGGAGTCAACAGACTGTGCAACAGGTCAAGGACAACTACTTTCTCATTCTTTGTTTCTTTCCTAGCTTCATCTCACATTAATCTACTTCTGTCTGTTTTGAAATGAGTAATATCTGCATTTTTGGTCACGTAGAGTAAATGCTGTCTCTGGCTGGAAAGGTATCCATACACTCCCTTAGAAAGACTTGAGGTCATAAAATCAGTAGCATATTCTGCTACCTCTGTGCTAGCCCTCTTTTCTATGTTTTTTATTACTTCTTAGAGAAAAAGGGGATTTGGCAATAACTTAGTACTTTATTGAGAAAACATGTTAATGCCTCTCTTTTAACTGTAGAAACATCAACAATCACAATACCTGAGTTTCAGTAGAAGCTTGTCTTCCTGTTATTTCCACTAGCTCCAAGGTAAAAAAAGTGTATATTTGGAGCACATTCCAGGCCAGAGAGCATTACAGCAACTTAAAACTAGACAATCTCTTCCAAACACTCTGAGTTACATTATGAACAGCTTCCACGTATTTCACTAAAGCAAAATACATCTATCTCTGGGGCGGTGCCTAATGTCACTCAGCTTCTTCCTTTACTGTATGGAGTGTGCATGTGTCAATCTGTGTGCAATCTCTTCTATCGTGGCTAAGAATTGGTACCCATCTCCCAGATTCCATATCCTTCTAATGGGAAAGGTCAACAGACTGGTGGTAAGAGGCAAGGCATGAAATAGAGCTGAGAACGAAACAAAAGAGGGAGAAGAGAGAAAAGAAAGAATTTCAATACCATGCACTAAATACCCAGATGTTAATAAAAAAATCCTCAATGATTACTTGACAGGGTCTCACAGAAGGAAAGCTTGGGGGGAAAAAAAGATCTCTCCATTGTGCAGTGTTTTTCTTTGTAATTCAATTGTATCCTCTATATCAGCCTTTCATCTTCCCAACAGCTAACTCAGGGCATATTTACAATAAAAATAGAAGCTGGATTTGTTACAATTTGTTGAGACTGCAATTGAGATTTCCAATTAAAGGTGGTGGTATTTCTTCTGTCTGTACAGTTTTTACTTGGCTACCGAATGTAATCTAACTAACCCTTTAGAATAGCCTTAAAAAAATCACAAACACTGGTCTCCTTGAGAACCCACAAAGGATGAAAGAGGAGAGTTTCTGCTTTGTTGTCTAAGGTTTACTCAGTAAAAGGTAGAGAATGTGAGACTTCACTAGTTGTATACTGATTGTACGGCTTTATTTCCCAGAACAAAGTCACTGTTCCTTCAAAGAACACTACCAGTAACAGAGGAAAATCATTTTAATATTTGACATCCACAATATTTAACACTGTGGCTGGATTTTGTTCAAGCAAAAGGAATTTATCCATGCCAATTAAATAATTCATTGCATAGTTCAAAAGACCCTGATAAGAGTTACACCATGAACCATACTGCTTTTCTTTTCCTGCTTTAATTACAAATTCGTAGTTAAAGCACATGACAGAGTTTCAGGGCTGGGTTCCACTTCCCGCTCTGTGATGGGTTATTGGGGGCAATTTCCTTCATCTCAGCCTTCCTGGGCCACATCCTTTGCTGGTGTAAATCAGCAGAGGTCCACCACCTGGAAAGGCACTCTGCTGATTTGCACGAGCTGTGAATTTGACCTCTTGACCAAGAAAAAAACTGGAATGGAAATGTATTTCCTATGTCAAAAGAGTTACTTGTTGATGTTGGTTAAGACATTTAAGAAGTTTCATTTTTTTTAACAAATGAGACCAGTATCTAACTTCAAAGATAGGCATACAAAGGGGATGCAGTTGAGTGTTTTAGAGCCTTTAGAATGACTAAATTGTGTACTACATTTAACTGATAATCAACATAGAGAAACACATTCTAGGAACAGGATATCCAATTACACTGTAGAATTTTCTTTCCATTTTCTTCCTTATATTTGATTGAATATTTTCACTCTTTCGGACCAACAGAAACAGAAATGCCTAGATCAGCTCTGAAAACGATGTCTTGCTGCTTTTGCTATGGCTGCTCCTATTCATCAAGTGTTCTAACTAACATAGGGAAAATGGCTATTTCTTACTGATGGGGCTATAGTATGAGTAACTGAACTTCAAAGATGCCGGGCCAGATTGGATAGCAAACATCAAAAGCTTTTGACTCGTGCTGAGTAAACTTTGTATTCTGACACACAAGTTCTTATCTGTTCTGTTCCAGACTTGAGAGAGAGAGGGGCTGAATCTAACCAAATCACATTGTTTTTCCTTACAGCTGCCAACTTGGAAAAATATCAGGGCACAAAGGAACCATTAAAAACAAAACAAAAAAAGACATGTTTTTGTTAGTTCCTAAGCAACACAATATTGCCAAGATGGTGGCTCCTATGAAAATTAGAAAATATTAGTTACACATCACACTGTTATTTATTTATACTGCTGTGAAGCATTTTTTTTTCCCTTCTTGCAAAATGGGAGATATTATGGAAAATCTGTTCTTTTGAGCAGGGTGTTTACACCACAACCGTTATGTATGTTTTTGTCAGCAGCTTATTCCATTTGTTAATTCCCATTTCTATCTTAACATTTATTTTGCTAGTTACTGTGTTGAAAAAAAATAGAGAGAGAGAGGTGGGGGGTGGAGGCGGGGAGAAAGAGGAGAGGAAAGGAGAGGGAAAAGGAGAGGGAAAAGGAGAGGGAAAAGGCAAGGCAAGGGAAAAGGCAAGGGAAAAGGCAAGGCAAGGGAAAAGGCAAGGCAAGGGAAAAGGCAAGGCAAGGCAAGGCAAGGAAAAAGAAAGGAAAGGAAGGGAAAAGGAAAGGAAAGGAAAGGAAAAGGAAAGGAAAAGGAAAGGAAAGGAAAGGAAAGGAAAGGAAAGGAAAGGAAAGGAAAGGAAAGGAAAGGAAAGGAAAGGAAAGGAAAGGAAAGGAAAGGAAAGGAAAGGAAAGGAGAAAGGAAAGGAAAGGAAAGGAAAGGAAAGGAAAGGAAAGGAAAGGAAAGGAAAGGAAAGGAAAGGAAAGGAAAGGAAAGGAAAGGAAAGGAAAGGAAAGGAAAGGAAGGAGAGGAAAGGAAAGGAAAGGAAAGGAAAGGAAGGGAAAGGGAAGGGAAGGGAAAGAAAGGACGGAGAAGAAGAAAGAGAAGAAAGAAATTTAAAAACTTTACATCTACAAAAATTAATCCTGTTGTTGAGATTGTCAGTCATTTAATTAAATTGGAAATCCTGTCCCATTACTGTTAATTACACAATTTAAGAATAACTTTAAAACCTCAGCCTGCTTGTTCATAGCACTCTAGGGCAGTGTGGGACACAGGGAAACTTGTGTGTTTTACTCCATCTTCATTATTCAGCCACAATGCATCTACCACACAGATCCTCCCACTCATAACAAAGCTTTGATTACACTGAAGATGCTCCATTCTGGTGAAGGATTGAAATTACAGTAAGGTGACAAGGAAGTTTAATAGCTCCTGGGAAATGTAATTGCAACATCTGCCCTGGAATCAAATGGCTAGCTCTTACATTTTGTAGAGTTTTTACTCAAGAATTCAGCCTTTGAACCTAGGAAGTCTGGCTGTTTACCTTAGAAGGTGGAAGTCATATACATCATTTCAGCATTTTGATGGAAAACTTTAAAACACAGTTGTGAATGAATGGATAGTAAAGTACCATTTCTGGTCACCATGGAGCACTTTGTTTCCATTAATACTCTAATATAGTTGCAGCACACACAGCCTTTCCATACAACTGAAAGGTAACCTATCAGAGACAGAGGAGAGACAAGAGAAAATGGAAGCTTCTCTTATCAAAAAGTTTTAAATTCCTGATCAAGACTTCACCGATCTTCTGAGACACTGCAGTTTACCACACCAAACCCTCACCTTTGAAATAGGCTGAGGAGAAACTGCTCCAAGGATAAATTCTAACAGAAACACAGGAATCTGAGCAGACATGAATACAAACACATTTGAAAGTTTCAGCTGCACTTACTATGAGTTGGGTAAACGTGGAAAGAGACCTTTTAAAAAGCATAAAGCACCATTAGTGCACCCAGACAATGCAGAACACAAGACTATAGTTTTTTCAAGGAAGCCACTGCAGCCTACAGAGTCAAACTTCTTTCAAAGACATACTTGCAGGACTTGCCAGAAATCCTCCAGCAGTAATTATGGCACAAGGTGAAAAAATGGTTACTGTGTGGAGCTCAGGCAGCACTGCACGGCAGCCACCAGCGATGCAAAGCAGAAGGGGACAGTGCCGCCACTAAAGTCACCACGGGGACTGCAGCCTTATGGACTGACAAAACTGCTGTACTAAGAGAGAAGGGCCATATTTTTACCTTTCTTCTCATTTATCAGCAGGGGATAAATTCTGTCTTCTGCATCAGAGTATGAGCAGCATCCCTTGGAATAGTCTTGTCTTCCAAAGTTATAAGGCTCATTCAGCAGGAATGTTTAAAAACCTGGGTTTGAAAGTGAATATGGCTGAGGAAGGACATAAAGAGCAAACAGCTCATTCATAATCAGTGTTTGACATGAAGAGATGTTGCTGTTTTACAATTTGCTGTAAATTCACTTCCAGCGCACTCCTGTTCTTGTGCTTCATGTCCTGCCAGCAGGCATACTTCAATGATTGAATTAATCGAATGTAACAATATAAAGAATTTTAGATTTCATTCAGATTTAGGGTAATATTCAACCCCAGCGATAGACTGGAAGTTTAACAAACAGTGTGAATAGACCCACAATAAGGCTCTTGGACAACTAGGATACAGTTTTGTTATCTCGAATCTGGGTTCTTCACCCTGTGTGAGAGCCCATCCACACACAGAGCCGAAATATTAGTTTTATTGCATGTCTGCACAGAGTTGGGTGCTAGGTGGTAAATCCACAAAGCTAGCACACCTCTTAACACACGGGAAAAAATTTATAGGCTTGGAACAAATCTCCCTGTAAAGGTACAGTATTCTCTTTCTTCACTGTGCTTGTTCTAAGGGGAGGGGGCTTTGTTAGTAGGGGGCTTTCTTTGCTTGAGAGTGGATCTTTTAGTATGCTAATTAGGATAGTTCACAGATAGTTCAAGAAATTTTTTGTTTGGGTCTCATTAACCATTTGGTTCTCCTTGAGCTTATCTTGTTATTTCTTAGCTTGATGTATTTACGGTGTCTATTCCTTCTCCCAAGGCCATGTCTTGTTAATTATTTTTAAGGGTTAATTAACATCCTCTGTTTTTCAATTCTTTTGTCCTCTTATTTTTCACTATAAATATTTACGTATTTCTTTAAAGTAAACAGTTATTGTATCAGTTTCATGTGGACTTTCAACAGCTATCCACAAAATTAATACAAAGCTCTGTTTTCAACATTTACTAGCTTGTTGCACAGAAGGCTTCTTTTGGCTTCAGTACTACTTAGGTATTTAGGAAGATCTGAGTTTGATTCACTGATCTAATTGAGATTTTCTTGTGACTTTTGGAAGCTGATGTTTCTAGGCTTCTGTCCCCTGCCCATGTAACAAGGGTACTAATCTTTTGATTTTCTTATTGGGGTATCAAGAAAATTAATACGGGTAAAGAGCAGGAGATGCAATAATAATAGTACTAGAATAACAAAAAGCATTTGAGACAAATTTTCACATACAGCTACCCAGTTAAGGACCAATTTTAATCTCACTTCTGTATAACCATCTACTTTAGATGACAAATGTAAATCTATTCATTTTTGCAGTGCTCGTGTTCCTTTACTTGCCTTGGACATAGAAAAGCATGATTGTACATACCCAGTAAAGAAAAAAACTTGCAAAAAGAGAGAAAATACATTTCTTAAGGAAATAAAAAATAATTGAAAATATAAAAAAAGTAACCCATGAAAACAGCCAAGATTCAATCTAATTTTAAATATTTTCTTGAGCTATATGGCTTTTGTAATTTAGTGGAGAATCACTTGAAACCATTCAAAGATACAACCTTACACCTCACTCTGCTCTAAGATTTTTTGTGGAGATGACAGGCAAGATGCTAAATGCTGCATATGAAAGTTGCAGATTTTTTCAAGTAAAATAACAAAGCTCAGAGTAATCCAGGCAAGAAAGGCTGCAGATGTATTTCAAGAGCCGTTAGCAACACTTGAGTAATCAAGAAGGACACTAAATCTGCCCTCCTTGGCCGTAGTTATAATGTGCCCTATTGGCACAAGCCCAGTTCTCTGAGCTAAACAAAACCATTTCCAAGTGAGGCTGCAGATTCAGCTTTCCCCTCTGCTGCTGAACTGCATGGAGAATCTGTAATGGGGTACAGAGCTGGGTTCTCTTAAGCCTTCTGTCAAGAAAAGTACTGTTGGATTTCTGCAGAGACAAGAGAAATTGTCTCAGGAATTTTTCTGAGACTCCTTAAGTTGACCTTTGATGGTGCTTCCCTCCCCAACCCTGCTAACCACTCTGAATGTTATCACTGACATAAATTTTAAGCTATGCAGGTATTCCAAGGTAGAATATAGGACTCCTACAGACATCTTGTAGGAATATGAGCAATACTTGCCTTAAGAGAACATTTGGAGGACTATAAGACAAGTATCACATCTTGAATTTTCTTCCCACATGTACTCTTTAACTAGTAAATTTGAACACATTTTGAGTCTTCACTGCTTTTGTGGCAAAAATACTCATGTCTAGTTGAATGATGAATTTGCAAGCTCCCAAAATGACCTGACATGAACAAACAATCTTTTTCCCTGCAGTTTGCACAGATACCTGCTTTATGGAGCTCTTAGGACTAAGGTAAAAATCATCAAGAGAGAATAAATATTTAACTTGGGCTGCAAGGGGAGAGCATGTTAACACACCTCTGCATTTCTGGATTTTTCTTGGGACTCAAAGCAAAAGTGGCAAGAAACCAAAAGAAAACTGATTTCACACTATGCTCAGATTAACTACAAGTAAGGCGTGCCATAAATCACTCGTTACATATCTGTTTTATTGAACAAAGAAATTCAAGACAATATAAATCTGTACTTTTCAGCATATACTAAGGAAAGGTCTCCAAGCACCTCAACTCATGTGATAAATCTCATCTCACAGCTTGCTGTGAGGTTTACTGTGACACAGCCATGAGCCCCATATTGTAGGTGAGGAACTAGAGCATCCAAGAACAGCCACACTGAGTAGCACAGCAAAGGGATTTATGGCAGAGACATGATGTAACCCAAATTCCACTACCCCCAGTCTGTCCCTGAAATCCAACTTGGATTTCAGTTCATCTGAACTGAATCAATGAGGTTTTTTCTGATTCTTCTCACTATATATCTCAGTTTGGAGCAAAATAAAACAATAAGCAACCAGAATAAGATAACTCATATTTCTTAACTGCAAGGGGATATGTTTCTGCTATTTGGGTTGGGCACTTCCAGGTGTCCCCTGTACTCAGATTTTCCTCCCTGAAACCTCGGCCCATGCAATATCGCAGTGTCTGTGGAGAAGCATAACCCATCACTGCAAAGGTGATTCCTACTTAAAATACAAATACCAAAGTTCTTCTAACTCAGCTATCTGACAAAAGCCAGTTTTGTTATCCCAAATCCCAAAAGCCAGAGTCACCTGAAGACCGAGCCAAACAAAGCTTTGCTGCTTTGACCAGGCTTTGCCCCCACTGAGCTTGAACATGGACTTTGTGCCTTTGTTCTTTACATAGTGAGAGTTTTCCTCAGGTAGGGTTCTACCTTTTCTTTTGCCTTTTTACTTGAAAAACAGTCTACAGGAAAAATGATGCAGGGATATCACTTTTCATGCCATTGTTGACATGACATGTCTGACTGCCATCTTTTGTAAGGGCTTTGGGAAAGAACTATCACCTAAGCCAGCTCTGACCTACAGCCATGCCATGCTCTTCTCCCACTGGAAGGTGTGACAGTACACTACAAACACGGCCTCAGCCTTTGCAGCACACCAGTGAGCCAGGCAAGGTTTCCATATTTTTAGAAGAAGCAACAGGCTCCCCGGTTGACCCAGACTCCTCAGATGAGCAGGGCCATCAGTGGGTGAGTTCACACCCAGCTAGGGTTCAGGGTGTCTTTGGAAAGGACACCTGCCTCAAATCTGGTGTTACACATCTTTTTTCTTCTACACTGACTACGGCCCAAGAACAACGGTGTGAGCAGGTGCTGCTTGGTGAACGGGGGGGTGTGAAAGGGGACACACACAGGCACTGGCATGTGCAAATGTGGCATCTCTTGTGAACCCTCAGTACTGTTTCATTACCTGAACTCTTTTATTTAACAAACATCTGCCAACTCGTGCACTCCTGACAGAATATACCACTGATGTTCCTTTTGTAATCCTTTCATAACATATGTAAACAGGTGGAAGAAAAATCTTGCCGTTATCATCTTTGATTTTATGAGTAGCTGGGGCTGTTTAAACTATAGATTAACTTTTACGGGCCCATCTCTCTCTCCACCTACCCACCACCACCTCCCAATGTTTGAATAGCCAACTTTCCTGTGTAGGTGTGTCAGATAAAGATCATTTTAGTATATTTTTAAAAGGGAGGGAGTCCTGTTTCACTGAAACTAAAATCATAACATTCATTTCATGTCCCCGTATGTGCTTTGTCACCCCTCCTCCCAGCAGCTGTGGGTGAGTGTATACTCTCTGGGCCAAGTTCCCAGTAATGTCATAGATCTCCTGTGTGCTCTCATGATTGCAATGTTGGGGGTGGAGCCTTTCAGCAAATTTAAGTAAATTAGTCTTTTCTTGCTTTTTCTATGTCAATACATTTTCCAAAGCCACACTTCTTATGCCATAGAGACCAGGTTGTGAATATATTGTCTAGCTCAAATGTGAATTACATGTCCAGGATATCCTTCTACTGCACCCAACGGTGCACCTGAGAATGGCGAAGGGTGTCTGCAACAGCAATTCTTCCAAGTGGTGGTGTGAGAACACTACACATCCAGGTCTGCAAATTGGATTGATAGCCAAGCACATCACAAATCAGGTGCAACCCATGTGTGCTGTTTCTACAGCCTCACAGCTCACAGAATGTATTATTCCTCCACCTCAGCTGACTAAGATGCTTTTGTTTCATTCCTGGATGAAAATCAGTTGTGATTGAAAGTGAAAGAAATACCATACTTTCCCTGACTGCTTATTTTTCAGTTGCATCATGATCTATTTGAATTGTCTTCCTTCTATGATTGCTCAAAGAACTAAGTGCAAAGACACATAGTAGTTATTCTGTTTAAGAGATCATCTGTAGTCATCTTCTCTCACACTTCTGTATACAACAAGCAGAGCACGTACTTCCAGGCTTTCACTTTAGGTGATGTAAACCAGCCACAATAAGAGTACAATATGCACAGTTTGAAGTGCTAAAGTCCTAGTCTCCTGCTTCTTTTCCCACATAGTCTTCCTCCTTTAAATACCTATTCTTTCTCTTGGAACATCATTCCACCTTAATCTGCAACCTTTGCTTTCTGGTTCTGAACAACTCCTACCTCCACAATCCCTTTGTGCAACCAACTCTTACCCTCAGCAACTGAAAGAAGCCTTAAAATCTGCTAGCCCCATCTCTGCTTGCTAACCCCTTTTTTTTCCCCATTATGCTGCTCTTTCAGCTCTAGTCAGTCCTGCCATTTCCATGATCAGTTCCCAAGAGGACCTCAAATGAGGTCCCAGCTGAGACATATACTATTCTTTTCCTGGTCACATCATAATAAGTTTCATGTACTCTCCCAGGCTTTGAAGGTTCAAAGCGTTTTCTATTACTCATTAAAAGTGAAGTCAGAGGCTGATGTAGCTGTGCTAGGTTTGGATAAAGGACCTAGGTGTGCTGAAAGCAGACAGAAGGAAGTGCTTGAACAAACATTTCTTAGTTCAGGAAAAGATCTGGCCAGTCCCACTGAAAACATAGAAGCAAGTTTCATTTTCCCCACAAATTTCCTGCAATCTATTTTTTTTTTTTTAAATCAAGATATTTACAGTGTCTGTTCTGTGCTTGGATTAAAAAAGTTAAACTATCAACATAAGCACTTGTGAAGAAAAGCCAGTCCACAGACACTACCGAGAGATGGTTTTTTACATCAACCTTTTCTAAAGTGCTTGCAGCCACACAGAACATCTGAAGTGTTTGAACTTGTGCAATTAGAACAAGTTGTCAGGGACACAAAAAGCTTTTCAGAAGAGCACAGAAGCTGCCTGTATGTTATCTACCAGTGTCATATACCTTCAGCCTAGGAATCATCAGAGCCTAGGCAGCAGGGAACGAAATAAAAATCTTCTACGCCAACCATATTTCAGCAAGCTGCGATTTTTTTCTCTAATAAACCCTCTTCCCTGCAGCTTTTCCTTCTGTCTCTAAGTTCTTCTTTTTTTGCTCTCTGCCCTCTGTACTTTTTCTATTTTTCCCCCATTTCTTTGCCTTGTCCCTCCTCTCCTCTTATTTCTTTTCCTCTTTCTTTCTCTGCTCCTCACCAGTGTACGTTCTCTCCATATCCCAGTCCCTCCTCAGCCCCAGTTCTTTGATTTTCTTCTTCTTTCTTTCTTGGCTCTTCCCTATTCTTCTCTCTCTCCTTTCCTCTTTGACCTGAATTGGATTGTTGCAGGTCTCTGTGCCAAGTCAAGAAGCCCTCACTTCCAGCCTCATTCCAGTACACAAACCTCTTTCCTATCACAGAAACCACGCGCTTTTCCAAAATTTATAATTAGATTTTTTAAGGAAAAGTGCAAGACAAAAAGTTATCCTCCCGAATAAATATTCTCACTGATTCAGCACTTGGATCTAGAGCTTTGGTCCCATGCCCTGTGAAAACTGGGTCCAGTTGTGACAGTCAGATGAATTTTCCCAGATTTTGGCAATGGCTGGTGGCTGGCAAAACCTCGTGGATGGCAGACTTCCGGTTCTGGATTTCACACCCTGGCTTTGTTCTGAATCTGAGCAAAATGTCCAAATTTTGAAATACTACATAAAAAATTCACTTTGACGCATGACATTTAAGTTAGAGTATATAGCAAGGAAAATAAAAACAAGATTTATTTCAAAATAGAATTGGAAATGCATCCTTCCTTCCTAAATGCTGAAACGGGATGTTCTCCCTAGATTTTCATCTGCACAAAACTTTCATTAGTTCCAGGGGATTTTTCAAAGTGCTTTTTAAAAAGGGAGGAAGAAACTCTGACAGGTTGGAGATCTTGGAGAAACGGGGCTAAGATTTTAAATGCCTTGCATATATGTTGTGCCTGGGTACACACTGTTGTTCTGCAACACATCATGACAAACAGGATCAAGTATCACCTTAGCCTTGGCATTCTGTAGACATAACTGAGCTAGCTTTAAATTAGCTAATGTGACCTCTACTAGTATCACAGTGAGGGTAAAATTATGCTCCCCACGAACCTAAGGAAACGGGAAGATAGTTTGTCCAAAACAAGCCCTCTTGTGTCTTGCCTTCACAGTTTACAGGTAATATAGGTTTGGTTGCAACAGCTGGAGTCACTGGGTTGATATCTAGAGGGCCCAAGCTGCTGGGATGAACCATTGCACCCTGTGCTCTCGCTATCCCTAGCCAGCCTGACCAACATAGATGGGATGGCAGCTGCCATTTGCTGTCAGCAGGAGCTGTGTGTAAGCAGGAGCTGTGTGTAAGCAGGAGCTGTGTGTAAGTAAGCACTACGTTTCATCCTGGTCTGAGCAAATATCCCTGCCTAACCAGAGCTGTGCTGCCTTTACGTCGCAGCAGTCCTGGGACCTGAAGGGTTGTGCCGGTAGCAGGAACTCTCCTGTGTGCAGCCTGGGGCTGTGACCTGGGACGGTGCTAAACTTAGCCCTGGTTCTTGTTCAGGGGCGGCTGAAAGGACCAAGCTGCTACATGGACATTTTGAGGCAAGGGTTCAGTTTCAGCCGGTTTGAATCTAGAAGGCCCATCAAGCAAGCACAAGTACAGCTCGCCCTTTTTCATGGGGACATGTGTTCCCACACACGCCTATCTAAGCACCAAATGACCATATAAATTTACATATCAACCGCTGACCATGATGGACAGAACAGTTACAGCATCTTCATATGCTTCTGCAGTGGAGCTTGAGGCTCAGACTTCTCCAGAAGTCTGTCATCAGTTGACCTGTTTATAGGGGGTGACGTAGCCAGAAAGTTAGAGGCAGACTGATACGAATACAGAGTCAAAATCATGTATGACATGACACCTGAATGTGTCCAGCATTCACTATGCCCACTCAAAGATAGCAGGGCTGCTTCGACTCCCAAAATCACTTGCCAGTGACTCCGCACATTACAGGATTCTTCCTTCCTTTTCCCATGGTCCACCTCTAAATGGCCCTGACATTTTTTTGAGTTTTGAAACGTACTCTGAAGTTCCATTGTATTAGATTTTTATAGAACAAGGAAAAGAAGCAGTAGAGATACTTCAACAGACATCTCTCAAAGAATCCACTGAAGAATGGCTGGAAGGAAAATACAGTTTGGAGTGGAAAAAGATGGAAGTTGACAGAGTCAGGACAGAGACGATCAGGACAGTGGATGTGGAGGGAGTACAGAAAGATCTGGTTCACAGGAGAAGCCATGGAAATGTGGTCCTTACTCACTGAGCAAATCTGTCAAAGGGGCTGGCTACAAATTCTGGCCAGACCTTAGACTGTGACCAACTCATTCCTACAAACCTCCTCATGTACCCACAAGACACTCTACTGCTGAGTCAAGAGCAGTTCATAGACTTTCACTGATAGATTCTGAGACATGTGCACTCAACGTGGATGTTTTGCAGAGACTGCAAGGTAGGGGTGCCTTCCCTGATCTAGTGCACATCACCGTCAGAAGAAAAAGAGTTCAGAAAGTACCAAAGGCACAAGAATCTTGGTGACTGTTTTAAATACATCAGTCTCACAATACCTTAAAAGGAGGGTATTTCTCATTTTACAGATTATGAAACAGAGGCACCAAGGGACCAAGTGAGTTGACTAAAAGTGAGTGAGCAAAAATGGGGACTGAAATGGCCTTCACTGATTTCCAGCCCACTGATTTCCAGCCTAGGCAGCCAGAGGGAACTAGCTTGAATACAGATATTGTAAATGATGCTGAGGGATGAGATGACACCATTTGAAAAGGTTTTTCCCTAATTTGCATAATAATAAATGCATGTATAAGTGGAATTAACTAGCAGGTATTTTTTTCATCTGTTTGTTTTAATTATTTCAAACTGTAGTGTTTGTAAATGTGATCGACACTAAACCTTTATTTAGACTGTGTTTTGAATAAATTTATCGACATTAAAATTAGTCACCATAACCTATAAATCACAGGATGGGTCTGGTTATGAATGTTACAAGTGCTATATTAAGCTTCCAAACAGAATTAATTTCTTGCTTTAGGAGACCTTGAGAAGTTGTGTATTTAACGCAGAATATGATACACAACTTGGAACAGTTTTTTCAATAGCTTTAATTTCCGAGAATTAGATTTTCTTATTGCAGCTAGTTTAAGGACATGCTGGGAGACAGAGAACCATAAGTTAAATTCCCAATATTGCATATGTGAACTCTGCCACAGTAAGGGAGATTATCAGCAGTACAACTGAAAATTTGGCATCTAACTCCTTTCAGCTGTCACTGGGAGTTGGATACCTTTTTTTGTTGTGGTGGTTTTTGAGCGTATAAAAAAAGCCTGTATGTAATTATGTATCTTTATGGAAAGGACAGAGCATGATTTCTAAATACCTACTAACTCATACAGTATTGAAAATCCATAGGATATCAATTATTCCAGAGGGAGTTTTATTATTTTTTTCTTCTGTGATTCTACTTCTGATCAAGACCAAAAATCAAGAAGATGTTCTCCTAAGATTATAGTTTTCTATATTGATCCTGCCTTTGTTATCTCAATGGCTTATTTGTTAGACAGAAAAGGTATGACTAGGCATATATCATCGTAGAATACAGGAAGATTCACTGAGATTGATGCATAAGCAAAGGACAAGCATGTCAACGAATCCAGCTGTCCGAAAGTCAGGGCTAATGTTAACCAAGAAGCACATTACTGTGATTCAACGAGAATGTTCTTTTATTTATTTAACTTTCCCATTTTCATTTTTATTTGGGTAAGATAATTGCCTGTGATAAGCTCTCTCTGTGTAGGTCGGAAGCATGCAGAAAGCCAGCCTTTAGACTGGAATATTTACGTTAAGCCTAAGCATTAATGATGTATAATGGCCAGACCATATTTGCATATTGAAATGATCTCAATTAAAATCCTTTATCAGATGACTTCAAAGAAAGAACCTCTCAAACTGCAATACATTTTTCCATGAAACACAGCCTATTAGGGATGTAATGTGTTTATCTGCATTTTTAAAGACAGTAATTTTAGTGTTGATTTCATAAGTAAAAAAAGATACATTTCTTTCCTTAGGCTCTATACCAATTCTTTTGTCTTTCTTTATAATGCACTTACTGAGCCTTGAACTTCTTTGAAGGACAGAAACATAAAACAGTCCACAGAACTTGAACTAAATAATGCCTTGCCCTTCAATATTGTCTCTCATCCCAAGAATCTAAGTACATTATGAAGATTTACAATGCCTAAAAGAGATAAGAAACTTACAGGGTTCTCTTCACCCACCACTGGAAGACAATCATCTCTGAGTAGGCACAGAAAAACTTTTTATGGCACTGAGGAACAGAATGTAAGTGGACAGTCCTTGCAAGAAGCAATGAAGTAACCTATGTAAAGCCAGTAAATGCTCAAAAAAAACCCACAAAAACCATAATTCAACAGTTTATCTTTTCCATTTCTTGATACATTTCCATTAATTGTAAAAAATCTCCAGCCACATGCAAATTTCTAGAAAATGCATTTAAAATCATATGTTTTAAAAGGCTTTATGTACTTTTAAAAGGGATGATTCTAATAATTTTTCTAAGGAATTTCAGTTATTTTCACAAGATTTAAAAAGACTGGTTTGTTAAAATAAAGACAGTAGCTGGAAAACACAGTATTTCATTTATTAACAGAAAGGCCTAAAGGTAATGAACGAATAAATGGAGGAACAATATGCCATTTAATGTATTAGAGTCAAAGTTAACACATACTAACCATTGGAACACTGGGTTCTGATAACAGATTATTTTCTGTCTTCTAGCTGGGATCTGCCATTGAAAACCTGTGTGGCAAGCATTTTAATGATATTTGATTCTTAATTGTTTTCTAAAGCCACGTGAGTTTTTACCAGCTAGGTCCTGGATAAGAACCGTGCGCTCATAAAAATAACCATAAGTTCCAAAGATATAAAAATTTCAGCATAAAGATTTTTCATCCAGAATTTCTCAAGGGAACTAGTGCCACCTGCAACTCAGACATCCAGCAAGAGGGAAAGAATGATACAGTACAGTGATTTGAGCAAACTGCCACCCACTGCAAATAAAAAACAGCTAAAGAAGAGGCTCTATTTTGTCAAATCTAATACAACATTTTCTCACGTTGTAAGGAGTGACAATCCTGAAGTCACCTATTAGGGATAAACTCCCTCAAATTATCTCACATATATCACAAGATGCAGTGTACACAGGGAAGCAGCTGCCACATATCAGCTGCTCTGGGATAATTACCAGTGTATATTCTCACGGTAACAGTGAGGACACTTCCTCATCTTTCAATTCAGAGTAAACCACCTCACATTTGTGGCAAGGTAAGAGTATAGAGAGCCTAGTTACCACATAGCCACTGATTTACAATAGCTTGCTCCCTTGTGTATGTACTCTTGCTCCTCAGCAAATACAGAGTAAGTTGAATTAGCTCACCTTGAACTTAAAACGTTTCCATTATTTGAAATCATTTGTTATCTCTTATGCCAAGGGTCTTTCACTAAACAAGAAAATGAAAGCTATTAAATCATTTGTTGTGACAAGAAAGTGCAGGCAAGAATTTGTTTTTAAGTTACGAGAGAGAAGGATTTGTAAGAATTTAAAAAAAAAAAAAAGAAAAATGTTAGTTTTAAAATACAAAGTCTTAGATGCTGCCTTATAGTGTTGTTATGGCACTATAGTCTTCAGCTAATGTTTAGACTATGAAATTTGAAATCATCAAGTCAAACTGAAAATCAGATGACAATATAATTGAATCAAACTGAAAACACCGGATGAGATTTATTGTAACTTCCCTCTTGAAACAAATGGGAGGATTTATGGGATCAGCCTTGATTTACCCATAGAAAAGGGTAAATGTGATCAACTTTGGTGAGTCTCTAGTCTAAAGTGTATTTATCCAAAGAATTTATTTTAACACTAAATAGCATTAATATACTATATATGCTATGATATATTTAGCACTGTTATTACCTAGTATTAGTGGGTAGCATTGGTACTTAGCATTTAGTACCAGTAGCATCTAGCTTTAGTATTGGTACTAGGTACTAACAGTACTAAATAGTAGCAATAGTACTAAGTGTTTGTACTAGTAGTACTAGTACTAGTGTTTGTACTAAGAGTACATTTATGTTACACAGCTGAACACACCAGAAGAGAATCAATAGTAGCCTGAAAACATTCACCATCAGAACCCTGCTGCTGAAACAGAACTAGACACCAGTGTCAGCGAATTGGGCAGGGGGGTGGGGGTGGGGCAGGGGCGGGGGGCAGTACAAATTGTCCGATATTTTCTAACACACATTCACAGCATTTCCAGTGTTCTCTTTAGAACTACTTTTTCTTACCCAGATAACAGCCTTCCATTATTAGTATTGGGCTAGCAAAAAATCCCTATCAGCTGAGGAAGAACACCAAGTTACCTGTATTTTGGCAGGTGCAACATTCCCCCCAGGAAATAAAAGCAGTAAGAAGGGCTACTGAAAGAAGAAATTCAAAGACATTTGCAGCAGAATAACAACATCCCATTTAGCTTAATGTTTTTCATTTTATTTGGAAGCTTGAAACACGTTACCATCATTCATGCTTTGCTGTAATTGGACAGAGAGATTAGAACACCTTTTTATATTAAATGCACATTTTCCTTTCAATAATATCCATGCTAAATGAGAAGAATACTATTCAGCCAGTCAGCTGGGTTTGGAGCAATGATCTATTTTACCCCTTATTTTTAAAGCTTTTTCTAATCTGTGGTTTTGAAGAAAAATGTGCATGAAGACTGTCAATATACACTGGCTTAGAAAGAAGAAGAAACAGAAGAGAAGCTCTTCAGAGGCTCCTGTAAGGAGAAGAAGCAATTACTGCCAAATAAGGTTTCTGAAAGTTTATCATTGAAAACAAGAGGTCACAAAGACTGACATTGGCAAGGGAAAGAGTGCAAAAAGCACTATGAGGAATTTAGACAGAGTATCCTTCTGCAAAGGACTGCCATTGCACAGAATAAAATGGTCTTTGCTGAAGTCAGTAATAGATGTAAACTGTGAACTGATGTTCAAGAGGGAGCTGAACATGTTTGGAGCAGGGAGTGAATGTAGCCATGCAGTCATAAGAGAGATAATTGTGCATAAGAAGGTGAGCTACCATAACTGGTGATTTGTATTTTCTGTTGCCAGAGGCAAGGGTTTGATGGACCGTGTGCTTTTCTCTGGGCTATTATTACTTGTATGTCTCTAAAAAGTGTCCTCTGCTATCACAGCAGCCACAATAACAAAATGTAAGTTAATAATATAATTTATCCTATAACCATCACTCATGTTTACTGTTCAATCACTTCTTTTTCCCTTCCCACTATACCTCCCTCCTATTTGCATTTGAAGGTTAAAATCTCAACAAAAGCTATTTAGTGTACAGGTTTTTTCAGCTCTCACTGTCCCAGTACTGCTCTTTTGCCACATGCAATAATACATACACACATACACAGAGACACGTATGCCCACTGTCTTGAGATCTTTCTCATCTTATCTCCCCTGTCTACCCAAAACTGTGGTGGAAATTACTGTGCAAGACAGGGCCATGAGTCTCTCCGTGTTTTGCCTCTAAAGGGGAATGCTTTTCAGATTCCTACTCAACCAACAGTTACCAAAACAATGAAATACAATCGGCAAAGCCTTGACCTGCTTCCGATGCTGTCATGGTTTAACCCCAGCCAGCAACTGAGTACCACGCAGCTGCTCGCTCGCTGCCCTCCCGTCCCATCCCCAGTGGGCTGGGGAGGAGAACTGGAAAAATGTAAAACTTGTGGGCTGAGATAAGAACAGTTTAATATTTGAAATACAGTAAAATACAATACTAATACCACTGCTGCTCATAATAATTGTAATGAAAAGGGAGATAAAAGAAAGAGAAATAAAGCTCAAGAGGGAAAAAAACCCACTGAGGCACAATACAATTGCTCACTACCCACTGACCAACGCTCAGCCAGCCCCTGAGCAGCGATTCTCCCCAAGCCCGGTCAGCTCCCCCGCTTTTATATACTGGGCCTGATGTTCTATGGTATGGAATACAGCTCTGGCCAGTTTGGGTCAGCTGTCTTGGCTGTGTCCCCTTCCAACTCCTTGTGCCCCTCCAGCCTTCTCACTGGCAAGGCCTCATAAGCTGAAAAGTCCTTGATTTAGTATAAACACTACCTGGCTACATCTAAAAACATCAGTGTGTTATCAACATTATTCTCATCCTAAATCCAAAACACAGCACTGTACCAGCTACTAGCAAGAAAATTAACTCTGTCTCAGCTGGAACCAGGAGAGATGCTTAAGTCACCTTTGCCCCAGCTGCATTCAAATTGGGATGTTCCTAATATCTCCAAATGGAGTAATGGTGATTTGGAAAAGGAGTTTAACTGAGACACAAGCTGAAACTGGCCACAAACTGACCCATCATGACGCTCACATGTGCTTAATATTTCCTCCAGGGTCAGGAAGGAATGGCTGAATGCAAACCAGAGAAAAGACACCACTGAGTTTTGCAGGGATACTAACAGTATGACAATGCTGAATCACACCATTTTCAATACAGTGAGCATACATGTAATAGCTATTTGTCAAAAAAAATAGGAGATGCAGAGAAAGTCAGCAACTTTTTAAATTATATAAACTATATAAATCAGGAGACTGACTCCAAACAGAATCCACAAAAGTTGGCTACAAGGTTTTGTATTTATATAGAAAATAAACTCTCTTCTTAAATGGTCTGTTTGCCTTTACATTACTATTCTTTAGTCCCAAGCATCCCAACCAAACTAATCCTTACTGAGCTAGACACAATCCTCTACACACAACTGATGCAGCCAGGCAGACAAGAGATGGAAGGGGAGCACAGAGGTGAAACCACATGTCCACGTCCATCCAAACTCAGCTCCAAGGTGCAGCAGCCTTCATCCCAGCTAGAATAAGGCTTTTTCCATTTCACACCATTCAGGAAACACCCACAGCTTCACTTCAGTCCACATGCAAACATCAGCAGTTACCTAAAGAGAAGGCAACTGCCTCCCATCTAGTTCCGATATGAAACCTGCTGGGTAGATTGCTGTGCTACTTTTGTTTGGGATAGAGTTAGTTTTCTTCTTAGTAGCTAGTATGGGGCTGTGCTTTGGATTTGTATTGACAACCCAGGGATGTTCCCGTTACTGCTGAGCAGCGCCTACCCAGAGCCAAGGGCTTTTCTGCCTCTCACACCGCCCCCGCAGCGAGGGGGCTGGGGGTGCACAAGGAGCTGGGGGGGGCACCGCTGGGACAGCTGCCCCCAGTGACCAAGGGGATGTCCCATTCCATATGGCATCATGATCAGCATGTAAAGCTGGGGGAAGGAGAAGGGGGGGGGGGGGATGTTTGGAATGATGAAGTTTTGTCTTCCCGAGTAACGATTACACATGATGGAGCTCTGCTTTCATGCAGATAGCTGAACACCCACCTGCCGATGGGAAATAGTGAAAGAATTCCTTGTTTAGCTTTGCTTGTTCAAGCAGCTTTTGCCTTATCTATTAAATTGTCTTTATCTCTACCCATTTTACTGTTCTGATTCTCTCCCCTATCCCGCTGTAGGGGAGTAAGTGAGCCGCTGCGTGGGGCTTAGTTGCCAGCTGGGGTTAAAACATGCCTACATTTCATGCCAAGTATAGAACCCCTGCGTACCTGAGGTGCTCACCGAGGGCTACAGTCACCCTGGGCTCCATCTTGTCAATGTCTCCACAGGGGAAGAGACAGGAACCTCTAAGGAGCAATTTAAATTAAGTAAAATCTTAATTGCTCCCTGAGATGACTATTGCCCTTCACTGACTAAAGAGGAAAACTAGGTATCTGTCCCCTTAATGGATGCAGTTAAGTAACTTCTCTTGGATAGGATGCACCTGGGTCTATCTGAGAATATATTTGACTAGACATACACAAAACAGATCAAGGTGCTTTGCTTGTGATACCATAGGATAGGTTATGAAAGAAGCCATAAATGCATTGTCACACACCAATAGTACCAATTCTCTGCATTTTTACCGCAGCCTCCTTCCAATGATCATAAAACACTTACAGAACCAGAAGCCTTGTCTGTCTAGCAGGAATGCATCATCTAGGAACTCCTTTGGCCCACTTAGTGCACTTGTAATACATCTTCTAACCATGAACACAAGTGCAAAACCACTTCACTCCATTTCCCTTAACACCTCAGCCTCAGTCTGCATTGAGGGTTTATCCCCCTGTACTAACCCACTTTAAAATCCCACTTCAAACACACTTTTGTCCTGAAGAGTTTACAGTTCCCCTAGGCAAGGAAAGATAATCGTTGCTTGTGTCTGCAGGAGGGGACTGAGGCCCAGGAAGTATTTATCGTACTGTTCACACTCGTTACTAAGACTAGGGTTGTTTCACTGCTACAGCACAGAACTATCAAAATCCCGTAACTTAAAAGGACACAATTCAGAGGCATTGGTTTTTTATAAGGGCATGGCTTTTGGCAAGAATGACAGGAACTAAGACTAGCCAGGAGCTACAAAGAGCCCACCACTGAATTTTATCTGATGCTTGAGAATGATGGCCAGGCAGCAGGTCAACAACACTGGGGCTGTTGCTTGTGTATGCCAAGGGTGAGACGGTGCCGGCCTACACTGTTAGGACTTACTACATTATATACAGCACCATGCAGGTCAGTTAGTTGTGTTAACTAGCCCCTGAACTGGCTAAGAATAAAAGTAGCTGTCAAATACACAAAAAAATTACTTTCTTCATGCTAAGCAAGGTCACATGGGTAGTTTTTTCTTCATCAGGAAAGGAAACTGCACCCCCTGTGTCTCAGTTTAGTGCTCCTTCCGTAAGTGTATTTGCCAAAATCTCCATAGGTTGGTATGTGTATACAGTACATGAGCACAGCCTCTGGGCTCCATGCATATACCAAGGATGTTTGGAAGCATTACTTGAAGATCCCAGTTGCAATAACGCTAACAATAGACCCACAACAAAACTACAGCGGTCCAAAGCATAATTTTACATGACCAGCGTAGCTGCATTACATTGTCCAATCTCAGTGCTGCAGAAAAGAGTTTCTACACTGAAATCCAGGCCTAAGATTGTACATGCCTCTGACAAATTTCCTAGTATTTCTGATTCTGTAGATGGCAATACTAAGGGGCAATGGCATGAAGTGAGCCGTGTGGTGTCAAACTGACATTGCTTCTGAGCACAGATGTAAAATGTAGGGACCTGAATCTGACCACATTTACATGACTGAAAAAGAAAGTCTGTACCCAAACATCAAGGAATGATAACAGCATCAAGTCCAAGTCTCTTAGGGCTGGAATACCATACAGGTATTAAAGCTACCATCACCACTAGCCCTTTGGACAAAGCCTAGACCACCTCTTCGCTATCTAAAACATCTATTCTAAGTGTGCATGTAGTCCCTCACAGACACAATGCAGAATTTACTCCTACAGACGTGTTTATAACGCATTAAACTGGAGTGATGCTGATTAACAGCAGGACTGCAGAGGTGCCTGCACATTCACCCAATTGAATGGACAAGGATTTTTGCAGAATAGGCAGGTGAAGCCTCTTCTCTATTCAAGGAATCACACACTAAATGCACACATCCTTTCTCAACACAGAAAATCTATCTACCTTTCACTGCTGTCTTACTAGTGCTTACACAAACATACAAGATGGTGGAGGGGCAGAGAAGGACCTAACACACAGGTTTGCTTTTCTGAAATGGTATTATGGGAAGATCAGTTAGGATAGGAAAAACAGGAAATCAAATACTGAGGAAATAAATGACCTGTAAAAACACCTGTTGTTGTATCAGTGTTTTGAATTGAAGAGTTCCTTGTGCCCTTTAAGGGAGGTTTTCTGTAGCAGTGGGAACTACAGTCTCCCTTAAAAACCCCATGCAGAAAGAAACTTCTTATAAGAGAGTCCAACGTTTTTCCCCATGAGAAGATAAGGGCTCTTCACTTCTACCTTATCAAAAGAAAAATAGCTGTTGTCAATCCTTTAACCCTTCTGTAATTAGTTAAGATCCAGGAATTAATCTTCAGTAATGTCTTGTTCTTCTTTAGGCAAGTTTCCCTCTTCTACTCTTCCTCTTAAACCAAGATTCACTTCATTAATTCAACAGATAGGATTGAAACCAAACCCCAGTCCCAAACACATTCAGCAGCTAAGAAAATTCCAGCCACTGCCAGCTTTAAAGGTTGATTCTGATAGACATTAAGCAGTCTTACAGCAGTGACAGAACACAAGGTCCTTTTTAAAAAAAATCCCATTTCCCTTAGTCTGTGCTTGTTAGAGCTCTAGAGACTTAAATAAAAGTATTACTGCACCTGCAGCTTGTCAGAGAAACACACCCTTCTTCACACTGCTATCAAAACCAGGCCAACAACAAAAAAGAAGTAAAATTTTGTCTTGAAAACAATGAGGCTACAGGTGTGAGGGAGGTCATAATCCAAAGACAGTGCAGTTCACAAATGAAAATGGGGACAGAACTCAGCCTGAGTTCTTTATGGCAATGGTAGATGAGGGCTGGCTTTAAATTCCTAGGCAGAATTTTGCAAAACTGAGGTCTGACAAAACTCCAAACCCAGTGTCTTTTTATTCATAAACTAAGTAAATCTGCTCTGGAAAGCATAAAAATACAAACATAGAGGGCTGCAGTGCCATTTTAAGAGTCCAATTTTCAGTAGAATGTCTCATGAAAAAGTATAATAAACAACCTTCTTTTTTTCCTTTTTTTCTTTTTGGGTTTTTTTTTGGTGGTTTTTTTTGGTTGGTTTTTTTTTGTGTGTGTGTTAGGATATCATTATGCTCCTTTGTTTTATTAGCATGGAGGGATATTCCCAGCATGTATGCCAGACTAGGATAGCATACACTTCCATATCATCTTTATCTGAAAATCCTTTTTTTGCTGAATGTGAGCCCTACAGATGAGGGTAGAACCACAATACAGTGCTCTTTAAACACAGCTTTTTTTTTTTTTTTTTTCTAAATATGCCATTACTTCTAAGTAGTATGGCTTTCTTTGTAAAGACATTTACACTAGAAAGCTAAGAGTACTTTACAGCACCCTGCAAATTTCCATAAATAACAATTGGCCATGAGAGTTTCTTTTCACCTATTCCATAGAGGGGGACTTCCAGAGAAGAGCCAGAAAAGGTGGAGATCACTTTAAAATGCTTCTCTCTGTCATTTCCAATACCCCGCCTAATTCAGCTAGGCCAAAATCTCACTTGAAGTGAGCTGAAGTAGAAGCTTTTTGTGTGTGTATGGAACTGTATCCAGCTGGGAAAGCAGTTAAATGCTTGCCCATCCCCTTAACTCTGGGCATGTAAATTCAAGACGAAGAGAGCTGTTTTGACGTTCTTGGCTGGAAATCACTCTCCACACCTATACTTTAATGCATCTACTGTACGTGGTAGTTTGGCTGCTTTCTCTCACTACCATCTGTTCTGATGGCATGGTGCCTGCTCACAAGTTGAATGATATATAGGTGCCAGGCAACAATGCGTTTTGATGGGCAGACTGCACAACACTGCAATTGTCATCTCTTGTGCATGAAGGCCACACTCCGTGCCAGCAATGAAACATTGGCACTTCGTACCTCCATACACTTTTTCACACCTGTTGACACTTATGTGCCAAAAAAGGAATACTTGAACAAGGGAGTTTGCAGGCTTGCTTAACTCCCACTAGGAATTAGCATTACCTGGAAGTATATTCAGCCCCTGGCTTAATCATGATCCTGTGCCTTGAGCAGATACTGGGTCACAGCCTGGAGTATTTCTGTGGGTCTTCACCTGAGTATTTTCCTAGATCTGTATGCCTGAAGGGAAGAAAAACCTATCTGCTCATTGATATGAAAATTGACTGGTCCAGGCATGTCTCTTCCCTTCCATGGTTCAATCCAGACATTTAAGTCCAAGTCTGTGCAAACCCTGTATTTTTCTCATGTTCCAGTTAACTTCCCAGTTTTAATATTTATTTCACAAGGTCTTCCACAAGCACACCTAAGCTTGCCATAGGTCCATGTCAGCATCACTTCTCCTTACTACATTGCCAGTCAGGTGGATCACCACCCCAAACCTCATCTATAGACTCTGTTTTTTTCAGAGTTTAGATCAGTCTCACTTCACTGATAAGATTTAACCTCATGCACCTATCACTCAACTCCATGCGTAAAGCTTATTCTTGTGGCTTCTAAAGTAGTAACGATTTATACTGATGGAAAATAATGTCAAGAAATGAAGCTAATGTTATACATCACAAATGAGTTTAACATACTTTGAAAAGTGGTATGTTTGGAGGAAGGGAGAGTTTACAATCCCTGCATTGGGTGTATGCAGAAATTCAGTGCTTTAGGGAGGAAGAGAACTTTCCACACACTAGCTAGAGCTAAAACATGCAATTTCTTGAGGAGTGCAGAAAGACCTGGGAATATGCAGTGACTGGACCAGAGCATTCTGCTCTAGGAGATAAAACAAAAAAAATTCAGAACTTAATCTTAATCCTTGCCTTTAGCAGAACAGATAACTAAAATCAGATTTTTTGCATATCCTTGTAGTTAAGAAAACAGCTTTGCTGAGGAGGTGGGGGTAGGGGCTGATAATGGGGTTTTACTGACAATATCAGGCAAAAGGAGATGAAAAAAGAACAGGGGAGGCTCCACCAGTAGCACAGAGACCCACGTGTCTGTAGGTTCCAAGTATCTTTAGCAAAGACCAGAAGGAAGCAGGAAATCAGTAAAATGTTTCCCTGTTGCAAAACATCTGGAAAGCTAGCCAAAGAAGGTGGAAATTACTTCAGAATGCTTTTCTCTCTCCCATGGTATGCCTAATTCAACTTGTTCAAAATCTTATTGCAAATGGTACTTACAGTACAAGTTTTTGTTTATGAGAAAATTAATCTAGCTGGGAACGTAGGTAAATGTTGTGCATCGCCTCAGCTCAACATGGCAATAAAAGGCAGAGAGAGTGGAAAGCATGGAGAGAGCCTTTCCAACAGCATGTTGGAACACATCTATGAAATAACTGGATTCAGAACCCAAAGCTGGAGGATTTTTTTTTGGGGGGGGGGGGAGCTTTTGCTAGACATTGCTTTGGGTGTGGGTTTCGTCCCAGATGTACGTGCACAAGACTATATGCATTTTTGTTAAACTCCTGAGTATCAGGAATTATAACTTTTGACTGTTACAAGCCTGGCTTGTAAATAAAGGTGGAGAAGCTGAAAGGTCGCAGAGGCCCTCTCCAGCCTCCATCATGGTATATGCACTTGGTCAGAGGGAGGAAATCTCTTAAAGACATCAGCCTCTGCTCTGCAGGAATAGAGCCAGTAGCTGCTTTTTTTCTGCAAAGCTTAGGTTACTTGGGGGCTAACCACCCAAGTCTTGTATACCTTCTGTGCATACTTAGTAGGAAATAAGGGAGATGCAATCATGTGAGTTACTGCATATTTGCTGCCAGCCATTACCAGGTAGCTGCTATTTCACTTCTATGAAATATCATAACTATGTAAATAACTCAAGTAATAATTGTAAATGGATGACTGTACTAAGGGAGGTGGGGGCAGGAGCCATAACTGCGCAGCTGCTATGGCTGTGAAAATTCAACCTTAAGCAGCCTAAACATTCATTTTACAGTGTACACCACTGATTACTTAATTACATCTAAAATATAAGTCAGACTCACTAAAAACCCCAGGGAGTAAATTACAAACAGCTATGAAGCAATGTGCATGCATACACCCTACTTTGACTTTAAAAAATTATTGTTTTCCAATGGGTATGAAGGATTTTTCTATTTCTGTTCTGCAAAACATCATTATGTTACAAACAGGTAAATATTTCTAAGTAACATTAGATGTGCATGGGAGCATCCATCTTCAGCCTTTCACTGTGGACTCTCACTAAAGGTTCTTATCTTTATGTATATTTGAACAAGAAGATCTACATATGCTTGATCTCGGTATGAACCTCTGTATGACCTGATTTTGTTGCCATGGCCACCAATTAGACCAGCCTTGTTGACTGCAGAACAACAGTCAAAGCATCTCTATTAAGTTCTGAAAAAGAATGTCGTATTTTATCAGCACACTACAACAGCTTATCCTTGTGGTAGTGTTTGTTTCTTCCATTAGCTCTATATTTAAGCATTTAGCTTAAAAGACAGGAAAAGTGGGAGGGGGGGGGGAAGGGAACGGCTATATCACTAGCCAGAAGGCTCACTTTTTTTTTTACTTTAATACCTGCTTTTATTTTCCAGGTTTTCTCCTCGAGGAATACAGAAGACATAGACTGTGGCAGCATCTTTGCTCCATGAGAACATTGAGATTAGCATAAATGCTTTCCTTCAGCTGCTCCTTTTGAGGATCCTATCAGCATTTTCCCAAATGCATTTTTTTAAAACATTCTCCCTTCTGATTTGTCACAAACCAGTAAAAAGTTGCCTCAAAAGCTCGCTTGGCAAACACTGCTTATTAAGCTACCTATTCCCAGTAGTAAGGGTGTGTAAAGGTACTGAATACTGTCACATGTACAGGAAAAACAGCTCAATGCCATCAATATTATGTTTTGTTAATGCCTACCTGAAAAAAGCAAGCAACCAACTTATAATGTATTCAGTTTACATCAAAATGACTAGAGGTTGGAGGATAGCAGAGTTCCACAACTAAATCTTTTATTTCTCAGGCGTCCTTTTTAGAAAATAATTTTCTTAGTATTGTTTTCATAAAAGCTTTCAAATGCCCTAAAATAATGCAGAGAAATTGGCTTTTATTTTGAACAGGATTTCTCAATATGTACTGCATCTCTTGGCATATCTATTATATTAACTCAAGCCTTAATGATACAATGGTTAAAAACAGAGTACAGATGTGTATAAATGAAAAATGTAATAGATTTCCCTCTTAATGTAATAGAATTGGCACGAGGTATTGGAAACAGGAGTGAAAGTAGTCACTCAAGCATTGTGTTTGCATGTTATTTAAATACAAGTGGTTGAGGTATAAGTACCTCTAAGTACACCTGAAAGAGATGGTGCCTTGTAATCATTGTTTCAGCAATTGACAGTTGTTTACACAACAGCAGCACATTCTCTACTGATTTGAATAATAAACATGTTTAAACACCAGCTGGATAATAGAAGGATAATTGAAACATAGTTTAAAGCTCTGATTTACAGGCATTGTGGCAACACTTTTATTTGTGGTACAATGCTATACTTCTGTGCAGCCTCTTGAAAAAATTAAATAGGCATTGTTTCAAACAACTTTGGGATATATTTAACTCGATTAATCTATCATGCATTTGTGTGCCTACACACACAGACGGACAGACAGAACAAAGAGCACACTATCAAAACTTAAAAAAGGCTTAAGGCTGGTGACCGCATGCTGCTTGGGCTGCTTAGTTTCATTATAGGTTGGCTGGGCCCTTACCTTGTGTATATACTTCCCGAGTGCAAACTGGAGTGCTTACAAAGTTTATAAAGCTCACAGACTGCAAGAACCCAGAGGGCTGCACCTTAAAATTGCCGAGTAAATCAGAGACAAAACAGGAAGAGAGAGAAGCTGTCCTTCTTCAGTCAGTAAGTGTGACAGACTGTGTACAACAAAGGGACTGTAAAAACGCTGCGAGATTTGAGGTGCTACCTACATCTCCTCCTTTCTGGTTTACACTAGAATTTGAACTCCTGAAAGTTGACTGTTAAGGCTTGTTTCCTAAAATGAAGATTCGAAGAGAAGCTGCAGCCATCCTACTAAAAATGTACCTCTGAACTGTTCTTTTTCTTAATAACATCTCTGCAAATACTCCCCTAATGCAAAATCTACCAGCTGAGAAGCCTAAATGTGTGTATGTAGATTGCCATCAGACCACATACTTTTTTTAATTCCCAAGCATCAGATAATCCAAGGCAGTCCAGCTTTCATTTTCCGTTCTGTTTCTGATCCCTTACCCCAGACTGGAACCACAATTAATTCACTGACAAGTATGGAGGTGTGGACAATTTCCACTCATGCACTTTTGTCCAGTTCTTTGACTCTGTCTGACATTATATTCAAATGCTGTGGGGACTGCTTGATCCCAGCCTGTACAAAACCTACAACTTAATCAAGAAGATTACAGATACCATGACTGGCTTCTTTTACAAACCAAGCACCATCAGTTCCTGCTGACTGACCCTAAGTTAAAGGCTTTCAAGAATCACATCAGCTCAGACCCTAACTGAGAAAAGAAAGACCTTACAGTAGCCCCTGTTTTCAGGTCCTTCACTCTTTGCAATGTGTGAATCAGTATCAGGTACAGACAGAAATGCGAAGAGATTCAAATCACTGCCTGCATGACTTGATTCTGGTTTTGGATATACACATATGATAGGCAAGACAACTTGTGTCAACTTTTAGGAAGATTGTCTGACACCTCCATTGGAAATTTGTTTTCATTGTACATATAAAAATATTACCAAGATCAAACAAACCAGCATGAAATTTTCCATGTCTAAAATTACCTTTTATTATTATTATTTCTGCCTTCTTATTTTTTCTAATGTTCTTAAGACAGTGGCTCTGCAGAGCCCGTTATTTTCCTTACCACTTCTCCATTGATTTTACCTAGTTATTGACTGAAAAAGCAGGGCAAGGAGCAGACACCAGGCTTGTGTGTTCATGCTGACCCGTGTTGCTAAACAGATGCTGTTGCCTTTCATTCCAGATGGAGCTTGTTCAGGTCATGTGACTTCATTCGTAGATAACCCAACTTGTACCTCTTATTAACTCGCAGAAAGCTCAAGAGCCTGACATCTTCCAGGGCAAGACCAATAAGACCATATCCCTATGTATATCAGTTTCACGGTGTTAGAATTTTGAAGAGGCAGGAAACAAAGCATGAAAAAGGATATTTCATAATAAATCCTGACACTTGAAGCTGTGGGAAGTGTTTTCTTTAATTATATTGATATGTCTACAGCCAGACTTTTGTTGCTATAGAAGGTAGAAATATACAGGACTGACAAATAAACCACAAATACTATTAAACCTGACAAAAATGCAAGAAATGCTCTGCCCCAGGTATACAAACCTACTCACTTGCTCACTTTGGGGTCTCCCCTGTATGTAATATGACTATACATGTGACCAGACCTTCCCTGGAAATAGACAGTTAGCCACGCCAAGGCATGCACAAACACACACATGCTCCAGCAAACTTGACATGGATCAGTCTGAAAAAGAGTAGGATCCACACGTAAAACACAGAAAAGAACAGGACATATCTATACATACCTTTCAGTTAATAAAAACAAAGTCTACAGCTGCAGCTGGAAATTGTATTACATTAATTGAGACATGAAATCTCTTTATGATACCAAGCAGAGTTCTGTACAGTGTTGCTAAATACTATGTATGCCATACATATTTATTTCTAGAAAAAATAATCACAATGAGCAAGTCCTATCACCAGGTGATGGATGGATGCTCTGAGATAGTCCTGGAAGAGACATAAAAGAAGAAATGCACCACATACAGTGATATAGGAAGAGGCACAATAGCAGAGTGTGGATCAGACTTAGGGAGGCCTTTATCTAAGGAACTAACAAACAGAAGCTGTACTTGATAACAACGTACAGCTGGATAAGATGCATGGAAAAAGTCACCATGAGCTTCCACAAGATATGATGGGCAGACAATGGTGTGTTGTAGCTGTGGGATAGTGTTAAGCAGTTTCAGTAAGCTGCGTGTGTTATGGTTCCTGGGCCAGATTCTGGCCCCTTTGTGCTAGGTCTCAGGAGTGCCCTACAAAAGCTGGGGGATTTTCCTGCAGAAAAGGAGCATTGCCAGGTGGCTGAGTGCCAGGATGACTCACTCTGCGCTACCCATTCCTTACAGGAAGACAGAAGTTCCTGGATAGGAAAGGATGAGGCAGAAGTGCACATAAATCCAGCTGCCCTGAACCCCAGAGAACAGGTCTCGCCTCACTAGCCCTTTTTGGGATTTTGCTCTTTGAGGGAAACCAGGACAGCCAGCCCCTTCCATTACTCTCACTGGCAGGACTTCTCTGTATTCCTAGACCTAGGTGGGCAGGAGAAACTAAAGCCCAGGGCCGTGAAGGAAGCTATACTGATTAATTCTAACACACGTGGAGCAAGGGACCAATTTCAGTGGCTTTCTGAAACACTGAAGAAACAGAATAATAAAATTCACCTTCATGTCATGAATTGCAAAACTTCAGAGAAAAGCTAAGTTTGCAATAGCGAGAAGTGTAACCCTAAAAACAGACTCCAACTTCAGGTCATGGACCTATACTATCTGCACACCATAGAAGACATTCACAGATGTCCTGTTTGTTTGCCTCGTCATTCTAAGTACGCAAAACTCGTTGGTTTACCTCCCCTAGCTGTTTCAAAGCAAAGGAAAATAAATTCTTCTTCATCTAACCCACCCTTAAACTGGGGGACTCCTGCAGGGGAGCAAAAGCATGAAAGGTAAAAGAAGGGATTAGATGAATTCCAGGTTGCTAATGTCAGGATTAGTAAGGGGTGACTATAAACTACATAGCTTGGATGCAATCTCCAGCTGTGGAAATTGTCAGAAGTTTGGTAACAGAGGATGGTCTCTGTGTGTAGATATACATGCATGTGTATATAGAAAAATCGGCAAGGTGAAGGCCTCCTCAGTCTGCGTGCCTTGGACAGCATGCACTTACTGGCATTACTGGCTCTTAGGGTGAGTCAAAGCACTGGGTTAAAGGGATCTTCAGCCTGGCTCAGAATAGCACTTGTTATGCTTTAATACCAGCCTAGCTGTGTTTCTAAATGCAGGATCCTCAGATGTTTGCTAGTTTAGAGGAAATCATCACACTGAATGAATAGGAAAGGAGAACCTCACTACCATTTGATCTTCTCCAACAAATTCATGATGTTATTTTAAACATATTTTGCCAGACAAACACTTTTGAGTCAAAACATCTTCTTTTTAAGAGTGTCTCAAGAGTTATTAACAACAGAGGGAAAATGACATTTCTTTATCAGCTATATTATATATAATGTGACATTCAAACACAACAAGTACTACTCAATAGCTTGTAAGTCAGAGAAGGTGAATGAAAACACTTATCTCTTTTGTAAGAAAAAAAAAAAAAAAAAAAGAAGAGAAAACAGGAGGTAGAGAATCCTCAACAGAAAGATCTATTTTGACTTAAAATATAGGGTAAGCAGCATTACAAATTTATAAGCACAAAGCCCATCTATTAAGATTCTGAACAAATAGTAAGTCTAGCTAGGAAGAAGTGTTCCTGTTAATGTATGGTTAGTTATGTCAAGGACAGCAAATGAAGCTGCCTTTCATATACCAGATTGATCTATCTAAACTGGGGCAAGCTGTGCCACCAAAAATGCATTTGCATCATGTGTTACAGAAGATCAAATGTTAACAAATACAGAAGAACAATTAATAAACAATAATGTCCCACTCTACCAGTAGCTGTTTAACTCACACAGACTGTTTATGTCATATTCAGCTCAAATGAATGCTCTAGTAAACAAATTGTACACGTAAAGCTACAGACCTCCAGAGAAGCCAAAGAAAAGAGATTTGCCATTTTTAAGAAATGCTTGGGTTGAAAAACTTCCCACACAACTGTTACAAAGCAACTGCAGCTACTCCATGAGACCACGCTCTTGCCATCTGCAAATGAAAGCCAGGCAAATTCAGCTGAGGAATAAGGCACATAATTAAGATGAGCACAAATAACTGGATGAAATGGCGGATTCATCTTTTAGATCCTTCAAATGAAAACAAGATGCCTTTCTGGCTGATATGTTCTAGCCAAATAGCAATTTGTACGGCTCTGTAAAGAAGTGACTGGATGAAATTAAGTGGTTTCCTCTGATATTACAATGCACTATTTTAGGTCAGCATTCAATAAAGTGTTTAGGAATTTACTCACAGAACTATGGCTATATTTTCTACAGAGGATGCCCCAAAGCATATCTATCTTTTCTTCAGCTGGCCACCTTGGGCATCTCTTCTTAAAGGTGTTTGGGATTTAGCAAAGACAAAACCCAGCATGTAAGTCCCTGGAGAAGGTGTATTCCAAACACTCCCTACTTACTCACACTGGTGATGGTGCCTACTTCTTGCCAAATAGTCTGGTGCTGACAGCATTTATCTAAGTGTGAAGTCAAAATATTGGGCCTCACTTTTAGCCTGAGGCTTTTGGACTCCAAACCCCATGAGAGTGCACAGACCGTGAAGCTATAGAAGTCTTTGTAACTGCTGTGCAGCAAGGAATGGAAGAATGATGCGGCCAGAAATATCTGATCCTGACCTAGTGGTTCAGCTACTCAGCTAGGAGAGGAAAGGCTTAGGGCTGTCATCCTTTCCTTCTGAAAAGTTTCTGGATTCAAGTCAATAGTTAGCTACCATAAATCAGTCTCACCCTCACAGGAGTGACCTTACCACTGCACCACAATGTCTGAATCCATGTATCTTCAGTTCTCAGCTGACTGGCAGTCTCATTCCAGCAAGACATGAACAATTTTTTTATTTTTATTTTTTGTCTCTGAAAATCTCAGAATTTGCTGCTTTGTACATATTCCTAGGATGTGAAAAAATGTGACCCCAAATCCTACTTGGCATGAGTGGGTTAGAACCTGTCCTTCCTTTTCATGTGCAAGTGCCACAGTCATTGGATTTTTGTGAGAAAGTAGCACTTCCTCTCATCCTTTCTCAGAGAGCAGAGTTCTCTATCTGCAAAAGGACTCTGAATTCCTCATTTACAGAGGTCCTGAATTTCGTACCACAGTTCATCATTCCAGGCTAACCATTTCGTCTGCAATTCCTACCAGTTGGCTGAAGTCTCTCAAAAGCTATCTTGCAGGCGATTCCCTGTGTAGAATCCTGACTCACCATCCTATACTGCTTTTGGACCCTAGGTACACTGACTTGATCTCTGCCATCACTCCTGGGACTGACCATTTTACTCTTTGAGGATGAACACAAATGTCTGAGGATCTCCCACAGCTGGATAAAATATGCCCTTGCAAGAGAACTGTCATGCTGTGGTACCAGCCACCTGAAAACAAAATGTAGGCTAGCTCGGGAGTATTATATTCTTAGTAAATATACCCAGAGAGTCCATAAGACTCTACAGACACTTAAGTATACATTTAATTGCTCCACTGGGTTACAGCTTTAATTACATATTACATAACCACAAAAGGGTTCATTTAAAATATAGTTCAGAACAGAAATGTTAAGTTTGCGATTTCTTTGCCTGAAGCAAAATGCACACAGACTCTGTGGAAGGCTATTTAAATGAATGTCTCAGAAAAAGACATATACAATGTCTACTGTAACAAGCCTACCTAAAGGTTAAATACAACAGAAACCAGACTTAAAATAGATCGATTAATATTCATGTTGAGACCTATAGTAGCATTAATTGCCATGGCTCCAATGAAATTCCATAGTCCTGTTCTGGTTCGCATCAGACAATGATCTTGTCCATAACAGAAGATATTTCCCTGTGTACTTCAGACAAATGCATTGTGTGTTTAAATGGAGATCTCTATAAAGGAGTATTACAAATAGAAAATTTAGCTTTGCATTCTGGCAGTCTCTGGGATAATGTTTCTGATGATCAGTCAAGAAAATAAAAGTGGAATGTTACTGTTCCCAGCAATCATTTATCTATTGAGCCAGAACTTACTTCTAGGAGCTGGTTCTCAGGATTCCTAATGTGGTTTCCTCTTGTTTATACCACTGGGGGAAATCTGGTTGCAAAAATCAACTCAAAAATTAATAACATCTCTGGTGTTTTCATAAGCATCGTAAGCAGCAAATGCAGCTGTGCCTACTGAAGGCTGTGAAGCACTGAATGTAAACTGTTCCAGGCTGCAAGAGGCCTGCCTAGGCTGGACCTATGGCACAGGTCACACTGTAAAGTACCATCAGTGCTAGACCATGGCTTTGTGTCACCAAAGTCCAGGACTGAGGTTTTGCCTGGTAAGCTGGAGAGTGAACTTGTTCACTTGACAGATTTGCAGACTTCCAAGTGATGATTATTAGTGTTTGTATTCCATCACATAGACATTTCTAATCATGCTGCACAACGGGAGTGTCAATTTCAGGGGTGAAGTGAAGGTAAACTTCAAAGTGAAGGCATGAGAGAACTGACAGAACAAATATGTCCATCAGTAATATGAAAATGTCTATATTCATTTTACATAAATGTAAAATAAAAATATAATCTATATCACTTAAATTCTTTAATTGGAAGTGCAGCTTTTGAGATGTTGACACTCTGAATGTGTAGTTCCCATATTTCTCCTTTTTTTTGTTTTGTTCTTGTTGCTATATAACCACACTTTTTGCCTCTGAGAAAATGTATCTTGGACATCATTGATTTTATTGTACTTACTAGCAAAAAAGATAAATGTTGCTGTAGAGAATGGGCAAGGAAAAAAGCAAAACCCTAAACTGAGTATTCATACTTTGGTAAATGTCAAGAACTTTCCCATAAAGTGAAACTTCCAGGTGAATTCTTCTTTTGAAGTAAAATATTTCCTACATTGGAAATGTCATGTTGGTGGTAAAAAAATACCTGGATTACCTAAAAGGTACTTAAATGATCATGATCAATACACTATCCAAAAATGTAATAAGCAATGATCAGCTCATCTCCATGCCACCTGCCCTGACTTGCAGGATTGTGTCATCTTTCTTATCTTGTAGAGAAGAAATTGAGACACAGGAAGAGTAACATTAAGATTTTAAAAAATTCCTGGGTTTTGAATCTTTGCACAAGACACCTAAATATTATTAATCCAAATTTCAGTAAGTCTGAATCCAGACATCCTGAATCTGAATCCGGTGCCCTCATCTAAACACATCAGCGTGGATGCTTCCCAGAACAGCTCACTGGGGCTGCAGTACTGACTTGGGTTTAAAGCAGCCTCAAAACTCCTCTACGTTGCACCACAGAGTCAGCAAAGTTCCCAGTTATACCAGGGAGGGCAAAAAGTGGAGAACACACATAGCTGCTCCTTCACCCCTTCTGCAAAGGAGGTCTCACACTTTCTTGCAAAACAAGGTGAAATGTCTAAAGCAGTTTTTCCTTACAAAAATGCATTTCTTAAAGATAACATGTCAAAATGACTTTGGAATCACCACACTGCGCTGTGTCATTCTTCAGATGCTGTTTTCAGATATTCTTATCATCAGTGTATTCTGTCAGCATTATGAATATGGGCAATTTGAGTGCCATGTAACATTTTTAGAAGTCTTACGAAGACTTAATAAATTTTGCAAATATTTAGAAAGAGAATTAATGTAATATATGTAAAGATCTGCACATATTTGATAATCTTGAACCAATTTAATAAATCCTGTCCAGTTTTAATAAACATTGGATTAGGGTTAAACTTATTACAAACAATACATTAATAATGAAAATATTTAATGTGGAGTCTATATACAGTACTTTTGAAATTTTAATTGTTTTTCAAAGATCAGGAAAATACCTGCAAGCCATGTTGCAATTTTAAAAACTTTGTTATCCAGGAAAATATACACACAACCCATAATGCTGGCAACACAACTACTTCTAACACACTACAAAACCACATTTTTGCTTACCCTTACAGAAACAAAACCTTGTTAGAATCACATCTGTACTATAAGAACCTAAAATCAACATGATCATTATTTGGTTGAAGATAGGACAATCCAGGGGGAAAAAAACACTGAATGTGTGAATGTATGAATTAACAGAAGAAAGTGTAACTGAAAGCATGTTCTTAAACCTACTTCTGTTCACATGTATAACTACTTCACAAGGGAAACACACCCGACATTTTTAATTTGTAGTGGAGAAAAGGACATACATAACCTTGTGCAGGGCCATCCCAAGCTTCTCCACAATCTTCACCCTGGGGTACCTGAGTTTTCCCATGAAATGAGGAACCACTGTTGTCGGAAAAATTGGACCATTATATTTCTCACAGAAATGTACCAGTTTCAACAAAACTTTAATTGTGGAAGATTTAACAATATATCTTTTTTTATATCAATATAACAAAAGGTGATATAACAGAGTGCCATAAAAACAGCACAGTACCTTCCATTTTAAAAATTACTCAAATTAAATGTGGCAGCGTGGTGATTAGGGAGTTTTGAAGAGGGATTTTTTAAATCCGATTCATCTCGATACAAAAGTTCTTGGCTTTTTTTTTTTTTTTTTAATCACAGGACATTTAAAAAAATATCTAAGCCTCCTGGGATACCTCAGCCAAGGGTACTTGGTTATGGTCCTGTATTTCTGGGAGGTCCTTAAGAAATAAAAATAAGGCAGGATCTGGGTGAAATCCAGAAGGATGCTTTAGGCAGTAGGGAGTGTAAGATGGTAACTGAAAAGAGAAGTAAAATACAAGGTAAGGATCCAGAGAGGATGGAGGAAAAGAGCTAATCTATAAAACAGCAAAATATAGATCCAAAGGATTTAGATGTTAGTATATCTGGGAGCTGGAGAGACCAAAAGAAGTGTCTTGAGGGATACCTGGCAGTATGGAAAGACAACCAAAATATCAAACACCAAACAGGACACTGTAAGTATCCTACTGACACCTTAAGAGGACTCCTATTCACCCCTTTTCCCCCTAAATAATGTATTTACTACAGCATGTGAAATACTACCCCTGCTCTAATGAGACACATGCCTGCTGCAGAGAGGACAGAAACAATGAGCTTAATGTCAGACCAGGACAGCCGCAGGGCAAAGTCCATGCTAGTCTTGCAATTTGATTTCCATTTTACACTTCCATAGATAATTTCTGTGTGTTTGGAAACCAAAAGCTTTTTCTGTAAACGTACCCTACTCTAAAACACTATCAGGAGAAATGGCTTATGCTATAAGCACTGACTTGATTCCTTAAGATATTCAGGAGGGAATCAGCAAACTCAGTCACTGCTTCAGCTCCTTTTCACAGTGGAAGCTGTTCTAGAGGTAGCGTGAACAAGCTGGCAAGTTACTGGAACTGAGAATTAACCATCTATTATTAAATAATTATAGGAACAAAACTGAAGAAATCACAGTGATTCTATAAGCAGAAAACTAGGATACAATCTTCTCTAGTAACTAAACAATTAAATGATATCATGCATATAAAAGTTGGGTGGAATTAAATATTCACCTTAATTAGGCAGAAAGATGGAGCAATATTGTTTCTGCCTATCTAATTTTCCATTGGGTGATGTTGTTCTTTTTGATGGTAGAACTAAATATCTGAAACAATCCATTATGAATCCTGGTTTATGAAAGCTAAGAATTATTCTGAGGGATATACAGCAGAGTAAGTGAAGAAATGTCTATTAGAGAAATGAAGAGGAAGACTATTACTAACTTGAAATTGCTGCAAATCAGCCCTTTATTGCCTGAGATTTGAAAGCCCACCAACCATAGCATCTCAATATAGACGAAGCCAACAAAGTTTGCAAAAATCTTCCATTGCCTTCCTCCAGCTGTGATTTCTTTGATTCTTCACAGGCTTCCTTAGTCTCAGTAAACTGATATTCTAGGAGTTGTTTCAGGCACTTAAGCCTGCAATAAAATTATATTGATTTTAACAATCCTTCAGCAGACATTTAGAATGGATTCTTTTATTATATCCCACGGTGCAATAGCCTTTGTCTACCCTCAGGTGTGAAGCAGCAAGAAGTGTATTTTAACAAAACTGCTAATCTGAGCACCAGCACCACTGCAGGGAGCGTCTTTGCATCAGTATAGCAGTGTTTGCCCTCCATACTGCTATAGATCAGTGCCTAATAAAATCTTTCATGAGTAAATACTGACAGTGAGAGGATGTCCTGACCAGATTCTTATAATCTGTCAGCTACAGCTCTCCGCAGGACAGGCATCCATTCCCCACATTTTAAACACTTTCACCCTTCCCATACAAATTAATTGAAACAGTACAACAGCATTTTGCTTGGCAGGAACAGGGTTAACTCTGATACACCTTGATCATCAGCAGGTATCAAACTTTGTCAGGAAAGGAGATATCCTCCAAACAGGAAGAGACACAACACTGCTGAGAATCCCCCATCAAATACAATAGAACGTGAAGGTATGGCTCAGTTTTTAGCTCTAGCATCCAATAATAAGTCAGAACCCTGAGGACATTGTCTTACTCAGAGATGTGAAATGCAAATGAACAGTAACATTGACAACTCACAACCAAGCAGAAAACAAAGGACTTGAAAGCTACCTGGAAGCCTGGAAAGGTCTTGTGTGAACAGACAGCTTTTCGGCTTTTTTTGCTTTTTGGCTTTTTTGTTTTATTTTTTGTGGGGCAGAAACATATTCATTTATGTGAGGAAGCTAGATGGGTAATTTTACTGATCACTAGACTCTCTGAGAATGTTTTAGCAGAAAGAAACCTTTAGATGGTAGCTTATAGAAATCACTTAACAGTGAAAGTCACCAGGAGCTCAGAAAAACTGGTTCAGCATGGAAAGTTGTGGTATGTGAAACAGAATGGACAAATTCACTTATCCAAAACTCAGTCACAGGACTTCCCAAAATATTTTCCTTCTTGAAGATTTATTCTTCAAGGTAAGAAAATCTAAGTTAAATTTTCCTGTCTGCCTCTAGTGCGCTGTCCTAAATCCTCTAAGAAAGCCAGAGTACCACTGTCTCTACCTAATTCTTCAGGTCGTGTATTTGTACTCTTTTATCATAGAACTAAGTATCTGAAAAAGAATCAGTATGCATCTTGGTTTATGAAGACCACGAATTATTTGCAGTAAGCAGAGAAATACTAACAAAAAGTCATGTAGATCGAGACAGAAGTATTTTGGTGATACCTGTTTGGTTCACTCAGGAAGACCCTCAGGGATGCTACGTAGATGCTTCACAAGAGGGATATGTGAGCGTTCTGGCTGCTCACATTCAGCCCCCACCATGTCATTGGCAAGGCCAAGCCACAAGGAGGGACAGCCTCCATGCCCAGCCTTCAGCCCCAAGATAGGACCCAGCCTGACAGGACCAGTGATGATTCCCCTCTCCAACCTGGGCATGCAGCTCAGGTGCAGAGCAGTTTCTCATCATCCCCGTCCCCACCGTGGGAGGAAACCTGGGCACAGAGGAAGCCACAGCACCCACTCCACAGTGGTCCATTACTGAGCCACCTACTGACTATCTAGGCAGAGCCCAAGAGAAGAAAGCAAAAGGATGAACAGCGGTCCCAGGCCCAGCACAACACCCACACTACTGAAACCTGGGTGAAGGGTTTGCAAGAGATCCCGAACCAGGCAGTTCTGGGTTGGAGATGTTACACAATGAAAAGTTAGGTCATATTTACAAACCTTTCAGCAAAAATGAGGCCAAATTTCAGTAATCAAATGTCAAGGGTGAATTTCAGCCTTTCAAGACAGGGTAGAGTGCTTCAGAAAGAAGCAGGACAAAACTCATCATGAGACAATGCTGCCTGATCTAAGGTGGAGGAAATGCAAAAAATGAATGCATTTAACACGGTTCCACCCCAGACACGACTCTCTTCCCAGCCCCTTGGAGAAACAGGTATTTTATGAGAAAGTGAGGCCAGGGTCATTCAGATATGGCTTGCGTTATCTGAAATGTGAAGAATATATAAACTTACAGGAAAACTCAGGAGACCTAAGACTAATAAAAAAAACAGTCAACATTTTTGTGAACCCAAAGACAGGAGCGTATGAGGAATGATAGCTTCAAAGCCAGGGGAAGGGTAATTGTTTGCTGTTAAGCCAGTAGAAAATCTAGTGGAAGCAGTGGCTAGGGGAAAGATGTCAGAGAGCAGTGAACTAATAAACATGTGGAAAATAAATACTAGGAGCACTTCCTGGACTGCAAGCACTCTCCTCTTTTTCCCCAGCAGCTGGTACATTTCCTGCTTTCTTGTCCTTGCATGCATGTGCAGTCACATCTCTCAGGGGTTTATTTCTTAGCTAGACCGCTCAGAGGTAAATTGGGAGGTTCAAAAAAAATGTTTTTTTGTTGAATGTTGGAGGGAAAAAAGAAAACAGAAAGTGTTTTTATGGCACAGCAGACAATCCAGCATGCTAAAGCACCTCGTATTGGCATGTCTAATAGCTGTCTTACATATGTCCTAGTGCAAACATACACATACTTCTTTACTCCATCAAGAGATTTCTCAAAGTTTTTTTCTGTCTCCCTCCTTCCTATTCAAACAGATGAAAATCCTTTGCTGACACAAGGTCCTACTCTGAAAGCCAGAGACCCTCAGGTGCCCACTCATATCCCTACAACTGACTGTCCCTTTTCCACTAATATCTTCCTTCCCACAAAAGGACTGAGTTGTGAACTGTTGAAACTCTCACAGCTCAAGCAGCATTTATCTAGTTCGCACTTGAAGCCTACCACTTGCTGCTGTTTTACAGTATCCAAAGAAAGTTGGCTGACCAGATGAGTCAGATACATGAAGAACTTTGGGCTGAATGCCTTGTCCCAAAACCAATTACCAGAAGTGTCTGACTGATGCCACATGATGAATTGCTTTCTCCTGGCTGCACTGACGGTGGGAGGGAGCCTAGACAACTTGGCTGAAGTGCTCTGAACCTCTCTGTGAGGGTGAGACACTTACCTGCCTTGTACTGCAAGGGCAAAGTCAGGCTCTGAACAGGGCAGTCTGAATCTAGTCCATTCAGCCCAGGAAGCTTCCAAAAACTATGTGTGCTCATAGCTCTCTCTTGGGTTGTGATACTCAGAAAAACATTGCACTACGCAAACAATACATCTGAGCAATTCCATGTGCTCTGCCCACAGAACGTGCCTAAAAGTCCCTTGAGAACTGCAAGGGGAAAAGCATACAGCGTTTAGCAGATATATCACTACACACAAATGTATTTAATTCCTTTCCCAATAAGGCCTTTTGAATTTGTTAAAAAGTATTTGCAGAGAAAATGGAAGGAGCCCCTGGCATCAGGAGTCCTTGGAGAGTGAGCTATGCACTGGCTAAAGGCTCTGCTGATCACAGTTGGAAGGACAGCCTGACTTTATCAGGAGGATCAAGGAAAAGAAGAGATGGAATAGGGAAATGGGAAAGGTTGGAGGAAGATAAAAAGGAGGATTTTAGCCATCAAGGTCAGTTAATTGGAAAGAAGTTTCTGCATTGGGGTGGCTGGAAGCAGTATTAATGCAAGCCAAAATTTTGCCCTTTGGAACCTTGTGCATTCCTCCTGTAAGGCTTTTACATTGCCATAGAAAAGAAGGGTCTATTTTGGTACTGAATCATTCTGGGGCAGGTTTTTTTCTCCATATGTTTGCATAAATCTAGAGGGCAATGGAGTTACACCACCGCATGTTGGTGTGAGATCAGAGGCAAGCTCAGTATCTCTCACCTTGTCTGACAGACTCTTTGACTCATTTCACTATTCTTTACTCTGTCAGTGTTCCAAGGTCAAAGACCATGCCCAAATCTAAAGCAGATCATAACTCAGATGCTGTATTTTAAAGATATAAGCTCCCTTTTTTAAATAATACATAATTTTAAATACACTTTCCTTTGTGATAGCCTTACTACAATGTCCAAATGATCTTGTCTTGGCCAGGGGGCACACATGTTTCTGGGAGGAGGGATCCCATTTCCTTCACACCAGTTTACATGGCATCATCATCATCATCATTATTATGTGCTTTTTTCTGCCCTTGATCACATCCTCTGAGAAGCTGTCAGATGTGAAACCTGAGCTACCCATGGGCCTCCACACATCCCATAGCAGCAGATATCCAAAAAGCTTCAGATCATCTCTAATTTCTCTGTGGATCATAGGTCTCCTTCAGAAAAAGGGAGGGGAGCAGATGTACAAAACAGAGATGGAGAGACTGTGATAATCATATTTCTCTTTCACAGAAGGGAGGGGTTAGTGTGTGCACTGGGGTAGGGAGGGAGAAAGAGATTATATGCAGAAGAACAGCAGAAATTTTAAAACACAGGTCAGAATGGATCTGCTAACTGTGTGCAAAAGTTTCCTAGTGAGAATATTTCCTTTTGGATGATTTAACAAATGTAAGCTGGATCAAGTCTCCATTATGCAAGAAATATGTTAGGTTTCTTCTCTAGCTATGCACAAATGGCTGGGAAAAGCTGGATATAGTTCCATCCTATAAACTGGAATCAGAAATAAATTGAAAGATTTATAAATTGGAGGTGCAATTCTTCAGCTACATTGGTTTAAAGATGGTGAAATGAATGACTAAAGCATTCACTCACTGTGTTTTATGAAGCAGATCTAATGTGCAGGTTTTGTGACCTGCAGTGACTTTAACTTCTCAGTAAATCAAAAAGCTTAACAAATATTAAGATGGCAAAGATTACCTGTGTGTGCCAGATTTTATCTTTTATCCGTTATCATTTAGGAAATGAAAAGCTTGAGTCGGAAATCAGACAGCCAGTCATGTGACTTGAGCAGTCTGGCAGCCCCACAAGACAAGAACCTGCAGGAGACACAGAAACTACACATTCCCTGATTAGTTTTTAGTCCTTAAGAAATGGCTCTTTTTATTGTTATTATTATTAGCAACCAATGAGCTTTAGAATCAGAGCAATTCCTTTCTAAATTCCACAATGATGAAAATTCATTATCACAAGCTAGAGGAAGCAGCTGGATATATAGCTCAGCTCATGGCCACGCTTAGGTGCAGCTCCATACACATGTGAGGTCTGGAGGTGTTGAGATTTGGGGTACAGCACACCAGCACCCATTTGACAACATAGAGGCCAGATAATTCTCTTTTTTCAGCCTTGGCCCAGAGTGGCAGGAAACTGCCTGCCTGATGGGATCTTGGCTAAGCCACAGGTTAGAGATCCACAGCATGTGGGGAGACCTGTTCAAGTAGAGCATGCCCTTGATTTGGTAAGACTATGTTGCAGTTCTTTCCTGAGAGCACAGGAGGTAGCTGCCCCAGCAGAGGTGGCCACTTGTCATGTCTACAGCCCTGCAAATATGTCATGGACCTTCAGGGTGGAACAAATATTTGTATTCTACCCCAGCTCCTAATATTTTCCAAACTAAGGGCTGAGGGACTCAGTGTGAAATTAGTATCTAATGCTTAAGTAGAGTTGGACTTTTTCAAAACATTTTTGAAACATTTGTTCATTTATTAAATTAACATCAGCTCTACTGGTGGGATACTGAGGTGGAGTGGATAAGGCCTGCTTCAAGGCCACAGAATAATGCAGAAATCAAATCACAACAAGAATTTGAGCTTTTTTAATTCAGCCACAAACCCAAACAAAATAATACCATAGCTCTATTAGCTTGTCACACAGACATACAATTTTTCTTCTTTTTCCATAAAGAAATGAAGATAATCCCAAAGGTTAGGCAGCCTCCGTAACAAAATCAGACCTGTAACACCCACATCAACTATGGGTGACATTTCAGGCTCTAGGTTTGCAAAAGCTGTCTTTAGGCCAAGAAGGTCTTCCCTTCCTCCCACCCCTGAAGACCCTTGTCCCAACTACCAAAAGCATTTATGTCTACTCTTTCCTCTTCCATCTCACAGCTGTAAATTAATACATATTGAACATATGTTGAAGCGTAAGGAGAAAGAGAATGGAAGAACAAAGAGTTTCATAAAATGGAGGTCCCATTTCTTCCTCAGAATGTAAGATCTCAGTTTAAAAAATGTCATCAGTTTTCTTCAATTCTGAAGTGACACTATAGCTGTTTAATAGCAGGGAGGTGTTGATTTTAACCACGGAAAATAACAACCCGTTTCTCCCTTCAGCTGATACCAAAACAAGTAAGAAAGATGAGAAAAGCATTCACTGTTGAAAAATAGAATGGGGTTTACACTGAAATTTCCTATGTAACTGTCCCTCTGTCACAGCCTGAAAAAGGACCATTGGCCAGAAGTTGACAAAATCAAGTGCATCATTACCATCACTTCTCCTTGACTCACACTAGTCAGAAAAAAGAAATAATGCCAAGCAACCCTGCAGCTGGGGTATGTCATCTTCATTCCAAAAGCGTAAACAGTTTATTATCAAACAATATTTGGCCCAAAGTGTAATGCAAAAATGATAACTAATCCAAAATAAATTATCAACCTGTTTGCAGGTAAGTCAACAAAGAAGCTTATCTATTAACTAATAAAGTTCAGCAATCAACAACAAACTAAACAATTGAACTAAACAGTTCGAGTAGGAAGAGAAACAAACTTCAAAGAAACTGTGGGACATATATGTTAAGTGAACAGTTTTGCTATAGGTCTAAAAATGTATTAGGCCCCCACTCCACCAGAATCATGCCAAAAACTACAGTGGAAACTCAGCATTAATGACTAATATTTGTCCTGAAAGTCAGGCCACCTCCTGTGGAAATGATGGAAATGCAGGTCTCCAGGACTGGGCAGATAGACACCTGTATTATGAAATCCTTTAATTTTGTATTATATAATATATTTGATATAATTAATTAATAATATATATATATGGAATCCTTGCATGTGCTTTCTATTTTTAAACTTCTGGATTTAACATTAAAGAAGTTGTGAGCTAATGTCCCTGTACTGGAGTGTGAACAGAACAAACTCTGTCAACAACTAGCAAAGGGCTAAAAGGTAACTGTGCAATCTGCTCTGAGCAAGGTGTGCTGTGTATCTCTTTTCTGCCAAAAGCAGATTGCGACTCAGCAAGTCAGTTTTCTACCCTGCTCTCCCTGACTTTGGGAAGTTATTTCACTGCTTCTCACGGTATGCAGTCACCCCTGCCACACGCCCAGCCTGACACTTCTGGCCAGTGGAAGGTGTATGGGGACAAGGGCAGCTTGCTTTCTATGTCCTACCCACTTCTGCCTCACTCCTACCTTGATTGCTCTGGGGTTAACCCTTGCTCTTGACACCAAAAACATGGCTTTTGCATCAGCTGACACCTGTCTTACTTCAGTTACCAGCCCTTGACTCCAAAGGAAAGGTACTGATAACTAAAGGTTAAAAAAAAAAAAAAAAAGACCACCACCACCACCACCCACCCCCCCAAAAAAAAAACCAAGAGAAAAAACACCTTACAGTGCGCAGTCTTACCACCACTGCCTGCCCACCTTACTCCAAGGCCTGAAATTGCATGTAAAGACAGACTTGTTATTAAGATGTTAGCTTGTGAATAGAGCAGGATAGGGTGAAATCCTGTTTTGCCAGGGGGTGGGACAGTATTCCTTAAAAAAGCACAGCTGGTTGCATCAGTACACATATCTGAGCCCTTATTTTCATAATCTTTGTTTAAACTAGAGTTTAAACTCTAAGAAAGGACACCGCCATATTGCTTTCTGCTCCCTCCCATTACCAGAATCATTTTAAATGGTGTTTCCTCCATGGCTGCTGACCTTGTAGAATCTTGTGCATGAAGCATTACTGATCAGAATCAGCAGCTGTGGCACAAAAGCAGAGAACCTGCAGAAACAGAGGAAAAGAAGAAACTGTGTTAACAGATAAAAGTAGTAAGCTTTTGTCTTCTATGTGGACAAGTCTGAGTAAAGAGCATGGTGTGTCCATGAAGACTTTTTACACAAACTACACACAGTGGCACTACATTCTTGCTGGCTGCAGGGTGAGTCACTAATTACGAAAGTTCCGCTATTAAATGGGCTTTAATAACTAAATGCATTGCTATTTCTTCAGCTCTTATTATGATTTAATTTACCTATTCATTTTTCTCTTCTTTGAATTCTTAATAAAATGAATAGCTGGCATCTCCTAGGCCTGCTCCCTTTTGTATTCTTGCCAATACAATAACATCACAGTATTTTGCAGTAATGCTGTTTGGGCCATTAGAGATAGAAAATGTCAAGTACCTTTTATATGCAATTCTAATATTTGTTTTACTCTCCATTGTTTCTAATATCCCCTGAGAACCTTGAAAGTAACATTATTTCCTTAACAAGTTTGGCCTTTCTTCCTTCTACTTAGCGAACTATTTTCCTGGGGCCATATTACTTGCTGTTATAGAATACAAGCAACTGCTACAAAATATTGCTGCTCATATATACCTGGGCTAGTAAGAAGAATCTAGAAATAAATAAGCATATATGTTGTTTTCTTCCTAATTTGTAGACTCTGCAAAGGAGGACAACGGACAACATTTCCCCAGGTCCTGAGCTGTTTACATCTCAGTTAAAGTTCCATTAAACTTGATCAATCTTTTAATACTTTGATTATTCAGCTATAAAAATGGGCCTATGATGATTATCTTGTCCCACCTTGTTATTAAAATAAGGGGAGCAATAGCGTTTGTTGGAAACTCTTATGGAAACCTCTTTAAATGTGGAGAAAGGCAGGTGCCAGCAGATAAAGTCACACATAGGAGCCCAACTTGCAAGATGGAAACTGGGGCATACTACAGAGGCATAATTTAAGTTGATCAAGTGGATCAAGTTAAGTGAACTCCTAGCTTTCATTTTCTAGGTTGCAAAGCTCAGTGCTTTTGTTTAATTTTCTTCAGCAGTTGTTTGTTGTTGCTATTTTGGGTTTTTTCCAGAACATAAAGATTTTCACTCCGAAATATCTTCATAGTTACCAAATGTCTTCTAGTTTTTCAGTACCAGGGATTACATTCCTAAGAGTGCAACAAGACACGGTAAAGTCCTTAATCAAAGTCCCTTAGTACACAGCATGTGGGGTTTAAAATGTTTCCATAGGGCTGCATAGGCTTAAACTCTAGTCATTAGGCCCACGGGATACCACAGAGCTGTGTATCACAGGGATCTCGCTTCCAGCATACCAGCCTTTCCCTTCTCTGTAAACCTATTTGCAAAGCAAAAACTTGAATCCCCTGGGTTCCTTCTTATCTATTCCTTTTTTTCTCTTGTGCTCTGCCAAAGAGAAACTGTTTTCAGGCTTTCTCCTCTGCAATGTAAGTGGCAAAATAGACAAAGGTAGTTAACATACGAATTTACTTGTGACAGCACTTTTACATACATGCATTTCTGGACAATATCTTTTTAGCACACAATAATTATTCAGACTTGCATACATTTAAGAACCATAGCAACTGGACGCTCTCAGTTCTTCCTTCTTTCAAGGCTGTGGCAGTGGGAGGGGAGGTAGGAGGCTGAGCTGAAGTGTTTATGGGAGGTAACACATGTAATTGAATCTCACCAGCATGCACACAAACTGTCCAGGATGCTACTTGCACAGGCAGAGGAGCAACAAAGAACAGGACACCCTGTTCACATTTCTCAAGAGCTTTATTGGTTTGCTTTGAATGCTGCTTTCTAAAGAAAGGACACAGGATAAGTCATCCAACAGGCCAAAGGAGTCACAATGGCTACTTAACTATGAAACTCTTCTATACACTTATATATTAATTCATGGTCTAATGTGGTGTCAAGCTGAGGCGAATAAAGGTTAACATATTCTATTAGTCCCAATTGTCACAAAAATTTCATAGAATCATTTAGGTTGGAAAAGACCTTTAAGATCATCAACTCCAACCGTTAATCTACCATGGCCAAGTCCACCACTAAACCGTGTCCCTAAGCACCACATCTACACATCTTTTAAATACCTCCAGGGATGGTGACTCAACCACCTCCCTTGGAAGCTTGTTCCACTGCCTGACAACCCTTTGGGTGAAGAAGTTTTTCCTAATATCCAATCTGAACCTCCTCCGATGCAATTTGAGGCCTTTTCCTCTTGTCCTATTGCTTGTTACTTGGAAGAAGAGACCAACACCTACCCCGCTACAACCTCCTTTCAGGTAGTTGAAGAGAGTGATTATGTTCCCCCAGCCATCTTTTCTCCAAGCTAAACAACCCCAGTTCCCTCAGCCACTCCTCATAGGACTTGCTCGCTAGACTCTTCATCAGTTTCATTGCCCTTCTTTGGACACGTTTCAGCACCTCAATGTCTTTCGTGTACTGAGGGGCCCAAAACTGAAGACAGTATTCAAGGTGAGGCCTCATCAATGCTAGGTACAGAGGGATGATCACTTCCTTAGTCCTGCTGGCCATATTGAACAATAAGGTTCATTAAATGCTGAATTGAAGTATCACGTTCACGATAATAGAAATTGTTCATATGAACATGATCTGAATAGTTGTGATTTATTAATTTAGACATAAATTTAATTAGCAATTTATTTCAATTGAGTCTCGCTCTGAAAAATAAGTTGTGCTGTAAGCCACATACTGGCAGCAATATCTAAAATGAAATACGGAACTCTAAGGCAGGATGCTTGTCGGCATCTTAGATTCCTATCCCTGCCTCCCACTGTGTAAGAACAGCACTCTTGTCCAGCACAGTGGGGTGTTGTCTATTTTTTCTCCTCCAAAAAGATGGGAAAACTTGTCTCACACCAAATTTCAATAGTTTAAGATCTCTTTTAGAAAGCATTGCCGAGTAAAGGTTTAGTAGGGTCTTCCAGGACAAAAAGCAGCATGGAACAGCTCAGCCACCACGAATGGGAGGTGCCATAAGAAGCCCATATGTTGAGGAGCTGCAGTAAAACACATCACAAGAGATCAAGATCAAAGAAACTGTTAACTCTTAGCCACAAAATGCCATCACCAAACTCATCCTCCTGAGATTCCCCTTCATCACATCCCTGCTGCCGCCAGTGGCATGTCCCACTCCCCACAGTCGTGCCCATGCTTCCATACAAATCTGTACTGATCTGGGAGACCCCGCACAACACCACACTTTGCTATTACAGCAGGGCCACTTAAATTCTTTGTGACTCTGTTTTCCTGCTCTGTACAACAGGGATAAAACTGCAGTCTTGGCAGAGATCTGAGAACCTTAATTCACTAATGTCTATAAACCCCTCTGAGGTTCTTACTCGGAGGGCACTGTAAAAACGCAAAGTATTATCACTGATTCAAACTGACCTTCCCCTTGAAATATCACCATTTGAGCTATAATTCCAAATCCTGACTCTAACCAAGTGCTACACTGTAGGATTAACCACATTAATGCTTAAAGCTGTTGCTCTTTTACCCCCCTCCCCGTGTTCACAAGCTAATGCTTGTAGGGGTCTAATCTTGGACAATTCCTTAATGATACAGATTTTCAGATGAAAATTACTGCTACATTTTCCTGACTTCTAAGAGATTTTAGTCTCACTGTATGTACAATGTTGGAATGTTATTTAATTATAAATATAACATTTTCTGGATAGTCCTTCCTAATTTGACTGTACCTATCTGTTGTCTGCACACAAACTGTAAATCATTGTATTAAGAGTGATTACACACCCATTGACACAGAAAATTCATGATCGGGTTGTGAGACATAAGAGGTTTACCAGATTGAATGTGGCACGGCCACATATTCTACAGAATTCATTATTATTTCTAATCAACTCTCCTCCTCTAAACCAAGATCCCTCAACTATAGGACTCTCACTATACTTAAGAAGGGCATTTCAAATGAATGTCTGTTTTAAAACAGACTTACATAGCTACACACAGGAATGCTGGAGACACATTTTCAAACACAACATTATAGGTAGATAGATGGATTTTCATCATTAGGCTAAATCTGGTTTCACTTCTACAGGGCTAGGATCTAGTTTGAGTATATGTTGGCTGTTTTACACCAGCAAAATATCCCAAATCACAGAATGCAAAGCAAAGGCAGTGTCAAACCTACTTTTTCAATGTGTTGATCTGCCATAGGGCTCTGCCCAGGCAGTGCTTCTGCCATGGTCATTCAGCTTGTGCAAATGAACAGCACTTTTCACCTCTGTGATGCCAGGCTGCTGTGTTTCATTAGGTGCCCAGAAATTAGCACAGGGGGACATTATTATTATTATTACAAAAGGAATAAATAGTCTTGAATCTTGTTAACCTGTGAATCTTGATAAATAAAAGTACTAGATGCCTGTGGTAAAGGGGATAATGCTTATTTTAGCAATGGCAAACATGACCAAGGTAGAAGGAGCTCCCCAGCCCCGTCCTTGCAGGAGCCAGGATGCCATGACAGCAAGGTACTTGATAAAAGAGGGCATGCTGGTGCCATTGCATTAATTCCAGTATAGAGAAAGTCACTCCTGGGGAAGGGAAAGGCCCAGATAATGACACTCCTTCCTTGGGATGAGCAGCCATGTGGAGGGCAGGTCTATGTCCATTCCTACATCCTGGTGGACTTGTGGTGTGAGATGCTGTTCTGGCCACCAGCCTCTTCGGCTGCTGTGAGTGATCAATGATTGACTGTTCCTAAGGGTCCTCAGGGACCCCTGCAGTGTACAGCAGCACTGCCATGTGCAGTTCAGTGCAAAGCCATCCTACCTGAGATGCGATTCAATATTTAGGGGAAAAAAGGCAAATTGGCCCCTCCACCATAAGCAGTTAGGTAATCACTACAGTGCATTGCAATGTGCTTTGGGGCAAGCCATCAGGGTGCTCCAGAAACACCTCATGAAGCAGAATTTTATTTCATGAGAAATAACTATAAGAGGCTTGTTTTTTCACCCACCTATTAAGCTCACTGGTTTTAGAGTTCCCAGAAACTTGGCATTTCAAGGAATATCCAAAGGACAAAGACATCTACATATTTTGTCCCAGAATCCCAGACTATAAAAGTCTGACAAAGGGACAGACAGAGGATGAGCGAGATTAACAGGCCAAGTAGGTCAGGACCAGTGTGATTCTCAGGCCAGTACAACACAGCACATTGAGAAAGCTTCCAAGAAGCGTAAACAGGAATGGATGTTTGAGACAATGAATGCCCTAATTGGATGCCCATTCTCACCGCTTCCCTCAATTAAGGAGAATCATGGATAAATCTGCCAAGATATTGATGGACAATGTAAGCATTGGCTTGAAAACTTTTGCAATTTAATGAACCAAACCCTAGCCAGTTGTGAATTAAAAGTGATCCAAAAATAAACCCAGTAGAGGACAATCCAGTGACAGTTAAGTCAAAAAGTTACAAAACTATTAATCACCGAATCTCAATAATCTCTCATCAGGGCTTTTGGTTTCATGTGTTGGATTCACCAAGTTTTCCCAAACTTTGGAAGATTGGTTATGTTCCAGAAGACAGAATAAGCAGCTGCATTATCCCTTTAAATTAAGAGAAAGGAGAGCCAACATTTACTCAAATTGGAGAGGAGTAATTCTGCTGACGGTGTCATGAAATGGCTTTTAACACAATTACTGAGCCAACTGTAACCATATCTCAGCCCTGAAGTAAGAGGTAACTAATACAGGTTCTGGACAGACCAATCTAAGGTGACTAGCACATATACTTTATGAAACAGTAGCTGAAGGCCTAATGGAAGAATAGTATGAGATTTACATGGAAATGACACAGTGTAGCTGTTTTAGACTCTTCATCAATCAGTTTGGTGTCCTGCCATGCCATTACAGTGTGAGAACTTAGTGGCCACTTGTGTTTCATCAGTAGCTTTGAGGCCAGATTTACTACTCACTGCCCAGGCTGTTGACATGGAGCTGGTTCTTTCAGTGTCACTGGAACAGCTGGAGAAAGTTCTGGGACGGTCCTGTGCTTTTAGATGCACTCAAGAACACCACCGCTGTGGGAATAAGGCTCCAGAAATTCCTCTACCCTTCATCTGCCCTTTGAGGGACTTCATAACAAAATCAGCCCAGGCCTTGCCATTGCCTACAAATCCCATCTTCCTCTTGCAGGAAGTCCACAAGGGCAATGCAAGCATAATACAAGGGTTTGGTACAACTAATCTCTTTAGTGCCAAGACAAAGCTCAGAAACAAAGTAAATACAGGCCATATGTCTAGTGGAAGAACTCCAACATGGTATAGTTAGCTATGCCATCTGTATGATGCAGTGGCTGTCAGCAGAAACACGAATGCACTAAGAGATGCTCTTCCACTGGCATTACTCAGTATTACACATTTTAAGAACAAATTAAAAGGTAAAAAATCCCTTAAAGTACAAATGTTCATTTTGAGAAGAATTTAAACATGTAGATAAGAGGGAGGAGAAATCAGAGAGCTTCCAGAGTCAAAAGTGGAAAATATCTGCTGCTCTGATTTCGTTGCAGAGCAGGCAGTAGTTCCCAGTGCAGAGTGGTTTTATGCTAGTTGAGAGCAGTCAAACCCCTTGCTTCATAAAAGAGATGGGAAGATTGGCTCAGCAGCACCATTTAAACTTGCCCTCAAATGTTTACAGATAGACCTTGAAAAAAAGAACGCATAAACACATGACCTTGTATAATAGTCCCAGTCCCCTGGCTTCTCTGCATAAAAACACAGGCTCATATAGATTTTACATTATTATATTAAATACATTTTTGCAAAGGTTTGTTTCAGCCTATCGTGACATTTCACTTCTGAAACCTCATGCACAGTGCAGCATCTCGAGGTCAAAATGACGAGAAGCAGAACAGAGTGTCTGAGTTTTCCAACAGTCAACAGCAACACTCTAGCACCTGGCACTCTAACTTGCACTTTTGCTTTGTTTGATGTGCACATAGGAGCATTAAAAAAAATACTGGAAATTCATGATTGCCCTAGCTCCTGAGAAACCTGACAAATCAGCAATGATAGGATTGCAGACTGCTAACAGTAGCAATGAGAGATGTATTTTACTGAGTACACCAGGGTGACCAGTCTCATAGGGTTAGAAGAACAGACCAGAAATGTTGAACGAGGACAAAATCAGTGACTTAGAGAGGGCTTGCATAAACAAGAACATCCAGAGAGCACTAATTAATGAGCAAACTAAAGGGGAGCAGGCAAGAGAGAGTCTTTAAGGTGGGGCATCAGTTCGATGCACCAGCAGGCCTGGCCGGCAGCACAGCAGTCAGAACAAATCGGAGAAGACAAAGCTGGAGGACTTCCCAGGAACCACAGCTCAGGCAGCTGGTACAAGGTCTAGGTCCATCTTTGCCCTGGGTGATGGAAAGAAGGAGATACCGCACTGAGAGCGCCAGTGCTGCAGCAGGCACAGACTGCATAGTCTGTAAACAAAAAGGAGGACAAAACAAGATAAGCTATCTCACAAAAGATGCCATGAGGTGTCAAAAAAAAAAAAAAAGAAAAATAATGGGCTTGTACCTTTAATGACATTTGCCTTGGTGCAAGCATAGTCTTTTGAAATGAAGGGCTATATTATAAATGTTCAAACTTCACTAATATAAAAGACTTGAAATGTATATTATCACTTAGTGTAGCTATATACTTAGGCTAGAACTGAACACCATCAAGCATTTTAAATCATAAAACCCTCATGCGGCTATTGGGCTGTATGATTTAAAAAATTCGAAAGCACTCGGAAATGAAACCATTTCTGGCAGTCATTTCACCCATGTTTTCCTCTGCTTGCCAGCACACTCAGGTGTTCATGAATTGGGAGGGGGTGAAGTGTTACAGATTTGGCTAATAGTTCATGCAAAATATTTCTTTCTGTACACAGTGCATTCAGCTAGCTTACTAACTTTCCATACCCCATTGCTCGTAGGGCATAAGGGTCTCCTAAAGTAGATGATGTCATTACTGTCCCAGATTGGATGATGTCCAACCCCACAAGACCAAATTCAGTCAAGTTCTTAAGCCCGTATCCAAACTAAGTACATGAATAGCCCCTTGAGCCAAAGACTCATTTATTAGACAAATTACTAATAGGCTACAAGATGTGCATAAAGGCTCTAGAGAGCCTTTAGGAGAGCTATGAAATGATATCTGAAGAAAATGTTAATACAAAGCCACAAATGTACATCAAAATACTTCAATTTATTGGTATGAAATGTTTGCAAGTAACTGTGTATTTGTGTGCGCACATACAGTCATCGTCATGACTGTTTTAAAAAAAAAAGCTTTGATAAATGTTTCCAGAAAATAAAAATTATTACAGATAACAAAAGATATATTCACATTTTAATTCAAATGAATACTCTCTATTCATCCCTTGCCTAGCTCTGATGCTGAGTGTCCTTATCATATGATCACAGAAATGTTCTTGCTACCCAACACTGCTTTAAATTTCTAGGTTTGGGGCAGGCGGGTTGCTGGTTTGGTTTTGTTTTTTTAAGTCTCTTAAAATTTTACAAGGCTGCATACACTTAGCTCCATTTTCACACGTGCCTCTCTTCCATAAAAGCTGCTCACTTATTTTAAATATAGCTACAAGCCAAGAGAAAATTGTTACAAAGAGCACTATCATTAGTTTAGTACCATCAGGACAATGTTTATACGAGTTTATACTACAGAGGAGCTCATATTTGAATAACACATGCACATTGTCCTCAGACAAGGAAAAAAAAGTCCAACCAACCATGTAAGCCAAGTCACGAAATTTAATTAGGAAGATAAGGGTTGGGTTGGTGGGTTGTTTTTTTTTTTTTTAGGTTACAGAAAAAGATAATTTTAGGCAGAGAATTAGCATCTTCTAATAATCTTAGACAAAAATGATTTTGTTTTGCTTTGGTTTGTAAATTAGCTCATGATTAAAGTATCTCTCTAGTTGAGCTTCATTGTCTTTTTGTGCCTATTTTCTGAATGCAACCCTGACCTGAATACTCTTGTAGCTCAAGTACAAGATTTGAAAGCATGAGAGGAACAATTATTATAAAGTGAAGTACTTACAGTTTTACTGCAAAATCAATGAACTTTCAAGTGATTTTTATCATATTTTGCAGCTGTTCTGTTTGCTTTGAATGATGTTTATCGCACCAAAAACTGTAGTACTTTTAAAGGATGCTTTCTCTAGAAACTTCCTCCACCTTTACTTCCTTGCACCACCCAGTGCTGTAAATGCTGCTTCCCAAGGATATTTTTGTCATGTGATTTTCCCATGCCTCAGAAATTATCTCTCTCAACGCTTAGGTTAGTGACTTTGCTCAGTCCCTGCCCTGTTCTCTCTCACGGTTCCTTAAATGAGGAAAAGTTCCAGGTTCCCAACTTAATTCACAGTTTTGCAGCAGTTTAGTTATATGTCACCATTCAAGGCTACCTCTCTGACACTTTTACGATCTAAAGGAATGGCCCCATGTAATCTAGGTGTGTAGGAGCTCTGATGGTCCAACTGAAGCCATACAGTGAGAAGCAGCGAGGTGGCACTTCTCCCAAAGGATGTGATCCATAAAGTCATCCACTGACATTAGAGGTAAAGTATATAAAGTATACTTTAGTAGTTATAGAGTTAGAAGCAAGCTCGTCTTACTCTCAGCTACTATGCCTGTTTCCAAATCCATCCTCTACCTTAAGCAAAGCCATCCCCTTCCCCAAATGGGATTACAAGATTCAGGACCCTTATGAAAATACTTCCTCAGTTACCTTTCCCCACCTTGACCCTTTCAGCCAAAAAAAAATGTATACTCCAGGCTATATTTACCACATATCTGCTGCTCTTTCCTCACTGCTATGGATTCTGCTGGATATTAACAACCTAATTTTACAAACCTTCCTCCCTGGGCAGAGCTCCCTTAGCAGTCTCTTGTACTCCAACTTGACTGATATAATTATTCATACTATCATAAAATCATAGAATCATAAAATCCTAAAATCATAGAATGGTGTGTGTTGGAAGGGACCTTAAAGACCATTTAGTTCCACCCCCCCTGCCACAGGCAGGGGCACCTTCCACTAGACGAGGTTGCTCCAAGTCCCATCCAGCCTGGCCTTGAATGCTTCCAGGAATGGGGCATCCACAGCTTCTCTGGGCAGCTGTTCCAGTGCCTCACCACCCTCATAGCAAAGAATTATTATTGTGGTACTCCACTGTATCAGCCACTGCACATACACAGAATGGATGGCCTCTTACCTCAGATAATTTACAATCCAGGTTACAACCAGATGCAACAGGGGCAAAGCAAACATGAGGGGAGGGGAAAGACAAGAGAGAATGGGGTGACAATAAAAGGCAAACAAGCAAAATAAACCCAGAATATATGTATCAACTAGCATAGTCTTGTAGGCATTGCAGCAGAAGACAGTTTATTCACGGTGCTATACCCAGCAGCATTGTATAATAAAATTATATTTCGTACATTTAGCAGTACATAAAATTAATGCAGCTGTGTAATTCCTATTATACTTCCTTATGTAATTCACATAACTCCGATATCCTTTCTGTTTAAATCAACAGAAATTTAATTTTACTTAAATGCTTACTGATCACCAGTAAAACCTTTGCTTTCTTTTTTTTTTTTTTAACCTGAATTATTTGATTTATCAGAGCTAATACAAAGACATATTTATGCTGTTTCACAGCTCAAGTAACTGGCAGTCACACCTACTTTTAAATCACATTCACTGACCTCTGAGACAACATCCTCAGATGCTTCTATCCAAAGCACAGATTATGGCAGTTTTACAATGCACCATTCTGCCACTCAACTTAGAACAGGAATAAATGAGCCTTAGTGTTGTTATTCTGTGGTACATGACCAGATGGGTACCTCTGCTATGGTAAAGAAGGTAAAAACACATCAACTAAAACCAAAGTGAAGACAATGACCACAGCCCACGTAACACATGGTAAATCGATCATGCATCTAAGCTCAAAGAGAAGAACAGAGAGAGACTTCCCATACAAAAGGTATTCAAACCCCTGTAAGTTGCATAAATACTTAAAAGATGAAGCTCAGAGGAAATACTACTTTGAGGACATTTATTGGCAGTTATACCACTACAGGGGCATTCATTTAATGGATCAGAGCCTGGAGCCCTTGAACTATCTACTGCTTGTTTTCCAACTAAGCAGGATGATGACTATTTCCTTAAACCCCTCCCCTGGGGCTGCTTAATTGGTCTTTATTTAAATTCACCTGGTTATAGCCTTGCAGTCACAGTTTCCAGCCTTTGTCTTGTTTCATCTAGCACTTCATCTTTTCACTTCTTTTTTCCTCTGTTTTCAAACCTGCTATGAATTAAATTGAACAATTAACAAACCTAAACAAGAATATAAGACATCCAAGTGGAATTATATCTACAGTACCTGCGATTTCAAGAGGGAAACTAAGACATTAGAATCCTTGGAATGCAGATCTCACCCTTCCAAATGCAAAAAAAAAGTCACACTTACAGCTGTTCTAAATTAAACTGTTACATAGGCGCTCCTACAAACATACCCATCTTGAGGCAAACTGAAAAATATGTGGATTTTAGTGAAAATTTCATCAGGAAAAAAAAGCACAATAAAAAATTAATTTGGAAGACTTTACATTTAGGAATTGCTTAATTGCAAATTGTATATTGATTCCTTTTTATGTTACCTTAATCTAATCTTACTTTCTCTAACATGCCAATATTTATACTACATTACACATAAAAATACAGAATTATACTTGATGGGTTTTGTACTTCACTGTAAAAAGGTTTAGATGGTTGCTACCTAAACCTCCCAGAATAGAATCTTCTCTCCAGTTTGGGTGCCTTAAAACTGTTTGGCACTGAAACAGGTTGGCTGTTTAGTAATTCTTTTTTAAAAAGTTACGTTATTTCAGATTAGTAGAAATATTGTGTATGTCATAAAACAAAATAAAAAAATGCAAAGATATAACAAAAAAGGAAATTTTTGCTTTTGACAATAACCCTAAAAGAAAAAATATATGTTGTGCAAATTAGACTTATAAACTCCATAGATTTTTAACAGTAGACAAGCACCAGCGTTACCACTTATTTTCATCTTTTCCATACTGTCTGAATCCCTGTTATCTTCCATTTTGAATCCAAAATCCATGATTCAACTGGAGCACATCTTACAGCATAACGTGCAATATTTTCCAGTTACAGAGAAACCACTTCAGCCCTTAAGTTGTTCCAACAGTTAATTATTCTCCCTGATAAAAACATGCCTTCTATCTACTCTGAATTAGTCAAGCTTCACCTTCCAACCCTGGACTCTTTTATAACTTTTTGCTCACGTTACTGCTTGTATTTTTTCCCCCTGTACATATTTTTATCACTGATTAACTTTCTCTTTGATGAACAAAATATAGTAAGATCCTCGACTCCTGCATTCCAAACCAGGTTTCCATTCAGGTAATTCTCTGTCACTCTTCCCTAACTCTAACCTTTTAAACTTCCTTGTGAATTGTGATGCCCTCAGAGCAGATACAGTAGCCACTGCTCCCCCTTAAAGCCTTTCTTTCCCCAAGCCCTGGGATTTGTTCTTCTGGCCACATTCAGCTGTTTGCCCACCTGTAATCCAGAAATCCTTTGCTGGGGCTTCAGCAGATTCCCAGTATCACATATAGTGATTTTGGCTGCTAGAAGAGCCAGGTAAAAAGAAACAGAAGGAAAGTTAGAAATAAAGGCAAGTTTGTGCACGTGGTTTGTTTCCGCTGCTGTCCTGAACTCAGCTGTGCACAAATGCAGTTTATAAGCAGCTTTGAGTCTTATTTCATTTGTACCACTAATGTTACTGTGGAAGGAGCCACAGCAGACTTGTAAGGACCAAAATCTGAGCATATGCAGCGTCTCCTTAGGTAGGCTGCCATCTCAATTGTTCCCCATAACCTATTATAGATAAAGAGTATAAAGACACACAATCAAAATCTGTAGGGAAATGTTCAATATAGATAGTGTATAGCTCTTGTAACAAGAGCACTAAGTTTGGGAAAACCTGTTATCGGGCACAAATTCTAGAGTGGAGTGCTTATTTGAGCTAGTTGTAGCACAAAAGCTTTAAAGAACATTAAGGAGGAAAATGACAATGAAAACAGTTCCCTCTGCAACAATTACCTGCTCTCAGCTGAGCTAATACTCTCTGTGGTTTTGCAAAGCATTAGTGAAGGGGGGGGGGGAGCAAAATCCCACACCAATAAAGAGCCCTCAGGGTTTGGGCCAGAAATTCATGCTAAAACAGCATTAGTAGTGACTGTAAGTCTCTCTAGAAGCTTTCAGAAAAGTAGTCAAGATGCTTACAATTTTTAATGGATTGTTTGTCTTTTCTAAGAAATAACTTGCAGGGATGAAAGCAAGCCCTGCAAAAGCTGGTGCACGTAGATCTTGCTGACTGACCACTCTGTGTGCTGTCCCTACAGACTCCCTCATTAGCTTGTGTGTAAATGCAGAACTGAATCAAAGCCTTTGTGCAGATGCTGCAACACAATCTTCTGGAGGAGTTTTAAAAAACTTCATCTCTTCCATACCATTTGTGTGTATTAAAGAATCAGTGAATCTTTTTTATATAAATGTCCTTGTATTGACATTTTACTTAAATGTCCTTGTCCTATCAATGCTGTCATTCACAAACTTTCAAGAATCTTGAATCACATTCCCTAAAATCATCGTAGTGCCTTAAAAGGCTTCTACATTTGATATATTTGATACTGAAGTAATGTATTTGATGAAATTTCTATTTAGGTGACAAATTCTCAGGTCTTAGATGGCATCTATTAAAAAAGCATAACTTGTAGGCCTGAACTATTCAGGGTCACACAGACTGCATATAAAGGGGTGAGGTCTCCCTTACTTTGTGCAGAAGATGGTGGTGGGCTATGATGGTGCGTTTGAAACATTAAGGAAGGCAGACTCCAGGTAAGTAATAAATTTGCTGTATGTATTGCCTTAGGAGCAGGTTAGAAATTTCCCTTGTTCACTGGTATTTACAACCCTCCCCAAAGGACACCACTTCCGAAAGCACAAAGTTTAACACAATAATAAAAACACATCTTAAATGCCCAAACCCCTGTGTTTTAGTGCTTAAAAAAGGTGGCAGCTTGACAGACCTGGAGACTGACAGCAGCAGTGTCAGCTTTCCTCACACTTCTCTGCCAAAGCACCTCAACCTTGACCTGAAGAGAAAACCACGAAGGATTTGAGTGGGATTTCATGCCCATTCACTCTGGCATCTCTGCTGAGATTGCCAACAAGGGGGCCAATTAGTGCCTGCTTTGGAGAATGGTTTTTTTTCACTGTGTGGAAATGACACCTGTCCACCGAAACTGGGCAGAGGCCCACCAATTCCCTGGGTGCCAGCGACTGTGCAACCACTGCAAGGGTTACTGCTCCTGGTTACTCCCCTTGCACCAGTCAAGCAGCAATGCCGAGTTGTTGTCCAAGTGGGACCAAATGCAATTTCCTTTCCCAACAAGTAGTCATTTCTGATTTAAAATTACAGCCTTGTGTTAAGGACTGAATTTAAAAAGTGATTCTTACCATTCAAGGTCCTGGAGCCTCACTGGCCTGGGGATCAAGAGGCCAGTTCTGCTGTGCAACCAAGTAAAATTCCGTCAAGATTTGCACCATGGCAGAAGGAGGCTAAGAGATTCTTCTTATTAAACAGAGAGAAAATGTCACTTTCCTGCTGGGCTCTCTGCTTCCTCACAAGACCTAATTGGCAGATTTCTTGGGCGCTTCCTTGCCCTTCAGTACAACAGCAGCTGCCTTATCGGTTCATAAAAGAGAAAGTGTTACTGTCTGGAAAGCTGTCCCCTTGTCGGGAGATGGACAGGTTTGAGCATGTTGGTACAAAAGATGGGATTGTATCATGAAGCGATCAGTTGATCTAGTGGCCAAGAAGGGAGTAGCTGCCACTGTACTATGGGTAGACATAGGTCTCCAACTATAAAAGCCATTACATTTGAATTAATGACCTAGCAGTGCAGTTTAAATAGGAGCCCATTTGCAGTGCAAACTGTTGAAATATTACTTAATGGAATGGGAAACTTCATTAGGGATTAAAAAAAATTATAAAGATTATGTTTCATAAATTCTAGTTCATTCGGCTTCATTTTGTCAGACAAAAAATGTAAAAGTCATTCTCTTTGAAATCAGACAACACCCTCCAGTTCATCTGTCACCAAGTCAGGCTAACCTCTCCAAGGATGTCATCTGACTAGAGTTTTCTATCAGTCTTTGCCATTCCAGGTGCACTTCTTGACAATTTTTTTAGATCCCTGTCCAGAGTCTCCTCTAGGAATCTAGAAGGACCATGAAGATTGCATCAAGGACTTGATTAAACAACAGATAATGTGTACCCAGCACACTAACCTCATTTGCAAGCTCTCACAGTAAACGATTGACAGCTAATGCCCTAAGCAAAACTGCTGTTTATAAAGTCCTTTTCAGTCCAGCTACATTAGTCTCTCCACATAGCAGAAGTCAGTACACTGCTATCAAAACCAAGTCTGTGACTGATAATATTGAACTCTTCATTACCCCAAGTGTTGCTGCAAGTAATACCATGAGTCTGGACACTACCGTTCAATAAAGGCTTATTATTATAAATATTCAGCTTATGTCATCATGAGAACAAACAGCTTTGCAGCCAAGGTGAAAGGGGTGAATTGCAAATAGGTCTAGGTTATAATAGAGACAGTGGCCCCTTTTTTTATGAAGTGACCTTGTAGCCTGGCACCAAACACAAGTTCAGTGGAACACACTGGATCCTGTGTATTCAAAAACTGGTTAGTTGTTAACAGTTTTTAGAAAAACTAAATAATAGAAGGAAGAAGTGCTGTCAAATGATGCAGAGCAGGGTTCTTCTGCTAAGTCTGATATTTCTAACACTTTTAATAAGGCTCAAATCTAAGATTTTTTTTTTAATACTTTCTTAAATTAGATAAGGCACCACAGATGAATTGTGGCTGGCATTATGGTTCATGTGACTTATAAGAACAGAGACTGTGGCTTCTTCTCCTAAATTCACTTTCTCTCCATACCAGAGGTGGCTGCATGTGGTACTGGCTGTTCAGAGCTGGCTACACACCAGAATGTCTCAGCAAGAGGGCTGTTAATCTCTCCCTGGGAACAGCACCCAGACTGCTCTGCCTAAAGTCACAACACACCCTTCTGGTTCCTTTGTCCACTCTGTATTTCAGCCTAATTAACCAACAGTTTCTAATGATAAAAATAATAAAAGAAAGAAATTACTACCCAGAACTACAAATACATTAATTCACATGTGCTGAGCAGTTGCCTTGCCAGCTTTGTTGCAAAAGGAAAAAGGAATAATGAAAAAGACTTTAATTTGACCAAGTACCCTTATTCCACTTTTGTGCTGTGTGAGTCAAATTGATCAAGAACATCACTGGATCTGCTGATGGGTTGTTCCCTGAAAAGTCTGGACTGATAAAAGTGCTTGATCATCTAAGCTGGACTAAAGCAGTGATTCATATTTACAAAACATGTTCAAATCCTGCAGAACCTCTTAGAAGGCAACAGAGACAAGGGACTCCAAGAATACACACACCTGAACCGTATCCTTTCAGATTATGTCCTTTATATTTATTATCTCTGAAGGGAGTCCATTTTTACCTGTCCCAGGCATATCTAGGGTCCCTTTTACCTCAGCATCCGAAAATCTCACTATTCCATGAAACATGTACCATCCCAAGAAAGTACAAGTGCCATTATGATGCACCAGGAGTTAAGTGGGGACCCCAAGACAACACCAAAACACTGTAGTCACACAGGGAACTGAACCATACCACCAATGGTGTCTCACGTTGCAGAGCTGAAAGGAACAGGTCATACATAGCTGAAATACTGATGGCCAACAGGGAGCGAGACTAACAGGGAACTTGAAGCCAGAAGAGAGGAGGATGAACCACTGCCTTGCCTTGCTAAGAAACAATTATAAAGGCCAACCCATCCCTCATTCACTCATAAAAGGAGAGAAAAATTAGTTCCCTGGAGGCAGAAAAGCAGAAGAAAGAAATCACTTATTTTTTAGGGAACAGTAAACTTTTGAGTAGAAGTGCAACAAAGATCCAGACAGAGTGGAAAAATTCAGTCCTATTCCAGCAAGAAAAGCCCACTGATAACAGACCTGTGTTCAAGAAAAAAAGTTAGACATTAAACTGAAATCTCAATTTCTCGGGGATTTTTTTCTGAAAAACTTAAGCATGTTCCTGCTTAAGAAGGAAGAAAAAAATGTGTGCTGAGGGTCTTGCAGAAATATTTTTAAAGATTAAATCCCTAGAATATTTTCCTTTCTACCTCATCAACCATTGCCCCTTTAGAGAACTGCAAAAAATTTCATTCCCCCTAACTGACTCCCCCTACCAAAGTTACTGATCAAGGGGTGGTGAAATTTCAGCTGCTGAAATTTGGTGTGGTACCACTAATGGAAACAGGCACTAATATGCTCAACGTGGCAGATGAAGGATGGACATATGTTTCAGTGAGTTATGAGACAGGCACAGGGCTGAAGAATGAGAGTTGTAACATTTCAGCCTGGTGCAACTCATCAACTCAAGCTCAACTCAGTCAGAACCCAAAGTCGGCAGTCATTTACAACTAATTGTTTTTCTTTTTATTTAGCTTGACAAGCATACAGCTCCCAGGTGAATACAGAGGCTGGTCTAGCAAGACAACTATTCTGCAATATATCCTCTAAGCCAGAGAGGAACCAAAGAGAGAAAGGAATATTCCCATCAGGTTCTCAATATAAACCAAAAGCTATTTTCCCTAACCTGATTCAGTGCAGCTTTTGAAGTCCTCAGTAACCACTCGGTCACTATATGTTTTGACGCCCTCACATTATCCTGTTCAGAACTCTGCGGCCTGACAGACAACATTAAAAGACATGGCATGTCCACTCCTGAAATGTCAGCTCCTCATTCATGTACAAAGTTCACTTTCCTGTCAGCACAGAGGGTATAAGGTAAGAGTATGTGCCCAGCCATTACACAGGCCATTCATGCAGTTCAAGACACTTGAGACTGTTCCCATCATCAGCTTTCCCACTGAATCAGTGCCAGTTAATGTGCATGTATGTCTGAAAAGGGGAGTCATATTCAGCAATGACATCTAAAGAGTGACTCAGAAGAAACTTTTTGCTGGTCCAGCAGCATGGTTTTGTCACCTATGATATCATTCTCAACTCAGACTTTGATCTTTCCAAACAACAGGTCCATGCATGGCCCCTGTAAATCCCTGCTGTCACTGAAGGGGCTTAACACAGCCATGCAGCAACAAACAGAGCAAGTCTTGAATTGCACTTGCTGACACCTTTAGCTGGGACAGTGCAGTAATTACTGCCCTGGGACACCTGTCTGTCCCTCATCCTGGGACTACCCAGTCTAAGATGGAGAATAATAATTTCAGAGCAGAGAAGGATCAGCTCTTGCACCAGTGCAATTTACAAGCCAATATGTGAAAGAAAACTAGAGCTGATGTCAGTTCACTGTAATATGCTGTAAATGGTAACAGTTCAAGACCTGCTGGGCCATCCCTGCTCTGGAGCCAGCAACTTCAGGAGAAGGAAGCATAAGAGAGTGTGGGTGGTCGGGAGCAGCAACACTTCAGCCATACCATTTAATCTGAAGTCATAAGTGTGACTGAACTAATGTGTCTCACCAAAGCTGGCACAGCCTTTCCACCAAAGAGGTCACTAGAGAGAAGGTGATGCCAAAGACAGAGAACAACCATTTGAAATAACAGTCTCATAGACCTTATTCATACAAGTCATACCCTGAAAAGCAAAGTGCCACCAGAGCAAGGACAACATGCGTAAGTAAGAGAGCCGAAGTTATGTAAGGTCCTGTACTCATTTTGATAAACAGGTAAACACTCAGGCAGTTGACAGAGCTACATGACTACATAGCATTGCCCAAGGTCTCACCTCAGTTTTGCAATCGATGAAACAGGGACACTATTTCACAGAGATGCAGCTGGAAATCCCTTGATGGTGTTTGGAGAAGGTTTTAGGAGTCTGAAACGCTAGGTGCCTTTCAGCTGAAAAATATTGTTTAATATGGCACAAGTAGCAAGCAGAAAAAAAGTACAGGACCTCACAAAATTACCAGAGCTGTTTCCATGCAAAGGCAATGCAGGCAATTGTCTGTGGCAATGGGCTGCCAGGGTCAGCGAAACAGGCAAACAAGGGTAGCATAGACTTGGCAACATCAGTTCTCCAGGAAGCCAGACTAGCTGTTTCTGTCTCCAAGAGAAATATCTCGGTGCCCATGGCATTTGCTACTGCTGAGGAGAGGAAGAGGGTTCTCCCCCAGGAAGAGCCACCACTCCTCACAAACCCACTGTGAAAGGCCCCATCGCTGGAATAACCCCTGCACAGCTGTTTCTCCTGCCTTTCTCCCTCTGGGGGCAGAGTGGCCTCTCTGGCTGCTTACACCATGGGCTTTCAAATTCAGTGGTGCCTACACAGCTGAGAAACCTCAAACCAAACCTGCGAGTAATCATTTCCTATGTGAAACAATGTTACCCACACGAGCCACCGATGACAGTAAACATTGTGATTCATGTGACAAAGAACTACTACTACCCTGAGTAAGCCTTACAGGATCAGGTTCACAGATCATCTGTGATGGCCTGAACAGCATTTATGCAGTATCAGAAATAGGCATGAGAAGAATTTGCAGTTTAGGGCCCCTATCCAGCAATCCATGCTGGCAGACCTGTAAAGGGGTTTGGACATAGTACAATGAGCGATAACAGTAAACAATGGGAGAGAAGAGAGTGAGGGTCATAACTGCAAGACCATCTGGTTGTTTCCATTTGCTGTGTACACATCTTGCTAGTCCTGCCGCCAGAAAGACAGAGAGGGTCATTGGAGAACCGAGTTACTAATGAACAGTTGCATTTGTTCTTATATACTTTATTGATAACCAATAGTTGCGGCAGCATTTGAGATACTGGTTTCTAAGGAAGGCCAAAGTGTGAACATTTCTGACTGGAAATATATCAATATGCAAAATAATTTGGTATATGTGACAATTTTGTTACAAGAATTTTTAAACATTATTTCATGGGTGGGTGCTTTTCCTTATCGTCTAAGATTTTCTTTAAGAGTTCTTAATTCCCTTGCTGGGATCATTAGCACTTGGATGGTCAAGACCATAACAGGCATTCTAGGTCTCAGGACAAAAGAATAAATTATAATAAAATGAGGAATACTGTATGCTGTCTGGTAGGACACATGAAGGAGACTCTATTTGCAATTAGTCAATATGGATCAATATTGGATTTATCTTTAATGAATCTCCACTAAGCTTCCAAATCAATGAAAAGAAAACAGATTAGGCAGATGCATCTTGCTCTGTACCCTACCTGCAACCAGATGCGGGCTTTACTAAACCACATGTGGGAGTGAAAACAGAGCCAAGGGCCCTTCTCAGAGAATCACCTGCCACTTGACCATATGGTTTCAACCTTGGAGTCAGGTAGCAAGGGCATTCCAGCCTTTTGCAATCTGCAAGTTGACCGAGTGGGAGACATGCTCAGAGATACCGTGAACTATCCAGGAGGGGCAGAAGCAGGGCTGGAAGTAGAAAATGGCACCTCTGCCTGCTGAAGAGGAAATCTGAGATTTGAGCATCTCCTCACTTAAATTAACATAGTTTGGCAATAGCTCCATAAAGGTCAAGAGTGTAAAACTGCAGGAAATAAAAGATTCAAGCCTGAGGTTTGTTTGAACATCCTCCATCTGAATTCTGACAAGGCTGCTCCCCAGCTTAGGTACCCAGAACACTTTTTCTAATCCATAGAAAGAAGTGAGGAGGAACTTTGAGCTGCTCAGGAGATAAATCCCACTTTCCATACCACTATTTTAGTGGTCAAGAGGATGTAAAGCAGACTGCCAGGAGGCTCGAGGGGCTTTCTTTCCTGCCACTCGTTTTTCATCACCAATCCTGAACAGACCCCAAAACTCAGACTAATTAAAGACAAATAATTAAGCACATTCAGACTGAGAAGGTTGGCAGACTCCCACTGTATTGTGAGACCACCTTGGCACTTAAATGGTTAGGGACTATATCCCACAACATCATGCTCATCTCATTGTGGTAGAGAGCTCTTGAGAATGTTATTAGCTGGGTGTTCGCCTTGCCGTTTTTCCACATGAGGCAGATGGGTAATTACGAAGCTAATAGTCTGATTGAGAGAAATCAGATGCAGTGGTTTGCCCAATTAGATGATACATTAGCTTCCTTCTTTGTAAGCAGCTAATGTGTGAAGCAAAGTGGTATTTTTGAGGGTCAGAATCCTTAAACAAGTGCCGAGTTGCAGATTATTGTGTCTCTCTTTTTTTTTCTAATGGAGGAAAAGTGCTAAGTCTTCATTACTAAAAGCATAGAAAATGCAAATCAGGCTCTGAAACAAAAGAGTGAAGGGACAGGCGAGAATATTTGGTGTCCAATGTGTCAACCTACAACATCAATTACATTGAAATGCAATGCATGGGAGCCTAATCAAGGATAGTATAATTGTAATAATTGCATGCTTTTGTTGGAGAGCTGCTGCCATTGTTATTGTCAACCATTTGTTTTTCTCTATTGTTTAAGGGGAGAGTATTTAAAATATATATATGTGTGTGCATATATAACTGTGTATAAATGACTGAAGAACAGCATAGGTAGAAGGTTGTTACTGCACACAGTATGTATTAAGTCTTTCTTATTCCTGTTCTTCGGATGGCGGAAAACAAAGAGCCTGAACTCTGTGAAGGCAGGTAATGCCAAAAACTGAGAAACAGACACTGACTTACAGTCTGTGCCAAGCAATGAGAGTTACTTTTCCTTTTGCTGACACATTCCCTGGTCCAGGGAGGTGAGTTACTCCCAGTGACTGGCAAGTCATGAAGTGAGCCAGTAGTACATCCAAACAATCCCCAAGACACCTCTGTCTGCCTTCTTTCTTCAGAACAAAATCAGAAGAGTCAAAATAAACAGTTTCTGTCTTGTTATACTTCCTCCAGAGCTGCAGTCTGTTTCTGCCATTTAAAAGGATTTTTAAACATCTACAATCTTGATGAAGGCATTCAAGATAAATGAACACAAAGGAGAGTACCGCGTGGAAAATTGACAGCATGAGTCTACTCCAGATCTTAAGGGAGAAAGAGGAGTAAGAGCCTCCTGTAAATAAACCAGTGATATTTCCTGTATCCTGAAGTTGGGGTGGAAATTCTTATAGCAAAGTGCTCAACATTCAGCTCAAATGAGAGGTTTATTTTCTCACATCACTTGGGCTTGCCAATAGGTTGAAATGGAGGCACAATAGAAACGGGCTAAAACATTTAACATAGCCGTTAAATCTCATTCTCCTCAGCTAAAAAAGAACAATGCTGTACCGTCTTTACTGAGAATACACTCTCCTGCCATAGGAGGCTTTTCATGTATCTCTAACAATCCTGTACATACTCCAAAACTCACACTAATTAAAAGCAAATAATCAAATACATTCAATTTGAAAAGTTGGCAAACTCGCTTGTATTATTGTGTTAGCACCTTGGCACCAAAATGATCACATCGTGCTAATCTCATTGTGCAGGAGAGCTCTTGAGCATGTTATTCAGTAGGTCTGCTCCCTGCCCCCCACCTCCCAGACCCATCCCACCCTCCTCCACCGCCAGCACTCTCTTTCTTTAACTAGATAAATGAAAACATACAGAAAGATAAGCAAAGCCAGGACAGTATTTTCATCTTAATTCACTCAGAGGCAACCAGAACTTGTGCTAACTTTTACAGAGATTTCCTTTCATCCTAGTGCCAGTTCAACTCCACAGATAGAGCTAGTAAACCTGAGAGATGCTTTAAAATAAATTGAGCAGACTGCATTTGTTCTAACTAGCTCTCATGTAACATTATTATATTATTGTACAGAGTACTTGGCTACCACAGCAATGTGAAGAGTATAAATGCAATAAATAGAAGATAACAAGAGTAAGCAGCTTATGACTGACCAGATGAAGAAACCCAGAAGGAAGCATCTTAGCATTTCTTCTCGTTCAAAGTTTTATCTTGCAGGTAAAATTTCTTTCCAATTGCCGTGCAGTAAAAGCAAAGTTGTCTTGGCTAACAGCAACATAGTACTTGTTAAAAAACCAAAGTTTTTTTCATACAGCGTGTAGAAGCCTTCATTTTCTTGACTGGCTTAATTTATACAAAGAAAAACCTCTCTGTAGTGACCCTTGTAAAAACATGCCTGCCTTCATGGAGAGAGGCTACCACTTTCTGAAGGACATTGTAAACTTAGAATGTATGATATTATGGAAAGGCCACCAGTTTTATAATTGAAAAAAGTTGCACAGAACAGCTTATACATATGGCATTACTGAAGCATTAGGTCTCTCTGGGGACTATTTTTTAAGGTTGTGAAGTCTTTCGTATACAGACCTGTGCATCCACCTGAAGCTAACAACTTGACATCATATAGATGCCCATTTGTGTGCTATGAAGAAGTATCAGTTTAATTTTCTGCAACCATCTGGGAGGAATTTTCCCCAAACAGTCCAACAAATCAAGACTGAACAAACTTTCATGAAAAAGATATGTTCATTCCAGTATTTCTAGTCACTGTACTTTTCACAACTGCAACGTCCACCACAGTAACTATAACCAAGGGCTGGGTATGACCATGAGCTGGGGTAGGTATGACCTTTCAGCACTAGATTTTCTGCCTTGATGGAAAGATAGGCTAGAATCTACATATTTCTCCCAACATTTTTCTGTTCTGGGCTAAGGGGAGTATTATCCTTTCCCATAAAGATTTTGTCTGTGTCTCTGTGTCTGTGCTTGGATATGTATTTGGTTATTAAACATATGATCCTTATGGGTCCCTTCCAACTTCAGATATTCTATGATTTGGCCTGCCATCCTCCATCCAGCACTTGCTGTGCAGGTGGTATAGCTTTGCCTGCATTCCAGAACCTTTTCTGAGAAAGCACTGCCTCTAAAGGACAGTACATTAAAGGTCTGTGTCAGGAGAAAGACCTATTTTCTTGATTCCTTAACATTTATTACATAGAAACACATTAAGATTAGGCAAGTGTCCATGATGCAGAAGTACAATGTTGAAGACCACAGCATTTCATTTAAAAAAAAAAAAAAAAAAGAAGAAGAAGAAAAGGAGTTACTGAAGGACCTTCCTGGCAGGACTGAAAGAGTACCACTCAGTTTGTAGCACAAAGACATCCATGTGAGAAGATGGTTCACTAAGTCTTTAACTGGGAAGGATGCTACATAAGAACATCCAATTAATCTGTGACCTTCAAGCCAGTTAGTTCCTAATTGCCCATTTGCACTTCATGATTAAATAATGAAGGAAGCCCATATTGACTGAGCCTCTTTTAAAACAAAAACAAAACAGAAACTGTTGGAGAGTCAGTCCCACTGAATAGTTCCTGAACTTCATAGAGGTGCCTGTGCTGTGCGCTACATCACCTCGTATGCTCGATCCCTGCTAGCAGGGCCTGCAGACAGCCTGTGGACAGACCTACATCTAGTGGCCCTTTACTTACCCTGGAAGTAAAGCCAGATTCATTTTAGAGTGAGGCAGCAGAGGGTGCACAAATTGTCCCGGGGCAGCATGGTAGTGTCCATATACCCTGCTCCTCTAACTAGGGGTTTTAGGTAACTATAAGCCTGACTTCTTAAAGCACATATTAATCTTTCTGTTGACTTCAGCTGGTTTAAATCAGGCACCATATACAGACAGGCCAAAAGACATATGATCTTATTTACATTAAATACTATTACATATTCATAGTACAGTGTTTTCTTCATAAAGATTGCAGTTAAATCTTGCTAAAAGGAAAACTGTGATCCTCAACAAATAAATAGTTATTTCACTAAGCAAGTTTCATTTTGACTTGTTCCTAAATTTCTGTCCGTCACGAAAAAACCTTGATCAGCCAACACAAGAACTACCAACCACAAGAACAGCACTACCCAAGCTTGTAAAGCCCTCAGTCTCCACAGGGAGGGCTCCCATTGATACTACCAGGAGAAATGCTTGTAGACACCAGAATAGCATACGGCCTCTGAAATCAATATTGGTTTGCAGCTTGACATATGGATGGATAGATACCACAGAGAGATTGAAATAAATATGACAGACTAAGTCATACAAAGAAAAACATGTATATACAATCACACTCTAACAGATGCTTTGGCTGAAATAGGTGATTTAGAGGAACACATTGTAGATCTGAGAAATGGGAAAATGAGTCTAAAACTTACAGTAGCATAACGCACTTTCACAAGCAAAACTGAAGGAGGATTCAGAGAAACTCCTCAGGGACAATGGTAAGAGAAGATACTGGTGAAGAAGTTGTTGATGAACCTGCTGTAGATTTAACAGAAAATCTAACAGAATACCTCCCTCCCCCAGCTTCCATATCAATTGGAACAGAAAGGTTTCAAAAAAAAACCCAATCCCATAGCATGAAAGAGAAGGAGAAGGTGGATTTCTCCTAGGCATTCAAACAGGCTGATGCAAACACTCCAGTCTTGTTTCTGGTTTAACGCATTACCCCAGAGATCTGAATGTGAAATTTGGACTTAAGAAAGAAAATCCTCATTTAGCAAAGAAAGAACTGCAACAGCTATGTGTGAAAGTTCTTCCAGAACTGTTTTCTGCTTGCCATATGGCCAACTTCACCCATATTAATAACAACTACTAGGCAAAGCCTCAGCATTTTGAAAGAGAGACAGAGAGAAATGCAAAAGTCTCATTAGCAAGCACGGCCTAAGGAATACCCAGTTGCCTAATTACACCAATACTTTATCTTTGTCTGATGCTAATAAAATAAAAACATCAGGAAGTATCATCCCCAGAAAATCTAGAATAACTTACATACTTCAGTGGTCTGGTAGCCACGTTCTTAGTTTCAAGCCATTTAAACTATTCCAGTGTCACAGATCTAGTGACTGTTAGGAGAGGTCCTAAGGTCTTCCCATAAACTTTTCTTAAAAGTTAAGGAGCCAGCTGATATACCCTGTTTCTGTTACAAACATACACACTTCCCCCATATGGAAGAGAATTTCCCCCAGCCTCCCATCCCGCAAAAAACACTCCTCACCTATGCTTAGCCCTGAAACACAAGGAAAGAGGAGTGTGTTTCTGGTTTTCAGGAAAATGGATTTGCACCATTCACTCAGATTCAGAATACCATTTTACCCCAATGGGAAAGACTTTTTTTATCCCCTTTGTTTCCAGGGATTCAGGGGACTGTTTGCTGCCAGCTGAGCCAGGAAACAGGTTGCTGCATCCCTCTAAAATCCAAATAGCTATATTTGCAACAGGTGATACCATTTACCTGAAACAGGTTGCCTCACACTTTTCCCCACAGATCTCAGTACTTGGAGACTTGCCCTGAGCACAGCCGTGTGTAACACAGGGAGCAGTGCAATCAGCACCTGCAGCTGCAGGGGCAAGGAACTTTCCTGCTACAGATAGAAATCTCCAAACCTGCTGGCATCATCTGCTCAGCAGTATCTGAGACTAGCCAGGCTCCTATATCCTGTTTATCTTACACATCTTTTAGCTGTAAGACTCCTTGGCCAGGGCTTTCAAAGACTCAACTTCCATGTTGCAACAAGTCCTGAAACAGAGAGAGTTCTGAAATAAAAACCTCACATATGAGCTATTGTTTTATATTGCTTTCTCTTTACCATTTGCTAATTATTGAAGCTGCTAATACCTGACTGTGCTTTCTTACCTTGAGCCTCCCTCTCCCTCATACAGATCTCACAGTGAAAGCCAGAGTCCTGCCCGTGCCACAGTATAGCCTGTTGGCAAAGAGACACCTTGAACATCACAGCCAGAAAGCACTGAAAGTTCATTGACACATCAGTAGGAAGAGGGGGCCTGTATCAGTTAATAAACAGCTTTATACTGTTTATAAATGAATGCTGTACTCATGAATGGACTCAGACCAAAGAAAATCAAAATCTGGTTTATCTAGAGGGCAGGTATTCCAGGAAAAAAGCAATCATGTCTAAAATTGCCCTGCAGAAACACACCTCAGGCCTGACCTATGGGAACCAACCTTAATGCCTTCATAACACAGATTTTCCTAAAAAATTCCCATTGCCGTTACTGCTGACAGGAGCTCTAGCGTAGACAAGACATTCATCACTGCCAACGTTTTTATGATTATGTCTTCTAGTCTTTCTGTCTTCCAGGCTGGATGGCATTGCTTTGCTTATTCATCACTTTTACTTCTGGGAGCTGTGCTTGGACCTATTTAGTAACAGAAGGAAATTTTAATGTAGAAAAAGGCTGCTTTGCTGCAATATCTGCTTAGCCCATGGCCTCTCTAGTGAGAGCACCATCAAAGACAGGAACTAAAATAATGTGCAGATTAAAAATTGAACAGAGACCACCCATTCATTCACCTGCTTCAATGAATAACCTTCATACAGTGTAACACATTTCAGGCTCACAAGAAGGCTAAACCAACCATGGTTCCATAATCCATCCCTAACTATCCAGGTCCCAAGAAAAGTAAACAGATTTTTTTTTGCATGGGTGTGAATATTCCCTTTAAGAACTAAGCAGAAATGGTATATTTGTGTGTGAAAATCAACAAAAACTAGCGCTGGTGTCATTCAAATCCAGATTGTAGTTATATTTTTGTATAGTATTTGGAGAATTTTTCAGTTTTAAGCCTGGCAAATAAAAAATTAAATTACCAAGGTAGAGAACAGCTATGTTCAGTGAGCACTGAAGCCTGGTAAATATTCAGTTTTTAATGGCATCCACTTCTATTTTGTTCATTGAATTATTGGGCTGACCTTAAATTAGAGATCTGGATGGACCTGAATTGAATATTGTGAAGATGAGTGTAATTACCTTGCTTCCCTTTATTCTAATTCATTTTAATTTTTTTTTAATTCTTCATCTGTGTGACAAACTGAATGTCAGAGTGCTTTCAAATTTATACTCACAGCAACAGAAAGCAGAACTGATAGGCCAGATAGCGACACAAGGAGAGATATAACTGCATTGCGGTCAGGGGTGTGACTGCAGAACCTTCCTGCCTTCCTTTTAGAGAAAGAGCTGTATTTGCACATACTGTCCAGGCCTCAACATATGCCAAATAAGACTGCCAGGTTTCTGGCACCTGCAAATGCGGCCCCTGCCCTCCCGGCACTTTCAGTCGAACCAGCTACACTTAAGGCTAACTCAAGTGTATCTGCCCACCTCAACCCACAGCACAGGCATGGCCTTGGGCTGCTTTTGGTCCGAGATCCCTTTGTTGGCTCTGTGGAGGTGACCTTTGCAAGCATACAAGTATACTCTGTCGTCCACTGCTCCATAGAGCCAACCTGGCCTACACCAGTGGTAAGGATGAAGCCACCTACGCTCAGCATCACAGGAGTCATACCACAGGCCACAGTTATTCTACTGCTAGTGTGGTAGGATTGCCTTATGACTGACTAATGGATCTGGAGATCTGGACAAATAAATCTATATCAGACTTAACAATTCTTACCACCCTATCCTTGAGTCTCAGTTTCATAGCTTACAGTCAATATCTCTTTGTACCTTCTAATTCACATCAAAAACTTTCTAAGGTATTTTTCAGGTATCTATTTAAACCTTCAAATATCTCCTGAGCTCCCCTACAATTAGTGCTCTCTGGCCTCAGCATATTTGGTTGCTGACATCTCCTCTCACAATTACTTCTCTTCAGCACACTCATTTTGTAGAAACATGGCTCAATATCCTTTGGTAAGTCATCAGGTAACAGCAGCCTTCTCTGGTTAGTCAAGGAAGTTCAGAGTCACCAGTACAAATACAGATGTCTGGCAGAAGTAGATGTAGAAACAGAGAGAGTCCAACTGGTTAATGAAAAACTATACAGCAGGCAAGTAGGAAGAAGGCCAACAAGAGCTCTTGATAGCCCTAAGAAAATGTGCAATGGCCCTAGCTTTTTTTGATGGTAAATGTCACATCTCATGTCAGAGCCTGCCTGGATAAATTACCCCTGAAGACCATATCGCCTCAGAAGTTAAATATTAGCAGCTGCATGCATGTCATTAGCCCCTCACCTGCCACACAATTTTGTACTTGCCAAGGGCCAAATACGTTTAAAGAAGGGTTGACTGACTTTAGAGTGTGGGGGTAAGAAAGCTGCAGGACATACAATGTACAGTAAAGAGCACCCATGTACGTATGCCCTTTTGTAGGACATTTGTGATGATGGCACTATTTCATCAGTTTCAGCTGATTTGAAGGATAATATTCCTATTCAGCTGCTCAGCTGACTAACAGTCTATATTCCATGTTCTCCCAACTATTTTGTAATTATGTTGAAGTATACTGCTTTATCATAATACTAAATGTATGGAAAGATTTGTTTAGATTGTCTTAATTGTTTCTTGTCTGCATATATTTTTTTACTAAGTAAATTTGAGAAGTGTATCTCGACCCATAGTGATTGAGATAAGTGTACAGAAAGTGGGTCAGTAGGAAGGCTCAATTACAACACAAAGGGCAAATCTGCAAAACAGTTGTACTGTCCACAAAGAGTCATTTGGAAAACAAAGGGCTTTATCATCCTAACCCTCAGCCTGAACCCAGATTTAATCTGCAGACAGCAAATTCAGTAGTGAAAACAGCCTAGAGAAGGGCTTCAGGCTCATAATGTCTTAAATAAAAATGTAGAAATATCCATATCACTCCAACCTGACGAAATGGTTGCATAATTTAATGCCAGCATAATAAAGTGTGTCCAGGATTTTCTATTTTAGCCTTCCCATGATGTCCAAGACTTTACAACTATATTTCTAAAAACAAAATATCCTCTCTTTTGCCTGTTATTCTACAGAAACTTTTCTAAAGTTGGCCAACTAAGGGCCATGGCCATAAACTTTGATCCACAAATTAATTCACTGCACATGTGAAACACTGTGGGAGGGGTTTACACTATCTAACATAAAAATCTAACTTCAAGTGCCCACACTAAGACCCTATATAATCAAGAGAGAGGTGAAACAGACTCTTCCAGAAAACCATTCAAAGCAGTGGACTCCAATGTTCCACAGTTACCTCTAATTTTGCAAAAGTTTTGATTCTATTTTTCCTTTTGTCATTTTTAAATTGCATTTAAAAATCAAAAACAAGAGAAAAAAAGAAAATGGCAAAGTATGAAAAACGTACTTTTAAAATTGAAATTAGATTTTTTTATTCTAATGAATTCAAAGGAAAATAACCATTAATACTGGCTAGTAATTAATTAAAGGTATTTTCCTATGAGAAATGTTGGTCTTCAGTAAATATAGACATAAAAATATATATGTGGCTGGAACTTTGTACTACAGCTTCAAATAACACAGAAGATCTTCAAAGAATTGATTGAAATACAGTTAAGTCCTATCACATGAAACAATCAGCACAACTGATCTTATACCCCAAAATGTAGAAGTGTCAATAAAAAACACTGAAATAAGACAGAATCTTCAGCCATGTTAAACAGAAGAATAATGGAAAATCACAAATCTTGTCATCATGGACTGTTAAAAAAGGCAGAAAATAAAAAGTTCATTATAACTATGCAACAAAGCAAAAGTCATATCCAACAACAGTAATGACATTGCTACCTGATTTCCAAAATCGTACAAAAGCCACTCCTTCCACAAATCCTACTATTGTCTACACCTGAAAGCAATGTCCCCAATACATGCTCTCCAATATGTAATACCTAACAGCTGTCAGCCTATATGGGTAAGAGGTGGATTGATACTTCAGATCATGTTTTCAGAATGACATTCTTGGGCTCCCTGATTCACGTTCATATTTTCCTCTCATATTATCTCATACAAAGTCCATGTCATGCCTCTAAATGCATATGACCTATCATGGAACTATTTTGGCCTAGTGCGATAACATCATTAGATAAGGATGAGTTCAATGTGTTAATTTGTTTTATTTCTTCCGAATACTTTGTTTAAATAAAACCACAGCCTGATCTGAACAAAGTCACTATAAGATAAAAGTCACTAGAGACGGAATAAATTCTACTATCAGAGAAGGAAGAGAAAATAATGTGGACCTTCATTGACTTCCCAATACCCAAGACAACAGCAAGCTTCAGGACATTGCCGGAGACAGGAGGTGGAGGAACTTTGCATAAACTCTACACACACTGTTGGGCCCCACTGTTACAGTCAATACGAGTCACCAAAACACACTCTGTCATTGCCCAAGATAGAAATAAACCTGCTAGCACATAATGTCTAGAGAACATACTGTGCAAGACAATACAGACAGCACAGGCTGAGCTGTGGTGGAGAGAGAGCAGAGAAGAAAGGCAAGAACTGAGAAAGTATTTTTTTATCTAAGCCAATCTTTTTTTGAAAACCCTTTATATTCAGATACAGTGCAGATATTGCCTCTCTCCAGGGATACAATGTCATGTATCTGCTGAAGCACAGGCAGATGTTGGTTCCAGCGAGCTGGGTGGGAGATTTAGTGGTGTACACCCACACAAGCTACACACACTGCTTCTCTCTGCATAGAAACCACAGCAGCGAGGAAGATGTTGGCCGCACAGGTCCAGCCCCAAGGTGGAGTCAGGATGTAGTCAAAGCTTCACATCAGGAGGGAAATAGACCTAGGCCCAGTAAAAGAAAGCCTGGCTACCATACTATATCCTGCAATACAATATCATACATTATTCCTCAATAAGCAGCTCCCTCCTTTAATTCAGTGTGGTCAGCTTTGAAAGGTTACATCAGTGCCAACACACTTGTTGCACTTGTAATTCGTCCAGGTATGACATGCCTGGCAGAGTCTGACTGAAAGATTGTGACCCACACTTTCAATATTTTTCTACTTAGGTTAGTACAGAATGAGGCACAAAGATGCTGCCTTACTCTATTGTTTCAGAGAAACATCTGAGACCTGAAAAGTCATCTTGGGCTGCCCTAATTAGAGCTCTGCTGCTTGGATCTTGCAGACGGTTCATGGAAGAGAAGAATCAAAGCAGTTGGTTGAGCAGTAAATGCCCAAAACTGGTGTGAGAATGTCAGAAGCAAATACAAGTGAAAGAATATGGATGAAAATTATGCATAAAACCTTGTCATTTTGCACCATTATTTCCCTCAAAATCTACTATAAGCTTTTGAAACATAAGATTACTCCATTTAACATAATAAAACTGCTCCATACTCAAAGCTATTATTATTAATGGATCTGAACATGCTCAGCTATGTCAGATCTCTAAGCACTCAGTGGAGAAATACCCATCTCCAGCAAGCCCCACAAACAAGAAAATAGTGTCAGATCTAATTCCTCCAACTCGAAGAAGCAATTGCACAGTTTACCATCTTTTCTAATTCCCATTTAGAAATTAATGGCAATGCTTTTAATAGATTATTTTGGGCTTTTTCTAGAGCAAAACAGGAAATGACTAATAAACTGGGATTTATTAACAAAACATACAGGGAAATGTTACAAAAGCTGTATTTCATGTTCTTCATCTTCTTTGAAAGGCAGATCTGGGTACGAGGAGCAGAATAACTTCTTCCCAGATCAGTAGCATTCACCAAAATAGAAAGACAATTATTATCTATTGCTTGCCTGCAAGATGACCTGCAAGTTTTCAGTCTTGTATCATTCAGATACTCAAACTCATGGATCTACCTCAAGCATCTGAACCAAGATGTATGCTCCATAATGCCAGATCCTATTTGAACACAGGATTTAGGTTTTACAGCAAAAATTCATTGGCTGACATTTGTACAGGGCTGAAGATGAGATCTGGGCTGAAAAGTCTTCCTTCTGAATCCAGGACACCACACTTCTCTCCAAGACAGTGTGCTGTTCATCTGAGCCTTCTGCCTAGACGGTATGTCTGGCCCATCAGTAGCTTCAGCTAAAGTTTTTAGGGAGCAGCTTTCTGTAGATACGGGCTTAAATTGCAAAATCTGGATTCTCAATCAACAGGTCAGATTTGTAAGCAAATGTAAGCACCAAACTGTAATGAAGTTTGTTCTGTAAGTCCCTATGAAAAGGCATTCACAAATGCTTCAGCCTATCTATTGCTACACCCACAGTTCTCCGTGTTGCTAGTGAACTCAGAAGAAGAAGAGATGATTCTTCAAAGGATTTCTGGTTTATTTCTACAGTGCCAAGGCATCAGTTTGTCTTACTAGCTTCAGGACTTCCCTCTGAGTATCAGTAAGGCTTTATTACCCAGCAGCAATCTTTTAGAAATAGCTATTAATAAACTACTTTGCTAACAGATTTTAATTGCAATGGCTAAAAGATTGTGAATTGCTAAGAAAATTGGGCAACCTACAGTGTACTTCAGCTGAAAACTGGGCTGCAACCATCTAAGCTGGCTATCCTGTGGCCTCTGGAACATCCCAAGAGTACACACAGTTCTCCACAAGACCAGACTGACACTTTGCAGTATGAAGTTCAGGCATTTGCAAAGCTGACTACAACCTTTATTTCCTTCTCTGCTATTTCAAGTCACACTGAACATACAGGAAGACAAGTTGAAGATTTGCAGACAAAACTCATATTTGTCAGTGGGACAGTTTTCTGTCACAGCTACAAATTAAGGTGCATTTTTTTGACTTCCTAAAATATAGCTTAAACTGAAATGCCTGTAAACAACCTGCTATGGTCTAGTAGATTCTAGTAATTCAGTGACCTGAATTATTTTCAGCATTAACCTGCATTATCACAGTGGAATTATTGAGGTGAGAGTGAGTTCACGCTTCTGGTTGTTTCCAATGGTCTTTGATATCAAAAGCCATCCCGCATCTGCTGGGAAAATACAGTGTCATTGTATTAGTCGTTTTTAAGGTATCTAAATACATATTTTCCCTAATAGATAGAATCAAAGCCTAAATTCTAGACAGTCCACTGATTTGGTCAAATAGCAAGAACCATGTATCTGAAGCTTTATCTATTATTTTCTATATATCAGCTCATCTAATAAAGATAAGACCTCTCCCTACAAATCTCTCAGTCCTCTCTAACATTCCTATACTATCGCAGATATAACTTTTTACTTCACATCTTTTCAACTAATATACTCCTCCCATTTCAAATAGAACTTATATAAATAACAGAAAATAAGCTACTCTTGCTGTGCTAATAGACCACATTCTGAGCTTGTTAATGATTGGGTATAAATTGAATTGCAGAAAAGTTATGTCAGAGTAAAAGAGGGGAATCTAGTGTTCTCAACCAAGCTTGACCCAGTGAAGACAATAAATGCTGGAAATCTTATCAATAGCAAGGGTAGGTGAAAGGGTCAGCTTTAGCTTTTGGGAGATGTCTTCCATATTTAGTCATGGCAACTCACACCATCAAAGCAATGGAAAGAGGCACAGTGCATTAAATACCCTGCCAAAGTCCACTGCTTTAGAGGGTTAAAAGCTGAGATCAACAGGAAAATTGTGTTATGTAAAAGCCAGGTATTTCCATTAATGGGTTTCTACCAAGCTAAATTTTTGAATTTGGGAGTAATCTTTCTTGTAATATTGCTCTGACTATAAATGTAGCCAGACATATTCTGTTCCTCTGATTTTCTAATCTGCATCCAGTTATAAGAACTGCAGAAAAACTTGGCTCTAAATAAAAATATTTAAAAAATCATTGAATTTCTACCTCTGCTTAAAAAACCTTCATGATACCTTAAGATGTTTGTTTCTTCAGCGAGGGGACAGGGTTGTACAAGGCTGAACTCCCAGGTTCTCTCAGTCACATCTATCTCCTTGTATATCAGATTATTTCTGCCAAGCCTGTTACATTTTTTTCCAAGCAAACCCTAACTATCAGGGAGGTCTAACACACTGTTCCTTTACCATCAGCTTTGTTTTCAAACATACAATGGTTTGGCATGACTCCAGTCACCACCAGGTGATTTTTGGCCCTTGTCCTTTTTATTATCTGGTATCTCTTAGGGAACCACAGATGAAACCAATAGAAAAGGAGAGAAAAAGAAAAAGCAGGAAAAAAAGAAAGAGCTGCTTCTTTGCTTTCCTGGTAACGTGACATCTTGCCCTCTTGCATTGTATATTTTTGTCCAGCTGATGCTTTGTCCTAGTGGAATCGTGGTTCTAGTATTAGCTCCAAATGGTAGGCAGGCATTTTCATTAAAAACAATTACTATTTCCAAACAGGAGCTGGTTCCTCAGTTCCAGCCATTCTTGCTGTAAAACGTTCAGCTGAGAGGAGCAGATTGTTCCTGCTGAAAATGAATGGAATCTGGCAGGAAAACCTCATGTTTTTCCAATCCTAGTTTTTTACAAAGAAAACACTGGGATCTTGTTGAAAAATTACAATTGTTTTGGTGGGCACATTATTTTTCTCAGCTGAACTGTTTCCAGCTACAGGAGACAAGTTTTGTGCATACATATGTGTGTGAATATATATGTATATATCTACACATCCACACAAGTTTTTGTGTATAATTGCTATGCAGAAAATTATTAATAAGTCAAGGAAGAGTAAACACATTTTTGTTATTAAAAAGCATTTATGCAAATTGGTTTTTTTTAACAGCTTCCACATTATGAACCTTCAAAGGAAAGTTAATGAGTAAAACACTATATCATAATAACAGCTAGCCTCACTTTTAATACTAGGAGAAGAAAGAGGCCAAGGTGACTGAACTATTTATCCCTTAGTTGTTCTCACTAACTTAAAAACATTGTCAGACTGAATTATTCTGATAAAAATATCAAAAGGAGAGAAAACAGAAGATACTATTACATTCATGAAAGGGAAAAGCTGCAGAGGTCCCCATATCGATCACCTGTATGGATGCTGCTATTTGGTAATAAGTGATTTTGTTTGCCTCAGACAGCAGGGCATAATAGTTCAGGCTGACCTTACATCCATATGGGGGTGGAAACACCTTCTATTAATTGCTTTTTTCCCTTCCATATGAAACATTCATCCCAGTCAGTGAATGAGGTGAGATGCTGGTGTGTCTTGCACCTGCTGCACCTTGATTGTTTAAGGGCACTCCCCAGGCAAAGTTCAGTCTCTGTATTGGCAACAACGCATTGCAATCTTCAAGTCCACCTCCTCTATCAGGTCCTGACCCTCTGCACCAACAAACAAGAAGGATCCAGACACTTCAGCTGTGGCTTCTCCATCTACAACCTTCAAGATGATTCAACTGCCTTGACCTGCACCTGACAATCAAACCCAGAATTGGGCAGGAAAAGGACAGCAATACCAAATGTTCTACCAAAAATGTGCAGCAACCTAGTACAGTAGCATAGACCAGCCCAAAAGCTGATCACCTCAAGGATGTGCAGCCCAGCCCTCTGATGCACTTTGATCACAGCTGCACAAATGTAACAAGTAATACAAAACCCCCTTGAATGTCCTGAGGCTGAGAAGTGGAGTCCCCAGTGAAACCAACTTTAAGTCACTAATTTTCACTAGCTTTTTGGGTCACCTTTTGACTCAACATCAATAAGTGACCAAGGAAATTATAATGGAAAGGATGATAGTATTAGAGCAACTGCTCATTTTAAGAATGATCACCTGATAGAAAAAGGAAAAATGAGAAGCATTTCCCTTTTCTGTTATTTGCCAGCTCATAGAATTTCTTGTCTCCCTTTCAGTTGTTCTTGCCCAGAATTTCATCATTATACTAATAAAATTAGGTAAGTTTACAGCCAAAAAGAACCTCAAGAGATCTGCTGGCCCAGGTCCTCACAGCCAGGCAGGATCATCTACACTTAGACCCTCTCCAATGCATAGCTGTTCAATTTGGACTTAAAAAACTTCACAGAAGAGTCCAAAACATCCCTTGTGAGTCTGCCATTTCAATTGTTCGTCCTGGAAATTAACCAGCAGATCTACCCACTCAGTACAAAAGCTACAACAAAACAAAGCGTAGCATCACTTCTGCCTTCTCAGCCATCTTCTGGCCTCAGCACATTGCTCTGTCTAAACCCTAAGACCTCTCTGGGTGCACAGGACTCAGCAGTTTCACACTGCAGGGCTGTGGCACACTTAGAAGCATCCCAGTCCTAAGATCCCAGCTGCTTTTCATTGCACAAGGGCCACAGTTGCATTGCTCTAATAGGATACGGGACTTCACAGTCAGAATTTGAATGGCACAAAGTACGTCGAAAAAGTTGACTCCTCATTTCTTAACATAATTTAAAATCAGACACTAAATAAGGTGTCAGCAGGCTTCCCACAAGGATCTAGCTGTTAAATCTTTATTGTTGTGTTTGCTTTGAAGTCAAGAGGAAGAGAATTCTTGTTTGCCAGTTTACAATTCAAAAAATGCCAGAAGAACCTTCTTGCAAACAAACAAGATGCAAAAGAAATGCTGGCACCAAAGTGGCACAGTCTGTGAATTATGGAGTTATGGAATCCTTTGGAAAGTAAATTCTATGTTATATAAATGTTCATAAATTTTTTTCTGTAAATCAGTTTAGTTCTCTTCCACAGGCAGGGAGACACAAATCAGAGGTACCAAAAACCCTTTATGGTCAGCCATTAAGGACTTTGTTCACTTTGTACACAGGTATACAGCACAAACAAAAAACAACATTCTGGTGTTGAAGAACTATATAATAAATATTAGGGGAAACCTTCTGTTTTTGTAAAACACAGCTGAGTCCAAAGTCCTGCCACTCATACAGCATAACAAAACTACTTCTGTCACTTGCAGCTCAAGAATCCTGCCTTTGTCAGCCGTTAGTGCACGTAAGAGATCCAGAGTGTGTATTGCTCAAATGAGTCAGTCATTTTCTTGTGAAATAAATTAAAGCTCTGATCCCTACTGAAGAAGTCCTTTTATGTTGTTGCAGCAACTTCTTTATATTTTCTATTTCTTTTGGGTTTGTCTGATTTATACCATTCTTCAATGATTTAGCCCAACAGCATCCATTTTAGAGAAAAACAAAATATAGCAGGGGCACTAAAATGGCAGACACCAAATACCAAGATATCATTTCAGTTACATGCACCAGAGCATTCATTCACCAGTACCTAAACCCAGCTATGCCCACTAGGGCCTTGCACTTACATGTGGAAAACACCTCACTGTAAGTGCTGTTGCTCTTTTCATTGTGTGTATGTAACCACACACACACATTTTTCTGTAAGCATCTAGTAGGCCTGAGGCTGGCTCTTTAAATGTAAATGTGGAAAGCCGTATTGAAGGTTGCTATTTAAAATGTCATTTTGGAGCTCTACCAAAACCAAGCAGAAAATAAAAATTACATTGTTAGAAACAGCCTGATGTAGCTGTTGCAACACTGCTGTTGTAAGGTACCTCCCACCCTCTGAAGATGCATTGAACCTGCAGCACAAGAACGTATCAATGGCTGACAACCCATCCCACCAGCAGACCTCACAGCAACAGCCTGAAAGCCTCAGCTTGAGGCAGCAACTCTGCAGGAACACCAGGACCAGCAGAGCAGGAACACAAGGAAAAGTTTTTCCAACATGAAGGTAAGACCTGGAGAGCAAAGTTATTCACTTATACTCAGGAAAAAGATTTGTTTCAGGCAAGCTGTCAAACCCCATAGAGCCCTCTGTCCTCGTAAGGCTCTACCTGCGGGTAATTAGACCATCGTGTCTCCACGTGCACACAGCTCTGGTAGGTAGTGCCCTTCAGCCGTATCAAGCACACAAAGGGGCCACAGGGCAGCGGCACTCTTCTAATGACCTAAACTATGGGCACATGTCCTTTTCCTGACCCAGAGTTTAACACTCACAGCCAACTCTGCACCTCATGGTTTTCACTTTACCTTGATCTGCAGGCTACGTGGCATGTGTGAGCACTCCCCAGTTCACTCCAGGTTAAGTATCCCAGCTGAAACCACAATTTCCAGTTGTATAAACTAACCTGGTTAATTTTCCTTCAAACAATTTAAAGAGCCAGGAAGCAATAACCTCTGAGGAGGGCAGTAATTTCTTCTATTGGCACATCTGGATACAGAGAATGATAAACCCTCTTCTAGACATAAAGGTGAAAGATCTGCAAATCCATGGAACTCTTCCATACCCTAAGCAGAAGTCTGAGTTGTTTTCCCGCGAGATATCTCCCATCCTAAGCTCAAATGGAAATCAGACATCACCATTCCTGACCCCACTGAAGTCAAAGGCAGTTTTGTCATTGACTTTAACAAAACTAGGATTCACCCTAGGGTAAGGGGCATTGTGTTTTTCAGCAGCCACCCATGTGGAAATTTTGCTTAGATGACTGACTGCCTGGAAGGTAGCAGTGCTAGGCCACAAAATACCAGAAACGTTTGTGTTAACCCACTTACTCCAGCATTTGAAACTGCAGATATTGGAATACACTCTTGTCCTCTAGAAAGAGTATGTTCCTATACCCTTGGCTTCTTTACTCCACCTGAAGCTGGTTATGCACCCGATGTACCTAACCTGTTGTTCAGCTGTGCTACTGGGTCTGACTGTTTATCAGGAAACATCATAGAGGTTTTATGTTCTCACATTGTAAATAATGTGACAGACCTTGAAAATATAATATGTCTTTTTATAGCTACTGTATGCATTGTGAATGAAAACAACTCCTGAAAATAGAGTTGAAAATAGGCTATTACATTCATACTTAATGTTCACTCAAATTCTGATTAAAAAATCCACTTACAATGTATGTTCAGAGCATAGGGAAATGGATAAAAATACAGGAAGCAGCAATCTAAAAAAAGGATCCAAAAGCACAAAACCAAAAATAAAAATCAGAGATGGAAGCAAAGCATCAGAAAGTGCAGAAGGGTTATGAAGAAGGAGGAAAGACAGAGAGATCCAAATTTCAGACTTTGTATCTTGGGCTTCTTTCTAGGTCAGAAATATCCACAAAACCTTCCACAAGGTGAGTTGCTTCTTTCAGTTTCTTTAGTCAAGAAATTAAAGCAGGTATCTAGTCACAGGAGAAAGGTTGCCTCGTGAAATTTCCACTATTTCCTGCTTCTCCCACCTGCAATGGGCTCCTTCAAAGCACTTCTGGGCTTCTACTTTTGGGCCAAGACACAAGGTGGTTCAGCTATCTAAAAAAATTAAATCTATTGTAGCAGCTAGAAGTGAGCAGCCCTCTCCACGTAAGATGTAGTGAATGCCAAATGGTATGGTTCTGAAGTGAGCCAAAAGGGAGTTTGGGGATAGAAAATAAGTCAGCCTCCTTTGCTGTATCTGCCTGCAGGCACTGATCTGAAGGGCAGGATTTATGGCTGTGATTGCCCCTGTGCATTTTGCACAAAAAGGAAGAGAAATTTTCTGCAGCTACACACAGGCCAGTCACGGTCTTGCCAGGTGGAGCTATCATTGGCACCAAGTACTACACCACCGCCTTGAGCTCCTCCGGCATCGCCCGTCAGTGGGTCTCAGAGAGCGTTAGAGTTCTCAGAGAACGAACGGATGGAGAATGACTCAGTGCCTTTTCAAATGACAAAATGTTATTTTCATTTTACAGATGTGAGGGCTGAGGCTAAAGGACCCTGAGTGACTTTGGCTCATGGAACAGGGCCAGAAGTAACCTCAAATTTCCTGAACATCATTCCTAAAGCACAGGAAGGGCCACCTGGCTCCTTCCCTTTCCTCACACCCACAAAGAATTTTTCCATCACACCACAAATCAGGGAAGATACTCTTAAACATCCCTATTCCCACTTACAAACTGCCTTTCTTTGAGGTACTTTTATTTGTTTCCATCCTCCCTCTTTAGCTGGCAAAAAGCTTTCTACCTCAGTACAAGTGCCTTACAAAGCAACCGCAAAATCCTGCAGTACAGCAGAGCAGGGATTATATGGCCAAGACAACTGCTATTTTCATCAATTCTTCAGCAAACCAGCTGATCGTAAAAGCTATTCTTGACTAGCCTGCCTTTGTAACACCAGTCACCAGGAGAACACAGCACATACTATTGGCTGTGGCCCTCACTAAAAATACACTGCATTCTTGCACAACAACAAAAACTCCCACTAGGGCCAATGGACAGCAGACTAAAAACAGTAACCAAAGGCTTTAAATTGCACAAATTACAAAGGTAGAAGAACTGAAAGCAGCATGCCACTAAAAGCCATCTGCCATCTTGGCCCGCCCATGTGTCCCTTCTCCCCAGCAGTGTTTTATATTAGTAATGATGTCTCTGTATTATGTATGACAGAGTCTCTGCTGCTTTGAGCAAGCAATAATATAGATGCTCCTTCAGTCTGGTGCTTTGCATATACACACTAGCTGGGGGAGCAGAAGATCTGCCTTCCAGTCAATCTCTCCGGATATAGTTCAGTTGGAAGGTGATATTCACATGCATATATTCTCCAAATCACATGTACATGCTGTATTATCAGGACTCCCATGCACATTAAAAATCCACAAAACACCACAGAAATAAGCACGGATTCAGCCATGATGTGGATTAGATAAGAGTGGACAATGTAGAAATACAGGAAGAAAATCAGCAAATGGTTAGTCTGATTATGGGCCTGTTTACAGGATATAAAACATGTTTTGATTTTTATAAATTACTTTTATTAGTAGGTTAGTGACTTTACCTGTCACTGAGGCTGTCATTTACAAGGGTCTTTGAAGTGAAGTCTCAAAAGAGTTTTGAAGGAACAGGAAGATGAGGCCAGCCATTGGGATAGCCTGAAAGAAGCTGCAGAGATGGATATGGAGACAAAGCTGGGACACAGCAGTACAGAGAAATAACCTGAGATAACTCTCAGTGATCAAGCACAGGTACAAGAAACAGCCTTCTCCGGTTAACACACCCTGTGAAGAAAAAGATAAAAAAGAGAGCATTTTTTAGCCCAGGAAAGACAACACACTAGTCTGTAAAAACTGCTTGCACTACCTGAGCTAACAAGCTAACTCAGGTGTCTTCATGCAGCCCTGCAAATGACACCCGAGTCAACAGGTACTGGGAAAAGACAATGACCAGGGACCAGAGAAAAGGTGAGAACAACCCATGTGAATAGGCAGACCATATTATGAATCAAAGAAAAGAGCTTATCAGGAGCTGGTTCAAGTGAAATGACTACTTTTGCAGCCAACTTCAGAAACCACTGGAGGGAAATGTAGTGGGTTGTTGGAAAGTTGTGGAAAAGTTTATTTGTTAATTATACAAGTTCATTCATTCAGAGCATTTCACAGAATACTCTGTGTAACTCACTTTCAGCTGATGCATGTTAGAGGTATGTGAATACAAAATGGTTTATCTAGGGCTCAGTGGGTGTTCTCATCATTTACGGTGCTTGCAGCACTCCATTACCCACTCCATTACCACTTGAGTACAGATGTCAGTTAGTTGACCTTTGACTTTCTGCTCATAGGGATCTCCCCCTGCTCCAGTTACTTCCTCAACTTTCCCAGGGGCACTTGCAAAGACCCTGGCAGGCATGTGGGTAACTGGGAGGTTGTGTAAGGGATATCCCATTACCACAGTTCAGCATTTCTTAGGAGGCAGGTTGAAGGGAAAGAATATAAGAGGATACCCAGGATGAAAGCAGGGAGGACTGAAGTGGTGCACAGCACACAGAAGAGGTGAAAAGGTATAAAAGAAAAGGAAGGAGGAGACAAGGAAACCATTTAGAGAGAAAAGTGGAGGGAGAGGAACTAGCAGAAAAGAAGGAAAACAGAAAACCAAATCCTGGCAGGTAAGTCAGATGTAACTGTGGTTTACCAGCAGGTTAGGGAAGACCAACGTCTACATATAACAGGAGGAAGAGATGGCCCCATGGAATAGTTGAGCCCATGAGGGACAGGAGAGTAGAATGAGCTGTCCAGGTTCAGAAAGATAACAGCAAAGGATATGTAGTAAATGTATTTTTCTTTCTCCCTGTTAGAGCATTTATCACTGTTAGAGCAGACAGATGATAGCACATGAGAATTATTCCACAGATGAGTTGGGGATCCCAAGCCAGTGCAATCTGTATTTCAGCACAGGATGTTATATATTAGCAGACATTCTGACTTTCAGAAATCCTGAATTCCCAATCACAAGTCTCACAGCTATCAAAGGCAGCTGCTTTCCCCTGAAAAGCTGTCCTACAATATCTGAAATTTGAAATCTGAAACAAATCTGAAAGTTCTTTTACTGGACTTCTACTCATTATTTGGGTGCATCAGGCCTCAGCTGGGAGGACTGCTGGACAAGAACAGCTATTTGGCTAGGACATGGTATGGGAAAAAGGAAAGGTGAATCTGTTCTTGGAGTAAACATGTTTCAGGTATTCTCCCAGACAAACTGCTCAGCTGTATGGTGCCTCATACATGTGAGATGAGAACATCCAATTCCATAATTCCTGGGAATATTGGCCTGGGTGTATAAAGTGCAATAAAATCCTCAGAAGAAAGGACTAATTTTAAGTCCAGAAAGTTGACATTTACTTGTTTTTTCCCAATCTGCTGTTTCTTAGAACTCCAAATCTAAAGGGATGGGATGGTGCAGGCAACTGGCGATATCATTGTCATAATAGCGACATCATGGCACAGACAGCCCCAGCTCATAAGGCAGTAGGAAGCACACGAGTTGGTATATAAAAAAGGACTGGCAGCACAATGCAGTGTGCGGGTGCCAGATTCATTGCTCACTGAAAGCTGCATTTTCAAATCCAGCATTTGCCTCATGTCTGAGTTTAAGCTGACTGCTACAGAAAAAAAAAAAAAAAAACAAAACCAAAACTAAAAAAGAATTCTAAGCCTGAACCTTTGCATTCTTTGCCTTGATTTTTGCAGCATAAGGGGGAAAGCAGAGTTTCTTCACTGAAATACCATTGAAGTGTTTGAACTGAGCTTACTCTTGGCATTCTGGCTGCTCTTGCCTTTGCAAAAACTATCAGGCAAGGGGTTGTTTCTTTGTGAGAGATTTAATGAAGCTGCAGACATCCATTTTTGCTGAAGTGATTTCATCTGTTTTTCCTCCAAGGCTGCCCAGTTGAAGAAGTATCATCAGAATTTTTCTCATTGCAATTTCTAATGTCACTGGTTGGTACCAACCTATTATTCACTTCTTCCAGCCCCCAGCCCCACACCCCCAACTTGTAATCATTAAACAATGTTCAGATGTTGATCAGATTAAAAAAAAAAAAAAAAGTATATCTAAAAACTAATAGAGAAAATAAAAACTCAAGCTACGTTTCAGGGATCTGAACACATTCTGCTTCACACCAAAGCTATCCAAGAGAGAACCTACAGGCTACTTCCTGAATTCTACGGATGCTGAGATTGACTCATGCTTTGGTCTCATTTTTAGCCAGGATAGCACAACTACAGAACAGAAGAATTGCCTAAGGATCTGATTACAGGACTGAGAGCCAGGAAACCATGAATATCAACATTATCACCAGAATTTTCACTTGTAAATCACTGAGTTTCAATGCCTTCTCATTCCTCTGTCTGTATGAGGGCAGACAGTTGTCTACTCTTAAATAAGTCACAGTTACTGGCAGAGAAAACTGTAGGCCAAAAAGTGAATTTGATTCTTGGCCACTTGTTAGGAGGACAGTATTTAAAGTCCTGAGATTTGAAAGAGGAATTTCAGGCAAAAGGGGACCTGTTCTTAGGCTCTGAAGATGTTTCATGGAAGCCTGAACAAGTTCAAACTTGATCTTGTAGGCAGGGAAATACTTTCTTACCAGCTTGAGATTAACGTTCTTACACTGGACCAAAGCTAGAAGCATTTCTTTTCTGCCATTTGGGCATGCAAAAAAGGTTTCATGGAAAATTGTTCACTCAACAGTCAAAACATTTTTTTGGCACTGAGAAACATAATAAATGTTGAGTGAAAAAGTCCTAAAAAATAGAAATAGTTCATTTCTTTACATAGGGCTCTATCTCTGACCAGAAAAAACAAAATTAGGCTCAATATTGGACAAGACTACTATTCTTTAACTCTTATGGAGTATTACAAGGAGTTAATGCATGGCCTGTGATATTACAAGCTGTGGAGGCTTAATTTGAGATAGGAAATTTGCAGAACAAAACAAAAACTAAGAATAATAATTAAGAAAAAATAAAGCAAGCTTGTCAACCATCATCCATTTTTACCTAGTCAAAAACTGGCCCAAGAGATGGGAACTTTACCTGTTGTATTCAGTGCAGAATGCCTGAACTGTTAACGAAAATAATTACAAAGTAGGGGGAATCTATAGAAATTCATAATAACATAATCATTTGGCAAGATTCATTGCTTTTTTTTAAGGATATGTTACAAAGTGGCTTTGCTTGATGTAAGGTACAGTTAAAAGCAGTTATTTGAACAACGTAAAAACATGGATCATCAATCCACCAGCATCAGAGACATCATGATTTACTTAAATCAGTTGCACTGCCAAAAGATGTCTTCAAAGTTCACAATGATTAGGTGCTGTCCATATGCAAGAGGAGCACCCAGCCGTGTTTTCATTAAGATCCCTAAATGAAGCAGGAAGACCCAGATGATGATGCTGGAAATTGTGTGCAGCTTATTTACATCCTAGTAGCATTTGCTTAGGAGTGACAATAACTGTAGAAGCCAATTTGAAACTAATGGAAAGTTTGCTTCACAAATTTACTTTTCATCATGTAGTGTTAAATTTGCAAAGATACCGTCCAAGTGTGAAATACTAGTGGGGTGTAAAAATACCCCTTGCACATTTGGAGAGGAATCCACCTTACATCAATGCAATGTGGAGAAATATAAAACACATAACAGTGCAGATCTCTTGCTTATTTAAATGAGCTGTATTCCAAACCACAGAGAGGTAGTTAATAATTCTGTAAAGATGGTCCAGAGAAACAGAATTAAACTCCAAAACAAGATATAGTTATCACTTATTGGAGAAATGTTTGCTGAAAACAAAAGACCGGTTTCTCCAGCAGTGTTGCAAAAAGACATAGACATCAAAATAAAAAGCAATATTCAACAGGATGAAAACCATAAGCAAAAAGCAAAAGATTATGTTCTAGCCTGAGATGAAGCGTTTAGATAACAGGCAAAATAGCACTTTGTGATACATGTAATTGCTTCCAAAACGCACAAGCAGAATGTGAGGTTATGAAATCATCCCAGAAATATGGAAGGGCTAACAGGAGACATTGCTCAGCGTAATAAAGTATTTGCAGTAATCACTATTCTTAAAGCATAGATGTCCAGAAAGAGTTCAAAACATTCCAATTTTATTGGGCATAACACCTCTAGTTTTCTAGGTCTTCAGAGGACCCCCAGTAGCTGCTACCTCAGCCAAACTCATGGAAAATTATTTAAAAAGTGAACACATATTAAACTAAAAATGAAAAGTGAGTTGAAGAGTCTTTAAATCAAATTAATAGTAACTACTCACTGGGATTAGAAAGTACATATTCAAAAGCTCTAAAACAAAGACATTACTGAGTTAATGATGGAGGCCTGTAACCAAGTTCTCAATTCTGCCTTAATATCTTGAGAAAGAAAAGGTGAAAAATGTGAAAAGTTTGCAGTTTTTCCTAAGAGCTCTATAGAAGACTGAGGGAATGATGAATCAGTAAACCTGACCTCTACAGCAGATAAATTGCTAGAAACCAAAAAAAAGAATAACATTCATATACACATATAAATATGATATGCTGGGGAAGGATCAGTTTCTGCAAAAAGAAGTCATGTCTCACAAATTTTTTAAAGTATTCAATGAGCATATGGCCTAGGACACTACCTGATCAATACAGCGTGAACATCTCTGCTTGCAATGAAGTTAAGCATTCTGAGAATAAGAAGAAATTAGTTAACAGGAAACAAACAGTACAATTAGTTTTCCCAATGGAAAAAGGTTTCAGATATGTTGTCCACTATATTCATAAACAACCTGGGAAAGCAAGTGAGGTGACAAAGTTTGTTGATGGCACAGCAATGCTCAGAACAGTCAAAGCTGAAGCTAATTGTGAAAGGCTGCAGAAGGATGTCTTGAACTAAGACAAAATTCATTGGTGGTGTATGCCAACTAATGCATGTGGGGAAAAATAACACTAGCTATAGGTACATGATGATCAACTCTGCTCAGGAGAGAAATCTTGGAGTCACTTTGAATAATTAGAAAAGGTCACCCCAGTGTTCAGCTGCTGTCAGAAATGCCCAGAGGGGCCTTTAGGAACTGCTAGGAAAGAAAATGAGAGAAAAACAGAATGGAAAAAAAAAATACCATCTTGCTGGATAAATCCACAATGCACCTGAATCTTGAATACTTCTACTCTCTATCTCAGAGCGTAGAATGCATATAAATGTTAAAAGAGGGGTGCAAAAGCTGACCACAGGCACAGAAGAGCTTTCTTGCTGTGAGGAACAAGACTGTAGCTCATCAGACTGGAAAAAAGACGGCAAAAGAGGAATGTGATAAAGTTTACAAAAGCATGAATGGTATTAAGAAGGTGAACAGGGAATGATTATGTTAATACACAAAGTTGGAGGCATTCAGTGAAATTATCAAGTAGAAAAATTAGAATAAACAAAAGGAAATTCTTCTTCATGCAGCACAACTAAATTGTGGGGATTGCTGTGACAGGATGTTATATACAGACGTATAAATGGGTTCAAAAAGGGATTAGACAAATTAATGGAGAAATAGGTCTATCAGGGACTATTAAATACAATGCAGCCACCAGTTCAGAAAGTTTCTAAAGTCCTGATTGCTGAAAGCTTGGAGGGTAAATCTTCATGTGCCTCTGAGATTTCAGAAGGTGATGCTGTTATTGCTTTATATTATGGTTGCTCCTTGAAGGTCACAAGTAGATGTGGGGTATCTCTTATGCTAAGCATGTACTCACATAACAAAGAGACATTCTTTGCCCTCAAAAATATATGCTCTGTGTGCTAATTACTGGGACCAAAGCTCTAAAAGTCAGGATACTCAGCTCCAACTTGCTGCTGAATCTGAGAAAGCATAACTCTGGGTTTAAATACACTTTGCACCCTGAATTTCTCTATTAACACTGAAGGAGTTACAATGACTGAACACAAACTCCAAATTAGTTGAAAGATTGAAATGAGCAGAGACTAAAAAGGGAAGGTGCTTATATTTTTTAGAGTCTGCCTTTAAAATATAAATAAAGCACTATTCATTGGAAACTTGCCATGTCTAAGACAGTCTAACGTCACCAGCCTTAACTCTAAATGGCAACTTTAGTTATAATATTCTAAAAAAATCTTCTGCATGCATCAGAGGCAGGTTAAACAATATTGCTATATTACATAAGCTAATAATTTTCAGTGTGGTTGTACTAGGTAATCTAGTAATACTAGATTTTCTAGTGTACTAGAAATGGGATTGGATAAAGGATAGCAAGATTTTGCAAAGGGGATCACTCCCAAGAGCATCAAGGAGATGCATTTAGCTTGGACATTTCAAGAAATAAGAGAAAAGATCAATGCATAGGAATGTTTTACACCACGATAAAATCTGAAGCAGCAAATCTGTAGTTCAACAGTGTGAATGAAGGAACCATCTCAGGTCAGGACTGGCTGATGCCGAGTGACCCATGTTTTAGTACATACAATGAAGTGCCTTATATGCTACTTTTGTGATGCAAAGAAAAACTATGCAAAGCCAAAAGCTCTCAGTTCAGAGAACAGCATCTAAGCTGAGTAGCATCCAGCAGGGACACTTCCACTCACCATCAGCTAGCAATGGACAGGCTTCATTGAGCATGGAGATTCCATCTCAAGGAATGCACCAGAGTGAAGGCAGTGCTGCTAAGGATAGTAGCAGGCACACTTATCCCAGAGAGATATTGGAGGCAAGCGTGAGTGAATCCCCAGGCTGTAGGTCCAGAGGTGCTTGCTGACACAGAGCTGCAGGCATGATTTGAAGCAAGGGGAATGGAGAATCAGCCTGGTATTGGGACGTCTCTTATTGGCAGCTTGCCATGGGAGGTAAGGCATCTGCAGAAGCTGAGGCTAACATGAGTGCCGGTTTCACCCATCGTTTGCAGGTACAGTTGCTGCATGTTCAGAGGAATGCTCTGTTCCCTGCTCCCTGGGAGGATTTTCTAGTGTTGTAGCCAGAAGTAAGACCATTAGCATGTTTCAAACAGACCACAGGTGATGCATGGAGAAATAAGCAACTTTGGAACTCATCAGAAGGGAATCTAAACAGTATAATCCACCTAGCAACAGATAGGGAAGTAAAAGAAGGAGCCTCCTGCTCTATGTCACATCTTCTGTCACCTCTTGCCCTCCACTATTAATCATTTCCCATGCACATCATCCTCTTACTTCCTTGCTCAGTATCTGATATCACTTATGCCTTACTGACAGGTAAACACTCACCATCTTAGATTCTCCAGGGTGGATTCCAACTAATGACCTGGAGAAAAAGGTTTCTAAGTCTCTTAAAATGCCCTAAGCTACTTTGCCCTTCCTATATTTAGTTTATCTGCACTGCAAGGCAGTACTTGTTCTGTTTCCAAACACAGAAATCATTAAAGGCGGCAAACAAATAAATCATGATAGAAGACAATGGAGAAATCAGAATCTTTCTTCAGTATCAGGACCATTTACAATGTCAAGAGAAACTTGAGTTCATGTGGATAAAAGCAATGTATCGGGAGAAACTGCATCTGAAACAGCATGAGCAATGAATGGAAGAACTTGTATTTCCATGCTGCCTTTCATCCCTGGTGAGCACAGACTGTCTTATAAGCAGAAAAAAACCCCATTCATTTCCACTGATGTGTCATTGCTTCTGGGGTGGACCACGTACAGGCCTCACAAGTTACTTGTTTGCAATAGCACTAAAAAATGGGTTTGGAACAAAACATCAAAACGTGAGGAGCATCAGTTCAGCTCAAATTGCAACTACACTTCATTGACTTGGCCCAAAACACACCTGACATCTGTCAGAAATACCACAGGGTCTGTACTAACTACCGACAGCACCTTAACTCTTACTGCAAGAAAAGTCCAAGGTGTACTGTGAGAAGGGAAAGCAAAGAAGACAAGTTTCCTTTGTGGGAGGAAGCTGAGTCCTGCAGTCCTGCATTGCCTCCCACTCCATGATTCAGCCAGCACCCCTAACAACCTCTGTAGCTGCACCACAGCTCCCTCTTTCACTCTGCTTCCTTATTTGCCTCACATGCCACATACCAGAGACCCCTTTTCTAACTCTCCCAGATATGAGTGAATGTGAAATACCTGTACGTCTTTCTTGTGCACAGCCAGAGCATTTAACAAATATTCATACAGGACCAATCTAGGAATAGTCACAATATAGATTTGAAGTATAGGCATAGGTATTATCATGCATTTTTCAATAGCTTCAATCATTGCAAGCACCTGAAGGTTTTAGTTGACAATTTCAGAGTTGCATATTAGCGTTTTGGAAGCATACAGCCAAATCACAGGCACAGCACAGGCAACAGAGTCCCAGCTGCAGCAAGAGAGCAGCTAGAGATGGATGAGAAAATACTTCTTACTACACATAGGAATGGAGTTCTTAAGGGAGCTGCCGTAAATATTTCCACCATAAGATTTTGACCCTTGTATTTTTGCACCCTTCAGGGTCAATGTCCCCACAAAATGCATTGAAAAAAATGGCATTTTGGCAAAGAAAACATCAGGAAGTCAGATTTAGAGTGTTTCAAAACCACATTTCATATCAGGATAGGTCTGATCTCATTAGGGAAAAGGAACCCATTTTACAGAGAAAAGCTCACAAGCCATGCCAGCGTGTGTGGTAGAGAAAAAGAAAGAGGCCTATTTTCAAGTTCAAAACATCATACAAAAGCAAGGTCGTGTTTCCAGCAGTTTTGTTGGGGTTGGGTTACATCCAGTTCCAACAACGCTATACAAGGCATATCAGACATTAAAATGATACCTCACTTGATCTTACTCAATAGAAAAGGCAAACCACATAAAACAGGTGCTAGACAGAGATGCAGCCTCCCCATAGTTATCTGGTTTACAAACAGCAAACTCTTTAGCCCTATTATTGTTTTTCTCATTTGCCACATTCTAGCTCCAAAAAAGCACTCTAGTTCTCTAAATTGTTAGCAGCTTTTATAGCCAAAGATAAGTATCCATCACTTTTAATTTTCATCATTGCATCTGTTTTGTCATTTAGCTGCAGCAGGTTGTATTACAATGATTAATGAGGAAATGGATACAAACATTTTTATTTCAAATAGTATCTCTCGGACAAGATCTGGAAAACAGAACCAAGCCATATGATTGTAAAAAAAAAAAAATATTAAAAAAATTACACACAAACCTAAACAAGTGAGCATTGTGCCACTATCTGTGAACACCATAGAAATACAAATATATCTAGCAAGAGAAAAAGGTGTATTTTTCACATTTGCCTGTGTGATGGTTTGTTGGGGGGGGGGGGGGGCGTGTTTTGTTTTACAATTAATTTGGCCCTTTTTATTTCACATAAATGTCCAGCTCAAGTGTGGCACATCAACAAATAGGTTCATTTATCTTTCAGGGAAAAGCCAAACACTGCATTTCTATTCAGAAAAGGCAGCATATATAAAATGTACTGCTAATAAGAGAGGCCTTTAGAATGAAAAATAATATTTTTTATTGCTCTCTTTAGGATATTTGCTGTAAACATGGTTCATCTGTAATTATATTCAAAAATAATTATTATTTAGTATTACAGCTACCTACAAACCTAGAAGCCCCAAAAAATATTTCACAGTTCCTGCTGGATGGGGAAAGACAGCTTTCTGCAGAAAGCAGAAAAGTCAGATTAAACCCCCTTCAGAACAATCCTTCAATTCAGTAGAATTAATGTAATCTCTTTAATACTAGTATGATATTAACTTATTTGTAAGATTTTTCTAGGAAAACAAGAGAAACCAAGAAAATTTCTTAAAAAAATATAGTTACATGAAACAACTATTCATCTAACAAACAGAATGTGAAAAAGCACAGATGAAGACTATAATATTAGACTGAGATAAATAATCTAGCTGGAGACCTATTGGATTCTACACTTTCATGTCAATGAAGCATTTGGCCTACCGATGTATTTTTGCCTACTCTGCCAGGCATGGCTCAGGCTCTGCAGGAGAATACAGCCGTGGATCTCTGCAGGAAGAGAAGACCTTTTTTTTCCAAGTAAAATGTTCCCTAACTCTGCAAGGGAGGTTGGCAGTAGATCTCAAACTCTGGCCTGTCTTTTTAATACCCCTACAATAGCTCAGTTGGATAGAGACCAGCTGTTGGTGCATTACCATTTGTAAATGCTTAAAGCAACTACTCCTTGTTTTCTTGGCAACATGTACTGTGGAGGAAAAAAAAAAAAAAAAAAAAAAAAAAGAGAGAGCACTTTCATTCAGACATTAAGAATTGCTGGATGCCAGCTTTGGCTTACACAAGCTATTGTTTGCACAGCTCTCTTCAACAAGTTTTCACCAAAAAAAAAAATATCCTGTAGGGATAAATTGAGCCCCTACAATTCTGATATACACCAACCACTCAGCCTTCATTGGAAACAAGATTCCTTTTTTAATCCAACCATTTCAGGTCACAGGTCTTTCTGGGTTTCAGTTTCCGCAACACCCCCACAGAATCACCCAGATTGTCTTAGGAATGACAACTATAACTTCCTTACTCACTGTTTAAAAATAACAGTGATTTTTTTTGCCTGCTAATGTAAACATAAGAAAGAGATCTGAGCTTTCATTAACATGTTCTAAAATCAGACTTTCAACATTGAAAGCTTGGGGGGGAAAGAAACAAAATTACATTTGAATTATACTTCAGCACTTGAGAAATACTGAGTCTCAAAATACCAGAGATATCCTTGATTAGGTTGCCACGGTAAAAAGAGCCTAGTCATAGCAGAGAACATACACCAACATTTTTTATTACTATTATTCAGATGAAAACAGCTCCAGTGACCTTTCATTGCTTCATCCTTTCCAACCACCCCTACTACAGCTTGGTATACTGGAAGTGTCTAAGCATGAATGCTAGCATCTCGGTGGTTGCAGCTGCTAGTACAATAGGATTAATTTGCCATCTACCAACTCTAATGCCCTTCTGTTTCATCTTCTTTCCCCACCAGGGGCAGTGGTGACAGCATCTGTTCCACTGTTATTTTAGTGGCGCCTTTCGTGCTGTTATAGTTAAGGGTCTGTCAGCATTTCCATTACACACACGCACGCACGTATGCACGTATTTCTTGAGGGAAGGGACAGCTCAAACCAACCTCCAGGGAAAAAAAAAGAATTAATGCATTGGGGCTGAAAATGGTATGAGTCTTAGAAGAAAGCATGTATTTGATTTTATGGTATTATTTGAGAGAGAGAAATTGAGATATAAGAGGTTCCAAGTAACCTATTTTATGTTTATTAATGGAGAATAATGGTGGAAGTTGATTCAGATTATTCTATGACCTTAGAGAAAGCAACCATGCCAAAAAGAACACGGGGGGAGTGGGGAGGAGGGGGTGGGGACGGGGCTGACACACGACTAAAACAGGTAATTGTTCCCTACCAAACAACTTCTTTTACTAGTTTCTAGGTAACTAATTTAGATGACAGAATATTACTTTAAAAGTATTCCAGAAAAGATCTGATGAACCAGACATCGATTGTGGGTGTCCAGCTCTAAATACGTAACAGAAGCTTCAGATCTCTAAGTTGAGGGTGATAATGAGGAGAGGAACATGGTTATCTGCAGGCAGTCAAGCATACCAAGGGGGAAAGGACATCTCCACTACCAGAAGTGGTTTGGGAGCCTACAGGTGGGCTGTAGGCCCAGCCCTGCTGATATGTGTGGGGTATGAAGAGTAATGCTCACTGCAGTCTGCAAGACACAGGCCAATCCCACCATCGCTTTGTTTGAGCTGTTACCCATGAGTACTTTCAACTACTGAGCATTGCTTTCTATGCACAAAAGTGGACAGAAAAAAAGCAAGTTCTGGGGCAATTAGAGAACAAATCATCTTATTTCATCAATGAAAACCCTCTGGAAGATGACAAGTATGATGTTAACCAACACAGGGCTGCTTCGCAGACCCCGCAGGTGTTTTCCCTCTTCAGGATACGCCAGCCTTTCTACCTGAAATTGTTGTGCATGTGCAGGTTTCCACCTAATCCAGGAGAACTTTGAATTAGCATAACTCATCTGAATTCTCAGGATAAACCTCCTCTTGCTCGGTATGCTTCACTACTGCAGAGAGGTATGACTTCTGCAATAGAAGGAAAGAATTACATTTTTCCAGAAACCTCTTCTTACAGAGAGAAATTTGCAGACAATTTAGAGGGCCAGCATGGGTCTTCGTTAGCCTCAGAGTACTCACCATAGATCGACATAACCTGTAATGCCAGATGTGAGCCTTCTATTGAAATTTGCCTCCAGTCCTACCAACACATTACCATTTACAGCACTTTCTGTAAACCTCTTCAACATTCTGAAATAACAGTGATGCATCTGTCTTCTTGAAAAATACACAAACAAAGGAGATTCAGAGGTGATTGTGGATTTTCAAACTCACAGCATACTAGATAAAAAAAAAACAACCACCAAACAGTCAAGCAATAAATTTTGAGGCAAGGCTTCGAAGACGTGCAAATTTCTTTAGTTGCATTGATGGTAAGCACAGTCCAGTCACTCTGATGGGAAATGGATTAATAACATGCTGTTTCTTTTTCAAGTTACATTATCAAATACCTAGGTGTCCTTTGTCACATCACTTAACTGCTCTGCATTTCAGCATCCTCATCTGTGAAATGGAATAGGTAATTAAACACTCATGAATGCTTTGGGACTCTTTGGTGGAAAGAATTATTATGGTGTCTTATTACTGTGACACAACATGCAATTGTCTCAGGTCTCTGTAACAGCTGAGCCTAAATGGTAAAGGAAAAAAAAAAATCTAAAAGCTCAACTGAGATCTTCTGCCCTGTCCTTTGCAAGATGCAGCTACTACTTCAGTCTATTTTCCATGCTGGAGAAATCTTTCTGAGGCTGATCACGCTGCAAAAATATTATCACGTTACAGTACTTGCAGAACTAGTCTGGGTTAGAAATGAGGAAGAGAAAGGAGACAAGAAGAAACATCTCCCAGAAATATTACATTAATGAACTGTAGGAATTATTTAAGATATGACTGAAAGAGAAAACTCAAAAGAAGGGCACAAAATATAAAGCCTTCCCCTCACAAAAAACCACCCTAAAACCAGCAGAAACCCGCCCCCCGCAGTGCAATTCCCCAAAAGCCCATGGCAATGAAAAATACTTTGTATTTCCCAAAACTTGCCAGCAGAGAGAACTAGGTGGCTAGTGCCCACCTCACAACACTGAAAAAGCAAGTGCCCAGTGGGTATCATTCTCCATTATCTCTCAAACCTTTGCCACCAGTGTACGGATAGAAGCAACGGAAAAATGAAAAGTGTGTATATTGTAAGCGTTGGTTAAACAACCCCACAGTAATTCTTATTTGCTGGAGGTTTTAGAGAGCAGATGTAGGATTGGCAGGGGCTTGGAGCTGGCTATATTGTTCTAGCACATTTAGAGCCAACACGGAAAGAACACGGAAAGCGGCAATTTTTTGTGTGTGTGCTTGTGAATGTGTGTGTGTGCGTGCGTGCGTGTGTGTTTGCCTTTTGCCATAGACTCATCTAAGGTTTCTTGGATTCACACTGACACATAACAAAAAAAAACACTAGGTTGGTTCTCTTCCAAAAGAAATATGACTTATATCAGCTGCTGCATGAGAGTCTCTCAATTGCCACTACTAAGCTGCCTATTTTGCAGTAGCAAGTGGCCATGTGCTGTAACACACTGATTGCCTGCTTTGGTGGTATCGGTTGCTAGAATAAGGGCAAACAAATGGGGAACCAAATATAAAAAGCAGCCAGCAGCACTGAAGAAGCATTACAGCTGCCAGGCAATAACTTAGATAGTTACAGCTGCCATCACCTAGTTCACGCAAGCTTTTTAATATCTTTTGGCAGCGCTTGGTGTCACAGCACAAAAGGAAAGTTGGCACTTCCTAGCATACTTTGTTTGACATAACTGTAGGCAGAACCCAGCTGATACCTTCATCAATGTGTATGTGTTTGCTCTTAAGGTACGTTTTAGCAGATCAAACACTGTTTTTCTCTTTCTGTTGCACACACCACTGTTAAATCATAGGTTGGGAACCACACCAGATAAATAGGAAAGAGCTCAGTAAGCTGGAGCACACGGCCAGTCCCAGCAGCACCTCAGATAAGGAATACAAAAAAAATCCTAAAAAAAAGAAAAATATAGTGCAGCAGGAGGGGCTGTGGAGGGAGGTTTAAAAAAAATAAATATACTGCTTTGCCAAAATGTTCTCCTGCCTCGCCAGTAGCAGCAGCAGCCTCAGAGCCAGGCCAGATTCTCTTCTCCATTTACCGTACTTATAAAAAACCCACAAGCACAAACACATAGACCATCACATACACATAATTAAAGCATCGACATCCCTTACTGTGATTTACAATCCACACCACCAGAAGTACACAGGCGCTCCCAGGATTTCATCAATGTCTCATCTGGTGCTCTTGGCAAACCAACCTCTTCCTTAGACACAGTGCATGCTGCACCTCGTTCTCTCAGAAATGGGGATGCAGAGCTCTTCCCCGTATGTGAACTGGGGAAGACGAGCACTAAATGTGTCAGCGCTGGGTGATTTGCTGCTGTGGGACCTCATTTTGCAGGAGATTAATAAAAGACTAGCCTGCAGCATCGACTCTTGAGACCGCATTCTATCATCACAAGCCTTCTATGTGGCCCACGAATTTGGGTTACAATATTGTACAAGAACTGGACAGCCTCTGCATAATTATATTATCTTACAGCTCTTAAAAGCAAATATACAGAGAGAGAAGACTCTACCCCCAGGAGCTTCCACTGGCTATGAACAAAGCAAGCCCATAAACCTCTACCTGAAGTCAGCTCAGGTTTCTAATAATGTATTGAGCTAGTTTATTTGTAATTCATCCCATAAAACAAATGCACTTATCTCTTAGGCCTCTGGCACTTTAACAGGCATCAAAAAAATACAGTATTGAGACAAACAGATTTACAAGGTTTTTCAGATGTAAGACCATGAGGAAGAGTAGCAGTTAAACTGACAGGAGCTATAAAGGAGACAGCAAGTATCATTATCTTCATTTTAAAAACGGGAAACTCGGGCACATGAAGGTGAGATGGTTACTCTAAGCCTGACCCAGGCAATGGAGGCAGGGCCAGGAAATCAATGTTGAACATGCTGGATTCACATTCAACACCTCAATCCACAGACTAATTGTGCCGCTGAACCACAGGGTGAAGTGGGCTCCCCTCTGGGGAACAGAAATGGCTCCCTGACCCAGCCTGCCTACGGCTCCACGGGAGCTGAGGGCTCGAGCTGAACATGGCTGGCTGAATCCAACTCCAGAAGTACCAAAGGGACACTAGGGAAGTGCTTGTATATTTTCCTAATGCACGGTATCTATAATGGACATTCTTTAGGTAGGTCGATATTGACAAATACATGTAAAGGCATGTGAAGATGCACATGAATCTGAATTATTTATTTGAAGCTGAACTAGGAACAAACTAGTTTAATGGCAGCATACAGTACAAGGGAAATGACTGTGCCTAGGAATGGGTAAAATACTTATGTTGGGCCTAGATAAAAGGTGCCCCATGGGAAGGTTGAGAAGTTTTTTGCTTTGGGACCCCAGATGACCCTTTTGCAGTGGCAGAAAAGGCAAGCTGATCCACATAATGTGCATGTGTGTCCCCAGGATGGTCCAGGCTATGAATACATTTTGGAAGCTCCTAATACACTGTATAAAGAAACAGTGATTCATGTACATGCACACAGAAGGACAGTCCCAGATTTACAGCCACCCACCAAGGTAGAACAGGTGGCTGTAATGTAGTAAAAATGTATTGCAAGGAACTTGTCATGAATTTTAAAAACAAAGATGCCTACAGACATAATAAAATTGATATGACATTTAGTTAAATCTAAAGCTTTCACCTATCTTAAAATGACAATGCAGGGGAATTCAAGGAAAGGGACTTCCCATCATCATTCACACAACAAAGTGTTTCACTCAGTTTGTGCAAATAATGTCATTGATCTGAACAATCAGTGGTATGGCTTACACCTGACACACAGGCAGGAAATCAGGACCAAAGGCACCCAAAAAATCACTCTCAAACAATTGTTGTAGAAAATAAATGCTTCAAGGTCCTGGCAAAGAAAGCCAAGTCCTTTCCTTCCTCTACCACAGGATATGGCATCTTCTTTTCCTTGATTATTTTAAACATATCAGGGGAGCTAATTCCAACTGTTAGCCAAGAATTGCTTCCTCTTTCTTTTTTTTCCCAGTTTTTAATGGCAGCATAGAAATTTGGTTATACTATAAATCCAAATCACTTTTCAGTAGTATGGGCACAATAAATGGACAGACTTCTCTACTAGCCCCAAAAACAAAAGAGGGAAAAGAAAGAAAATTTAAACTTTGCAGGCAAGATATATCCATCCCTATTAAAGATGTGAATCCACAAGTTAGCCAGCCCAACAGCAGTTTACTAGATGTTTTAACTGGGGAAAAAAAAAAAAAGTTCAGGTGCAGTGGGATAGAGAACAGAAAGAAACTGGGATAAAGAATGAAACAAGGATAAATAGTCAATTATGATAAACTGGTTTCCCTGGTAACTATATTTATAACTGTAATGACGTTGCTATTCTTTTAGTAATGAACAGAAAGTTTTAATACAAAGTTATATAATTCAGGCATACAAACCAGCATCTGTTCCATTGATAAAGCTGAATCCATGTCTTAATGGAAGATAAAAAACCTCAAAAGATTTGTAAATGATTTTAAACAGCTTCTAAATGTTTGTAAACTTCCTCCAAAGGACAGGTGAGCTCAAAGTGCTGAATTTCTACCTTCCACATCTGTGCTTGGCTTTATGCAATTACCTCATAATCTTTGCGCCTGGAAAAAGCGCCCCAGCTCGAAGAGACAGTGGGCATAGGAGCAAAGGAGAGAAAAAGAAAAAAAATCAAATGAGAAATCGTGGGGATGATATTTGACTTGTGGAGCACGTAAATGCGTGTGACCTTTACCAAATGCATGTGCTCAGTTGCCATAATTATACATTGCATCCTGACTGCTTCCAAAAATTATGTTGGTAAACAGCCTCTTCTCTTAGAAAATTCACTTGGATTTCCACTACTGACACCTAAAAATGAAGTCTAGTGGTACCTCTCTCTGCCATTTGAACTGTTTTGGGGAGTCCACTGAAATCCAGATATAAATTACACTCCACCCTATAAAGGGTCCTCCCAAGGAGTCACTTTAAAAACAACTGGGGGCAGCACCTGAATGAAGGCTGTGTACACCCTGCCATCACAAATCTCTGATCCTGAGAGCAGACCATGTACAGGATTTGGCTTCCTCCCTCATGTTCCCAGATTTTCCCCCCAATGAGTGCCAGGATTTGGGGATAAGGGAGGGATGAAGCCCTCCAGATCTCATCCAGAGTTGCCATCAGGACGCAGCTGGGGAACACTCCTGGGTCCCACAGTTTAGACACATCTGCTAGCACCAGGCTGGGCCCCAGCAGTGATGATCCCTCCAGGAGCTCAGGAGGGTGACAGAGCTGCTTCGGTACTGCTTCTCCACAGTCCTTCAGTCTGGCATCCCCTGTGATCAGGCACTTATTACATATTTCTACTCTGCAACACCCTTAATCAGGTTCTTGGACAGTTGGTGTTATTGATGCCCTCCGTTCACATGAAAGAGGAATGGAAATGAAAACAGCAAAGCAAACCAAATCCTCCAGCAAAATATAGGCAATGCTCAGTTTCTATTCGGAAGGAAATAATCCTCCTGGTGAACTACACTCTGAGATGGGGGCTGCCTGTCTGTCTGTGTGAAATACAAGCCTTCCTTGCCTGTCTGAGGCAGGCTTTTCAGTTAGATGTTCAGTACTGATTAATGGAAATACTACAGCTACAGCACCATAATGCTCACAGATTTTACCCTCTGCTGTCTCTTTAGGCCATTGCCCCAAAGGCTTTCATGTTCCTAAAGCTGTCATTTAAAACATTTGTGAATCAGGATGTGTGGACAATGGAAGAAGCTGGTAGAGCCAGGGAGTGCAGATGTGAAATAATTTAATCAACAGCAATTTTTCCATTTACTTCAATGGGCTTTGGATCACCCGCCTCATGAGTGGAACATGTATTGAGGAGGAAGCAACCCGAGCCAGATAAAGAGCCAAGATACCAAAGTAACAGAGTTCCACCAAACAAGAGGGTCCACAGCAGCTGCAGCCTGAGATGTATGATGTAAACACAGACCTAGACTCAGCTAGCAGACTGGGAAAAAGATGCAAGAGAAAACTGAAAATAAGCAAGGATTTAGCCATCAAAGGACAGTGCCACATGATTTACTACTAAAATTTTTGTGGGAGGAAACATATTACATAAAGTACTAGTAATATTCAGAGAGCTTTGCAGATTTTATCTGAAGAGGAAATGAAGGCACAAAGAAACAAACTGTGCCTCTGCGAAAAACTCAGAATGCAGAATTTTCAGCCAAATCAGAAAAAAAAAAAAAAGAAAGCTTTTTATTCCCTATATGGCATAAGTATCAGGCTATGATGCTCACTGTAATAGTTATATCACACTGTGGTGCTGAGATCATTGTGTGCTAGTTGACAATGCTTGCCCTAATTGGTGCTATTAAGTAATAAAATAATAATTGTACCTCAGATCATTGGCACTTCAGAAACAGCCATTTCCAAGCACAAGCGGTGGTGTGTCCCTGGTGCACAGTTCAGTGCTGAAATGGTTAACACCATATATTATATGTCAGTAATGAAAACTAGCACTCAAGCAAGGAAATTCAAAGCTAAGGCTGACACACCATCGTTAACGCAGCCCTTTGTGCTTAGCTACCACGGGAGTCTTGGAGCAGCACATGGTGTTGTACCCCACACAATATGTGCTACTACAATACCGCATTCACAACACAATGAATCGAGGTCAAGTGAGTGACCTTAAAAAGAGCTTTCTTTTAATTCTTTAAAGAAACACCCCATGATATGTAGGAGCCCATTAAACAAAGCTGCAAGAAGATACAGTAAACTTTAATTAGCAGTGAAGGCAATAACCTCACTTTATACTTCATAATTTCTCCCACCATGTTTTATTACATGGAACAGTCATTTTAGTACCTTTGTACCTAAGGCAGCATCCATGTGGTGTGGAAAGGGATGTGTTGTTGGATATTTATTGTAATGGGGCTTCATGTGGTTGGAGGTCAAAGTGTAGGACTTTCATTTGTACATCACTGCTCTACTATCTGCTCATGTCTCTGGGTAACCTGATGTTCAAACCTTTTGTAAGGCAATTGCTGAGGAGGTTGTTCTTATTGTTACGAGAACTTGGAGAAAGGATGCTGGGCCCTGGCTTTGGCACAAGCCTACTGTGTGACATAGGGTACTCCGCCAAAATTTTTCTAGCACTGATCTCAGATGCTTCCATTTTTAGGGGACTCAGGTGCAGCTCCTAGGGTCTGGTCTCAGAAAGTCTGGGAATCCATAGCTGCTATTGGCTTCCCAGGGCCATTCAGAACCAAGTTTGGGAAAATCACAAATTTGTCTCCCCACAAATTACCTGCAATTTTGAAATACTGGCCTTTTACCTTTCTGTCCTTCAAAACATCCCACATCAAGTTCTAATGGTATTTACCTACCAGCTTGTAGACTGAAAGGGACACTGTTAACTTTTCTTTGTCCTTTTTATGCTAGATATTTATCTGATAATAGGGCATAATACCTGAACTCCTAGGGGAGGTAAGGACACTATCTGCATTTTACTGGTGGAAGACTCTAATACACAGAGATTCTGGACCAGACCCACAGCAGGGCTTAGGCAGCTATATCTAGCCTGCATGGAAAAAGACATAATCCTCAGAACACCCAGGAGTCTTTTGGCATATCAATCGATTGCATTACATTTTCCCCAGTTTCTACAATTTTGCTTCTGTACATGCCTAGAAATGATGTCTTGAAAAGGCTCAGTCACTCAGTGGTCATCAAGTACTTATGCCCCAGCAGGCATCCACACACCTCTGTCTATCTCAGAACAGCTTGGTCTTATAGATACCTTTGGAACATGTCTACTGGACATGGTTCCATACAAAACCATCACTGCTCTCCATTTCCTATACATCACAGCTAAAGGAGGAAACCATTCCTAGCAGTAATGGCAGCATTTGATTTCTATTACTTGCTTCACAGTCTTTGCCACACAAAATTCCTTTCCCGGATGTGTGTGCTAACTACTGTGCTACAGAGTCAAGTGATTGTTACACCCTTTTTCTGCAGGAGCCAAGGTAGAAGAAAAGGAAAGTGAACTCAGATGTCTTAGATGAATGTGCTAACCAGTAAAGTATCAGATAAAGTACTGCTGTCTCCTTGTTGGTTCTTGAAAGAAAAGTGAGACACTGAACTCCAGGAGAGACTTTAAAGCTGCAAAGCCCAAGTACAGGGAGGCAACAAATAGTGTTGATTAAAAGAGTCTATGCCTAGAGTGAAGCACCTTGCAATGGTCTCTCACTGGCCAGCTTCTGAACTCCATATAGATTTTATAGCAAGTCTATGTACCTACCTCCAGGCTGCTAATTTCAGTGTGGGCACTAGGCCACTGGAAGTAGGTGTTGTGACACTTGACATTGTGGCTACTCAGTGTTGTCGTATCTGTGCACTAGGGCAAAAAGACCTTGCCAAAACTAGTGCAGAAAATTTTCCCAAGGGATGAGTGATCTGAATCCAAATGTCCCAGTGCCATGGCTGAGACTTAGATACTGGGTCAATCTTTCCTCCCTGCAGCTCGTTCCTTTTTCTTGTACACACAGTTGTGAACAAAATTTTGCTTGTAAGATTGGGAATTGACTCACTCATTCTTCTCTAAATATGTGTCTACTTTCTGCATTTGATGAACTAGTTCCTAGTCCACTTAATACTTTCTCATTATGTAACTCCTTTTTCCAGATGCTTTTCACACAAAAGGAAAGGAAAAATACTTAAAGACAAGAGGAGCTGGCAACCATAATACCCAAAAGTTACTGGGAGGCCTAAGAAGTAGGTCTTGGAACTGAACGTGTTTTATTTAATTTGTTTATACTGACTGATCAGGCTGATGGTGTCATTTGGCATTAATTTCTGTTTTTAAGAAAATAAAGATTTCACTCAAGCACAAAATGTCAGTATTACTTTTTCTTGTCAAATCATACATGTTTGATGTATCCTGAACTTACAGGGCTCCCCATTCCCTTATTCCTGTCTGAAAATATCTGAAAACAGCAACATATGCAGCATCAATGCCAAATAACATACCATTAGGCCTGATTCCCTTCCCCCCCCATGCCGTTCAGTACCTTATTCCAGGAGGATATCCCACAGAAAGACTCATGTGGGACTTGAGAGGGACTAAGAACCTCAAAGACAGACAGCTACCGACTGCCCCACATTTGAGTTTGCTGATGTTTTGCATCTTGTGGAAAAGAAGAACTAGTCCTCTCCAGGTTCATACCAATCAGGTACCAACACCTCTTGTAGGTCCAAGCCTGGATTCACAGTCCTTTAGGAGTTTAGAAGAACATGGCCCTCATGAAATAACAGGAGATGGATATACCTGTGCACTCCATGCCATCCAGGATCATCTTTCCCAATAGCTGTATCTATACCATCTGAAGGCCAGACTTTTCAGAGTTCAAGGATGGACACATGTGGTTCTACACAGGAACATGTCAGGAGCTTCACCCATCTGGTAGACACACACACAAAGCCTGTGGAACCTCCAGAGACATGGTGCAGCTGGTTGGGAGTGGGACACAGGTTCCTGGATTTAGAGCCCCTCTGAAGGCTGTTTGCTCTTAGCACGGCTGACATAATCACTGAATCCACTCACAGGTCTGCCTTGGTACCTGTGTGTGAAACTCGAGTGATACCTTGCAATCTCAGGTAAATGCATGAGTTAAAAACAATATTTAGGACAATACTATGATGTGCAAGAAAAGCAGAAAGGCACTTTTAATAATGTACCATCCATCACTCCAGTAGGTGTTACCTACATACCACAAACTGTAATACATTCCCACCAGGCTAGCACTGAAAGGGAGAATGCCTCCCAGGGCCCTACGATTAATTAAATGAAAAACAGTCAACATTATAAGAGGGGAGCCTTGAGGTTAGAGAAGAAAACAAAATGTAACCTATAGATGTTAACCGTTTACATCTCTTACTTTGCTTTTAAACACTTCATTTTTAGAATTCCTCTAAGTTTTCTGCTGCAAGTCATGCAAGGATTAAAAACAGTAGAGGAGGAGAAAATACAGAAATACATCTGATGCTCCTTTGCCTTTTTTCATTCCTCCTGACAAAATACAGTCAAAACCCTCAGTAATAGGAATGGGTGAAATATTTACAGTCTTTCTCTTCAGTTCAGGCAAGGCTAGGACTGTAGTGCTGCTTGGCTTCATCTGACAGAAACACTGCAAGCAGCACCTAGAATAAAACTGGAAGATTTATACAGTTTCCACACAAACCAAGAGGCGAGGCATCCTCACCTCCCTTTGACTTAGAAAAGCAGAACTCCTCTGAGCATCTGGAAGGCTACACACTACAACTAGCACATCAACAGCATGTAGACCTGCATTAACAGCAAGTGCAGAGCACGGGTGCAGCATGCTCTCAGCAGCATGCCCTCGGTGAACGCTGGGCAGGATGCTCTGCTCCAGCACAGGCTTCTGAATTGCCTTTAAAAGTAGCTCTTGTCTGAGCATGTTACAGCAGTCTAGATGCACAGTGACACACAGCTAATTTCACAGCTTTAAGTTAGCGGGAAGGGCAAAATCTAGACTACCCAACACAGACACAACAGGTGTGTTGATATGGAAGCAAGTAAGAAAATTAGGCAGAATTATCACAAAATGTGTTAACACTTCGTCCTTCATAGGTTAGGCAAAAGGAGGAGTAATAATTAATGGTAGGTTTATTTATCTGGTTTATTTTTCCCACTTTATGAAAGGCACTGCAGTGACTCACTAGGTGCCAAGTGAGAGTCCTATTGCGAGAGTCTTTTCAAAATCTGCGTTGTTTGCCTAAATCTTTCTTGCAATCTCAGCAGGCCAAGTACCTACACAGTACTGTTAGCTCATACAAAAATTATTTGTAGAACTCTGCAAGTTCCAAAAACACAAGACAAATTCCACTATAAAACAGTAACATCAATAACTCCCTTTCACACAACACTTTTATTCCTAGAAATTATTAAAATATACTCATTTATATTCACCTTTAATGCAGCACTACCAAATTTGGCTGTGGTAAATTTACATCAGGTGTGATTTTGGCCCTAGGACAGCATTCAAGAAAATTTCAATGCATTGAGGCTTAAATACACCAAGAGGACAAACAACCAATCAGCTTCAGAAATTCCAGGGATGCCTTCATCTCTGTGTTTTCCCTGTGCTTTATAGTATATTGTTGCGTATGAGTTACAAATGTGTGAAAACATTAAAGTTGAGCCAACTACAAAATAAGCTAATATCTTGTGTTTTCTGAAAAATGCAAGCCTAATTAGAGTTTAGGTAATTAAAGCTTTCACAGTTATAAAAAATACAATACATTCATTTATGCAAATCTGTCACTGAGTGTGATTTCAGTAAAATACCATGTAATGCGCATAACGTCAGAATTTTACTTACAATTGAAACGTTTGCAAAGCAAGTTCTCTTCCTAAATTTCAGGCACATGCACTGTAATTCTCTTGCATTATGGATTTAAAATTCAGATTGCTTTGTCTTCATTTAAAAATGATTAGCAGTTTACATCGGATTTATGTGCTGGCATAGCCTTTGTATCATTGAACAACTACAAGCTGATTTACAAAAGCCTAGATACACTATGTGTATATCTATGTAACTACAAAGTAATATGTGATGGCAGGCATAACCAGCACATGTAATTTATAATTAAGTGATTAGCAATATAAGCCACTATTATTAATTAATGTGTAATGCTGACATTGTGCTTGAGGGTGTATAAACTACAAGTGTAAGGCAATCTCTGCCTTGGAGTGCTAAGAGGCTAAAATGACAGGCATCATCTCCCAGCCCCACAGCTTCTGGGGAGCTGGGAGGAGAAAGTGCCCAGTGGGAGTCCTGAAGCCAGCTCTGCACAGCCAGAGAGAGGCCACTGCAGGCTGCCACAGCTGCTGACACCTCTGAAATAACAGCAACAGCAAAAGCTAAGACTCCAGTTCTCTAGTCAGAAAGCGATAGAGCAATACCAAACACCGAAGTGTCCCCCAGCCTCTATAAACCTGAGGCAAAGACCCAGCAAATCTTAACAAAGAGCAAGGCAGGCCTAGCACTATAGCCCCTGCTTGTTGGGGAGCAAGTGGGGACAAGTCTCTGCGGCTTGCTGGAGGACTTTTGCTCCACTCTGTCACTCTGCAGTGTTGAGATCAGCTCCTGGGAGCACAAAACCTAACTGCGCTTCCCAAGGGATCGAGGATTCACAGGATATGAGGTTCCCCAACACCATGACAGTGAGTTCTCATGAAACAGCACCCAAGGCACATCTGGACAGCAAAACAGGAGTGAGGAAGGTGGTTCAGAAATACTGCCCCAAAAGTAAGACGCCAGAACCAGGGTAGTTAAATTATCAGGATACGTAGGATTGCAAGAACAGCCACCAAATGGTTGAGGGAGAGGGAACTTTTCAGACTGCACACATTTGGATTTGACAATTTCTTTCCAATGTAGATTGAGATTTTAACAGAAGCAGCACATAAAAGAGCTAGATCTAGTTCACAGCACTCACAGTGTTGCTCTGTCAGTAGTCACATTTCCTTGAATATGCAGAAGGACAACAGGCATGAAACTTCTTGCCATGAAAGCAGTATAGCTCCACCAATGGTTAACACCCAAGGAATAAATATCTATTTCCATACAAAGAAGGGTGGGGAAAGTTTTTAATACCTGCCCTATAAATTATCCAGATGAAGTTTGAAAATTGGGTTTAAAACTTTTTGGGGGTAATTAGGCTTTGAAAAACAGCTCTAACAGATATTGTCATTAGTTTTGGAAATCCTCTACTTCTTTCATGCTCAGCAGTCTAAATGGGAAAAAATCCAACAGGGAAGTGTCCTTCATTAATATTTACATAGAGCCTTACCTGCTCTTTTGTTGATAAATCGAAAAGCTGTATTTGCAGCAAAATAATGATAATATACAGCTGCATGGACAGATTACGAAAAGCAAAGCAACCAGACAATTATTTACTGTGCTACTATAAGGCAGGTACTAACTTTCTTTACATCAACAAGTTTTAAAACTGTCACGCAGCTTTTAATTGCCATTAATAAGGTAAAGATAAAGCCCTCTGGGTCTTAATCCCGTCATCGTGGTGTTGCAAGTTAATGATATGTTAGCCAGTGCTTTATATCGCTAGCTTACAGAAGGGTCAGAAGGAACATTTCATCCTAGGCCATCAAGGCTGTATTCCATGGGTAACCTCTAACCTGTTGGGGCTGTCAATCAATGAGCAGTATGCATGAACACCATGCTTCTGGTAAATCTCCTTTCACACCTATGAATTTTGTCAGTCATCATCCATTATTAACAGTTCTTGCTACAACTAGACTGAGTTTTCAGATCTTTTCAGGATAGCGGAGGGCAATTTGCTATTCATCTTAATCTCAGAGAATCAGTGATCTACTCATGGCTTTGGCTAGCTGATGGCACTGTGAAAGGTAGAAGATTGTTTGGCTTGCTGTGCAGAACCTCAGAAGATTACAAGAATACAAGAACTGTAAGAAACCTGTAAAATATTAAAGGGGCTATCAAGGAAACAGCTTCAGATGGATTTAGCTAAGAGATGAACTGGGATCATAAAAGTCAGGTCATGGAAAGTAGCTGGGCCCCAGTAATGAGAAGGACCTCTGAGAGGTATTGTCATACAGATAATAAGAGATCTGCATCCAACCTACCGCAAGATTCATTGGCGCTTTGATAGGATCTATGTCTCCTGTATAGATAAGGGCAAACAAAGAATCCAAAGGAAAGGCCATTTTCCCTAGCTTTCTATTGAAGTCTTTTTACAGGAAAACACTCTAGAGACCAGGGGCTCTATTGAATAGTTTTACATAGGAAATAGAACTGGAAGAGTCCTCCCAGGTCATCCCCTGCTATGTCTGACACATCATATCTCATTGATATCACAACATCACAACCTCATTGATAAATTTCCCAAGTTTTTTTCTTGAAACCAGGTAGTTTTCTTGCCCCTGTGACTCCTATTGGAAAGCTGCTCCAAAACGTAATGATATTAAAAATCATCATCCCTTTTCCAAAGAACATTTATTCAGTCGGCTCCTATCAATTTTGCCTGTGGTATTCAGTATACCCTTAATTTAATCAGTTCTCTATTACCACTCACCCTGATGATGTATTTATAGGGAGCAATGTACCCCTACTCAGTTTTAGTTTTGTTAAACTAAAGACACAGTCTTTTATTTTACATTTCCTATCTCAATTTAATAGCCCTTTTTCTGGACTCTGTCTTTTTCTGCATCTCCCCAGTGCCTTGTACAAAACTAGTCAGGAATCCCACATGTTTCCTGGATATGCTTCCCCTGATGCAACATCCAGGAGAACATCTCAGGGAATATTTCCCTTCCCTGCTGTTGCAGAGCTCCAGCAGTTGTCAGCCATTGTGAGATTCAGCAAAACACTTCTCTGTTACTTCCAGTCGATGAGCCTCCTGCTCAGAGCAAAAAAACATCTGCATGACCTTGTGGGTTATTAGTACTTAATTTTAACCGTTTTCCATTTCTCCTGTTTTCACGGTCAGTCCTTCTCTGAATTGTCAAGGCCTCTCAGCTTTCTGTCTCTTACAGACTTTGCATTTGCACACATTTTCTGCTTTGGCCACAAATAAAAATGTTCAGATAAGTCAGAAGACTGATCATAATAAACTCTGTTAGTTACTGTTCTTGCCCCTTGACAGTTCTTTCAGCTCAGTTCTCAGCAATCCTCCTATAGTCATCTCTTTACATTCATTGTGCCCTATGCTTTCCAGCCCAAATTATTTTCTTTCATGTAGAACCGCATTACACATTTTAGAGAAATCTTGATGAATTAGAGCTACTATATTTCTCTTTGTCACAAACTTAGAGAAAGATAGCACAGCAATCTGACACAATTTATCTTTGGTAGCATTTCTAGTGCTACAGTATTTGCTAATTAATCTTTCTTCCAACAGATCTACACAAAGTTCAGTGTCCATGTATTACAATGACAACAAAGATCAGCTCCCCACAGTCTCACTCTACGAGAAATGAAGAGCTTAAAAAGTTAGTGAAATTACTTCAGTACGAAAAAGATGTAAGACCTGATCTGCCTTGGAACATAAGCCATGGTGTAAACTCGTTACAGTAATAGAGATTCAAAGGATTAGCCATCTCAGAATTATGACACTATCTATACAGAATCAAAATAATTTGAAAGGTCCCCCCAGCTTTTGACAGGTTTTGAGTTTTATGGCAGGAAGCATCATTGGTCACTGTTGTTGAGCTAAGAAAATATGGTTCAGTTGCATACAGCTACTTGCCCTGGAGTTTGCAATGAGAGTGTAGCAAAATTTACTGTGTTGTCCTAAATCATCCTTAACTTTGCCTCAGCATTTATACCTTAGTGTAGATATCTTAATGGAAATGGGACTTTGCAAGGAAAGAAACGCCTTCATTGTTTCTTTAGCATGGCAGGACACACAAGTTGGCAGAATTCCCAGGTGCCAGACCAACTATAATTATGACCTTGTTCTGCAGGACAGTGACTTCAATATTAGAAATGTGCACAGAGCCCATGCTGCTGGGGGCTCTTTCAGACAGCTAGTCATGATGTCTGATGGAAACATAATAATATGGACAACTGGCTGAAAATTACATTCCTTTGTGAACTCCACTGTCTCACTAGGTCAATTTAATTATTTGGAGAAGATTAACAAAGAGAGAAAAGAGTACCATTGCTAGACTCCAAACCATGTGCCATGTCCCTCTGGCAGGAGAGAGGATGACTTTGTGACTAAAACAGAGCAGAGAGACTTACAATGGGACTCTGGATGTTCTTCATGACATTGGACAAGTCACTTGAGTTCTTTGGGCCTCAGTTTCCCCACCTGTAAAGTCTCCATCACATTCATTTTGAGACCTTACCTATTAGGGCTTTTGAGACACCTTTAGATCCTTAGATGAGAGTTGCTAGAAACTAGCATCGATTCAGTAAGTACATTTGGAAGCAACTATTCTCTATTTCAGCTGAGCCAGTAGGGCTGCTCTTCATATAAAGCTCTTACTTAGTAGTTCTTCTGGGTTTAGAGAGCCTGAGTTTCAGTCTTGAGGTAGCATGAGAAAAGGACAGCAGTGTGCACAGCACATTAAGTGTTGTCACGCTCTTGTCATTGGAAGCTGGCAGATTTAGGCGAACATGAAGGTGACAGCAGACAGATACCCCAAACCCTGACAGAAATAAATGGTAAGAAATGGATCAGGGATTTTCCCATAGGGCCGACACTACGAAATGCAGGGCCGTTCTACGAGAGCTGTTCATCTAACCATTAGTATTGATTCACTCAAAGCTGCCTAAACAGTCTAAACCGTTATCTTTAAAGTTATGCAATTTCTTTAGTTAGCTTCTCAGACCTGTGCCTGTATGAAATCCAAGGACAGCCGCCAAAACCTCCACATGTAGCTTTCAGACATCTGTAGTATGCTTGACTTGCTTCCTACTAGGTGTGCATAACTACAGTTGTCCAGTCTTCCCTAGAGAAAGAGAACAAGAGGAAAGTTCATTGTTTCCCCAACAATTTGCAAGAATATCTGAATTAAAAATGGAAGTTTTGTCATTTGCATAGCAAAGAGAGCAGGGAAATAGAGGAAGTATTGTTAGGTATTGGTAATGTAAAAACATAAGTATGCTGTTATTTATGTAATTAGTTATTGCTTTCATTATGGGTGCAGTCTTAATGGTTATAGTATTTATGTATAATTACCTTAATATTCACTGAAATTTCCAAGTAGCTCCCTAATTAACTGTCTCAAATATATAATTACATTGCATCTTTACGCAAGACTTGCCTAATTAATGTAGTTACACCACTTCTTTGTGAATGTGCATTATTAAATGCTCTTCGCATCATTCTTCTGACTTCTTGTAATTCACGCTTTACAAAAATTAAGACCCTGAATTAGAAACCTTCATGAGCAACCAGCTCCAAAAGCAAGCACCAGATGATCTTTTCTTAACAAAAAAACAAATCTTACTAAGCCTCATTACCACTCCCTTTAACAAAAGCTTTCCATCTGGATCTAAAAGAAATCCCAGGTACCATTGTCTTGTAAGAGGTCATAGAAAATACATTATACATTTAAAGAGAAGACTTTGCTGCCATCAAGGGTCCAAACCCCTTAACTCTTAACTCATCTGCCAACAAGCCCTTCTGGTAAAGGAATCAGGTGACAGCATGATAGCACCCCAATAACTTAACAGTGTCAGGTGGAATTTTCAAAATACAAAAAGTAACAAGGGATTTTGGAAGACTATCATTGGTGAGACCATCCTCCAAAATCATGTGTTCCATGCTTATAAACCAAGAGCTTTGAAATCCTTTTTGCCTAGGGTTCCACTTCTGCACTTGGCACACTACCTGCCACTCTGAAGTGCCTTGCATGTCACAAGTTACCAGTGGTATCACAACTTCGGAGCTCTTGCTCTAGCAATGCAGCTCCTAGCTCCATGGGGAAAAGACTGAATGCCACCATCAGTCAGCAACATATGTAAAGTGAAATTTTTTGCTCTGAAGAATTCAGCTGCATATAGACTTAATTCCTCTGATATTCAGCATCCTGGTATTGACCTGAGAAGAAAGGGACTAAAGAAATTCTGGGATCCTGTCTTGTGGCAAAGTTTTTCTCAGGAGTTATTTATGCCCACCTTCATCTGCCAGTAAGGACATTGCCAAGCTACTGAAGTGGCAGAAACATTAGGCCAGAAGCAGTTTCTCTAAACAGGAGGAGATGCACTTGAAAAGTAGCAGACCTAAGGAAAACTCAGCAGAGGTCTTACATAACAGAACTAAATCTGAATTCAATGAAAGGTAAGGACAAGATTTCTCAGACTGCAGTCAGGCCAGATGCCAACAAGAAATTTCATTCTGCTGGTTTCATAGGTCAAACTTCCCCTAAGCTGGACCCACTCAGCAAACCCTGTTGGCCATATGGGCATCACAAGCCTATTAGCGCATTCCAGCAGCACTGAACTCAATATTTACGTGGGGTCAGCCTGTTCAAAGGCAGTATGGTTTTCATACCCTGGGTTTTTTTAAGCAGTTGGGTATGCAGCACAGGTGTTTTCCAAGTACTTATGTACTGGTTAAATAGTTACTCCAACAGTTAGGATTTGGGAGAAAATCTTGCCACGTATACTTGTAGGTTCTACAACTGCTTCAGCTAGTGACACCCATCCAAAATGCAAGTGAAGTGGGGGAAGAAACATGCTTCAAGGTCGTTTACTTAGGAAATGTTCACTTGCAGAACTGAGCTGAAGGCTGACAGAACTACGATAAAGATAGTTACTGTGTGTTTCAAATAATCTTTCACATTATTTCTCCATTTCCATTGTGAAATATTGCTTTATACATATGCATGGCAGCTAAATCTCAGAGGTAAATGGACAAAACCTCTGGAACTCAGGACCCAGGTTTATCTGTATTTACCACTGCAAAGTTTTCAGCAACCAGCTGTCAAAGACAGGCAATACAGATATGTAAAACTAAGGAGATCATCCCATTTCAGCCCCCACAGCAATCACTACATATTAGTACAATGGTGTACTATATATAAACTATGCCATACAGGAAAAGAACCTAACCCTGATAACTCTGCATGGATATAGATTTACTTTGGTAAGCAAAGAGTTGGCATGGCTGAGCTTTACCATGCAGGCTGACATTTTCGATTGTAGAAATGTGCAATTAGGCACCTAAATAAATTGCCTGACTTTCAGAAGTGCCAAACATTGGGAAGTTAGAATAAGAGCTACTGCATGCATCTTCAAATATCCTGCCCTATGTCTATATTTTTTGCCATTAAATAAGTACATTGTGGTTTTCCATAGAACTCTGCAGTGCTAAACTACCTATATCAAACAAATCTGTGATTAAACAGGTTCAAGCACTCAATAAATATCAAATCCATCATTGCTAGCAAATTGTTACTATTTTAAAACAGCTTCTTGCTTCTTGAATTAACAGATGACAAATCATATACTGAATGGATATAATAATTAAGTACTTTGTAATGCAATATTTTAGATAGATTTTTAGCGTATAAGTTGAACATGTTTGAGCCAACATGTGACATGTGTATGGAAAATACACTATCATTCCAAAATGGGTTTTTTCCACTTGCATTTTTTTTTCAATTTTGTAGTACGCAAAGAGTTACTGAAATAGCTGGCCATACAACATCTGGGAGACAAAAAACACCCACAGGAAAATGCAGCAGAAGGGGAAGATTCATGAAAACAGGAAACATTAAGAGGAGAGTGAAAATATGTCAAAACAAAGGAGGTAATAGACTGTCAGAACGAATGAGTTCACCAATCGGCACAAGTTCCTCAAGAGCCTTCAGAGACCAGCAAGGTGACGTATGCTGCTCCTAACACAAAAGGACAGCAACCTTTTTAACCTCTGTTTTGCACACATACAAAGTATGGTGGTCTGCCCATAGACATGCTAGCTCCACACAGAAAGGTCCATTTTCCAAGCCTGTGCCTTACTCTGATAGGAAACACCAGCATTTAAAGAACACTGCTAATAACAAATGCAGATGCTTATGGCTACAGGTGCCCAGCCTAGGTGCTTAGACCTAGTTAAAGCATCACTTGCAAACATGCACGTTCCAGAAGACTTTTTGCTCCAACGGTGTCCATAGCCATTTCACCAATATTCACACAAATAGCCTTTTTTTTTGCCCAAAGCTTTGCCAGTGCTTCTGTATTTCCAGGCAGACAAGAGTATTCATTTGCATCCTTCACCTTCCCTCGTGTTTCCATTCAGAACAGTAGAGTCATTCACTCAAATGCTATCAATAATATTCTGTGCATTGGGATAGTTTCACAACAAAATAAAAAATAGTAAATACCCAAGGTGAGCAGCCCTGACTGCACTGTTCACCCAAGCTGCTCAGGCAACATTTCAGTGACAAATACAAGTGTAGAAATCAGGACATGTTGCAACATGAGGAGCTGTGAAAGCAAAGGCCGTTCTGCAAGAGATTACACAGACTTTAAAGCCTGTCAAAGCAAAGCTCCCCCTGCCTTTCTGAGGGGACCCTCAGATAGAGGGAGCCTTTGTAACACATCATCAGCTCTTGAATCTCTCTAACTGTAGACGAAAAGCAGTCAGGTATCGTCTGTACAAAGACAAGTTCCTTGTATGGATTTTCTGTCTTCTTATCACAAAACCATCTAGGAGGATTTTGACTGAGGAGATGAGGTATTGCAATGCTTTGTAACAAACCACACCGCAGCCTGTGAAAAATGAAGGCTGTTAGGGTAATTTAAACAAAAAAAGCCAATAAAAAACCCAAAACAGTTCAGTGTAGCCTCACCCATTGGCTTTCTTTATCACTTGCAGCAGATATGTGGGTTCTCCCCATTTCAGGGTGATTATTTCCCTCAGACACAAAAGCCATTTAGATGCATAACTCCTGTTGACTTTCAAAAGAGAGGTAAGCACTTAAATGCAGTTGTGCCTTCAAAAATCTCCCCCTAGTGACACAGTAGTAAAATTAAGTCTCCAAGACTTGCAATAAAATGCATTCACTGGTGCCCTATGAAACACCCCAAATAAAAATCATACTTGCTCATGGGAATGCAAGCAGCATACGGAGCACAGTGTTACTTTTGCTTTTCCAGCAGGCCCAGCCCTCCTCTTTCTTCACTGACAGGAATGGGGAGATGCTGCTGGTACAGGGCAGGGGGAGACATTGGATGTGCCCTGCTGCTCCTCAGGGACATGATGCTCCTTCCCCTTCTGCCCAGGGAGTGGAGAGGGGAAACCCTGGCACCAAAGCTACAGCGGGCCATGGACATCATGGAGGGGCTGAGGGGAGTACAAGGGGGACAAGATGGCCACCAGAGGCTGTGCAACAGGGGTTCTGGCCAAAAATTTCCATCAGCTTCTGTCCAAAAGTAAAGTTGCAATCTGAAGGGTACACGACCTTCATGAACCTGTATCAACACATGGCCTCTAAAAAGACAACAGGTGGTATCTCAGGTTCTTTGGGATAGCTGTCCCCAAGGCACAATGCAGATGTCAGGCTCGGCAAGAAGTGGGTCTCAAGCATGTCTCCTTGGAAACTATGAGCCTAAGCTCTCCCTCTGGCATTGCAACTGCGCTGACATACCCGTGGGTGTTTCCATTTACTTTGAAAAAATATTAACATCTTTTACAAACTCCAGGTTTGGCTTCAAAAGTACCTAGAAAATCTGCATCGTGCACTCAAGACCTAAACATGATTGAAGAGTGAAGCAGCATTCCTGGGCATCTGTAAGGCTACAACAGATGTTGGGCCAAAAAAGAAATGAATACAGACTCTGAAAGTTCATTGTGATCCAGGACCACATCTTATTACATAAAGACCTACCCCTCTCTGATCACAGATCCCCACAATAATTGGGCAAACAAGGAATACCCCAACTCCCCCAGCTGAAAGACCTTTAGCAGCTGCCAAGGCTCTCCTGCAAATACAGCAATACACACTTCAGACCCAGCAATCAGAAAGTATGTGCGACCCTGTGCCAGCCTCCATGAGTGAGCAGTACTCTGGAACAGTACTGTGCTCAGTGGGACACCCAGGAAGTGAATCCCTAACCACACATCTCATTTTAAAAAAGTTAATGTTAACCATTACCTGAAAGGCAGCTCTTCCACTAAGTGTTGATCATTCGCAAAACCAATGAAATTAGGAAACATAGAGGAGTTCTGCAAAAAAGAAGGGGGAAAAAAAAGGCACTTAATTACATACGGTGCTGCATGACTTCACAGAGCAAAGCTTTTCTTTAAGATCTTAAGACCACCCACAAGCATAACACATGGCCTGGAACCTGAAGAGAATATCTGAACAGGGGTCTCAGCATAAGGATGGGAGGCGGGCAGTTTTGCTTGGGCATATGCAAATGTTTGTTTCTATGGGATCAAATAAAAATTAACTATTTGTTGTGTCTGGTTATCATTTGTCAGAGCTGGGGGCTTCTTGATAAAACAGGGAGAAATAAACCTTTAAAACCTGTGACACAGGAGGATTATTTGTCTGTGCAAGGCTTTAGTCTCAGTTTTTGGTATTTTATGTATGGATGTTGTGTGGGAATAGGACAACAAGGGCTTTGTTCAACTTGATCATCTCATCAAACAAGGCTAAAAGAATAAAAGTTGGGAAGCAAGACTAAATGGATATGATCTGAATGCATATTTGTGTTACATCTAATACAACTAGCATCATAGATGAACAAGATCAAATAAATGGTAAAACCTGACAAAGAGAAGAATAGATGGTGTGTGGAGCCATCTGTTTTGGAGGACACCCAAATCTGTCTGAATCAGGAAGGCCAAACTACCAGCTATTCTAAGATCCTCCATTCCAAGAGTGGCCTAATACGCAACTACACAATCAGCTTCTCTCACCATCACTTTGGCTGCAACTTTTTTGTGCAATTAAGTAATTTATTCCTTTCTTCATCCTCCTGATTCTAATGAATCCAAGCCACAAACAAGCCCCAGTTGCTCCTATTCAAGGAGTCTGATTGCATCTGGCAGTAATTGCTGAAAATCCTGAAGAGGAAACAGGGAAGGAAAGCATATTGTTTGTGGGGGTAATAGGTGAAGACCTGCCTCTCTTGACCTATAATACATTAGTGTCAGTGAACATTTGGCAGCCTTCAGATGATTAGCAATGAAGATGAATCAAGCAAAAAAAGAGGTAGAAATCTGCCTCATCTGAATCGCCAGAACTGCATAAATTTGCATGTTGATTAGCTGTTCTTTTGTCTGTGTTCCTAATTATTATGACACATTATGTCTTCATCATGCAAGATTCTGATCTGTCTTGTTCAAAATGCATGTAGAAAAAAGTACTGTTTATTGATTCAACATGTAACTTTAATTTTTATGTTTGCTTTAATTAAATACATATTTGATTGCCTTTGACTGGTGTCTCAGATTTTTTTAACTCTTATTTACTTCATCCTGTTGACAAACAAACAGGTAACCTTTCTTTATTCTCAGATCACTTGCTGATTAAAATCCTCCCCACCCCCATCCTCATTTTTGCTCACAACAACCTTTGCTTCCTTGTTAGAGCAAAGATTACCAAAAAAAGAGTACTTAGGTGGTGAAGCATGATATCTACAGCACTGAGCAGGATTGCAAGGACCTTAACGATGTTAACAATAGCAAAGAAGGGCATGTACTACAGGGTCAAGGTAATTTTCTTATACCATAGATTCACTGGCAATAAGACCAGTAAAGCACCTGAATATGCAGGCCTTCTGATTCACAGGATTAGTTACAATGGGCCAGATCCTACCCACACATTTTTACATTGACTTTCATGGTAGAAAGATTAAACTTCAAAGTTCCTGGCCCTAGAGGGGTCCTCACCATCCCATTGACTCTTCTACCTGAAGCCAACAATCAACACATCTTATTGTTTCCAGCAACAAAGAAACTTGAAATTGACACTTCTTCATACAAGATTTGTTCAAGTGGTTATAAGAAGCCAAATCAAATCGAAGCCAAATAAAGAAATAACATGTAATCATTTGTTGCTTTGATCTAAAACAAATTTACAGAAAGTTTTCTTTGGTTTTTTTTTTAAAAGAAAGTTTTAGGAAAAAAAAATTGGAAAATTATACCATTTCAGCAAAACATTTTATTCACTCCAAAACAATAGTTTAGTTCAAGTTTTATCTGTTTCTTTTTAACTTTTTTAAAGCAAACTGAAGTAATTCTCAAAATCAAACAATATTTGAAATTGAGAAATCAAAGTATTTAGTTGTAGAACATGTTGGAATGTTTAGAAATGCTGAAAGGGAACAGGGAAGGGTGGGATTTTTTTACCTTTTTCCCCAAATTAAAACAATTCACTAAAAGCAGCAAAAATTTGTGACTCATTTTGTTTGACAGAAAACTGCACATTTTAATGACGAACTTAGTTTCAGATTAAATATTTGACCCTCTCCACTGCCTGCTAATATTAGTTTACCTTCATTACACATATGCTTATTACGAACTCTGACCTGTTTGTGCTGGGGCAAACAATACTTTGCTGGAATTTGTGTTTGTTAAATAAAAATAAACATAGTCAGTGTTGTAATTTGGAAAACTAAATAGCTCACAGAACTTTGCAAGTAATTCTTCAGATTGTGGGTCAAACACAAGTATTATCAAATTTGAGTGACTTCCTCTAAACATAAAAATTAGGTAATTCTTTTTTATTACTATTACTTTCTAAAATCCACCCCTTCAAGAAAAGTAGTGAATTACCTACTAGATTTTCTCTAATGGCAATAGGAACATGCCCATCAGTGTACGTCTATTAATCAAAATTGTGCTGATAAAGATGCCTGAGGGTGAAAAAAACTGTATATTCAAGCAATTGATTTAGCTGTTATTTTTTTACTATTGTACCCTTGCCAAACCAAACGAGATTTGAAACAACAATGCCTGCCGTTTTTCACTGTTAATGGCACATGATTGGCTGCAAGTGTAATCAGTTGCTTGGTACCCACTAATCATCTTGAAACACAGGTAAATGTAAATCGGTATTTGTAAAAATATAAACGTGGAATTAACACATAGCTACAGAGAAACTACTGGAACATAAAGACTTAAAGGCTTTGACTTACACCCATAAGTCAGGAAGGAAAAAGTTGTTGCATATTCAGGCTATTCACATTTATTTTCCTTCAGTGCCAAGAGCGTTTGTTTCCAACCTAGCAGTAAACAGTAACCACTACCATGGACCTCCATTACAGTATCAACATCCAGAAGTAACCAAAGAGCCAAAAGAAATCTCACACATAGACATAAATAATCATAGGGAGCTAAATCAAGGCAGCTAACAGACTACCTTTTCTGTTATTCTCTTCCCAAGGCACTTCAGCACACACTGATCTGCACAGAGGCATGACGGCTCTGGGCTTACCCAGCCTCCACAGCAGCTGAGCACAGCTGGAGCTGGCTAAGTATGCTGCAGGTCAGGGTGAAGGGCAATGGACAAGTGGGTCCTGCTGGTGTGGGTGATGTGCGAGCCAGCACTCCTTGCCTCTGCCCTGCAGCACTGGCCTGAGGACAGTTACTCTAACTCGCACTGTTACCAGCACCACCCTGGGGCCAGGACCACCTCTGTGCACTGTGGTCACCAGTAGATACATCTACTGTGAGTATCACAGCAGACACCTAGTTGTCATTCACCATAGGAGAGATTGTACTGATGAATGGATGCAATGCCGTCCCCTCTTATAGTCCTTTCCTACAATTTAATTAACAGGAGGGATCTGTCACTTCCTCGGCTTCATCACTGGATCCAAAGACCAAATAGTTATATCTTCTATAAATGCTTTCCATCCCCTCCTCTTCCTGTGAAAAAGCAAGGGAATTCTTCTACAACTAGACAAACTTGTCTTTATTTTAAAATCATAGAAAGTGCTCCCAGCTGACCAGAGGAATAGGCATTTACTAATGTGTTGACAGGACAGGGCTTCTGGCTGCAGTGGCTACACCTCAGAACTTGCTCTGAGTATCCATTTGTCCTGGATTTAACCCGGCAATACTGTCTGGCTTCCTCACGCTGCCATCTGTCCAGGATTGCTCCAGAGCCCAATGCAGAAGGCTGAAGTCTTGAAAGAGGGGAGACAGAGGACACCAACCAAGAATTACCAACATGTTGGGAACTGACTGTCACTCAGCCTCAAGGAAATCTACCCTGCAGACATGAGTTCTTCCTAACTAACATCCAAGATGGTTCCCAATTCCCAAGAAATCTCCTACAGCTGCTAGCCAAAGAACAGCTTGGACTAAACCTGCTAGAAGTGAATCTTTGAGATCTGGCATGGTCTAGATTCAAGCCAGGTTGTGGAACTGGAGCTGTTCGACTGGCATTGATGGATGATGCCCTCCTGTCAGTGGGGAGAGGGCAGACATCCATCCTCATCCTCCTTGACTTCAGCATTAACCATGAGATATTGCTGTCTCGCTTGATGGGTGGCAGAAGTCCAGGGTAACGTACTAAAATTATTTTGAGTCAATCCTGCTGGGAAACACCCCATGACTTGTGAAAAAATGCTGTCTCCAGCATGACACTCCTCCCTCCTGTGGACTTGTGATCTGTATTCTTTGCGGTGCCTCCCTGTGTCTACACAGAGCTGCTAGGTGATACGGCATGGACTGAATTGCCAGAAACAGGCAGGTGAAATACAGCAATACCTAAATTTCTGTGTATATACACATGCTGCTACCACCAACATAGCAGTGGAAGAAAAGTAACTGGTTAAATCCAAGCAAAACAGAGGTAAGACAGATGTGAGGCAGGGAAGCATCTTTAAGAGCTTGTCACTTGAGTGCACTATGCCTGACATGATGGTGCATTTCCACAATTGGTGTGTTTGTTTCATAATTTAGAAGCGCTCTTGAATTTGCTACTGATGCTAAGTTTTCCATAGCAGCCTCTGCAAGTAACACTTCTGTTCTCTTCCATTAGCTAGGAGGCTTTCTGCCACCCTGGCAGGTGATGACCTTGTCTCCGTTATTCATGGCTGTGTCACTTCTCAGCTGGACTATAGTGATTTGAAATATGCAAGCACGCAGCATTCATGCTTAGAAAACTTCATTTACTGCTGCAATGCAACTCTTCAGTGACAAAGGCATATCAAATCTGGCATTGGGCCTGGCACCAGCTTCCCATGGAATTCCTAATTGAGTTCCCGGTCTTCGTTCTTACTATCCTCGTCACATCTAACACTTTGTATAAACGTTTCCTTCGCTGCAGCTTTGACAGATTCACTTCACTAGCCCTGTGAGGTCTCTGCAGAAAGAATCATACACATCTGTCCAGAGCCCTCAGCCTGTGCATCGAACATCTTCAGGGAATGCAAGCCTTCACCAAACTTCCCCTCCATCATAAGGCATGTTTCTCTGACTTGCATAAATAATAACATCAGAAACACAAAACCAAGATGCTCTATTACATCCACTTCTCCCTTGGCAGGAAGGTGGGAGAGGAAATCGCTGCATGACATGCACAGGTACAAAGCTCACTGGTGCAGGGAGCGGGCTATTATGGGGATGAACCATGTGAGCTCACTCTCCACCAGCTCACTACTGACCTCAGCCACCAACAACCCTTTCCTAGGCCTCACTCCCTGCAAAAATCTCCTCATTTTGCTGCATAATCCCATCAGAAGGCACTGACAAACAGTGCAGGGTCCCTTCCTAGAGGATTTTTTCCATAACACCTGATCCCCACAGAATCACAGAATGGTCAGGGTTGGAAGGGATATCTGGAGATATCTCGTCCAACCTCCTGCTGGAGCGGGTTCACCTATAGCAGGTTACACAGAATCGCATCCAGGCAGTTTTTGAATGTCTCCAGAGAAGGAGGCTCCACCTCTCTGGGCAGCCTGTTCCAGTGCTCTGCCACCCTCAAAGTAAAGAAGCTCTTCCTCATATTCAGATGGAACTTACTCTGCTGCAGTTTGTGCCTGTTGCCCCCTGTCCTCCCACTTGGCACTCTGAAAAGAGCCTGGCCCCATCCTCTCGACACTCTGCCTTAAGATATTTGTATACATTGATAAGATATATATGACAGACCATGATCAATCCTCACTCTGTAGGTAGCACTAGTCCCACCAGCAAAGCCAAAGTCTGGTCAGCATGGTACAGTTGGCTTGGCATGGCCCTGGCACCAGCTGTGCTCTGCCTCCCGGGGCAAGGTGGCTATGCAAAGGGAGCCAAAGTGCAGGGCACACACTCAGGTCAGCAGTCCATGTTGGACCTGTCATGCCTGGGAATTAACCTGGCTCTGACAGAGTATCACTCAGATACTAAAGTGCATTCACCATCTCTATTTTTATTGTATATATTGTGTCCATTCAAATAAGGAATTTGTGTTAATTCTATACCTTGCCAGCTCCTCAGCATAGATATTATTATAATTGTTTAAACTGAGAGTTTATACATTCTTCTCAGCATAGTAAACATGGTTTTAAAGGATGTTGGCAGGTCATTTGGCCTTTAAAATTACATGTTTTTCTCTGGAGTACAAACCTTAATCCAAATAAGACTTTTTAAAATTGATTTTTCAAGTGTTGCAGGTTTTTTTTAAAGCATTATTGTAAATCCCATCTTCAAGTAGTGAGCTACCTCTGAGTCTTGCAATCTGAAAAGACCACAGCAGGCCATGGTAACATGGTAGGTCATGCTACCAGGAAGCACATGGAAATTATTTACCATATAAAAACCAGGAAAAATAATGAAGATCTGCTTAAGGGATGAAAGCACTTTGCTTTAGAGCAGTGTTTGCTGAAACAAACTGGTTAAATTTTTGTGGCAAGAGTCACTTGTTAGAGGCTTCCTTCCCCATAGCTAACTTACAAGTCGCTCATAATGCAGCTATTACTAAATATGTCTATATCCAGGGAACTGAGTGTTGCATTGCACCTAAATTTTTGCAGCACATACTCTTTATCTTCAAGAAAGATTTTATGCTTGTTCCATACTCAGATTTCTACCAATATAATGGCTAGAAGTATTTATTTTTCCAATGTATTCAGACTAGCAGAACTCCTAATGTATACCAGAATAAAAGCATTTATACAGTACATCTCTACTTGCCTTGATTCTGTACTTGCAGTAAGAAATCACTAACAAAGTATCTTTCTGTCAGCTGAATTGCACCCACACAGTGGAGATTGTGTCAATTTCCATCAGGCCTGCATGGTCAAAGACAGATTAAGCAAAGCTTGCTTAAAGTGACTGCAGCTACCTACTTGTGAGAGTCCTTGGAGAAGAGGGATCACCAAAGCAACCACCAGCGCATGTGGCACAGATCTCTGCTGTGAAAACCAGAGAAGCAGATAGTCTTTGAACAGACACAGCAAAAGAAGTTGGCAGAGAAGCTAAAAGTCACAACAGGTTGTGTTTGACCATGCATATTTTCCAACTCTAACAGCCGCTCTAAGATTTCAGTGAACTGATTTTCTTTCAAGTTCAGGTTAGCTGGAGCATTTTCAACTATTTTTCTTAGTGTGACTTGCTGAAATTTCAAAATCAAATGAGACCAAAAAAAGGGACCTTTCCTCACAAAGGTGACTAGACTCACATTGCAACCTTTGAAAGCAGAAGTTGGCCATAAAGTTTACCAGATATGATGTACCCGCTCAAAAGAAAAAGGTCTAGGGGAAATGGCGCTTCCTGGTCTTCCTGTATTCCTGCATAAGGGCCTTACCCAGCTTTATCCTCTGTCAGTCTGTCAAAATTGCACACCTCTTCTCTTTTCCCAAAGCCTGGAACAGATCAGAGAATATGCAGCTGCTTCATTCTTGCTATAATCATTATCATTTTGTTACGGGGGCGAGGAGAGACCTCCAGGAATGCCTGGTGTAGGCCATGTCCCAACACCCCTGGCCCTGAGGCGGCCAGAGGGGCTCACCCCTGCCAGGGGCTGTAGCCCCCACGAGGAGGAGACAGGCCAGGGGGTTCACCTGCACCCAGCCTCCTTTTCTGAAATTTTGGGAGGAAAGCAAAAATCACAAACCTGAGATTACTTCAGAAGTCAATGAGCACAAATGCCGCAGAAATCTGTGGGGTCATTGCCCATTACGGCTTTAAACATGGACTCTGGCAGGGGGCAGCTAAGACGTTCTGAGGGAGGGAGTTGCAGACAGAAATATATATTGATAAGTGCTTGGCAGATTCCTTGGAAGTGGGGGATCTGAGGGGCACTACTCTCCTCTCAAGGGCCCCGGCAGCCCTGGCAGGAGGGTTACCTCAGCCGGCTGCGTGCCCGCGGGCGGGCGGGAAAGGGCCAAGGGCAGCAGGGCTCCTGCCATCGGCCCGCAGCTCCCTGACAGGAACACCGCTTTGGGTACGGATTATTGTTCCTCCTATTCCTTTGTTTGTCATTGTAATCTCCGTAGTCATTCTCCTTGATAAACAAACAAGTGAAAAGATGCAATGAGGTGTAAGAATAGATTTGCACAGGGCAGACAACTGAACATTTAATTTATTTACCTCTCCTAACAGATACCTGGGGTGACATTTATTAATAAACGGCATTATCAGGTGTCTGATATGTAGCTCACAGAAATTAATTACCCAGCCCATGGTAAAACCATAACAAGCCTGCAGTGCTGTAACATTTGTGCTAATTGAAAATGAGATAAGTGCTGTGGGTGCAATTTGCATTCAATGCAGTGTATTAATTATCTTCAGTTCTCTTCATGATAAATATACCTGACTGAACCACTCTGCTAATTTACTGGGTAATAGAGTCATAAGTGGATTCCCTTAGGTGACCAACTACAGGCATTGGGCTCTTTGCAACATCAAGGCCTTCCTCTTTTCCAAGTACTTAAATGGGTTAGCAAACACCGTGCACTTCCCTTGCAGGCTGCATTGGAAGTACATGGCAGCAAACTCTTTTTGTGACAGCACAGCTGCTCAGTACAAAATTAGGAAATGACACCCCCTCAGCCCCAGACTTCTGTACTTTGTGAAGCTGAAGAGCAGGCCACTCGCCTCCGCTGATGGCACACCACGCGTTGGGTGCCAGCTCCACCAGGAAAGGCCTTTCCCCCACTGCTCCTCATCGCCGCCCCCCCCCCCCCCCCCCTTCATTTCACAGTCAGGTTATCATGGGATTTAATTACATTTTGTGTGAAATATAAATTAATTGATTCTTGTAATACCCATAATGATCAGGAAAATTCAGATTTAAAGATACTGTGTAGTTCCAGTAGATTAAGGCACTAATCGTTCCGCTCTCACCAACTATGATTTATGTGGGGATCAGGTTACAAAACCAATATGTGCTCGAGTTAAAGCTCTGTGGTACCATACAATTAGGACTAGAGCTTTTTGTAAATGGGCCCAATAATGCAAAAAGCTCTTCACTAATCCTGGTCTTTTTAATTTAGAGGTCACGCATTGTCTAAGGCAACTGCTTATGCTGTACGCAACCAGTGTCCTTTATTCACTCTCCTCCTATGTAGCTTGGGTATCTGAATTTGCCACTAACCTTGGACGTGCTGTTACTAATTTCAGGGTAGGTGATGGCAATGCAAGAAGATCAGGGCCAGCGCTTTGCTGTGCTGCCCCTGGAGCAGCCTGGGCACGTTGTGACTGAGAGGTGATATCTGCCTCCCCCGGCTCCCCTTCAGTTTGCAGGCTGCGGACGGGGTCAGCTTTTGGGCTCTGCTGTCAAGTAAGCAGACATCCGGGGCAGCAGAGGGATGGAGGTGACAGTCACTCTCACAGCTGAAGGGGCCAGGAGGTGGTGCAGGCAGGAAGAAGGGGCAGCAGCAGAGGAGGGGGGACACGCTCTGCTCCCCTTCATCCCACCTACTCCACAGCCAGAAGCACTTTGTTAACTTTATGCAGCCGGGTGCCTTTCCATCCTTTTGTCCTTGTCCGTGGGGTGCTAAAATTCAGCTTAGTTTTCCCTGCTGAGTGTTACCAGGAAAGCTTTCCACCACTTTCCATCACGTATGGGATAACCAGTGTTGTGAATGTGTGCTCAGAGAGCAGGAGGAGGCATTGGACGGGCATGCAGTGAGTGTGCCAGAGCAACTAAGAGGTGAGAAAGATCAATTCAATGCCAGAAGAATCAGTTGGCTTTTTCAAAAGAGCATCTAAATGCAAAAGAGCTGGAGAGAAGGTGCATATCTGCCAAAGACATGTTCACGTGTTCCCTTTTAAAACAGAAAAGGCTCTCCAAGCTCTTACTCTGTCTGTTTCTAAACACACCAACTGCAAATAGAAATCAGTTTCCCAAAACATTTTGTATGGCTGCCCAAATACCCAAATACTCTTTGCTTCTTGAGTTTGGTCAGTTTACTACCAAAGGAGAGCTGTAACAATTTAGAGCTAATTTTAACATGCTGATATGATCTGTGCCAGAGACCTTAGCAGTAACATCTACAAAGGCATCAATTATATCCCCCCCCCCCCCCCCCCCCCGCCAGCCCTTTTCTCATTCTCTAGTAAGGAATTCTTTGCAAAGATAAAACCAAAGAAATCTTGTTTCTTAGAAAACCGGGTGGGTTACCTTAGCAGTATCATTTGATTCAGATAATAGCCAAAAATTAAAATTCTTATTTTTCTGGCAGAGGAAAGGAAAACTTGGTGGAATACTGGTTCTCCCAACCCAAAGCTTTCCAAAAATAGTTACATCACTACAGGGACAGTAGGGACTACCTGGTGAAGAGGATCGTGTAGTGGTAGCGTACTGGGCTGGCTCCTCAGTCCAGGGCAAGGGCAGAATTATTCCACCCAAAACAAGAGCTGTCTGACATCACTGACTTCTGGAAACAAGCAGACATGGGGCAACATGCACTGCAGCCACCTTTGCTTTTACCATCCACCCCTTATTATTGCCCAGGCCAAAGCTGGGCTCCTCTCAGCTGTAATTCCCTATATGGGCTATAAATTATTTTTCTGAAAGGGGAAAATAGGCTCACTGGGGCAGGGGAGCCGGAGTACATCTACAGCACTGATGACTGAGTCAGCATCCGTAGAAAAATGTGCTTCAACACATGCATCTTTCACCACCACACAGCCCACCTGCATCTCCTACCACCATGCAGTCCACCAGCAGCTTCAGCAGTCGCAGCCCATCCTTGTTCGAGCAGGACAGCTGCTGCGGTGTGCTGCAAGTGTCAGCATCCTTAATCCCTTGGGCAAACAGGACACAGCAGAGCGCAGGCATGCAGCTTGCCCAGCAGTGCCCAGCAGGCTGGGGCAGGGCTAAAGCAAAACCCTGCTCTCCCACACCCTCGTTTTGTGCTCAATGTACTAGGCCCCACTGCCTTTGCACAAGTGCAGTGGCTAAAACACTTTCCTGCTCTTTCAGAAAATCCAGTGCTGCATAGAATAGGACAGGAGGTGCAATAGCAGCAGAAGGGGGGAAAACATGAACAAAAAAAGTCTTAACTTTTTGTGTGAAGCAAACATTTGCTAAATAGAATCCTAATGGCATTATTGTAGCTAAAAACGGAGACTTGAAAATGCTGTATACATTATTATGCTCATTATCTACCAACTGCAAGAATGCTGTGCTAAAACTAACTCAAAACACCTCAGGTAAGGTAATTGCTACTAATGGATTTGAAGTGTGCAAAATTGAGCATTATTACACAGACATCACATTCTCAACTTGGTGAAGCTGTTGGATATTGTAGTTACCAGCTCACTCATCTCTCGATCAGGGAGAGATTTGAGGAAAAGGGCAAGCTCTCTTTCATTCGGCACTGGAAGGAAAATTCAACAACACAATATTACGGCAGCCTGTTTGTACCTCTGTGGTTAAGATAGGGTCAGTGCTTGCTTTCTAAGCCACTGCTTCAGAAAAACATCTACAAAAATTTGCTCCAGAAGTAAATCTCTTGGGAAAGATCTGAGAGTAAACTTTGCCTTTGTAAACTTTTGCATCTTGTAGGTCTAAAGGAAAGAATAGGACAGGACCCTGCAAAATTATTCTGAATGAGGACAACCATGAGTCCAAGCAATATATTTTGATGCAAATTAAGGTCTGTCTCTTCAACATATCCTAAGCCACTACAAAGCTCCGCTGCCTAAAGACAGAAGACAGAAAACGATCTTAATGCATCCCCTCCTATGTAGGGGGACGTCTGCAGGTCAATGACTGCAAATCTGAACTTTGCTAAAGCCCAGGTGTGTTTGAAACAAGATATTTGATTCACCTGCTTCAAAAATCCCATATAACAAAATATATCTAATACATTTAGTTTGTTTGATATCTTGGCTTTCAGGGATGGCAAGATTCATTTTTTAAATGAGTGACTCTGCATAAAGATCCATGATTCCAAACACCAATTTAACTTTTTGTAGCTACATCAGCAGCCTCGAGGTTATCCTCAAAACAAGTGGCTCCCAGGAGTTTCACTCTCTTTCATGAAAACTAAAAATAAACTACACCAGATCAAATGCTTCTCTAATCTTTGAGAAGTTAGGGTAAGGTCGTTTCTTATTTTAGTTATAACACCAAAGCTATTGGTGTTTGGGTACAATTATGTAAATGATTGTCATTTCTGTTAATATGTAGAAAGAATACGTGGCCAGTAACTAATACATTTCAGTTACTTCTGACTATCTTGGAGGAAAGAAATTAAAAAGGCTGTATATGAACAGGATTAAAGCAGTCTCTATCTGAGTAAAGAAAGCACAAAGAAATTTGAACTCACAGCTGCAACCGAAGGCAATAGGAGCTGTGCTTTGAACAGATAACAAGCTAAGTCCTCTGAAAAATCAGACCATGCATCTCAGATTGGGAACTTAAAATTAGTGAATACTTTTGTACTTAATCTCTTTCTGCCTCAGTTCTTCATCATGAAATGGGGATAATACTACCACCCAATGCCTCACTGCAGTGCAGTGAAAATAAGTTCATTAATGTTTATGAAACATTCAGTTACCATAGTGATGAGTTCTATAGAAAAGCCCATGTGGAAATTAATATTTCTGTCTTCAGAGCAGGGTTTGAATAGAGCACATTTAGTAAGGCCTGAGGCCACACAATGAGGAGAAAAGAAAACAGTAAATAACTTGCCATTGAAAAATAAAAACAATAATCAAATCAAAATGGCTTGTTAAACAAAATAATTTTTTACAGAAATTTTTCATTTTGGTAAAAGTTATTTGGTAAAAAATCCAAGGTTTTTTGCTTTTAACTTTCACTCCTCTAGTTTTCTACTTTTGTCTTCCTCGCATGGGGGAAAGGGGTTTTTTTTAAGATTATTTGAAGAATCTGGAAACCACTATCTTCCAGTTTTCAAAAATCAAAAATTTTACCAGCTTGCTTTGGCAAAAAACCGAAAAATTAATGGCATTGGAGACCCCAAGATTTCTAAATTGGGCTCCTGAACAATCTTGACCTGTTTGATCCAGCAATTCTCATCGTACTTTCACAAGTCAGCTCGCAGAGGAAGTGATGTGGGTTTCATATTTTGAGCCCTAAAGCCAGGCACTTGATTTGGGTTGGTTGCTGGTATATCAGGTGCTGGTTGGGGCTGTCATACCGTCATGGCAATCAATACAATTAATCTCTGAATTCAAGTCGTTAACATCTTGGTAACAAGTAAATCACAGGGAAGCACAAACTTACTTTGTGTAACCTGTGCAGATAAATATGAAGATGGCAAGACACCTCATTTCAAGAAGACAGATGACTCTGGTAGGAAAAGAGTCTTACCAACAAACTGCCCCCAGAGTCAATGGCAGTTCCTATGGCAGGCACCAAGTCACCCATGGCAAGCACAACTCAGGGACAAGCTTGACCAGGACTACTCTTGTCACCATTCCAGTAGCTGCTGTTGAAACTAGAAGCCTTTTTCTTTTCTTTTTTTTTTTTTTTTTTTTTTTTCCTTCAAATTGTTTTACAGTCAAAAACGTAGTCTTTCCTTTAGGAGAGAACTTTTGCCAAAAAGCAAGGAAGAGAAACCTGAATTCCCCATCAGAATACACCTACCTTTCATTGAAATCAATTATTCAGGTCTTTCCCCCTCTTCTCTACTTTGGTCTTTGCTCTCTTCTGCCGTTACACCCAATAGAAATATAATGGGACAGTCTTCTGTAGCAGCTTTATTTTCATAGGGCAACCATGATTTTTTTCTGAAAAATGAAGCTTCAAAATATTACCGAATTACAAGATTGAGGTGGAGAGAATAAACTGCTGGAATTATTTATTGTTTCATTTATTGAATTTGATACCAAGCAGGGTTGCTTGCCTGCTTTTTCTTTCTGATGCATAACACTGTTGTCCTGTTAAGTAGCAGTTATTTTAAAACTATGATTACTAATTTTAAAATGTAGAATAACAGAATTCATATAATATATTTCTAACGTTCTTATAATAGGAAGCAGAGGAACCTGTTCAATCATGCTGAACTTCCACAAAACAGAACCCCCAAGGTGTGTGGCTACAAGCGCTATGAAACCCTGGTGAGCCTTACTTCACCGTACTGGGAGGTGCCTCTGCCCCCTTCACTAGCACAGGCTGCCTCTCCTAACACACACAGGCGGCTGTGGAGCTGAGCCTGGGAGCCAGCACTCCAAGCAAAAGACAGTATTTCTAGTTGAGCACAGTGTCAAATGGGCTCGTGCAATCCACAGTCACAAAATCCTGTTAAAAGCAAGACATTAACAGGATTTTGAAAACTACAGACAACTATTTTAAACCCAATAAATTTTAACAACAGTTCAAGTGGATCTAGTTAAAGCCATTCAACTAAACAAAGGTAAGATGGGTATAATATTTTACATTTCAAATCCAAGTCTGAAACTAATTGGACTTTGCAGGAAACTCCACCTACGAGAAAATTATGTCATGGTTCCTTATTAAATAGATGCAATTCTCAGGCAGGCTTGGTGCTAAAAAACAGTGAGGGTAAATTCAGTGAACACTGATTTTATTGCAGAATATCTATGTCTCTGTATGGCACCTCAAGCCAAGGAAGTGGCAGCATTACTAGTGCTGTGTGCTTGCTGGGACATGCTGGGAGAAAAAGAGCGGCTGTGCCTGGAACCTTCAGCACCCGGTTGCAGGGGGTGCCTGCCTCACAGGCAAGGACCAAACCAGCCCCTGGCTATAAACCAGCCCCTTTGTGACAGAAAATAATGCTGGTTTTTTTCACAAACTTCAGGAAACTTCACCGAGACTACAGAAGCTTTAAAGTTTTCCTTTAGGAAAAGTTCTTCTAGACCGAGGAAGCCTAATTATGAGACCTGCAGTCTGCTACACAGAGCTCTTGTACCCAGAAATGACATGAGGGCCAATTGCCAGGACTAAACATTTAATGCATCAACAGGTGTTACATGTTATGCATCAATGAGGTGTACATCACTGAAACATAAAGACCTAGCAAGCCGGCAGCACAGCTATCAACCTGAACAACACAGCCATAAAATCCTAATTAGCCTCATACACTTATGTTATGGACATTTTTATTTATTGACATGGTCAAATTAACAGGCAGCAGCATTTTAACGATAGCCTTGAAATCAGCCCAGAAAGAAAGTTAGCATTAATGTTCAGATACTGCATGCCATCCACATTTAGCCAGAAAAATGTATATTTTAAAGTAAGAATTAAATTTTGTCACCCTAATTAAGTTACCTTGAGCAAGTGAGAGAAATCAAGTTCTTAATAAATGTGTATCTATCTTGTTTGTTCTATTCCCAAGCTGTACAGAAAAATTACCCGGCAGCAGAAACTCAGCAAGCTTCACGGTTTTAAGCATACACAGCCACAGGCCTGATCCCTGCCTGCTGGAAGGAGTAAATCCAGGCAAGCAGAAGCAAGAAAGCCAGGAATAAATAGTCTTTATCCAAACACTGCCAGACAGAAGGGGTATCTGAAAAGTGCCCACAAGTTGGTGAACAAGATTAGTTGCCCCCAGAGGAATACTATACTTACTTATATAAATCCAAAAAGCAAGTGCTTTGCTGAATGATGAGCTGTGGCTATAAAGATTTGTGTCCGTCACCACAGAGTGGCAGGTTCCTGCAGACAATATGCAATGGCCATTAAATAGTGGTGCTAGCTCGGCCGTGCAACAGTTTACAAAACAGGAGGGAATATCTCAGTGTATTTATTATTGCAGTGGGGAACTTAGATGGTCAGACTAATCGCTCCTTGAGACAGGTAAAGGAACTGGGCAGTGTTACAGTTATCGACGAGGTTAGAGAAAGCACACAGAATAAAGGAGAATGAAGAGCATTTTACAAGGTATTTTAAGCACGTTTGCATTTTGCTGCAGATAGTAGAAGTTTTTGGAAATGAAGCACATTTGGAAATTAAATCATTGCTTCATGCATTTAAAATGTAGTCAGTATAGGTGCCTTCGCAAACCAGATTCCCCATTTTAAACCTTCTGATTTATCCACGTTAAACAAGAACATTCCATAAATTGCAAAGGAAAACTGGCAAATGATCTGTGTGTAATACCTGAACCAAGTAAATTCATGCATATTTTGCATGAATTACTGTAATGTGCTCTGCTTGTTGGTAATTTCTGTTGTATGCGAAGGATCACACTTGCAAGAAGTACCAACAACCCATATTCAAAAGTGATTCGGGGGTCTAATTTCATAGACCAAAATGCCGAGGCACTTAAAAAATACAGCTGAAACCATCATTCACTTCATAGCACTTGAAATTTTTACACTAAATCCTGCTCTGTAGCTTAGCTGCAGGCTGAAAATTGGAGGAAGAGAAAAGCACTTTTAGTGGCTCCTTGGTTCTTTTGACCTGGCACTTACACATATGCATACAGATAAACCCACCTGAAGCTATTTTTAAAACGAAAAAAACAGCAAAAGAACCATAAAATCAATGTTCATTGAAAGACTTGAGTTTTCAGGGAAGAGCGGGCCTGAAAGCTTACCTGGGAAAAAGTTTCACACAGGATTTTTTATAAAAAAAAGATCATCAATGATCTTCAACAGCGAAGATGGGAGAAGGGTGTAATTTGTGCCCACAAGGGAGAAGGATGAGGGCAGGGTGGGCATCTCAGGGTGCAACCACAGGCACAGGACAGAGCATGGGCAGGCAGGGAAGCTGCACAGCTCCCAGCCACTGTCCCAGTGTCCACAGGGGCTCTGAGGGGGACTGAATTACTGTCCCCAGGGCACCTCCCATCCTGGCCATGTGAGGATACATCTTTATAGCCTTTCTTCAAGTGACAGCAAAATCACGGGAAGGGCCAAAAATGGGGGGGGGGAGGGAAGGCAGTTTCCAGTATTTGTCATTATTATAGGTTATATATACAGGAAGAAAGTTAATTAAGCTTTAAAAAAATCCATCACACATCAATGGGTGCATTTTAATGAGTACAAAAAGTTGAGGTGTTTACTGCCAATTAAAGTGGTTTTTAAATAAGCATTAATTAACACAGAAATTTAGAAGAAAGTTATACCTTGTCAAAGAAAGGCCAGTACAGTCTATGCCCACTTCTGCTCCCATTCATACTCAGATAGTAATTACCACCAACCCTATATTTTCCATAATAATGAGGAGAGGCTGTCATGGCTGTCAAACAAAAACAAAACAAAAAAAAAAAAAAAGTAGTGCACAAAAATACCCTCAAACTGAAGTAAACTTTTTTTAGAGCCGAAGCTGCAGGAGACGGCAGTGTGGAGCAAGGCAAGCGGGACAGTCAGATGGCTGTGCCATGGGCAGCTGCCCATGCATGGCTCCCTCCTGGGGAGCAGAGCCTTCGCCACGTGGGGAGAAGCCTCCCCAAATGGTATCAGTCCACATGAAGAAAGACTGAAGAAAGGCCAAGGAACATGCGGTTTCATCCCTAGCATTTCACCTCGTGGAGGAGCTGGTTCCCCTGTGAAAGCCAGAGTTGTTTTTTTCCACAAGCAAGTGCTGACAGACTCACTCCCTGCTTCCCAAAGTCAGGTCAAAGCAACCATTGAAAATAGTTCCGTTTGCATATGTACTTCCAGCTGGTGTAACTGGTGACATGGGAAGCAGTACGGTCATCACTTTTCCATTCTTTAAGGTTTTCTTAATAATTTTCAGGAGTTTCAGTTCTACTTCAGATAGTGTCTGCCGCTGAGCAAGGAGCAAATTAAGTGAATTCTCTCATTGTTAGTCAGGTATATGTTTAAATACCTCAGGAAAACCTTCCCTCTGCAAAAGTACATCTTAGGCACCAAATAAGGGTTTAAAACTGCCTTAGTAAGAATGGTTTCCCTCCTCAGCTCCCTAGCTGTGGACAGACAAAATCTGCACTGCCTTTTCAGCAGACAGCAGAGGCAGGCCCCATTCCCAGTCTCCTAACAAGCTTTAGGCAAATTTTTGGTGTAGTGTTTTTAAAGTTAATTAAAAAAAACATAGAAAAGAAGGATGTAGATATGCACAGACTCCTGTTCATCATGTCCCTGTCCTTGGCAGGTTCCTCATGTGAGTTGTGTCACTCAGACAGTGTGCAGTGTCTCTACAGAGTGTATAGCTTGCACCTATCGGGGAGTATCTGGGTGCCTTTTTCCTATACCGTGTCCTCAGGCGATATCAGTAGTCAAATAAAAGAACAACATTAAAGCTGATGGAGATTTTGTTGAACTGAGCTGGACAGGGCCTTCAGAACTTGCACTAATCTTTCTAACATATCTGATGGGGCTAGAAAGGAATATTTTATTGCTAGAAATAGTTGAGCGATTACTTCAGAGAAAGGACGGACGTAACACAAAAGAGTTTCCAAGTACCGACAGGAAGGAGTGTTGCTCATGCGAAATTCCACATTAGGCACTACAATAATAATAAAAAACCCACCGGCCCTTGTGATGTCTGAACTCCCCGACACTGATATATGGAGAGGGGAACAGAGGAGGAAAAAGACAGAGAGAGCAAAGCAAATATGCCGGGATGCTTACGAGCAGAATACAGGAGCCAAGTGTCACAAGTTGACCCTTTGTGTTTGCATTGAAATTTGACCACTCCAGGCAAAATTCCTTCTGCGGTTTATACCTGGTTTGATTTTTGTTGATAATGGCTATTTCTCACAGCATTGTGACATTTAATGTCATTTAATCAAGACTTCAGAGAAGGAGTTACAATTTTAATTACTAAAAAAATCCATTGTAACACATTTATGTTTTCCTTAGATGGATTTGACCCAGCTCTGATTAAAGGCCGTAATAAATAAGCGTTGTGCGTACAGATACAGAGCAGGAATACAGCTTGCTTCGTAACAAATGAGCTGCGCACACCCAAGGAAAACGCTCACTCCCCAATGACTGCAGAAGAGCCCTGTCGCATCCCGTGCTAGAAAACCTCTCAGACTTCCTGGCAGCAGAGGTGCACAAGGCAACAATCTTGGTGGCCTCCCCAAAGTACCTGTGGTTGTGGTCCCCCACTGCTCGGGATAAATCTGCCGTATGTCATCCTCTGGGAATCCCACCACAGAGACACCTGGACAGCAGCACATTAGGGTTTTTCATCATTCTGGAGCAAGGAAAATAAGTGAGAAAACTGTGGTGGATATAAATCATCTACACCTTTCTTACTACGGTGAGCATGGCACTGGGCTGGGAAGTATCTGGTAAATACCAAGCACCTAAAGGAGAGATTGAAGTGCCCAGTCCCAGCAGGATCAATAGTACCAAACACTGTGGCTTCAGTCCCATTTTTTCAGGCTCTCTGGTGTGAGGCTGTTTGAACTGTCAGTTCTCTGAGGCTGAGGATGTTCCTTCTCTCAGGCTTGCACATGGGTTGTACAAGACCGCAACACAGTGGTATCTCTCTGACCACAGAACAGGATTCTTTCTCTCATCCACCAGCCTTTTGGCTTGGTGTCCTTCTCCAGCAGGTCCATTTCACGATGGGTTGGGATGGGGATCACACCAGCCACACTACAGGCAAGAGTCACTGGTACTCCAAAAAAAAGTTAGCTTACAGCTAAAAATCCTGTTTAGAAAAACAGTGGGGACACCAGCCATACTACCCACACCAGGGCTGAAAGGTGGAAACCTGAAGAAACCTGACCTGCTTTCAGCCATCTTCTGGAACGTCTGTTGACTCTGCTCTGAAGATGGACTCCAAATTCAACCGACTCTGCTGGATCTCTGCAGTTACCTTTCCTTGGTCCCCCAAAAAGGCTAACTTGTCTGTTGGTTTTTATGGCTACAATGCACTTAAAAATTATTTAAGCAGACAACTGAAATATTTTATTAATTATATGTAAATATAGGTTTTTATTCCTCTTATAATGATGAAAGATGAAGGACAGAAGGTAAGTTTTTGTCTAAAAACACCTCTAGCTGAAGGCTGGCTTATGCCCTGAGCCAAAAGAGTTTGTATTACTTCCAAAGCTCCTAATTATATTCAAGGTGTTGCGTTTTTTTTAAGATTTCTCATTAATCTGGAAATATTTTCATTAGCCACATAAACTTGTACAACTCTCGGGCCTCAACATACAAGCTATAGGGTTGTATCAAAAAGAAGGGAACATGTTTTTAAAATGCTTGAACGAAATGAAAGCCAAAATTTCTGCAGCAAACCACCCTTTCAGTGGCTAGGAGGCGAGTCACAACCAAGTCCCCCTGGAAAAAGACTGAGAAATAACTGAGAGTGAAAATTGCTGTCACATGAGTGATAAAAACAGCATTCAATAAGTTACTTGGTTAATAACTGGAAAAACCCAAGAAGCATATCTATGGAGAGAGGATGAGGAGATAATTCCCTTGCAAGAAATGCAGGACCTCTTACGGCTCCTAAGACTTCGCCTAAGGCTGCTTGGCCTGGTCAACAGGCAAAGCTGTGCCATACTCATAAGACCATATACTTACGCTGGGTTGTTGGGGATTTTTTTGGCTAAATCAATGCAGAAAAGTAACTGTACACTCTGAAATCAATGGAAACCTGATTTCTTCTGCATGCTGATCTCTGCAGCCTCATCAGAAATAGCTGACCAGGCTAAGCGTTCTTCCATAGGAGATGCAGGATTTTTCACAAGTGTGCATCACACAAGTGTTTAACTTCATTATAACTAAGATCTTGCAGTGACATCGGTAATTCAAAAGTAAAAATGTCATATAACATCGGTTTTCCCTGCACATACTAGAAAACTGATTTAAAAAGTTTCAAAAACCAGCAGCACCATCAGGCTCAGCTCCATCAGTAGTTACAGCCATAGCGTAGACAGCTTGTCAGTTGCCAATGATTTCAAGCATCCACAGCCTTATATGTGATCCCCAAAGAAATGTCCATCTCCTTCATTGCCACATAAACAGACAGTGACCTATCTCTCTAAATACCAATTTGACATTTTAGTTTTAAGGTTTTGTCTGACTGAACAATAGGTTCCCATTTCAGTGAGACCTTCTCTCTTTTGGTCACCCCTCAATAATATACCTGTTGATTAGAACATTAGTCACACACCAAAAACATTTTGAAAGGACCGCAGAGACACTACGCTGTAAAGAGGGTCTGAAGAAAGTCTCAAAAGGCATGTCTTTTTTTTTCCCCATTGACTGTGTGGCAGAAGCCCTGACTTATATCACCCTCTCCCTATTTAAATGACAAAGGTCAATTTGAAATTTCCAAAACAGAAACAAATCTTTAATTTTAGGTACTATATTTCCAGAGATGAGGCCAACAATGTGACAAGATAGTATGCTGGTATGAAGGGAGATATTATTGTGAAATGGAAGGGAGGTCAAAAAGCCACCCCCTGAACTACAGACAGGAGGTGACCGGTAGCACAGGTTCCATACCCCCATGCCAGAAAAGCCAAACCAAAACACACATCCTCACGTGCCTCTGCACACGTGCTGCAAACCGAGCTGTGGGACCCCTAAAGGGGCCGGGGCCGGTGCTGATGGTATATCACAGACAGGACCTAAATTCTGCCAAGAGATCTGCTACCTGTATTGTAAAGCCAGCTTGCCAGATTTTTTATTTACAAATCAAAAACTATACACTTTTTAGAAAAAAAAAAAAAAAAAGACAAATTAATTCACCATAATAAAAAAGAGTTCTATATTTCTAAGAGGTTCTGAATAAAAAGGCACCCTGAAAACCTCATGTGAAACAGCTCTGAGCATTTACAGGTTTCTCATGCATCGTATTGTAAAACAGCAGCTCACTCTTTTCAGAGCTGCAGAGGTAAGAGCGCACAAATGATTAAACAAGCAGGTTTAACTATCTTGCAGTGACGAGGAATTTGTCAACATGGGCTCAGTATTTATGCATATCTGCAGCAAATACTGTACGGCTGCAGGAGTCAAACAGCTGTCTGTCAATAAAGCTATTCTCCTCGCTGGAACATAATAGCACAGACTCAACATGACCCTCAGAGGCCTCTTTAAGCTGCCTGGCTGTCTCCTCCTTCCCCATCCCTCCAGAGTCCTTCACCAGCAAGCTCTGAATTAAAAGGGAGGGGAAAAAAACCCCACGTATTAGAATCCTTTCTATCCATCTTAATATTAAAAGTGACTTAACCCTGGTCAAGTTAGTCTACACATACAATCCTGAGCTAAAGCAAAGTTAGGGAAAGACAGCTTTGATTCACAGCACGTGAAGGGCTACCAACAATCCCTTTTAATAGAGCTTGCAACATTAATGTAGCCAGAGCCACATGTGACACCCATTAGGGCCAGGGAGAGCTCCCACGCATATATTTCAAGGAAGCAGTAGATTTCCCGGTCCCAGAAGCTGTCTTCATTACAAAAGTCTAATGCATTTTTTATTATTCAGCCTTCAGTGGAAATGTCACCTTTCTAAAGCAAGCTGTTATCATGCGTTTCCCATGCCAAACACATGGCCTCTAAGGAGAGGGTTTTATCTCTACATTTTTAGTGATTTGTATTTCTCTTTCAAGGAGCTCCATGCCTTAAGGCACCTGAAACGCTCACAGCACAAGAAGGTAAGGTTACACGAGATGCTGCTGAAGAGGACAAAAAACACCCACGGTCGGGACTCGGCACAGCTTCCGATGGCAGCCGCTCTACCCGATAATTCACCTCCTTTAGTAGATTTAATTATTATCCGTTTCCTTGGTTGGGACCATATTCTCAAAGAAGCAGGGCGCCCATCAAGGGCTGCCGCCGCATGACAGGCAGCAGCACAGCCAGTACCACTGCCCCGGCGCCTGCCAACCAGCCAGATGCTGCCACATATTGGCATCTGGGGCCTGGAAAAGCAACTGCGGTCTCCGTTTGGCGGCAGATCCTGACCCCAACGACTGAAGGAGACAAAAGGAGGACAGACAGGAGAGGGGGCGGAAATCTCTCCTGACAATTTCACTGGTAAAGATTTAGACAAAAACCTATTGTTTAACTGCTCTCCAAATGAATAAGTTTTGAAGGAGGGGGGGAGCGTGGAACACACCCGGCATGTTCTAAATGCTGTCAGAGTCCAGGGTACAAGGACAAGGGATTATTTATGAAAAGAAATAATGAGGAAACCAGATGCCTGCCTTTCTCAGCCCTCTGTGCTCCAGTCACCCTAACGGGGCATGTGCAGCGCTGCTCATCAAAGACTTCACAGCCTTAAAACGCAGGGCAGGCGCTAACTAACTCTTCCCAGCTCTGCCACTTAGCAAAATGCCCTCCCTGTTTTACTGGGAGGCTCATACAGTCAATCAGCAGCACAGCAAAAGCTAAGGGAGAAGAGCTGCAGACCTCATCCCAGCCAGGGACAGTAACCGCGTAGCCATGTTAATTGCACCCGCCAGAACAGCAAATCAAAAAAAAAAAAAAAAAAAAAAAAAGGAAAGAAAAAAAAGAAGGAAAAAAAGCAACTTATTTCTCCAACACTGAGACAGAAACTACATGGGCTACACGGGTACGCTTAAAGTAGGAAAGCAAATAAGCTCTCTATACCTGTTTTCATGAAACTGGCTTCTCTCTGTAATTGAAGGGTAAGCTCCTGACCCCAGCAAAGTCAATGGGAAAACTCCCAGTGATGTTAATGGGGCTGGGACTTCACACTGTGTGCTTACTTTACCCTAGAAAGCCGATTAGCTCAGGACTCTCTGCAGTATTGCAAAGCACCTGCCAAGGCGCCTGCAAGGAGCTGAAGCAGCCAAGGCCCTTCTCACACGAACTCACCTCTCACTTCACCTTACTGAGTCTCAGCTCTGCTGGGCCTGGCAGGAGACCGTGAGACACCAGGGGCTGGTTGCAGGGGACTTCTCTGAGGTCAAAGCAGGCATGAGGTTGGAAAGGAAGGAGCCCAAGGAGGCAGAATAGCGGGGAAGGATGTAAAAATACTTTAAAGTCTGGAGAAAGGATATATGCCGCTTGGCTCGTGGCCCATGCTGTTGAAGTAGCTCTTCTCTGTGCCTGGTTCGTAAAGGAAGATTATGAGCTGGCAAACATCAGACCACAGCGCACAAGCAAGATTGCGAGCGGAGCGGAGCTAGCCAGTGCCATGCTCTAAATCATGGCGCAGCACCGGCCTCTCTCATGGAGGCTCCTTCCTCGTTATCCCACCACTGTGCGAGGCACCATAAAACTCTCGTTACTCGCACGCTGCTGGGGTAAGCAATTTCCTAACGCTTTTATGACCCCCATGCTTTCATTTTGTGGGAGTAATCCTCTCTCTTTGTTTTCATTGGTATGTGGGGATAACAGCTGCATCTAATAATCCACTCCTGGGTCTCAGCATTTTGGGGTGACATTGCAGAACCAAAGGCACAAAACCGGCAAGAAAATCTGTGACTGGGGCCGATGGATGCAACAACAGCTGGGCAAACCTAGAAAATACCCTGGGGATAAATGGCTCAGCTCATGGAAGGGGATGGGAGAAACTGGTAGAGGTGAGGCTGTACCAAGGCAAAACAGCTCTGCCTCCAAGGCAAAGCAAAATGAGGTTAGCAAGGCTTTGCTGAGGAGGACCGCTGACCCCCGCAACATCTGCTCTTTCCCTGGCTGGACCATCTCTACCCAGCTCCGCTGCTTGCCAATTGGCTTGCCTAGCTTACTGCCCCCAGAAGGACTTTTCCCAAACTTGCCAACCTTGGGATCTCAGCAGTGAAGCATCAAGGCCACTGCCTGCAGCCTTCCCAAGAGGACGCCAATTCCCTGCTGCCCAGCGTTGAAAGCTTCCCCAGCCCTCCTGTCCATCATGGTGCCACTGCAGCCCTCCAGCAGCAGCTCTAATCCCTCCTGATGAGTCCCTGGGCCAAGGAGATGGAGACAGAGCTGCCTTTGGAGAAGGAGAGCCTCTGGTCTGCCAAAAGGCAGTGAGGTCCTGTTGGGACAGCGTGTCAAGCTGTCACCTGCTGCTGGGAGACTGGAGCATCCTCCGCTGTGCCCTGATTAGCCTCCTCTGCCCTACAGCAGGGGTGCAGATTTCACCACACGGCACTAGCAGGAGGCGGGACCACTTCCACTGCTTCGCCACCCTGCTCAGAAGTTGGCATTTTCTTGAGGACATCTCACCTTTGTGCCAGGGCTCCCCAGCTCTGCTCCTGCAGATGGCTCAGGCAGCGACCAGCCCTCCACCAGCCCCGCTGCAGAGGAGACGGCCATGCGCTGCCAGTCTAAACCACCACTGCCAGCAGCAGCTTCTCAGCACCTTTTAAGCAAGTCCCATTTCCCCTCTGGGAGTTGGCTCTGCCACCCCTTCCCAAACTGCGGCTGGAGCAGCACAAGGCACCCTGTCCTGGGGGCTTCCTGAGCCCCTTACGCACAGCCCCCACCCCGCTGCTGCTGGCAGCATCCCCCACTGCTCGGCCAAGTCCTTCTTCCACCATCTCGTCTCCTCGCATGTCGCCCCACGTGCATTTGTGTAAGCAGGAGCTGCACCCCAGCCCCGTGCCCTTGTCCTCCTGCAGCGCCAAGGTGCGACACCCTCAGGGCGCCCAGCCCTCGGGGGGAGGCTGCAGGGAGAGTCCTCAGGCCCTCGGGTGGGCAAAGCTTCAGGCCCGCTCTGCTCCTCGCTGCACCCCAGCCTGCCGCTTGCTGGTGGGTACACCCTAAACGTGATTGATAACGGACACGGTGCCACGTACCACTGCAGAGCAGGCGCCCGCGGGGGGCCCGGCCCACAGCGCTGCACAGGAGGCTGCCAGGCTGGAGCAGGGCAGGGGGAAGCAAAAGGCACTGGTCGGACAAAGGGCCCCCAGCAGCATCTCCGGCTGCACCCCCAGGACAGGCCGTCCGGGGGGTAACGAGCCGCCGAGGCCAGGGAAGGGGCAGCGCTCAACAGGCCGCTGCTGCAGACAGGCAGAGAAACGGTGCCCACCAGCCTCTGGGGCGTCAGAGCTGCGGGGCTGTGGCTGAAAAGCTGCACGCGAGCCGAGGGCCGCTGAGAGATGCTCTCCAGCCTGGCAGAGGCCATCGACACCCAGCCGGGGCCGAGTGGGCTGCGGGCAGGCTCACCAGCACGTGCTGCCGCCGGGGGAAAGGCCCCCTCATGCCGCATGGGGGGCTGGGCACCACAGATTGCAGCTCACAGCAAAGCCCATGCAGAAAGCACAGACCCAAAGAAATCAACAAATCTACTTTTTCATTCTATCGCTAAAATCCCTACCATAAATCTCACCAGGGAGGAAGTTTCTCTTTCTCCAGCTTCCTATGCAGTGTCCTTGAGAAAACAAATGACACCACACTCGGGGAAAAAAAAATAATCCTGTAGCAGTTTACTTCGCACTTCCCTGTACCTTGTTATGCTGAGTGCTTCATTTAGAGAAGGCTGACCTCCCCAGCCGCCTTCATCCCAGTGCCCTTCGCTGCGGGGACACACCAAGGAACAGGTTTAGCACTGGAGAGTGGAGCGGGGTGGATGTTGCGGTGCAGGTAACCCTGCCAACTCAGCATCCCAAAGGTGCGCGGAGAGTCAGCACGACAGTGACTGCTGTCTGAGAGGTGATTCTCTCAGGAGGTGTAGGAGCTGCACTACAAGCACAGAAGCTGTGGATACAGCCATTAAAAGCTAACAAAGTTACAGCCCTTGTTTTTCATGAGATGCGATTTCTTCCGTAGGTCTGGGCAGGGGCCCTGGCTCACCTCACAGCAATTCTACCCAGTGCCAGTCTTCAAACATTTTGTCTCCCCAGCTTTTCTTTGTAAGACAGAAAAAACATTACAGAGCAGTTCATCAGGGTGCAATGAATTACCACTCTAAGATGCCCTAAGCACGTTACCTGCCTTACCCAACCACCCACAGGAGAACATGGAAATCTATAGGTTTGTTTCACTGTGTTTTACATAGACTCACTAATTCCTGTGAACAACATGGCACTGGTTTGTTTTGCTATCAGCCGTTAGGCGTAACAGAAGGAAGTTGGAACGGACTTTGCACTACTTAACAATTAGCAAAATAGAGGTGCGCACCACAGGGCTTCCTAAGAGCCACCAAAAAGCACGCATCTAGAACATTTCAAGTCATAAAAGCCAAGGACAAAAAGCATTGATTAGGTAGGAAGGATTGTCTTCAAGAACCAAATGTAAAGTTCAGAAACCCAAGGTCTGAATTAGGCTTAAAGGTTTTGTTTATTAAAGGAATACATTTGTCTTCAAGAACCAAATGTAAAGTTCAGAAACCCAAGGTCTGAATTAGGCTTAAAGGTTTTGTTTATTAAAGGAATACATGTAAACACCAATACAACATAATACATGTTAAAGGGCGGGGGGGGAGGAGGAAGGGGGGGAAAAAAGATAGAAGCAGGATTTCTTTGTGCAATTAGCTCCAGACTGTGCTTCCTTTAGCAAAATCATTATCTAAGTCAGTGGCAAGGTTATGAAAACCCGTAGCATCTCAAAGGCTCATTTTGGGCAAGCTGGCTTGCCAAGTGCTTTATTCCTTCTAGTCTCCATCTATTAGCATACTTGAAAAAGAAATACTTCTGTGTCATTAACTACACCAAATGCCTTGCAGTGAGAGTGACTGGTCATCTGGTTTCTGCTAGAACAGTGTTTTCCTGCTGCTGCTCGCAGAAACCAGCCTGTGCTCCTGTGCTATCTTATCCTGCCTTTACTTGCAACTGGCACATGGGCACAACCTAGAGAAATGAGCATTTTAAAGTAACATGGAAAATATTTTTCCTACAGTTATCACCAGGCAAATGCAGTGGGACAAGAGGATCAACATGAGCAATGACATTATCTGGTGGCCAGGCTAGGGAGCCCCAGGGATGGAGTCAGGTGGCCGAGGGAAGGGAGGCTTCCCTTGAGCAACGAGCCCTCTCCAAAGTCACAGCCAGGGCAGTGCTGGAAGGAAGCTCTGGATCAGCTCGGTCTCCGCATTAGAGATTTCCGACCCGCTCGGCGCAGGAAGTTGTTCCTGTGGCTCACCTGAGGGAGTTCCTGTTATGAAGCCACAGGGTGGTAGGTTGAAACACAGTTTCTGAGAGTGATGTAATCTTGGACAGCGCTCCGTAGGCAGTGATACTAGTGACCTGGTTACAACCTGCAGTGTTGTTACAGCCCCTCTGATGGCCTGGTGATCACAAGAAAGGGAAGAGGGGAGTGGAATAAATTAAAAAGGAAAAAAAGTTTCCAGATTTCCTTTGTTTAAGTGAAGCATTTTCCTTTTCCACTTTATTTGAATACACCGACCTGGTGTCTAACAGATGGAGACTGTACAGATGCACTTTTGGGAGTGCCCATAAAATACACTGCTAAAATACAAATGGAGGGATACTTTTTTTTTTTTTTTAGTTGTAAATTCAATAATCATTTCTGTCACCTCACTTTCCCAAAGGAATTTGCCCTTTGTCCTCCGGATAAAGCTGGGGAGGAGAAGAAAAAGAAGAAGAAAAAAAAAAAAAAAGTGAAAGCAAAGAGAACATTTAGGAAAAAACCCATAGATTCATAGTATGTACAAGCATCTCAGCGTACCGCGTTCGTACGTCAGGAACCCATACAAGCATGGCTGCTCAGCAGCAACAGCAGTGCACAGCAAAATACTCTGCATGTCTCATATTCTTCTCCCATTCTCCAGACCTTCCTAACAAACAAACAGGTCAGCGAATTGGCTCACACCCAAGTCTTACCCACTAGGGTTTGCTCAGAGATGTCACTTAGTCATTTGGCATGAGCGAATCCCAGGCTTCTTCCTGTTCAAGCAGCAGAGTGGGCGAAGGCTTTCTTTGATTTATTAAGACTATTAACAAACAAAAGGAGAGTTCAGAAGCTTCCTCAAGCAGAAGAACACAAGCAGAAAGGTTTTTTCCTGAAGTAGCAGCTAAAAATAGGACACTTAGAGGAAGTAAAGTTCATTAAGTGATAAAGTGGTGGCTGCAGTGATGAAAGAAGAGTTTTTCCTTTTTTAATCTATACATTTATTTAGTATTATGTTTTCTTGTTCCTTATTAGTGCTAAAGCAGTGTTTATCCAGCTGAGGAAAAGAAGATTTCCCTTTCTGTAGTGATTTTAACATGTAGCTCATCAAATACAATGGAGTCTAGAGTTTTAAATAGACATTGCCAGCCAACAAAGTACAACAACTGACAGCATTATTTGCCTTTTATATGCTCTTTCCACAGTGGGAAGTGATATGCCATTTTCAAGACACATTCCACAGTATTATGCAACAGCTTTCTTAATTTTTAATGGACATATTTTTAACGTGTCAACTTTTGCACAAAGCATTTTAGTGTTTTATTCAGCATATACCATTAATAAATTATTTGCTCCTTCCTCCCCCGGCTCCCCACCCCCCACCCCACCCCCCCAAGCTGCACTTCGCACAGGGAAATGGTCTATTGACACTACAAAATATACTTCCAACTGGCACAGACTATAGACAATTCCACCATCAGACAAAGCACCAGGAGCACATTCCTGTTTCTACTTACTGGACAAGCTGGCAGTGCTGAACATGCTGCCCAGGAGTTTCATCACAAACCACCCTTTGGTGAAAAGACTTACACACACCTAGCAACCAGTTGCCATAAAAATAAGCTAGCACCTTGTACAACCAGTGATTCCTGTTAAAAGTGTTCACTTTTGGCCTGATTGCTCCACCGTTCGTTAGTCATCACATCCAAATGGTTTGAGACATCCAAAGGAAGCAAGTCAGGGTGCTTCTGTGCCAGAGAAACTTGTCCACTTGACCTGAGTTTGTTCAGAGGGCACGCATCTCTCATCTCAGCAGATCTGCCCATTCTATAAGGGCAAAAAATGGATGAGATTTGATGTCTTCAACACCAGCAACGCCAGCACCAAGACGCTCCGCAGGATTAAACTGCAAAAGCTTGATATAAAAAGAAATATATATATATATGATTCAGTGAGTAAGAACAAAAACAACTGCTTAAAAGTTCCAGAAAGGTCTAAGGTAAGGGACATCCTACCGTTTTGCTCCTCTATGAATTACTTTCAAGAGTGCAAAAGCATACTTGAAATTCCTAAAATCCAGTAAATGGAAGAAGACTCTCCTTTCCTTGAGTCTCAGTGTTACAGTCTTCAGAGACTACTGATCACAGCATGCAATTCCCTGAAGCACTGCACACTGGGACTTCATTTCAAGTGTAACCTCATTTTAAAAAAAAAAAAAAAAAAAAAAAAAGAGACACACACACAGCAGCGAGAGCCTGCTTCAGTAGAACTCTGGACACTTCGTTTACTTCGTGTTAACCTTTGCTCACACCACTGCATTACAGCTACATTGGGGTCTGTAACCTTCCATTTCACAAATTGTGAGTTGGTCCTAAAATACCAGGATGTTATAGCCAGTTCTATATTTCCTAAAAAATAAAAATAAAGTTTTAAGGAGTCCTACAAATGGACTAAAACTGAAAAATCAAAACCCCAGTGAAAGAAAGAAAACAGCATAATGCCTTCATGGAAATTTCCTAAAATTCAGCACCTCGTTTACTTTTCAGTTGTACATCACATGCTGAATTAATGTGAAAAGGAAATCACAATATTTACATCTGTTTAAAGATACCAATACATATAAAAGGGAATGCAAAGGTAATACTCCAAAGAGACTAATAAAGACACATAAAAATATTCTGCGGTTTTAGAGAACTGTTTATACTCTATTCAATTGGAGCCAGTACAAAGGCATGATTTCTTGCTTGATTTTTCTGCAACAGCTAATAGGGTAACTTCTCCCCGTTGTCACTTGGAACAATGTGTATTCACATCTTAATGCACTCAACATCTAAGCGAGTCCACATCCATAAACATAGGCATTTACACATTTTAAGATGGCTCTGCGATTTGCAGTCATAATGTCACATAGTAAAGGTAGCTTGGTGACAGTGAATAGTGCTGCTTTGATACCTTCCACAAGCCAGCAGAAACCAATGCAGCCAGGGTCTCTCTGCCTTGTGCTGAAATACTTTCCCTGTGCTGTTGCTGGTTGTAAGAACGGACACTTATTTTCTGCAGATTTTACTTCCAGAACTTTACTCTCAGAAAGCAGATGCAACACAAACTGCAACAGATACCTGTTGAAAAGTCATGTTGCATATTTTGTTGGTAGTAAAGCCTGGAAGTGCCTGAAAAAAATACTGGATGCAAAATACCAAGCTAACATAAAAATAACAACTTCATCTTTCAGCAGAAATAAACAGATCTCTGTTTTCTTAGAAGCTGGCTAAATGAAGTCACCTGCACTGGAAGCCACAGCAGGAGACAATGTCTGACAGAGTTTTCTGTATAGCTGAACACTGATCCCAGAGAGTTATTCTGTGATGCTTTGACCTGTTTACCCTTGGCAGTGGGGGGAAGGAAAGTCACAATGACAAATTGCTATCCATGCCAAGAGAGCTTTCTTCCTTTTCCTGACAAGGCTTCCTCAACAATGAATGGCAGCTTCCTTGGATAGTCACACAACAAAAATGTGATTTACTACTTCATATAGCCGAACCTCCACCAGATAAGCCACCACCCTACACTAGAAGGCCTAACCTAAGAGGCACGGGAGTGACTGTTCTCTGAACAGATATGGCCTTGTAATATATCTGCAAGTGGCAGAGATATATTTGCCACTTAAACTGCAAATGGCAAAAGAGCCACACTTTGGCATATTTGAAAATAAGACAATACATTAGTCTGCAGTGAAGAACAACCCACATTGGCAGGGAGAAGTGGACTGGGCCACTTCATTTGTCTTCACTTCTAATCTTAATGGAAGGAATTCCCTTCATCAAGTGTGTGGTTTTGCTTTCCCTTAGCCATTTGAGTCCTGCAGTACCTGCGGGTGAGGGTAACAATTTGCTACCGTCTTAACAACATAAATCCAGATTATACAAAACGGGCTTTTTCTTTAGTCACTTTCCTTTCTACCTTTGCCAGAAATACACAGACATGTGCTTCCACTTTCAGTGATTTGATGTCACCTAGTCAAAATAGGAGGTCCAAGCATCTAGTTCCATTTCCATTAATTGTTTCACAGTAATGGCACAGAAATCAATCTGTCACTAGGTCTTTTGACTCACTGAATTTTCAAAATCTCTTTCCTTCATTTTCTTCAAGAACTGTTTTTTCTACTCTGTTCAAATCTACATCTAAGTGATGTCATTATTTATGCATTCACCAGTAATATGCTGCTCAAAGATGAACACCACAGTTCACATATATCACTTGTTTACTCAAGTGGCATAGGTCGGATCCAGGTTCCACTTTCTCAGTTGTGTCAAAATTAACTAGAAGGAAGACAGCATTACCTGAAATTCAAGACCCTGTACTACACGTTTATTCTCTCAGTAGTCATGACTACCTAAAGCTAAGAGTAAACTAAAACCAGCAGTCAATACTATTCCCACTGATTTGAAAATGGTGTCTCAGGCTGGAAGGTTGTCTATATTTTAAGGTTTCCTACTCTGCCTTTTGTCCAACCGTATCTTCTTATTACCAAAGTCCTTGTATTCACAGTTTAAAGTACTTTTCTTAACAAATGGCATCCAGAAGGTTTCCTGGAGGACAGCTACAGATTTTCAACCACAGTAAGGTCATAACTTCTAATCAGTGTGTTACAGGTTTCTCTCTGGCTGAATTGGCATCAACATTTTTTAGTTTAATTCAATTAATTACAAATGTTTCCATGAACATTTAGGGCAGAATTCCTAAAATGTTCATCCCTCACCAGCATGTGTTTCCAAAGTACTCAGCATTGACCAAACCTGCTCTTTGAAGAAATGGCAAACACTCCAGTTTTCTACAGAGACACCTGGCAGCAGAAGTCAAAGTTTCCAGATGCAACAAGACAGCTGGGCAAAATTCATCAGTGCTGACAAAAGACCCACCCGCTTTCCTATCAGCAGCTTTCTGGTTTTACATTTACTTTACCAGAACTTAGGTCGTAAATATCGGTTCAGTCTATACGTGCACATATAGAAAACAAATTTTCCCCTCAATTACCTGCTGAATCAGTGATCTGGCCTCCTTTGATACATGGTCTGGTATACTCAAAGAAGTGTGAGTGTTTATTCCTGATGGATGGCACTCAAGCAGAGTCTGGAGAATAAAAAAAAAAAAAAAGAAAGAAAGAAAGAAAAATCAAAGCAGGCAGATACATTTACGAATTGAAAAAGTGTAGTGTTGGATTATCTCCTAGCACACATGCAAATTAACACACATAGAGCTAAAATTCCAGTGATTCCTAGTATGAAGTACAGATTCTGGGAGGAATGTCTACTGGCACTGATGTCCCTCTGGATATATGGTTTTAAAGTATTTATGTCTTTGTGCTTGTGCTCTACTGCTCAAATTTGAAGAATCTGGGAATTTGGTAGACTTTGCTTTCTTCATGCAAAACTGTCAACTAATCACCAATTTGATCTCAAAATACCAAATTAATGTGCAACAGCAACGTACAGCTTCTACACTGTCCCAGGAAATAATACTGAAACTATTAAGGCAAAAATTTGGCAAATGTACAGATGCAATGTTAGAGAACTTTGATTTCACTGTGGTTAAGACGGTAGCATGGGGTTTGGTTATTTTTACAGTCCTGAGCTTGATGCAGCTTCATAAAGTTGTTCTGCTGAAGCATATTTTGTTTCTCTGGTGTCATGCAGACCAAGCAAATTGAAGATGCTCAGGTCAGCAAAGCACATCTGAGAAAGACAAGTAAGGAAATCACAACTGGACACATCACTTGGGAGAAATTACTGGCCAAGAGGTCAGTTTTATCAAGTAACTTGCCCCCAGCCCTACCTTCCCAGTGAGGAGTTCAAAAAGAATGGCACCCAAGCTCCACCAGTCACAGGCTTCTGTCTCTTCTAGGATAGCGCCAACCTCTAAACATGAGACATTTCAATTAATATTAAAAAGGTCAGTTACACCTTCAGAATTAACATATATTTACAAGGTGACTGTTTAATGCTGACAGAACATATACTAAATACCACAGAGCTTTCATTATGCCTGCAATTTAGTTAGCCCTTTAGCCACCTACAGACTGCATTGTTCAAACACAGCAACCCTATAAATTTCATGCATAATTCGCCTTTTCTGTGCATACCTAGGCATTTTCAAGACTTAGGCTTTACATTTAGGATTATTCTCTACTGGACTAAAACTGGACAGTGACAGACAGTAAATTAAAACATATTTAGAGAATTTACCCTGGCCAGAAGAGCTGGACTGACCAGAGTGGCCTGAAGCATCCCTAAAAGCAGCACAAGGGAGGTTATAATAGCCTACTGCATGCCTTAATTTTGTCTTAAGAGGGCAGGATTCATCTCATGGCTAACCCACACCCTTTGCTGGAATCACCATGGGAGGCTTTTCGCAATAGCCTCTCTTGTCTGTTGAGAACCAGAGAGAGATGCTAAATCTACTTCACATCGCCTAACCACAGCCAGCAGCTGCGTATTGCTACAGCTCAGCCCCAATTGTCCCTAGGTATGAAAAGTTGTTTTCCCTAGCGTCCAGCCAGCACCCTACACTCCCTTACTGCTGTCTGTGAACAAGAGCCAGCGGGCAGGTGAGATGGGAGTTACACAGTCCCTTGCCGTACACATCACTTATTCAATAGCATGATGCATGTAAAAAGCTTGGCCTTCACTGACTCAGGCGTGAAACTACAAAAATTACTAAATACAAACACATCACACTGTCTGCTCTAAAACAGGCAGAAAAACAGATTGCAATGAAGATGAAATCTTCATTTTGACTGTCAAAAAAATGCAGAAGCTGCACTAAAATAGCTTTGGTGGCAAAAGCCACACCAGCTTCCCAGCCGAGGACAACAATTAGCATATAGTCATACAGTCGTTGCGGTGAAAAGCATTGTGGCATGTTCAAAAAATCTTGCTCATCATTTTATGGAGCTTAGCATGAGCGTGGCCAAGGAGAACTACAGATGAGTCACACGCCAGGGTCAGGGAAAGGAAGGCGGTAGCCTCAGACCTCCCCAGATGCAGAGCTGCACACACACGCTGAGCACGGGGATGTGCAGAGGGCTGCCCCCTTGGGCAGCTGCCACACAAACTGGAAGATGCTCAGCACCTTTTAGCACTAGGCTGAGGTTGCTGTTGCAAGAGCAACGAGGAAGGATGGCTCAGATATTGTTTCTTTAGGTAGGACATCCCTCACATTGAAAAGTTTATTAGTGTTAATGGTGCCTGAATGCCTAATACATCACTATAAGGGTACCACACGTTAGAATTTATTCCATTCTTTACAGATTAATACTTCTACCAGCACTGAGAAAGTTTTATAAAGATATAATGGCAGCCACAAGAGAAACTCTATCAGATTAATTACATGCATTTTTAAAATGTTTAAGATCCCAGGCAAGCATCCAGATGAAGCTGAGATTATGGTAAATTTGGGTAAATGAATGAGAATTTGGGTTAAAAAAAAAATCAAGATCAATTCTTGTAATTTAATTTTACATTCCTTCAGAAAGGCAGACCTTGTAGGTAACTGTCCTTTAAAAGAGAAAAAGAAAAAAAACCAAACTCAGGCCTTTCCACATGAACCAGCTGGCAAAAGGTTTTTATAGCATCTCATACTAAAGCCTACTGAATGGAAATGTCCTTCCAGGTCTGATTGTGATTTCCTAGTGCTGTATATTCCAAAAATGTACATTCAAAACCAAGATAACATTAATGGAAAGTAAAATCTAAAACCAAATATTTGAGGCTTCTTTAGAGCAGAGTTTTATTTCCCATGTGGCTTTAATCCTGTAGGTATTCCAGACTAAGAGAGCTTTCCTCCAAACAAGTGAAGATTTTTATGTTTAAATTCCACACTTATTCCAGAATAAGGACAGTAAAGCCAAGAGTTAATTGAATACTACATTCTCAGTTCCTACGCTACCATTAACTGCCCCACCCTGACACATCTTAAATTTTAGATTAATACCACAAAAGGAGATAATCCATTCTTCCACAAAGACATTCAGTGGAGACGGGCCTCTTGAGTTACAGCCCAACATAAAAAAATATTCTAAAGGTGAAAAAACCATCATTCTGAGCACAAGGAAAAGAAACATTTAAAAAAAAAAAAATCTGAGTTTTGGTATTATTTCCTTTTATATTGGAAATCAAAGATGCTGATCCAGTTCTCTAAAGCATCAAAGTTACTACACTGCCGCCTTTTACAGAATCACACACACTGTTCATTACAGGAAGTCGATACAACCTCAGTTACTCCACTGATGAAGAAAATGGACAGAATAAGAGTTAAAAAATAAACTAGAGTCCACTTCTTCAAAATCCAAGCTCACAATTTCAACTGTAAGAACACTTTCAATATATGCCAAGTCAAAACAAATGTCATTGCAGATGTTTTAAGAGAGCAGCACTGAACTCTTCCATCCACTTGTGACCGTGACCAAATTAACACAAGCGGGATAAATTAAGAACAGTCAAGTAACACAGATTTCTCCCTGGGCTGAAGGGCTCTGGCTGGGTTCCTATGCACACAGCAGAAACTGCATGGCAGGTCATCTGAACGAACACAGAACAGAAAATGGAAAACTCAGCTGAGGGGAACATCTGAATATCCTTTTTTTTTTTTTTACAAAAACTAAATTTTGCCCAACTTTTCTCCTGTTACTCAATGTCTGCTTTCCTGCTGCCATCCGTAGGTCCCAAAGCTTCCTTACTTCAGATTAAAATAAATGTTTCCCTTAAAAAAAAAAAAAAAAAGAGAGAGAGAAAAAAATCACTGTGAATACTACACATAAACATGTGTTGTTTACATTCCCTTACTTCAAACAGGTCACATTACTTCTGGTGCAATATGCTGATCATAATAAGTTGTCATGGTTTAACCCCAGCTGGCAACTGAGCACCACACAGCTGCTCGCTCACTCCCCTCATAGCAGGATGGGGGAGAGAATTGGAAGGGTAGAAGTGAGAAAACTTGTGGGTTGAGATAAAGACAGTTTAATAGGTAAGGCAAAAGCCATGCACGCAAGCAAAGCAAAACATGGAATTCATTCACCGCTTCCCATGGGCAGGCGGGTGTTCGGCCATCCCCAGGGAAGCCGGGCTCCATCACGTGTAACAGTTACTCGGGAAGACAAATACCATCACTTCAAACGTCCCTCCTTCCTTCTCCTTCCCCCAGCTTTACATGCTGAGCATGACGCCATATGGAATGGGTCATCCCCTTGGTCACTGGGGGCAGCTGTCCCAGCGGTGCCCCCCCCAGCTCCTTGTGCACCCCCAGCCCCCTCGCTGCGGGGGCGGTGTGAGAGGCAGAAAAGCCCTTGGCTCTGGGTAGGCGCTGCTCAGCAGTAACGGGAACATCCCTGGGTTACCAGCGCTGTTTTCAGCACAGATCCGAAATACAGCCCCATACCAGCTACTGGGAAGAAAATCAACTCTATCCCAGCCCAAAACAGCACAAAGGTTCAGGATATCACATCAATATTACTGCATTTTATCTTGACTACACATTATGGGAGAATTTAGAAACTATAGATTAAGAAGTGCTTTCAAGTGATACAGAGTAGCTAGCTAATGTAATATACCATACAGGGCATATGGTGTTTTCTTTAAGCTTTAATATTGCAATCAATCTGAACTACAATATCTGCCTTCACTAAGAAAACATTTTCATCTCCATCCATCAGCAAAGTAATACAGACAATAAATGGTAGCGACCCATAAGCTTAAGTGAACAACATGGGGATACTTGTGCCAATTCTTTACTTCATGAACCTTGAAATGAAAGGCCTCAGCCACATTTGTACAAACATAAATGTGCGCACACGCGTGCACAGTGTTGGTGTTTCTAGGACTAGCAGTACGAAATTTGCAGAAAAAATATTTCTATCATTCTCAGATACAAAATCCTTTTAAATCTGAGAAAAAAGTAGGATGAAAAAAAGCATCAGTAGTTCTTCCAACTTTACTGCAACAAGGGAGAGAGCTTTGTTTTTTCTCCCTTCCGGATGCGTGCCCATACAACACCTAGCACCAAGTAGTACATGTCAACAGCAGTGCTAAATTCCTGCACGGAAGCTATTTCAAGAGCAGCCGTTGGGGTAACCGAAGGGAAGGAGAGATCAGTAGAATGCTACCAGGTTCAGATAGAGACAGAAGCTACAGATAAACACCTTCACTACCCAGCGCTGTCCTTTCCTTCCAGAGCAGTTGGTCTCAATTGAAAGGCCATTTCTTTATGGATTCCATACTTATCTCAATATTTGCATTATACACAGCAATACCTTACACTTCCTGATATGGGATACGTAGCTAAGAACATGCTGTATTTTAAACAAAAGTGCTATTTCTAAAGTAAAAAAGCAGAACCTCACCTCTCTTGAACACACATCCTCAGTAAAGTTATTAACTGTAACACCAACGCTGATTTTCTCATTCTTTCTACAGCACCTTAACCTGAAATATACCCCTCACGCTGAAGGATTTCAAAGGCTTTTACTACCACATCTCAAACATTTTCTCCCAAATAGTTCCCTCCAGGCCTGACAATAAGGCCTTCTGACCAGCACACACAAACACTAGTCAACACAGAAGAAACCAGGTTTAAAGGTGGACTTAGACATTCACTACGCAGCTCAGGCCAGATGGCTTGCAAACCATCAAAACTTAAAACTCCATCAAAAACTTTGTAGGATAAACTGTAACATCCAAAAAAGTGCATCTGAAGTCAGCTCACAAGAAAATAGACTCTAGGTGGAAGTGCTGCTTCTCCAAACACCTAAGAGTCACAAAGGACTTTGCATTCAGGGGGTTTTCCTGGAATTAAGGGAACCATTTCACTCCTGGTGACTGGTAAGAATTTCAAAAGCTGAGGAAGCCCTTTCCCTGCCACTGTGTTTCAAGCAGGAACAGCATACCTTCAGGTATCATTTCTGCATAGATAAGAAAACAAGGAGACCCTCCTGAACTACCATCAGGTGTCTGAAACCGTTCAGGAGGAAATGGACTTGTCCAACATCCTGAAAACATCAGCCACAATGTTTTCCCCTTCTGTGGCCATTTAGATAAACAGTATTGCATGAAAAACCATTAGAGTCGCTTCAGAAATTCTATTTACCTTACACTCATTTGACTCTAAAAGCTTACTCTTTTATCATATTTTAATATCTATATATGTAAAGAAGCATTTGCAGAGACTCAAGTAAAATGAGTCTCAAGCTAATTTACTCTAGGCGGACTCACTCAGCCAAGATATCGTAAGATACAGTCACTAAATAACACATCACACAAGCAATCTGGCCATAATGCTTTGCCTAAAATGCTTTAGCAATTTATAAAACACAGTATTGAACCATCTATAGGTACGTATAAAAAGTTTATCATGGTCTTTAAACAATAAAGTAGTGAGGCAAGTCCAATGAACATCTGCTAAGATCAAATGGAGTATGAAAATGGGAAGTTTCATCTTCAAGGTACTCAAAAAACACGTGAGCATCTATGTTCCTCTTCGGAAGAAATTTCCTCATGTCGCTAAAAGAAAAAAAAAATAGGAGAAAACTGTGTCCTTTCTTCCTTTTAGAAGCCCAAGATGGAATTAAAACTTCCTCTAAAATAATCAGGTGAAGAGAGACTAAGAAACGTTTCACTGCTCTGTTATCAAAACAAAGCAAAACAAAGCATAATTAACCTTTCAGCTACCTATGTTTATTTTCAAAAGGCATCTTCTATACTATCTTCAAGTTTTAACCCCACCTGTAATAACAAAATAATATATATAATATATATATAACAGCAATAATAATAATAAATAAAATTTTAAAAGAAAAATAAATAAAACCAAAACCAACCACACCACACAGGTCAATTACAGTTTCTTCCAGAGTTATTAACTGGCTTTTATGTCAGCCCGACTGAAATACCAGGGTTTGTTACAGATCACCAGCTTCAGTACATCTTACTGCTTGTTCTAGTTATGGAGCCTCTGAAAAACCACAAGAACACGTACTTCACCTCAAACATGCAGTGTACTTACAACAAGCCTGAGTGCCAAACCAGATCAGATTGTTTTCAGAAAACACCTGATTCTCTCGCCAAACCTACGCTTTCAATTACCTACTCCAGGTTCATGGCATCTCGCTATTTGGGGAGCAGTCAGCTGTTACTATTTTCTGCGGGACACTCAGGTGTCTTTGGAGAGCTGTACTACTCCTAATGGTTGTTGCAGAGTTGTTACTCCCAGCCTCACAGTAATCTGTACTTTTTCTGCAGCTCCAGACCTTTCCTCGTCATTCATGCCAGCAATATATTTTTCACATTAATGTTTAGTCCTGTTTCCTATTGCCAGGGCTTTTCAAATCAAGCTAGCCCATCCTTCTGTCTTTGCTGCTCAAAGCTCATTCACCTGCCTTGTTTTTTCCTTTCATTTTTAAGATTATCCTGAGACATTAATGTCACACAAAAAGCTCGGACAGAGTCAGAGATACAAATCTGGGAAGACCAGTCTTACACTGTAACCACGAGACCAGCCCACCCCTTGACACCTCTCAGGGTCAATGGCACTTTAATCTACCACAGTTATTTTGCTTCTTAAACAATCTACTCAAATTCCTATAATACAGAATAGCAGATTTAATGAGCCTGCAAACTCCTACTGAAAAACACATACACAAAAAAATAGGCAGGTTTTCCAGCACCAAACATCTATTTGGTAAATAGAGGCAAACCATTTTTCCCTTATTCAGTAACTAAAAATTATAGCATACAGGCTAATAATAGCAACCTAGCAATTTTTATTTTCATGCCATATGTTTTAGGTTATCAGCTGCACTTTGCATCTGTATTTTCAATTGTCTAAGAGCAGAAGTGACATCTTCATTTGGGAGTACAAAAATCAGGTCTTTTTTGGAACAAAATCCTTTACCCACAAAGCCTTCTTTTCACTTAGATTTTGAGCTGTGTTCAATTAGTAGCAAGTTAGATAAAACCAAATATACCATATATTTATGTGCAGGCTTCTGTGAAGGCTAGTTTGTGTAAATAAGGCTTGATTATATCACACAGCTTATGAAAGCATCAGAATAATACGATGCATTACTGATGGCCAGTTTCCTACTTACATTTTCTATGAAGCTAAGCTCCCTTTGGCTTTATGATCTCAACAAGCAAATCTCCAGTTTTAAGTAAACACAGTCTGGTGAAAAGTCATTGTTTGGACAAGAAAGAAAAAATATTCCAAAGGCAGCCCAGTTCTAAAATCTCATCCTCCAAAAACACTACAGGGATGCGACAGAACACATCCCTGCTGCTGGAACCAGAACTCAGAGTGTAAATAACACATCTCATTCATACATCATATTTACGTAATATGTTAGACCAGCAAGCTGCTTCTACAACACAACACTTCACCCGTTAAGATGGAAAAAGTACTTAAAAGATTTCTTTTTATGAGTAAATCCTCAATCTGTTTTAGTTGAAGACACTAGGCTGTGGCTGTAGACAATTTTGTCTTTCTCACAGGTATTAAGCATACTGTGAAGGATTTTTTTTTTAAAGAAGTTACTAATTTCATTTTAAAAATCATGACTATCAGGAATGGAATATAATTATTACTCCATTTAAAAGGTAACATCTCTTTATATTTAAGATCACAAAGTTGGCAAAACCAATACTTAAGTAACAGAAGGTGATCATTTGCATTTCAAAATTCATCTATCTTGCTTTTCCCTCAATTAGACCAAAACATGTTGATTCACAGGTTTGTGTGTGTGTTTGTTTCTTTTTTAAACTTATTTATAGAGCAGAATAATGGCCCCCCTGCTAGGCTGGCATTTGCTCAAGTTTCTGTCTGTGTAAATTGAATCTGTTACTGGAATTTTCCCCCCTTCAGAATACCAAGGCACATTAACCAAGAGATAAAGAGATACATTGCTGATACTATCAGCCAACAGGCAGGTGGATAACTAGGGATTTTTTGTTAGTTTTTGTGGGGTTTTTTGGACAAATATGTGATAAGAGTTCTCAGGGGGCATGGAGGGCAAAGGGCTATTTAAACAGAAGTGAATCATTCTCATCTGATCTGCTAATAACTTTGTATTCAGACATCAGCTGCTTAGCATACTTCAAAACATTCAGAAAACAAGATTACTATAAAGAGGAAAGTTAAAGAAAAAAACCCCACATAAACCTCACATTAGTCACCTTAACCGTATTAACACAGCAGAAATTCTCAGTTACAAGTGCTTAATTTCTTCTTTAAAAGCAAATAGGTTATTCTTGGCCAAAACCCCCACAGTTTTACTTGAAGTGGTGTTGAGTTTATAGGGGATGATTTATAATCCATCATTTCCCTTGTGGGTTACAGAAACAACATTTGACTTATCATAGGTGAACAGCAAAGATTTAGTTTGGCTGTTAATCAAAGTATAGCACAGGCGCTACTTTTAAGCATCTGCAGATAGCTTTGTTGTTGCAGGACTTGGTTCAGCATGAACTTTTTTTTGTTTTTTTATTGAGTAGAACTATGCAGCAGTAGAGTTATCCAGCTTTACCAACAGATTCAACAGCACTATAACACACCATGACTCTGAGCGTGCGAGTACAATTCTTGATATGCAAATCACTGCAAATAAACCGCATCTTTCGTCTCCAGTTCTCATGTGAAGTTAGGCAAATCAGAGCCAGAAAGTGCAACCGCAAAATCCATTAATGGTGCAATGCCACCTGCCGGCAGGAGTGGAGAAGTGCCGCTCCCTGCAACCCATTTAGCCCTGCGTTCAATTCATGCATAATATAGAACGACAATTTCTATTCCATACAAAATTAATTGTATTGATCGCAGGGCATGGTATACACATTTTTAAACTCTCTCTTCCCTCATCTTTTTGAATCTTCTCCATTTATAACGTTTGCATTTGTTCGATTATTTTATATATACACTGCATAAACTCTGTACGTATGCTGTCACGTTGCCTCTTCTCTTTTTGTAGGATAGCAAGAGCTGAGCAAGTCCTTGCTATTCACCATGGCAAGGATCTGATCGCTGTTTCGGTACCAATACTACCTTGCTTTGCTTTAATACAAGGTTACAACCTGGGGTACCGAAAGCCTCAAATACAAGCCCTAGATCCCGCAAGCAAGCTCCACGTAGTTGGACCCCTATTCTCCCCTGGGTCTGAAAAGCTTCAAAATTAATACTTTATTATCTCTAGCCCCTCCAGGAATTAGATTCTGATATATAAACTGTTGAATTTAGACTTCATGTTTTCCTGCAACCAATAAAGCAATTTAAAATTTAAATATGTCCTCAGGCACTTCACTGCTAAGCATTTTCTAACTTGTGCTGTAAAAAAGTAACACCTGAAACCTCATTCAATTAAGTAGATAAAATTGTTCCAAATACCTTTTTACACCTTTCACATAATGCTGCAATACAACTTCCTACCTATTTTAAATTGAAGATATCCTGCAATCTATTTAAATTTCACATTCATCCTCTCCTTTTTCTGCCTCCCAAATTCGCTCCTCAAAAATCAATGCAGAAAAAGAACTGCATCCCAACACTCATCATCTGTCCTCAGTCTCCAACACCAGATCCTAAAAAGCAGTGGTTTGATAGACATCCTCTTTCTTGCATACTTTTAATGAGTGCATTTAAATAACAAAAAGTTGAAATAGCATAACATAAGACATTATCACACCCAAATCCTATTCTATCCCAAACTCTGATGAAAACACACACCAAGCTAAATCACGGAGACAGAATTCTACAAGGCAAGTTTCACTGTGTCCTTCAGTTAAGTGAGAAAGGGAGAGGGAAGGCTGAGTACCGAAAGGTAGGGCAACACAGCACACAATACTGGAAATATCAGGAAAATTCAAAACAAGAGACTCACTTTGAGTCACTTTATTTAGTCACTGTGTTGCATTATGATAAGAAATCATATGCATTATGATAAGAAATCATAAGACCTGATGAAATTTTGTGAAGATCACTTCTTGACCTCTACAAAACTGCAGCCCTTATTTCAGCAGGAAAAAGCAAGCTGTGAGCAACATTTACAATCCGTTTTAAAAAGCAACGTAAAAATAATTAAAAAAAAAGAAGAAAGAACTTGCCAATTTCTCTTAGTGTACTGAACCGAAGCACAAGTATAATTTCAAAATCCTTATCCCATGAAGGAGCTTGAGGAGCAATTCTATCATGATACAGGGGAGACATGGGTTCCAGGGACATGGTGCACTCCTTAGAATGAAAAATGATCATCCAAATGACATGGGGGAGTTTTCCCCTGTAACATGGGAGTCTAAAGAAAGCCCACTAATATGATTATTTTTTTAATCCTGATCAAAAGTTCTAGAGCAAGATCTACCAGCAGCAGTAGCCTGAAGAAAGCTGCTTTGGACTCAGATAAACACCATTACTGAACGTACAGGTATTAAATCATTGCTTAGAATAGAATGGCACTTGAGTCCAAAATATATTTTGTATTGCTAAGTTATACCAATTATTACTCTCCTATGCAAAAATTAGCATGAAATAGCTATACTAAAATAAGAGCACACTTTGCAGAGATAACACCGAGATCAAGAAATATGAAAGGTAAGAATCATAGAGCAGTATCAATTCAGCCATCTTACATACATCTAATATACACATTTGCGAATTTTCATCTTGTAGCTTGCCAGTTACAGACACACAACACAAACTGCAGCCTGGGGTAAGGCAGAGAGGGTGGAGAGGAAAGGACAACTTCACCAAGAAAAGCCCGGATGGATAGCCCGGATGGATACCACGCCTGTGCTATGAGATGGAAGTAATGATGGTGCAGAAAACTTCACTCTTACACTTGGGGAACTTCTAAATATTATTTCAACTGCTTCCTAAACACTTAATCACTACAAGAGTTGGCTGGCTGGGGCTTAGGGGGCAAAAAAACAAAAAAAAACAAAAAAAAAAAACCCAAAAAACCCACTTCTCTTTGGATCCTCATTGAAATATAGAAAAATTAAGCTTTGACTTTCACAGCTCATTAACAATGACAGGGTGGGAAAAGGCTGCACTTTTCTTTGCTAGCACCATCTTTGCTGCTACTCAACTAGGAAGCGCTTTGAGGCTGGGTTAGGGAGGCAGGAAAACACCTCTTTCTAGCGGGACGTCACACACATTGGCAACCAGAATGCATTTCTATTTAAGAACCACAAGAATTGCTGGGATTACCCAATTTTCTTGTTCCTGAATAAACACAGGGTGAGGGTAGAATGAAGGTGTTGAGTTTGTTTGATAGGTAAAAAGAATTCTTTTCTGTAATACCTGCCCTTTTGACTTGCACCTGGATAGAAAACATTTTATTTACTATTTATCTCAAAAGGCTGAATTTTTTGTTGTGATCCTACCACCTTTATTCAGAAAGTTCCTTACTGTATTACAGTTGCGGGACTAAGTCACAGAATAAACACCTGATGCCAAACTAAGTACAGAACTCCCATTGCTGGTACCTTTTATTTTAATTTTTTCTAAGCACATTTGCAAACTGTGGGCTTGAGGACTACCTGCACGCCAAGTTGCAATGCCTAGCCAGACCGCAGGCTCAGCAGAAAGAGTATGTTGGCATTTCAAACTCAGAATAAAAAAGAGAAACTGAAAATCTGAATAGTCTTCCAGTAGTCATTTCAACTCTAAAAGTAGGGGGGTTTAAGCTAGCTATGAAATTTTTAAAACATGAAGTTATAAGTAAAAAGACTTGATTTTTGGCTGTCACCACCATTTGACCACTGTATTAACAGAAAAAAAAATTGGAAAAAGGAAAAGGACGGCAAAGTTTCAAGTTCCATCCTTGCTATAAAAACCCAAGAGATATTGATTTTATCACCCTCAGGACTGATGAAAGCAGTTCTAAGAAAACAGCGCTCTAAACTATTTCAAAGCCCACTGTAGCTCATCACAAATGTCAGAGGCATCTCTGAGCCTATTAGGGTTGTACTTTTCAAACTGCTTTTTTATATGTTCTTTGCACATACAAATTTTTGTATTTTTAAGGCTCTTGGTGTCATCTTTTCAGTCTGCCCTTTCCCTTATTTGCTCTTTTCAGTTATCAAGATGTACTCACACATAGCAAATAACTGCAAGAAAGCAAAACATTCCTTAAATTTGCTTAAACAAGACATTCAATACAATTGCACTTTATGGAAATGATCTAACAAACACCACCACAGTTCAACAATAAAGCAGTTATGGGCCCTCTAGCTTTTTAAAGGAAAAAGCAAAGAAAATTCAGATATTGCATGATGTTGAGCTCTATGCTATAAAGGCTCCGTGAGAAAATGAAAGCTGCTAATCTACTTTCCAAGTGAAACATTGTAGGTGATTGCTCTAACCTGGGGCACAGTACATTCTCTCTATGGCATCGTTGTCACAGGAATCTTCAACCTCCCTCCACCTGCTAAAATACGTTAGCTGAATGTGTCCTAAAAACAAAACGACAGGAGAAATCAAAACATTTTTCCCTTCCATTTTCTGCAGAAGTGAACTGTAATTACTCCTTTTGTAGCTAAAAACAGTATCATTAAGAATAATGGCATCATTAAGTACTAGAAGCTATTACTGGGGGTGAATTTGCTGCACTGATAATGAAGCTCTAGACAGGAAATGAAGATACTAATTACAAGATAAAACGCCTACTCAGTTAATTGGAAGCAACAGCGAATAAAAAGAAATGCATTTGCAAAAGTTCCTGACCTCTATCATTCAATAAGATGTTGTTTGGGTTCAAATCACGGCACACAATTCCTTCTCTATGTAAAGCATCAAGGGCTACAACCATTTCAGCTGCCCATCTTTGAATGCAATCCTCTGGGATATAAAACCTGGAGGTTATCGCTAATCTTTCGTCGAGGTCCTGAAAAATTTGATGTATTTCCTTCTCCCCTGCTACTGCTATTTTGTCTTCCCTCTTTGGTGCTGCCTTTTTACTTTCAGCTGCTGGTAACAAAGCCGAGTCCGTTTCCTCTTTCCCAAAGTCTTCAGTTTGATCGGAAAACAGGAATACTGCTTCATTTCTTAACGTGTCTCCATCCAAGCTAACATCTTGAGCACCTGAGAGCGGGCTGGAAACAAATAAACTTTCTTCTTTGCTTGTCACGTTTAAGGAGCAGGCTCCAAGCCCTTGAAACAGAGCCCCATCGTCTGAACTACCTACCTCTTGGTCAGACGTAAAGAGGGTCCCAAGAGCTCCCTGAGTGACACCACTTTGTCCATTTGCTTCCTCGCAGGAAGGCTCACCCAGTTCTGATGCCACATGATTTGGCTCTTGATCAAACACTTTGCATGGCTCTGCAGAATTATTTAATTGTAAGACATCAGGTGTTTCTAACAACTTTACTTCCAACATATCCCTATCAGTTTTTGTAAACTTTGTTGGCCTTGACACTGCTGCCTCTTCCGTTTCATCAGACATACCGGGTAAGTTTATCAGGAGATCAGGCCTTCCTTCATCAATGCTATTTACATCATCAAAAGCAGCATCCTTAAAGGAGATAACTGGCACAGAGTCATTTGAACCCCTGCTTACGGTGTCATGAGCTCCCACACCCATTTTGCTCTCTAGGGCATCCAAGCTGCTGTCATGAACTGGGTCAGAAAACAATGGCTTCAAAGGCTCTGATTTCAGGTTATATAATTTTTCTCCAAAATCAAGGCCCAGGAGCTCACTAGTGCTATCTTTGCTGTCTATCCTGAAGAGTTCCATGGGGCTGTTCTTTGATTTAGTTAATGAGTCCAATATCCTAGTAGGGCTAGCTATTTCTGACTCAGCATCATCAATGAAAACCTTTCGTTCCTGAGATGCCATCTGAGACGTGAAGCTGTCACTGCCAATGACACTGCATTTCTGTAAGCAGCTTCTCCCTTTGGTATTTAGACCTTCGCTCTCCAGTTTAACCACCGATTCCTCATTTAGAGAGCCAGAATCAATTTTTTCTTGCCCATATTCATTGCATAATGTTAAATAACTAGTAGTGCACTCTTCTTCTGAGCTGGATCCTGAGTCCATCCACTTTGAACTCTCTTGGCCATCTTCCTGGTTGCTGCTGTCATCCTGGGAGCTCGGCGTTAGGCTGCTCTTCAGTGGGACCACCTTCAGTGTGCCCTCGCCATAGCTTTCTCTGGAATCAGTGCTGCTACCAATTTCTTTAGGACTAGGTGTTGGCTGCTCCAGGTAAATTTTAGTTGAACTGGATGTTCTGGGTTCAGGAATTTCAAAGCTCTCTTCAGGACTTCTGTTTAAGAACTTACTGACATAAGACCACAGTTTTCCTCCTGCGAGAAAAGAGGGGAGGGGAGAAATCTCTTAATTTCACTCAAAACAGAATTGGTTTCATTACAAAACAGGAAAACACGTTCATTCTCACAATTCACTATACACTATATACTTATGCCCACTGAGCAAGTTGGATCCGCTGCCTCAGGAGGAAAACATTACAGGGAACACAGCTTGCTTTTCAAGCAGATTCCTATTATTACATAAATAGTTAAAAGAGCTGCATCTGAGATTAAGTTGTTTTGGGTTTTTTTCTGAACTTCAGTGAAGTCTCATTTCAAAGTCTGTCTCAAGTTGCATGGTGGTCACTACTGTCTATCTACTGCCTCGAAAAAAAAAAAAAAAAAACAAAAACACCTAGGGAAGACCAAATTATTCAGTGCCCATCAGCAGTTCTGCCTGTACCGAATACTTCTGTATCACAGCTCCAAGCTCATGAGCAGCATTAGGAGAGACGGACTAAAAACAAATTAGCCAGTTTGGTAAGGGGAAGGGAATTACCTCATATTAGCAGGATATTTTAAAGATTCATTTCTCTCTTTGAAGTGGGTTTTGTTAGTTAAATATGGATCTAATTCTCCCTTTAACTTCAGAACTCAAGAAAGTTTGTTACACTTTGTTGCATTACACAAGGATTTGTCAATACTCTAAGTTACACTTGCAAACCAGTTCCTTCATACTAAAGGCTGCAAGTTACAGATCCAAAAGTAACAGTTAAATTTAAAAAAAATACAAAATAGGGCTCTTCATGTTTCCAAATATTGTACATATTAAAAAAGCTTATAGATTACAAAACATCGTTTGCACAAAACAAATCAAGAAGTTACTGCCTCTCTTGAACATCCGAAAGAATTTGGCTTAAAGCTAGAAAGCCACCTTTGATAATTTATGGAAAAATGCAAAGTCAAGACATTTCAATTTAAAAGATTGTACAGAAATTCTGGAAAATGCAGGACTTCTAACAAAATCTTTGTAGAAGAAAAAAAATAAGTACCCAGCCCACTGGGAATCTGCAGAGTTTTGACTGGGGTGGGGTTTTTTTTGTTTTCTCTCTTTTTTCTAACTTTTTTTGATAAAACGAAGTTTTATACTTTTCCAGAATACAGTCTTTAATAGTTATTTTTAAACACACTCCATATCAGGCAAAATTCCTTTTAAAAGTACAATAAAAGAAGAAAGTATTTTTCATTGCCTAGGAACAGGTTTTATACATTCCCAGGTATTTCAAAAATAACTTATCAAAGGCAGAAAAAGCTTGATACTTTAAAAATGAATTTGAATAATACAATGTGGAGTTTTCTTGCCCTCCATCCCCCTGGCTAAGACAAGACTTATTTTTGAAGTGGGAAAAAAAAAATCTCATTGGTTGTGGTGAAACTAAGTATATTAAAAATATTATGAGGGAATTCTAACAGCCTGAGTTCAATGGTAAAAAAGACAATTTAAATCTATTAATCCATGTGGTTTCTGCCATAAGCTACAAATGGACTTAGTGAGACAGAGTGACGCTTACCACTTTCTAGAAGGTGATGAGAAAGGATGCAGGTAAATGAGCAGGAGCAAAAGGAAGCAATGCACGTACAGAAGGGAACAAGAACTGCTATGCTGACCACTGTATTGCATAAGCACTATAAATACTTACCCACAGATGCATTCAAAATACCTACAAGCGTGCCATCCCACAGTAGCAAGACATGGGTCATCAGTCACCCCAGCAGAGCAGCAGCCCTCAGCCCAACAAAGCAGGCTGTCTCCCCCGGGCGCGATTGATGCTCAGCTTCCCTGAACACAAGCAACCTGCTGCCCTGCATCGGTGGGACCAAGGGCCCTGGCCCTGCCAGCAGTGCCTGACCAACGGGACCTTGCCTCCATGAGAAGCAGTGAGGCCACGCAGACTCGTTATGATGAGGCCACTTGCCTTAAATACAATGCATTACACAGCTGTGCAGCAGGGCAAAGGCAGAGGCAGGGCACTGCTGTGCCTTCTGAGCCCTACAGCTTGCACAGGATTTCAGAATTACTGGTTTTAAACTGATTTGGTAAAACTAAAATTTGTTCATCCCATAATCGCCAATAATTCTTTTTCTAATGTTACGTTTTCATATTTATTCATGCTTTTGCTATGGAACAGCAGGGAAAGAAAACAACAGAAAAGAGAATGAGAAAGCAAGTGAGAACATCCATATTTGTAATATATGTGATAAAGATAGCAGCACAAAAGTTTAATTTTACCCCAAGATTCTAATGGAACAATATTTTTACAATTATTTTTCTTTAAAAATGGAATTAAATTACTTTAAATAAACGGTACTTCCAAAATAACCTTGCCCAATTTATTAACTAGGCATGGAATTATTCAGAGTTGTTTCATACCAAACAATAAAATCTCATTTGACGACCACACCCCTGCTGCATTTAATAAAACACAAAGGCTCCCAATCCCACCTACATTATTTTAAGTAGTACAAGTAAATGCTAAATATTTCCGTCTTCGTATTACTGTTGTTCATTATTTGTGCTTCACAAACTTCTTATGAAAACACAAATCTCAGGTTTCAAAGGGTGTTCACAGAACATGGCTCATGAAGACCCACATTACATTTTTGCAGCTTTGGCCAGTGGCTGGCACAACAGCACCTCATCTTCCAGGCATGACTTTAATGCAAATAATAGGATCATCAGTCCCTCCTCAGATGCAAGTAGTAAGAGAAGGTCTTTCTAATGAAGGCCTAGGTTGAGCTTTGACCCAGGGATGCAGAAAACTCAAAACCTTATTTCTGTGATCTTTTGTCACCTTTTCTTCCTGTGTCATTACTGGACATCAGGTGTGCTTTTACATGTGACACCTGTACAGCTCTCATTGACCTAAAGGTTTCGTACCCCTCCATTAAGGTAAGAAGGAGCTGTGCTGCCCGGCAGTATGAGAACTGCAACAACTATCCCCATACAACTTAGCTTTTCACCTATAGACAGGTCAAGCTGCTCTCAGGACAACTCCTGTCTTCTGCTCCCTCCGCCTCACTTCATGCAAGATTTCATGCAGCCTCCACTAGATTTTGGGCTCTGCTCAATGTCTTAGTGCAGCTTAAGAAAGAAGGAGACCCAAGAAGGATTAAGGAAGGAAAACAGATGTGTTGATCTCAATCCTTCAAAACCCCACAGAAAAATCACTGGAAGAGTCAAAAAGTTCAGGCTATTTCAATTTCAAATACTTTAGGCAAACCTAGACTTTGCAAGTCACAAAAAAAAAAAATCTTTTTATCCTTACAGTATTCAGGAATTAACCACTGTCCACCTGTGAAAACAGACAGAACTGCAACAATGACTCATTTTCTATTTGCAAATGTATTACCATACTTTTTTAATAAAGAAGTTGCTCATTAATAATCACTTGGATTTAGAAATCACAGTGTAAATGACTACTTACTGCAACTCCAATTTAGAGTTAAATGCAAGTAAATGCAAAAAAAAAAATATCTAAATATGTTTACATACAAATATTTCAAGACTGGCCTCCTGGTCAAGTGGAAATACATAAATAAATGCTATTCAATAATTGTGTTCTATAGTGAAAAACAACAATTTTATTCCTTTCTGAAAATGTCCAATCCAGGGTCAAACAAGAGTGATATTTGTATCTGGGTATATAATTATGCCTTTATGAATGACATACTAATAATCTTTCCCCCTCTCCCCATGTGTTGTGTAAGATCAAGAAAACCCATTAGCAAGCCATGCTAATATAGTATCAGGAATCTATAAAAACTAAAATTACAGAAATCAATCCAAACAAGTAAGCTTCAGTCATTGCCAAATAGTCTAACATACTAAATAACTATAAAAGCTACCATTTTAAGCTAAAGTTCATTAGTGCTTAATACAATTTCAGAAGTACAGTATTAACATAACTAATTATTAAGATTATTTTCTTCTACCATGAATTGACTCTACAACCAGTCTAGCTCGCTCTTTCTGGTTTTATTAGGACATGAAAATCACCAAGCTCTAGATTCTTCTACATTTATTCAATGTAAAATTACTTATTAGAATTGCCTTGCTTAACTGCGTTTCCAGCACTCTGGAGGTTATACCTCTGCTTCTAGAAGCACAATCTAAAAAGTTAGTGATCAAAATAATCAACAGGAAATTGCAGCACAAATTAACCAAGTGATGAAGTTGACTAGGAATCTTGTTAGTTCCACAATATTTTTACATTCTTTCAAACATTTCTGCGTGTTTTTGTTAATGGCACTTGACACAGGAACATCAAAGAAGATACACAGGCTATACAGTACATATCATAGGATGAAATGAAACCTAATAGATCAGCAAATTTAGTCTCCTAAACATGTTTTTGTTCTAGCCAACAAGCAAAATTCATGACCTGTTGGAGTCTTCTTCACCTGGTGCTCAGACACTTACCAGGTCAGCTTGATATCCTGGCAAGACTGGCTGACTAAGGAGACATATTCCAAAATAAATCAAACTTTTGCTAGCTTGGCCCCTGAGTTCCCTCTGAAGGATGATATGCTCCAATTCCTGCAAAACTGGAATGCAGCTAAGAATACAGTAACCACAGTATTTAGGAAATCCCAAACAAAGTCAAAGTGAACAATCCAGGCTTCCAAATCACTGTGATCAGATAGGGAAGAAAAACACTGTACTGAAAGACATCTGCTTGAATTATTCTCCAAAACCAGGCCCAGCTCTCTATATCACTGCACAAGAATTCATTTATGGCCAGGAGTACCAATCATGCACCTCATGCAAACTAATATTCTTCCTTGCTAGAAAAAGAAGCACCTTTCGGTTTTCCTGGAATCACCGTCCTCCAGGTTAATACACAATGCGTAAAATTATGCTTGTACAGTTTCTTGGCCAGAAGGAAACCAGGCATGTAGGCACTACCATGATACGTTCCACAGCATCCCAACAGCAGCCCCAGTGGGCTTGCAGCGTACACACGAACTGGAAGCTAATCTCCAACCTAATCTCTAATGTGACAGTAGTTACAAACACCAGAGCCTTATATACATGGCTGCTTCCACTGCCGCTGGTGAATCTCTGCTACAAAGTTTGCTAGTTTAGGCAAAGCTCCCACTTCCCAATGCACTTTGAGCAAAAGCTATGATTTCAAAGCCGCCTCCTGAAAAAGTCACTTGCCAAGGACCATATCACCTTTCCTACATTTTCCGATTGCTGTCGAATATTTACAGCTAGTACTATCTCCTTTCCTAACAACAAATCCCTAGCTCCGCAAGCCGGAACGCTACCGTGTTGTTGTCTATCAATTCCTGTGAGCAGCAAGCCTCTTCAGCATGAAGTTTCTTGAGTGCTCTCCAGATTGATAGGAAATCCAGCTTGTTTATGCTTAAAAGAGATTTGACAGCTTCTAACAGCCACTTAAACTTTGATGTCCCATGGAAGCCCCCCAGCCTATTTTTGAAGCATCTGTTTCTAAAATTTCTGGAGTTAGTAGTGCCAAGAAGAAGCGAGGCCTTATTAACATCAGATTGGCTCTCTACCACACTAAAATTTGCCAAGTGCTTTCCAACAACACTACAAGATAACTTCAGGGACTTTTGTGTTTCTAAGATACCCTTGAAGCCTCCGTGGCCATGAGAAAAGCCTGTAAGAGAACCCAAGACCTCACTCACCAATTCTCAAGCATGCAATGGCATCATAATTTACCAAAAGAAGGAAAAAAAAAAAAAAAGTCTTCATCTTGAGCAAGAGTCTGCAGTCAAGCTTGCAGAATTCCATACAAAATCCAATAGTGCACAGTTACACACAGTTAAAGTTTTAATGTTATGTACAGACATTATATATTTGCTAAGCAGCTTACTAGTTCCTGTTTGTAGTAAATTTTATCTAAATTTGCTATAATTCAAGCCAATGCCCACTTAAATTAATATTTTACCCTTGAACTTCCTGATGGTATGGCTAACATACCTAACAGAGTAAGTCACCACCGCTTATAAATTTGACTGGCAGAATCTTCTGTCCTATTGGAATTGAACTACTTGGAGTATGAATGTTAAAAGCATTCATAAAGTCATGGAATAAAATTTCAGAATCTATCGCTCAAAAAGTACTGTCCCAGGAATGTTTTATCCTTTCCCAAAATTAACTAGAAGCACCTCCTCTATTTATATTTGGTCTGAGATGGACAAAATTTTGAGATAGCTTTACCTACAGGGAATCCCAATATTATTATCCTTGTAATATAAAGGATGAGTGCATAAGGCTGATGTGATCAAGACCATCATCAGTGAGGTGAGCAAGATTAGTCCCCGCATATTGTACAACATAACTTTAGCCCTACTTTTATTCATGTTTTATTCATGTAGAGCTAGAAAATGAGGCCTTTCTCCCGAACCAGCAGTGGTCTCCTGGGAGAAGGTGAGGTGCAGAGGCCATGCAGTTCTAGAAGCAACACAAAATTACTGCCCCAATTAGGGATTTGGGATCAGGTCCTACACCTGCAATACACGTTTTACATGCATTATTGGGCAATTTACTCCTCACCTTGTACCCCAGCTACCCCTCTTTAGAACAGAATATATCACTCCTTTTCCTCTCCCTTTGCCTGTTCCCCAGACAGTAAGTTCATGAAACCAGGAGACCATCCTTGATGAAATCCATAAAGAGATCAACCTCGTTAATTCCCCAACAATCAGGGAAAAGTCCTTATAGCATATTATCATTTTTGAATGGTTTGCAAAAAAGGATAGAGGTGAGAGGTGAATCCATTTCCAAACTGCTTGCTGCTTTATCAGAAGATGAGGGAAAACCCTATGCAGTTTATAACTTCTATTCACAAGTGTCCAAGTCAAGTGAACCCACGTACCATGCATAACCAACAACAGCCCTTGCACACCAAAATCCCTTCTGGACCCTGTAGCTCTCCTTCTCCCCAGAACAGCCTGCCAGTCCTCCATCCTCTCTGCAATGCTCCCCAGGCCTTCCCACACTCCCTACCCCCTGTTCCTCTTCAGAGCTCTCCCTGTAGAAAGTACTCGTACCTCTCCCAGCTCCACCTCAAAATAATCCACCTCCCTGCCACGTCTCCTGCTCCCATGGCTTTGACCCGCAGCTTGGAGAAAGGCACCATGAGCTGTGGCTGCCCCCTGGTACGTATGTGCTGCCTGGCCAGCCAAGATGAGGATACTTAACGAACACCACCTTCACTGTCGGCATATCAAACAAACGGTGTGGGGTGCTGCACAAGGCTGTGTGTTGCACAAACCTGATTTGGAAGGCACTCAGCAAATTAACAATCCTTCCCCCACAGAACTCCAAACATGTTACAGCTGATGTTTGTAAGAGCAAGACATTCAGGCCAAGCGATTTCACTGGATTTCTGACCATGTCAACCCGGAGACAGTCATTCCTTTTTAAAGACAACACCCCATCCACCACAAATGTTAAACTGAGGTTTCTGTTCTTAAAATGAAAGAGCTCTGACTGTGCAATGTCTCCATTTCTCTCACTGTTCTCACAATAAAATTATCACTTCCAGGAGATCATCTTTATCAACTGGTCCCATCAAGCCTTCCTTAAAATCTTTTTTTTCTCCATCTGACCACTACTCCCCTCAAATTCCACTACTTCTTCACCCAGTTTTCCATCTGTTTTGACAAGGAACACTCTTCCCGAAGAGAAGAGCAAAACTGTAGTTCTTCAGAGCTTGCAGAAATATTAGGAACACTTTTTATAGCATGATTTTATCCTGTCTCTAATACTTTGATTATGCTAGTCTTAAGGGCACGTGGTATCTGACAAGGGTCATGGGTGGGTTTTTTGCTTGCTTTGGAGTTTGCTCTAGGTTTTCTTTTTTAAATATTATTTCTCCAAACAAAATGTACCAGCTTATGTGGAAACTACAGTTCAGGTGATGAGTCTCCAAGTTATTCTGCTGAATTACACACACCTCAAGAAAAGTAGCATTGTACAAAGCCGCACTGTAAACCCTCGAGATCACCATCAGGCAGTACTGTAATGTGAGGCTTTTCTTCATGCACCACTGCTCATGGCAAAAATAAGTCACACACAGCAGAAATAGTCATTCGTGTTGTGAAGTTAACTTTAACTGGCCTCGTGACAAATTGCTCACGAAAAAGCAAAAATCCAAGTTATTAGGAAAAAAAGAAATAATATTCAATTTAATAAAATTATCTTTTCTATCAGTTAGCTTAGTTCCTTTACATCATCCATTCCAACTGAATTATTAACATTTTACAAAAAGAGAACTTTTAGCTATCCCAAAATTTATATTCTGCACTCATTCTAAACAAATATGGGTAATTACATTTAGGGAATATTTAAATCCAGGTGTTAGACAAAAAAAATCAAGATGTAATTATTTTGTGCCACCTGTTCCCTGTGCATTTAACAGGAATTTTATAAACAGTTTGAAGGCAAAACTCTGTGGTTCTGCTTTGAACTCCTGTGTGATGCCACTAGCTATTTTCTTAAAAATCCAAATCAGAATAACTATGCAATATTAACAAAAAGGCAAATGTTCATGTTTTTTAGCAGAGTGTTATTAAATCCTTGTGTAAATACTTGTCATTTTAAGATGCTAAAAATATTTACTAGCCAAAGTTTATAAAAGTAGCCAAAGACTTTATCTCTGAGAGATGACTGTAAATAACTGCAGACAGTTGTTACAGTCAAAGCACTCACTCTCCTGTAGAAAATAAACAGTTGGAAGCTTTTAATATTGCTACAAGTAGCCGATCAGGATTTGAGGCCATTTGAAGCAAGAATCAGATCCACCACGGAACGAGGTGGGAAAAGGAAGAGGGACAGAGAATGGGAGTGGAGTGTCTTACATGACTCCTCTTAGGCACACTAAAAGTATTCTAATTAGATGTATAAGAGATTAATTTGACAATTAAATGTACCATTGATTAAAACTTAAACCTTTGACTTTTTTCAACAATATACTTATAACAAGAGACAAACCTTCTGCATGCTGTAACACGAGAAAGACAGACTCCTCAGAGATGATGTACTTGTGCAGACACACCATGTTGGGCACACAGCGGGGTATGATGGTCGTTCTGCTCCTGCTGTACTCACTACTTTTCCTTAGACCCTGACAGAGAACAAAAAGGTCAGTTGTACCCTCAGTTGCCTTTGGAGCCTGCTGTGCTCTGTGTTTATCAACCAAACTAATCTATCCGAGTTACTCTGGGCTTCAGAGAAACCACTCATCTGCTGCTCTATGCCCCTCGGTCCCCCGAGGCTGTGCTGATGGCATCTGGCGCATTTCCAGAGAACAGAAGATGGCACAAAGCTGCCATTAAAATCAATTACATGGGTCAATGTTTTTATTAGAATCTCTCTCAAACTAAGTCATCAGGATGACACTCAGTTATTTCCCTGTGACCTTTTTTTAAAATTTTATTTTTGTGTGTGACCAAAAGACACTATTAAAAAAAATTCAATTCAACTTCTAAAGACAAAAGAATGCCTTAGCCTTACAGGTAATCCTTACATTTCCATTGTATTTTACTAAAGACAACAACCGCAACAACAAAAAGGAAAGGAAAGGATTAGTCTCCTTGAGAGGTAATGATTTTTGGGAAGTAGCACACAGATGAAGTTGCCAGAAGTGAAAAAATTGACGTGGTTGGGAGAAAGGGAGGGTAGAGAGAAAGAGAAAGAAAATAATTATGTCAATAGTGTGACCTATTACAATATTGATAAACATAAGCAGTTAAATGGGAAATTCAATGTTACCCTATCTGCCAGTAGATAAAGTGAGGTTCTAACATACAATAATTCACAAGTAAACCTTTCTGAGGGACAAACTGGTTTTCTGTTCCCTGCACATACTTAAGACAAACAATTTCAAAGGCCAGACACACAAAGTTAAGGCAGGCTTGTAAGCCAACCCTGAAGTGAAGTTACAAAATGTTAACAACTAAGTAGAGCTCCATGTTTGGGGGACGGTTTTCAGCCTGCCCTCCCATCAGCAGTGGAATTCATGTCAAGGGGAACCTGAAATAATGGCCCTGATAACAATACTCATACTAAACTAATTCTCAGCATCACAGATGCTCCGAGCATATTGGGATCTTGATCTGAGCACTTTCTGAAACACAAAAGAGTAATGTGAAAAATTGTATTATGACCAATTAGCTATTCGCTAATTCGATTGTTTAGTAACACTAAATTCAGTTTTCACAGCCTATTGATGTAAAACATAGCAAAGCAATTCTGAGTAAGACCAGCCGTCCATTTCATCCAGAATCCACTTTGGCCAATATCACATTCTTCAGCTACGGGAAGACCAAACACGTTAAGTGTTGTGGATGTACTTGGACTAAGGAGAATTTCCACCTTCAGCAGCAGCCTGTGCATGTCCTGAGCCACCAGAGCTTTACAGATGTTTTAAGCAGCACATTGAAACTATGATTCTTTACTGAAGCCTGTTAAAGTGTTGGCCACAATAACCGGTGGCAATTCAAGTGAGTAAACCAGCACATCAGAGCACTAGAGACATTACAGAGAAAGGAAGGGAAAGCAACTGAATGCCAACAAAAAGAATTTCAGTGTGCTTAATAGGGATATATGTATTAACATAACAATATAGCACAGAGATAACTCTATACATTAGATGCAAACTGGTCTTTTTGTGGTGGTGTAATTTAGGAGACCAAACTGTTTAGAGGAGTAATAAAAGACTTTACTCACCTTCAGTATAAAAGTCTGCTGTGTTCTAGTGTCCATTACAAGCAGGACCTAAGCAAAAAGTATTCAGGGAAATATTTAAGATTCACATGACTAAGTTAACAAAACAGTTCTTAAATCTGATGTTGAATATTCTTACAAAGGAAGTAACCTGATTCCCAATCAGCTAACTTAAACAATGAATCCTAACTTGCTAACAGAAATAACCAGTACTTTGTAAGTACAGCAATAACCTAGCAGAACCTAATTTACAGAAATGCAATGATAACAACACAATGAAGCACTAAGAGTAACCTTCACATAGCATTATAGTCTTATGTCACTTCACTTAAATTCACTGTACCTACCTTCCTAGTGCAACATTTTCCCCATCACGCTTCCTATACGTCAAATGTGTTGCCTACCAGTGGGTTACCAAAGGGATTTTTTATGTTGGTTTTTGAGGTTTTATTCTGGGTGGCTACATACCTGCTTTCCAGGAAGCTAAACTAAAAGCTGGCCACACACATGCTCAGACCATTAAAAAAATGTTTTATCAACTGTATAGTCACTGCTGTCTCATTCCTTCACTGCATTTTTGCTTTGTAGCACTCGTAAGCCACAACAGAAATGGCTGCAAAGAGGTCTTTTCGTGCTACTGTAAACTAGCATTAAGATAAGAACAAAAAAAAAAGAGGTTTATTTAGGGAGAAGAGAGTAGATGGGTTTGCTGCAGAGAGCTGCAGAGAGCATCTCTGTTATGAGTGCATCACCTCTGCTGAAAGCACTTTAAAAACAGTATAGGGATGAGAGAAAAGGACTGAATAACAACCACTATCTTAGCAAGCTCCATTTATTTGTGTGTTGAAAACAAAACAAAAATATATATGTGTACATATATTAAGGAAACTGCATCTCTGCATGTCCATCTTCAAACCACCCTGCTCAGGAATTAATTGATTTCAAACTCCAAGAACATGGATGCACTGGGAAAGGACCAGCTGCAAGACAGCCACACGAGAAGCACAAGGCCAACCCTCCGCTAAGAACAAGGGTGTGCACTCACTGTTTATTTACAATAGAGGTTGTAAACTTCCAGTATAAATACTCACATACAGTTAATACCAAAATATTTAGGCTGCAAAATCAAACCCCTAAAGGGCTGCAAATGTCAGCACTGCAGTCACCAAACTTCGAGTTCAACAGACAAGATGCAGCAATGCCAAGTCAATAGACAAGATGCAGTGAAGACCAAGTCAGCTCACATCAAAAAAGACTTCGCACAGGGGAATGACGTGCCAGGAGTAACACAGAGGTGGATTCACCAGGTGACAGGAGAACAACACAGCGCACTGTCTCCCCATATCTCCCTGCTGTGTGGGGCAGGCATGCAGTCATGCCCTGCTTCTCTGAAAGGGTGAAGTCTACCAGGCTGACATGCTGACGTTCCCCACGCCAAGGGAACTGTGGAAAGAGCCATCCTGGGCAGTGCCCACAGCAAGGCGAGGTGGAGATGTGCAAAAGGCCCAGGCAGCTGGGCCAGGAAGGGGAGGTCTCAGGGCAAGGTTGTGCCGCCTTCCCCCAAGCAGCGGCTGCAGCAAAGCAACCCTTACTCTTTGGGCTAGCCGCATTCTAAACACTGCCCTTCATCTCTCCCCATCGCAGCCCTGAGCGTCTCAAGCAAGAGGAGGAAAACTGGAGTCTTTTCTAATAATTTCTCTTCCACCACATTTCACCGAAAGAAATAAAGTCACAGATGCCTCTCCACCTCAACCCTTTTACCACAGTTGCACACAATTTTAGAAGCTGTTCTGTATCTTCTGGCAAAAAAAGCATCAATAGAAGTTGGTGTTACTGAGATTTTTTGACAAAGCAATGACACACAGTTCCTATGTCAAGGGCACGGTAAGGAAAGGCAAATGTCCCCAGGTCACAGTCTGCCAAACAACTTTTTCAGGCCTCTTACCTGGGGCTTCCAGAAACAGTGGAAACCAGTTGAATAAATAACAACTGTAAAACTGGTTTTTGTTATCCTTGCTTAACCAAAAGTTGCAAAACTAAAATTAAAAAAAAAAAAAAACTCAAACAAGCAAACAATAAAGGAAACTAAAAGAACAAGAGAAAAAGAAAAGCCAGTTTACAACAGGTGCCAAAAGAAGATAAAACTGGTTTGGAAAAAAACTATGTATTTACAATCACTTTCCTTCTTCTCCCAAGTTTGTTTGTAACTAGACACTGTTCACATTGAGGCAATAAATACAAGAACATATGTGATTTTTTTTTTTTAATGTGCCCTTTGACTGTCAATATCTCCCAAACAGGTGTTGGGTAAATGATTATAAATTGGCCTCTGGATACACCTCTTCAACTGAGCCGTACAGGACTGGCGATAATATAATTAGACCTAAAAACATCAGGCTGGTGAATGCTTTCCATCTGTTTGGCAATAATGTTTAGTTAACAATAGTCTTTAAAAGAAGCACCTTCAACTTCAGTTCTTAAAGTTATTTATAGGGCCATTCTTAACACACCAGCACTCTTGCTAACAAGAGCTTTAGCCACTTGGAAATTATTAGCCATACGGCTGTATATGAAAAGGAATGGCAGCATTTAACATCTGTATCTCTCCAGATTTACAAGCATCAACCTCATTTAAAGTCATTTCTTAATGAACAGTTCCACGGTCTGTATTAATATTATAGTTGCATGCACAAAGATCATAAGGAGCCAAACATTTTTTTAATACCAACAGTAGGCCAATCAGTAATGAAGCTGTCAGCATAAAGGACAGAATAATAGCTTCTTTAACCCTCAAACAGGATTTGTTCATTTGTAGAGTAGAAGACACCAATTTAAAAACTGCTCATGGGTTTGCTCACCTTTATAAAGACAAAAATCTAATTTGGTACTAATTTGATACAATTGTCTTTCCAATAAAAGGCTCCTAAAGCCATCTTTTATTCCATGATAAAACAACTGCTATAACTAAAACTGTCATGAAATAATTACCTTTGATAGCATACCTTATTGCACAAATACAATTAATGTATTCCTCTCTTTCATTTTTCACACTTGCTTATCAGCACTGCATTAGCATATGGTGTAACAGAACAGATTACTGAGCCCGAGCCCTATAACACAACATATAGAATGACTACCACTAACACGAATAAAGCAGACAACGGGTCCCTTTAGGGCTAGCTTCATCTGTTGTTGTATCACAACACCAAAATGAAAGTAGCAGCTACAGTTTTGTAACTGCAACAACAAATAATACTTGTGAGCCTTTGCGATTAACCACCTAGATGGATGTAACCAGCTTCTTTTTCCTTCCCATCAAGCATCCCCAGTGATGATCATCTAAATTCTTTTCATTTCACAGAAAATTATTTCTTTTCTGATTCAATACCAACCCTTCTGCACGACTGTTTACCTCAAAAGGGACTCCAGGAAGAGCCATAAAAATAATTTTAGGAATTCACCCAGTGATGCTCCATTTGGCCCTGGCAGACAGCAGCTTCATATGGCCACACCAAACCAAAAACCTGCTTCAAGGGGAGGCAGCCTGCGTGCACATTACAAAAAGATGGTTTTAACTAGATTCACACATATAATTAAAGGACTACATAAATTAATAAATCATTGCCAGAAAACTGACATTTCAGGAAGGGATAAGACCAGGAAAGAATTGGTCACAAGTACATTTTCTTTGCTTTTTATCACACACATCCAGAGCAGAGAAAGGTGAGCAGCTCTTGGATGCATGACCAGGCTGCTGCAGAAGTAGTACATAACAGTATGCCTGCCACTGAGCCAAAGGCCAACTTATTCTCCTCACCTCATGCTTTACAGCCAGTTCCTAGACAGTAATGCTATCCCGAGCCTTTCCTGTTTGCATTCCTTCACACTTCTCTCCCATTGCAAAAGTGAACGCTTCAGTAATTCTCTTTCTAAGATTTCTTTTTAAAATTCAAACTGACAAGTCTGCACCCTAATAGCATGATGGGACAAAACAGGATTCCATATAGCATTCCCTATCGCGTAACTCAGGTCCTCCTCAGAGCAGATCACACAGAGATGCATTAGACTAGGTTGCTTCTAGCTCGCATAAGCTGATGAAACCTGTTTCACTGATGATGACTACGGTGTAACTTGCAATATGTAATATCTCCTAACAATGAGCTGTCAACTGTAACATTCAGCATCGTATCTCAGAGGGGAGGGAGAAGAATGCACAGCAGGGCATTCCTGGGCACTGAGCAACTAGACTGTGACACAAAAGAGACAAGGCAAAATCCTATTTGTAATACTAATGTACGAACACAGTCAAGGTCTACATACCACACTGGCTTTTACAGCACTGTTGCTTACTCGTTCTTTCTCTATTTTTTCTGCGTTGATGACAACCTTAACGTGGCCAAAACCACTGACAAGCAAATAGCAATTGCCACAAATAAATACATAATGTAAATAAATGTCTTCAGCAGCACAGACATCCCTATTTTGTACAAGCACTCAAGCTCTCAGGCACATCCCAAAAAACAGCAGCACTGCATGACAGCATCTCGGTAAAGTGGCAGATAGCAATACCCCTCCATGATGCCAAACAGGATTTTCTACTTGTGGTTTGTTTGTGTTTTTTTTTTTCCCCTAAGTCAAGGGTTAATTCTGATGCTGACAGCAGCTACTTAAAAAAATTAGCTTCTTAGATTTGATTTACAGTGTATCCAACAGCTTAGTGAAAATAAATTAAATTCAATTCAATATAGTCAGTACAATTAATTGGAGAAAAATAAAATAAAACCTGCCTGGTAAATAACCATAGTCTAGTTTTAAGAAAACAGTTAATTTTAGGATCCTTTAAATGCACAGAAATTAGCAAATGTTTCAGTATGCTAATTTTTTTTAATTAAAAGATATTTCTGCAGTAAAAGCTCTTTCATATGCACTACTGATTCTTCATCAAACGTTAAGTTTCCAACTTAACACCAGTATAGCCGGTGGCAGCCTGAAGGTTTACCATCTGCTGCCACCCAAAGTCACGGTGGCCACCTTCAGAACATATGCATCAAAGCCCTGAGATAAGAGACTGAAGGAATACTGCAGAAGTCAGCATAAGGGGAATCACAAACCCAGAGGCAGGCAACAGGCAAGTCACCAGGAAAAAAGAACGTGGTGAACCATCAGTCACCCTACTGAGCACCCAACCAAGGTCACAGGGGACAGCACTGGAAGGACTAAGGACTGCTCTAAACGCACTGCTCTCCTGCAGGTGGCTTTAACATAAACGCAGTCCGCAGTCCTCTATCACACCGCAGCCGTCTGCTTCCCCAGACCCCCTTGCTTTTCTGGGGTTTTTTCCTCTCCCTTCCCCCACCACCCAGCATCTAATACTGATTTTTTCCAGCCTCCACACTCTCAGGACATAGTGCAGAACATACCTGTGCTTTTTATCTCCTTGAGGAGGTTTTAATACTGATCAGAATAAACACCTCAAAACACATTTGCTTACAAAAACGTGGCTTTAAGTTCACTAACACAGGTTGAAAAATAGCTTGTGTCTGATCAAAGAAAACAGAATAGGATGTCTTACTGCAGTACCAGATACCAGAAAGGTTTTGAAGGCACACCAGACCTAACAGATTACTTTAAAAACAGCTCCATTTTGTTATTAAATTGCTGTTCTACACTGAAAACACATCACCAGTAGCTACGTCACCAGTGGGCCATCTATTAATTCCAGCCCTTATCTGCTGAACACACCCTTATCATAGGATCAATTCTGTAGCAAAAGTCCTACAAACTCAAAGATGTTTCAGATGATCACCTAGGATTTTTCTCCTTGCATTTACCTCACCATTTGGAAAATTCCATTACAGGTAGTGACAAACAACCAGGAACAAGCTGGTCACCTGATCCTAGCTTGAGTACTTGGGACTGCAAAAAAACCTTAGTAGCGGCTGGCACATGGCTGGGTGCCGCAGTCAGGGCACAGCTGAGGTGATGAGGCAGAAGCAGGCATGCAATTCCGCCTGTTCTCCTCAGCTATGCCGGCTGTCAAGGCTACCAGGATTAAAAGATCTACTTAACACAGATTTATTCTTGTCACTTTTCAGATTACACCACCCAGACTCTCGCTCGTCTCCCTCTGTTGTTATAAAAAGAGATTACATTTGGCTAATATGCATGAAAAATACGATTATTGCTTAGTCTTGTACCTGTGCAATATGAATTATCTTCAGTTTGGAATTACTCTTCCTTTCAAACTATTATTCTAAGGAACTTACAACTCATATATTCTATGACTTGCAATAATAGTGTACTTAAAAGACAAATTGTGCAACTTTAAATAAGGCAAATGCTAAGAAAGTATCCTATATTCAAGTTCAATTTTTTACATACTTTTGGTTGGTAACAGAGAGGAAAGCCCACTTCCTGCGAGCAAACTGAAAACCAGGCAATAAATGACAAATGGTGAAATATTACCCTAGAAAATGTATCTGTCAGGTTTTACTAGAGAATGGTTTACAGTACGAAATGCCACTCAGCATCACAGTAATTCTGGCACTAATTATGTCTAAGCAACTTAGTAATAGTTAGGAAGACAAATAATTTTGGTTTAGAAGAAAATATCTCCATAAATTATTTATTCCTGCAGGCCAGAAGATACATATAGTTCAGCCTGTACTGAAATATTCAATAATTTCATTTCTATTTTGTGAAGGGAAGGGCAAAATCTGCACTACTTTACACAATCTTAGGACTGTTTTATGTCAGATGAAACAAAACATTCACTGAAGTCAAAATAAATTTTAGTGAGTCAAACAAGAAGGAAGCTAGAGAGAGAGACTAAGGGTTACAACAACAAATCACTCAGAAATGTTCAGACTGATATAAATGGAATGACTTCAGGAAAACAAGCAGCAGGTGTTTAAGAGCAGGGAAGAAGGGACAGGACTCTTTCTAGCTGAGAGAGAGATCATGTTTTGAAGTTAACCTTTTAAACTTTAACCTCACCTCAAAATAAAATGATGAATATTTAAGTTTCTAACAAACACTAACATTCATGTACAGCCCACACACTGCCATAAAAAGAGCCCTTTTCTCCTATCCTCTGATTAAATTTCATTAAAACTAACCATAATCTTGATAAATTCAACTAATGGTCTGCAGATTATGCATGCAAACTCTACACATATTCTATATACTTCTGCTTTTTGGCACCTTCACTTATCAAGCAAACAAGGAGTAAGCACACTTTCTAAATAATGAGTAATATTGATTTGGTACTTCTGCATATTTCTAAGGTCAATTCATCAAAATGTACTACCATCCGGGTTACGACTTCTCACAATTGCACAACAGCCACAAAAAATAACCTGTACTCAAGATCAACAGAATGGCTTCCATTTCTACAGAGAAGTCACCTACCTCTAGAACCCTCTTCAGAAACTCCCAGAATAATTTTAGCAAGGCCCTGATGACAGTATTTTACTTTATAAGGTTTCAGATTGTACAACACAGCTTAACAAACAGTGTATTGAACAACAAGCTCAAAGGTACAGACATCTGCAGAAGAACTGATCACAGTCATACCTGTGCCAATACAGACAATGTGGCTTGATGGGGGTCCAGGGGAGGGGATAGAAAAGACATAAAAGACAGTCATTGGTTACAGAGGCACAGTTATTACTTAATGCACTCTCCTTTCAAGATGAATCTTTAAATTGAATGAATCTAAATAACAGAGGGTTCTGAAGAATAAGAAATTGGGTTTGAAACAGCATTGTGAAGGTATCCAGCAGCACCATAACAAAGTCGTTTCTTTAGGGGCCAGTTGTAGCTTCAAAGGAAAGATTTGCCTAGGGCAGAAACTCAGCACAGAATCTGCAACCTTGATTTTTAATTAGGCAAATTTTGAAAGCAAAAATCTTTGCTATTCCAAAAAGAAGTTTTCTACTTTAAGGTATACGAACTGATAAAATAATTGATCATTCTCAGTTGTGGTAACAGTAGCTAGAATACTTAGATATTAGCCTGTTTTAAATGCGGTACCTCTGGTAACATTAACAAGAGCTTTGCTGCCCAATCAGTAGCACCTCAGGGTCCACATCTGCAGGAAAAAAGCCACCTTTATAATTAGATTAAACCTCGATTTTCAGAAACCTACTCACAGGTAGACTCTTCCCATAATAAACACATAAAATACCTGCAAACACCACCTAGTTAACCTTTGACACCATGAAGTCAGCAAGCAGAGCAGCAGCAGAATTCAAAAATACAGTTTCCTCAAGCAAAGTGTAGGTCCTCTTGGGTCTATTAAAATCATCACATTTATACCTCAGCCTTTACACGAGAGCAGAAGCAGAAGGATGGGAGGTGAGGCACATTTACAGTCATTCTGTGAATTTTCACAAAAATTTAAGGAGTTCAATAATGCTAAGTTCTCTAACTCTAGATTCAGCAGAAAAGGGTCAACACAGCAAAATTTATTCAGGTGTTCAAGGAAGGTGGAAAGGCAGACAGGGAAAGATGGCACATTGGGAAGAAACTAGGCTAAAATTAAACGTCTAAATCATTCTGCCTAAAATAGTTTGAAAACTCAGAGTTTCAGGTAGCAACAAGCATTTCGTCTGTGAAAACGAAGCCAATTCAAAATACTTCAAGAGGCTTCAAAAGAAGAACAAAGACCAATATTACTCTAAGGGAAGGCACTGAACCTTTCAGCAGCTGGTGGAGTGCAGGTTAACAGCTGGCTCCCTCGAGGCAGCACTGGCGCAGGCAAGACACCACTCCAGGCTTCCAGCAGCAGTGGGAGAACAAGTGTGCAAACCAAACACCATCATTTTTAAGTCAGTGTGTTTAAGCCAGCCTTGCACAGGATTAGACAAGACAGCAGTTAAAATGTCAGTGGCTCGTTACTATCCACACACCCACTTCGTGCTGCAACCGAAGCAGGTTAGCATAGAACACTAATTTCAGGCAAAACTCTGCGTGATGCTGAATCAGTTACAGACTTGTGCCCAAAAGCATCTTCAATGCTGGCCCTGAAAACCAGAATCTATTTTCAAGTTCAAGAACAAACACACTACATCATCTGCTTGACTCCAGCAAGGATACTTACACATCTATTTGGATTTCTCTAAGATGTGAGCTTTAAGGCACATGCAAGGAGAGACGGAGGCAAGGAACAGTGATTGTGAGGAAGGGAGGGAGATGGTGCTTTAAACCAAAGGCAGAGGCATCATCTCCAGCACACAGAGACATGCACACTTTTGCTTCATATTCACATGCATTTTGTGTATGCATTATAAAACCAAATAAAACATGCTCTGAACATTTGGGCTTAAAGCAGCTTTTCATTTGCCTCACAACTTCATAAGCACTTAAAAATACATGGAAAAAAAGGCAGCATACCCAGAATAAGATTAAGTTTGTAATAAGGAGAATATGGAAGCAGGTACATAGAGTACAAAGATACCTGAAAGAATAGTGCTCCCTTTTTCATACAATAATTAAACATTAACTCTGACCCCTATGATTATTTATACATGAGCATACCAGCTGTATACATGGACCTGTTACTCCTCGTGCACGTTTCTAACACTAAGATCTTGTATTGTCACCACCAGAACCCTGATTCTTCCCAACTCTGCCTCAAAGATCTGAACACATTCAGCTCACACCTGGGGCACTTACTATAGCTGTGCTCAGAGAGATTGAGAAGATCTGATAACACCAAGGACCCCAAAAGCTTTATTCTGATCAAGCATCTTCTCCAGTCACTGTTCATTATTCTCATACAAGAACAAAAACACTGAAAAAGTCTTTCTTGGCTCATTTCCAACACTTCTGCAGCCTCACGTTGTCAGACTAATTCACAAAGTCCATGCCTACTGCATCTGTTTAGTGGCTACTAATTCAGTTAGTCTAATAATCCAAGAGATAGGTCCTCTTTCCATCCTGTCTCTCTGATACTTATATAGAGTAGAACACAGGCTAAATTCTGTACTGACGACTAAGGAAAGAAGACAGAATGAATATGAAGTCAGAGCTGAGAAAACCTTGTGTGCTATAAAAACAACCATAATACCTAATGTATATAGCTCTCTGAGGAGAAGTTACCAACTTATGCACATAATTACAACAAAACAGGCAAAGAAAAACAAAAATCAGTCCCATAGCTAGGTTCAGTCCAACAAGAAAAAGAAACCTAAAACCACAGACCTTAAGAGACAAGCTACAGGTTTTCTGATGCACGTTACAAATGCATAAATTGACCATGCATTCAGTACATTATGCACAAACCAGGGACTATATAAGGAACTATCAAAAGGCACAAGGGAATTGGCAGGGCAAAAAGGAAATGAGCCTTTACAGTCTGCATTAGCCACTGCCACACTGCTGAATAATACATCATCTTAAAAGTATTTGGTAATGTGATAACTAATCAGCATTATCAAAACAATGCAGCAGTTCTTCTGGTCTCTTAATTAGGCTTGCAAAAAATCTGTATGGTCCTTTACTGTTTACAGAGGGATATTACCCTGGGATTTTGGAAGACATTATTTGCACAAGTCAAAAATAAGCTTGGCTTCACTGCTGAATCGCTGTCTCAGGGCAGGGAATTTCAATTCCAAATTCTCAGGGAAGGAGAACAGTCCTGTTTGTCCCCAGCTCCCATTTCAAGTGACAATTCAAAAGCAGGAATTTCTACCCTTCCACATTTCAAGTATCCACTAGATTATTCAACTGAAAACACAACAACTCGTCCTTACCCCAGTATTGTAACCATGGCTTCATTTTTGAAAAACAGGCCTCATCCTATTGAATACCACCAAACATGTACCTTATCCTTTAGCTCAAATATATTTTGCATGACCTTACATGAATTGCTTAGATAAAAGCCTTTTTTCTTCTACTTTTGTTATTTTAAAGTGCAGATGCATTTGAGTCATTTTCCCCTTTTGTTTCATATCCTTAAGATCCACAGCTTCAAAGACAAAATGTCAGCATGCAGTCGATTTATGACTGAATTCTTGAAGAGACACTGAAGAATTACCTTGTCAATCACCCCAAGGACTCTGAAGGCCTTCAGTTCCTCGGCGGGGCTCCTTAGGTTCCAAGAGGGCCTTGAACTTAGTGATCCTGGAGGCTAATGGAAGATATCAAAGATTATACATCAATCAGGGTGGTACTTGAAGGAAGACTGCCTGCTGAAGCAAATGCCAGGCCGAAGGAAACTAAATTTATCATAAATCAGAGAGAGTGAAGATGAAAGGAGAAGTTTTCTGTTTGTCCTTAGGTGGAGGGGGGAGTGGGGGGGGGTGGGGAATGGACAGATGACACCAACAACTTGCAAGTAAATAAAAATTGAGATAACATTGAAAACAAAAATTTTTTAAAGAAAAAATAATGAACTTTTGTATTTTTTATGCTTAATGGAACCTGGCAATCAATTACTCAATTCTGACCCCATCACAATAATCAAAGCCTTACAGGTATTCTGGATACAAAATAATTCAGAGAGCACTGAGGAGGAGAAAGCAAATTAGAGGCTTTTTAAGTCTGAAGAACATAAAATACAGAACTATAAACAGGGTTCTCTTGCTCTCTGCTGAGCTTTATGAAAGCATTTTAATAACAAGGTGCACAACAGAAACAATTCTTAAAACTGCCTTAGAAAAAGGTAGCTAGCTATGTATCATTAATCTAGAAGTTAACACCATAGCAAGAGAACTGGCAGGCGCTAACTCGTCAAGTAGTTTACACATAGATTTTTGTCCGTGCTGTGTTTTGTAGTTTCTCAGGGCAAGCTCAAAGCTTGCATGTCAGAGGAGAGAACAACATTTCTACTGGAAGTCTTCTGGGACAAAGATCAACCTCTTAAGCATCACATATACCTCTGGCACATTAACAAACATGTCAAGAATTTTCTAGTTGCCAACTGAGAGAATTCATTAGATCTTCCTCCAAAAATTCAACACACAGCTTCTACTAGAACCACAGACCTGGATCTCTTCCTCACAAATAAGGTAACTTCATTTGCAGAGTTGTTGAATGCCAAATTCCTTTTAAGCATAATCTAGTGTCCCCAAGGACACTTCTACTGCACAAAGACCAAGGAAGAGGAAGATGAAACTCCTTAATTTTTAGGCTTCTAAGAGGCAAAAGCTGTTTGTCTAATTTGCCAGCATCCTGAGGCAATATTTAAGAAATGTCTCACAAAAGAAAACTGCTGGTAAGCAATTATGCTGTGGATGAAATGTTTAAGTATCAGGGAAAATCAAGAAATTTTCCTTTATGATCAGCAACTCCCAAAAAAACCTGAAGATCCTGAACTAGGTAATTCAGTTTGCTTCCCCCCCAGCATCCTTAATATGCTGTCCTCAAAAGCCAGAGCACCTCCTTGAAGCTCTCCCCAAAACTGGTTCCCTTTCATGTTGCCAGCCAACCACCTTCTGTCCTTTCCAATTCTTTCCCAAAAATGAACACTTATTTAAGCACAGTCTGCAAAATTCAAAAGAAAGGGTCATAAAAATATGTTCAGAAAGCATGGAGGAAAGTGTGCTTTTCTTTTGTGTTCACCTACTGAGCTCAACATTTAAGAGTTCATTATATATATCTTCAATTATTTGTCTGGGTCTTATAATTGTTTTGTCATGTAAGTGCTGCTAAGGAAGAGTACCAACAGCAGTTAAGAGAAAACAGACCTGATTCTACAAATCACTAAAGGTTTTGGCATGAAGAGCTAAAAAAACCTCAACATGAACTTTTTTCTCCAAGTCTAATTTAGGTTCCACGTTCTAGCAAGCTGTTGGAAGGCTGAAGGAGTTTTGTTGGGTTGTATTTTGGAAGTGTGCAATTCTTCTACAATAACAAAATATTTTCTTTGAAACAGTTTTGCTAACACAGTTTATTCGTGACAAGATTTCAAAAGCTTCTGAGTAATACATTTAACGTAACTGAGTATTTCCAAATCCTCTAGACTACTATAAAAATTTCCACTTCTATCTGCATGCTATTAGGTTTTATAACTGTTCCTCAATAATCAAGCTTTTGAAATTTTCTCTTATGCATAACATTTCAGCCGTGAATTAAGTTAATACATCTCCACAGAAGTTAATAGTTGTGTAATAATGCTATAGAATCACATTTATGTACCCATCATGTCTGAAGAGCCAAAAACCCCACCATACACGTTTTTGGTCCTTCTCTAAAATACCATCAATGGTGGCACAGTAATATTATGCACACACACTGTTTTTCATACATGTATTCTGCAGTCACTTCTTACCTTCAAACATTTTACATTCACATCCACATCTCCACAACTCCCAGTAGCTTCTCCATTTTTATCGATTTCAGGTTATTTTGGGCTCTTTACAGTACTTGGGTTTCACTGTTGCAAAGTCTAATAGTAGAGCCCAGTGATGGGAAGGCATCATATTCTGTCATGAAGCAAGCCGGAAGCAAACTCTAAATACCCAATTCCCACAACTATAGCAATTAAGCACTCTATGAAGCTGCCTGCTCCTCTGAATAGAGCAAAAAATCCAAGCTCAGCATCTAGCCAGCAATAAGAAAAATAACTAAAACCCAGCGCTCTCATCAAAATAGAGGAAGAAAAAAAATACAGGAAGGAGGGTAACAAAAAAATCAAAAGCTTCATTTGCCTTTAGAAATAAGGCATTTAAATCCTAAAGAAAGTGGCAGGCTACTCTGCCTGCAGAAGGCCTTCAGCAGCCTGTCCAAATATCCCAGGATCTTCTCCCCTGTGGCTAGGCCCTGTATGTTTTGAAACTATTTCCAGACTATGAGCTGCACAGCTGGAGTTACCTGACTTAGGATTGGCATCACCAGTTGCTTTCACACCTTCACCTTTTGGCTAGCATGTGCTGATTCCAAGTAGAAAAGGATGAAGTTGACTGTGATGCTGGCCTCTGCAAAGACTCAGCAGCTTGTGGCCACCACTTACCTTCAGAAGGCTCTAGTTTTTGCAAGCTACCCAATGAAACACAGCAATAGCCCTTGCCTCAGCTTTGGCATCACTGCCAGCAGTTATAAGAGCAGGGGGAGAAAGAGAAGTACGCCACCAGCCAGGCAGGAAGAAAAGGCTCTCATGCTAACCTCATTTAAGGCAAGCGCACTAACCCTAGCCCAGTGACACAAACGCCATTTGATGGAGAATTATTTTACTGCTGACACTGACGCCTTTGACAGCGGTGACCACAGAACGTCAGGTGCTCAAAAAAGAGCACTTTCACAAACACCAGTGCAGAGCTGCACATCAAAATGCAATCTCCCCTCACCATTCAGAGGTCTGTGTCCCATACATTCATTAACTATCCACCTATGGCACGGCCAAACCCTCAACTGCTGCAAGGAGATGCCTTCCAGCATCTCCTGGTCTGGCAAAACATGCTGGCCTCTTCCTCACACTGCACCAGCAGAAAAGCAGGTTGCATCTCTGCATGCATCTGAACTAGCCAGAGCTATGGCGTGCTTCAAAAGGCCCCCAGTGATCACCAGCCGGGGAGTGTATCCTCCCTGAAGCTGGGACACACCTTGGATGTGATCTTGGAAGCCCTGACACTGAATTTCTTATTTTATGTTAAATTTATATCTCACAGAAGTACAGCAACGTATTTTCTTTATACTTCAATGTAATTTTCATGCACATTTAATGAGAATTTTAGGAAGAAAGATATCTTATGAAAAGCACGAAGAATGAAGTCTGCTTCTCCTGCTTGGGCATCAGGCTTGCATGTACCTCGTGTTACTAAATTGCTTTGAAAATCAAAAATAATTGACATTTTAAAAGACAACAGCTTTTATAATGGTGCAAAAAACAATTCTGAGTATAAAAAAATGGGCATAAATAGAATCAAAAACTATTTCAAAGAGTGGAAAAAACATGCATTATAAAAATACCAAAAAAGTTAAAATGGACCCACAGCCTGTACCTGTAGCTGTGCTGGCCTCGCAGCTGACAGCTAAGTAGGACTGCAGCTTTCTGACAGTCAATCCAGTGTGATTCAAAGGCTGTTGCTGCAGCTCCCACTCAGGCTTGGAGGTGGCTCCCCAGAGCTGCTGCTTATTCAAGGGGCAGAGAAGAAAATACAGCTTGGAATCTGTAAAATGGCCTGCTGCTGCCGTTACACAGCACTCTTGAGTGTTTGCCATCAAGAAGGCCCTTGAGGCTGTTGTGCTGTGCCAGAGAAAGAAGAGGACAGCGTTTACTGCAGCTTGTTTTTCTAGAAGGTCTACATGCCTGTTTACAACCTCCAGAAGCTGTCTCCACATCTCCTATTCCTATGAGTCACAGCAAGGCTTTTCTCAATGTTTACAAGCTCCTGTCAAGTGAGTTCCCAGTTCATGGTCAGTTCCCTATGCTTCTTTTCAGCCTTAAGAAATCTTCTATCCCTTCTTAAGCCCTCTACACCTTTTTTTAACAGTGCCAAGGTTCTGCAAATGTCTCCTCTTGTGCTCCTCTCTTCACCACTTAAGACTTGCCAGCAGCAGGGTTGTTGCTAAGGATGCTATCCTTGAGAGCTACGCTGTTGGCTTTTTGTTGACGAAGGAAAAGTAACAAACTACTATTGTTCTTTGTTTAGTTTCCATGGCATCAAAGATAATTTTTCTTTGCAGTTCTGAAATGCCAAGCCTTTGTCACTAGGGAAATCTGGTCTTCAGAAAGGCAAGGGCCTGGTATTTTGAGCCATGGAAGAATAGCTCAACTTCTTTCTGCGAGAAAAGCCACCACGCTTTACCTTCGCATGGTGTTCAGATGGCATAGGGGTGGCTTAGGGTGCATTTAGCAGATGTAGCCTTTTGAGACAGATGCATGTGGCTCAGCATGTGGCTGGCACCCGAGCCTTTGGGAGATATGAAGGGCTGAGGGGTACAGGACAGTAACTGAACCTGCACTTCTGAGCTTACCTCTTCCCTTGCTTCACTGTCCTGGTGGATGAGAAAGAAGTAAAATGTCATGTTTAACAAGGACAGGTGAGCCTAGTTTTGATGCTTACTGTGATTGTTCCTTGTAAGGCCACAATAGGAAACACAAAGCTATCTACACCAGACAGGGGTGACAAAGCAATTCTGCCTTGTAACATCAGGTCACGAACAAGAACACTTTGCCTTCAATGTCCATGCTTGCTTACTAGTCAGACCTTTCTCCGAGGTGCAGTTTCAGCACCACTACTGCCCATGAAGTTCTCCACAATGTGCCATGCTTCCCACAACAAAACCACACTCCACTAACCACAGTATAGGCACAGGTACTGCTAGAGTATGGCATTCGTCCATCATTTTCCAACCAATTTCAGTTGTGTGGTTCAAACTGCTGGGCTACCAGGTATAGCAGCACTTAGCTATGCTTCTGTGCGGTGGTTCTTCTCAAAGACTTCGGTGTCCCTCCAGCACAAGAGTTGATGAGAGACATCTTTACAGATCCATGTGGACAAAGAAGGTATTGTACAGCATTATTTAAATATTTGTATATATATCATGTCCAAGCACCAACATATGAACAAGAGATGGTATCAGTCAGCATGACCTACAGCAGTAGCAGGTGCTGGTGGTAACATACTAGTCTTGCCCCCGCATGACCAATGGCATGTAAATAGCAGTTAAAGAATCATCAAGCTGGTGTGAAGTGATGGTGAAAGGAGGAATACACACTAACCTTGTACACTAGAGACATAATTCCTTTAGGAGAAGGACATAAAATATCTGCATGTTTCCACTAGTGTCTGCCAAGACCCACACTGTATATAGATGCAGGTCATTTCAGTGCACTTATCACTGTCTGCATGGGATGGAATAATTCATGCAAACTCCAACATAAAATATCTTGGGCAGTAAAAAGGATAAGCAGTAACTAAAGTGCAAGAATTCATGTCTGATCAGCACCCAGCATTCAGGAAGAGTCACATTACTCACTTTCCCTAAGACGTTAAACTAGAGCACAGAACATGCCAATTCTTGGCGGTTCCTACCACTACCCTTACAATAACTTTGGGAGATAAGTCCTTCTCCCAATTAACTTTTGGCTATCAACTTGGGGACAAGCTGTTCCTCACCACAACCATCATGACCCATCAGCACCATGTGCCCTTGATGCCAGCAAATTCCAAAGCTCTAAGACAAAAGTCAAATGTATGCATTATGAAGAGCAGCAAATAAAGGATATTAAAATACACATACAGGCTTAGGTAAAAAAAAGCCAAATTGTGGAAATGCTTTTTGTAAGAAGGACAATAAGCCAAGTGCAACATTTTGATTGTGCAAAGTCAGATTTGCCCTAACCTCTCAATGTTGAGTTTCAACACAGAAGGAGAACGGTTTTCTGTTCTCATCTTTTTTTTTTTTCCTTGCCTTCTCCCAATTAATCCTGCTTTCCTCTGGATCTGCAAAGAAGGCATGTACCTTATTCAGTACAGCATAAAAGAGGAAATACTTTACCTCTCAAGTTCACATTCAAAAATGCAACCTATTTCTTCCTCCTTCCCAACCACAATTAGTTTTTAAACGTATAAAAAAGGCAAAAATAGGTTGTTCACGGGTTTTTTTCCTTGTTCTGTGGTTTCCAAACATACTGAGATTTCCATTCAATATAGATTCTTCCCCATTTTCAGGGGTGTTTGACCCAAAGAAAGACTACCTAGTAGGAGTTCATATCAGTCCAAAATACTAAATTGTTCAAAGTACAATTCATAGCAGCAGCAAGACTCCAGATCTCACAAAATATATCCCATTTGGAACATCCTCAAAATCATACTTCTAGGGTCTCAACATAAAAAAAGCTGCTCTTCAAAATCAGTGGGTTTGCTTTTTTAATTTACTTCTTAGGCAATCATATTTTATAAGACATCCCATTTTTAAAGTAGTGCTCTCCTTAAAACATTTTTAGATCTGTGCAAAAAAAGAAGCAATAATCTTCTGCCCCTTTTGTCCTCACTTGATATAAATGCAGAGAGACAGGAAGTTGGTAACTTTTATATTTACCACAACAGGGTCATCAACAATTGCACAGTTTAGCATGACTGCCGTAAAAGTCTAAAGAACAGGTAAGTCCCGAAGGAACCTGTTTGGGGAAGGGCAAAGCAGAAATTTATTGAAGGTAACTTGGAACAAGCTTTGTTTGTCTTTTGTCTAAGTACAGATAAGGGTGTTTCTGCTTAGGAAGGTGGGAATTACTAAAGGACCGCCTCAAAAATCAAGAAGCAGCTAATCGCTAAAGCATATCCAAGACAGACATTTGAAGGGACGAGGAAGAACATTTGCTCAATTAAGCAGTTATTTAGTGGGAAATTCATGTCATCTCCCTGCCATGTGCTTGATTCACTTCTGATACAATATTATGTGCTAGGCTAAAGAAACCAACAGCCTTCACACTCCCAACAGGAATGAGCAATTTTCTCATGGGAAAGTCAAAAGAAACATTATGTTCTAGTGTGGTTTTTTGCTTTACCTTTAAATTCTTTAGCATGATTAAAAATGTTTACATTGGCAACTGTGAGTAGAAGGAAAGCATGTGAAAAAACAGGCCTGTATTAAATCAAGCACTCTTCACAATGCTACGAAATGCAAACCAACAAGAATCAGAAAAGAATGGCAACTTAACAGAAACATAACATCAAAATACTCCTCAGGCCTCCTGAAAGAGAAATTCTAGACAGCTTTTGAACCACAAGCCTGAATATGCTTTGCTAAAAGACAGGACAATTTAATTATACCAAGTTCTGGTTCAAAAAAAAGAAAGAAATAAAAGCCTACCATAGAAACGGATGCATCTTCAGACGATTTATGGTAGAGACTGGAAATTTTTTCAGCACGCATAAGGTATTCTGCAGTCTTCCTTTTCACTGCTTCTCGACGAGTTGGACTTGATTCACCTCAATGGAGAAAAAGAAAAGTTATTTTTTCTATAGAGAGAGGGGTACTAAGTAATCAAAGCACATGACTGCTTTGATTCTACCTTTTTGATTTCCTTTGGGTTATTCATAATCAAACCTACAGATATACATCTTATAAAAAGCAAGTACTATGATCTCAGAGTTTTACAAAAATAACAATTTAAGCTTTGCTACAGACTAAGGTAAATAAAAAGTCTTTCCTCATGTTTCTGTGATCTGGTATATGTTCCTATGGTAACATAAGTAAGAACTGAAACAAGCCACTGACCTAAACATTATACTCAAAAAAACCTCAGGGAAGGCACACTAAGACATTTACAACAAAACAATAAAGAAATTTGTTTTTTTCACCTTACGTTTCTCATATGGGCTTTCCTAAGCATAAAGAAAAGCCAGAAATGCTATTAATAGCCAGAAGGCAACATGAGAGACAACAAGACTCTTGCTCACAGCTTTCCGATGCTACACATGAAGAAAGGAAGCAGCATTTGCACCAACCACCTCACTTCCCAGATAGCTGAACCATGCATGTTATGATTAGACTACCCAAACTCTTGCAAGAGGTTAGAATCCCACGACACCACACAAATTCCGTATTCACTCTAAAGCTTACAGTTTGCATTTAGGCATTGACATCATGAACAGTATATTGTTATAATAGTCTTAATTCGTGATGACAACACCCAGCTGCCAAGCAAAGACAGTCAGAGACAACTGTCCCAGAAAAGGCATGAACAATAGAAAAGACTTCATGCGACCCTGACAGGCTCTTCCAGCCCTAACTTAGACCATCCAAGACTTGCAGAAACAGCCTTGGCTGTGACAGGCTTCATGCACCAACAGGTGCAAGCCAGCACCTCTCACAAATCAATGCTCAAACAGGGCAAGGAACTGCAAGGAGATCTGCCTGACAGGTATTCCACATGAAAGACAACGCAAAGAACAGGAAAGGTAATAAATTAAACATGCAAATACACAAACCCTAAGCAACAGCAGATAACAGAGACAATTAACGAAGACTAGAACTCATAAGACACTGATCAATGGATCATGAAAGGAACCTCTGAGTGTAACCTTGAAGAAGTTCAACTAGAAACTTGGTAACTGATAAAGGAAAAAGAAAAAAACAGGATTATTGTGGGTTATCAAGAATGAGCCTCATAAAAAAAGAGCAAACTTATTATGGGATGTCTGAGGGAGAACTTACTGTGTAAATGCTTGCACGTAAAACATTGTGGGAGGCTTTCAGGTGGGGATTGTGGCAATGTGTAAGACATTGTGCGATGTTTAAAGGCAGGATTAACAGTGAGGAAATGGAGGGGTCAAGGTGGAGGAGTGGCACAAGCATGAGAAAACAGAGGTAGGAATTTCATGGGTTGATTGTGTATAAGCAGACTGCTGGTCAATATGCTTGTCTGACTGAGCCCTGTACCTGACCACCACTATTGGTCTTACCTTCTTATGAAAATCTGTTCCTTACTGTTTCCTGCATTAGTGTGCTCATTATTCTCTGTGCATAAGGTGTGCCAACAAGTTTCAAGCAAGATAAGCAGGCAAGTCAGACAAAGCGTCCGAGAGCTGGACTATGGACCTCGGGGCCAGCTACCAGAGACACCTGAAGAGCAGGTCTTTTCCTGACCAGCAAATAGTTTGAAAGAGTCTGGGCTGTTCCTGCTGCCCGTGGTTACGCAGGTGTCTGTAAAGGCAATATCCATCTGCCTGTGTCAATCTGATGTCTGTACAGGGTATGTGTGCACATATGCAAGCCCCCCTCAGAAATTTGCACTCAGCTTCACTGCTGGTAGGACCCAAAGAAGCAGTAAGCTGCAGCCACATCTCTCCAGCAGCTCAGGGAAGGAGGAATTGCTCTGATCCTTCAGTCAGCCAGATCTGGCTATCTTTAAAACCAGCTGCTTAATAAAGAAGGAGCGGTTGTCCGACTGTTCAGTTTTCCCAGAGCACCTTCTAGATGGCAGAGAACAATGAAAAACACGAAGTACAAGGTCTCTTCAGAGAGCTCTGCTGTAGGCTCTCAGAGCCGCTGTTTTCCTCCCGCCCCACACAAGAGAAAATGAATCGCTGCTCTTGCTTTAAACAATCCTTAGAATCACAGCGTGAATAAAGCAGAGGCTCTTTCCACTTTACGTTGACTAGTAGCAGACCATGGCATTTTGACCCTGTTATAAAATAAAGACTCACCCTTCCTTTCATATCATGACTCCAAAACTACCTAAACGCACAGAACCACCACACAGACTCCACCAAGAGTAAATAGAAGAGATCTGCAATCTACCCCAAGCTCTGCTCTAAGTGATCTACTATAAATCTTATTATCCACCTCACAGTAGGAAGGAAAAGTGATTGTCACCTCCTTGGACAGACACACAGAGCCCTGCTCTGCAAAAAGCTTTGACTATATTTGGTCTGGGAAGAAGCTGGACAGTCAGAAATTCAGTGTACTTTCAATACACAATATTATGGATATGTACCAATTTCACAGTTATTTCTCTCATTTTAAAGACAGAGGGGACTGTACCAGGTCCAGCACCTCTAACATCATCCTCCACTTAGCAGGACTCTCCTCGTGAAATTCCCCTAGATGAGACTGTCAGTCTTACTCCCATCTAGGATTAAAAAAAACAACAACATTCAATTGTTTGAACTTGGATTTGGCTTTACCAGAACTGAATAGATACACAGTATTTTATAAGTGTGTGCTGCAATTTCTTAAAACATGACTAATATTCTTGCTTTCATCTCTCCACTTAATCTTGCAGCTCCATATAACTTTCTTGTGCCGAACCACTGGTATTGCCCACATTCACTTGGACACACGAAGTGGCACTCAGGGAAAACAAGTCATCTGCACAGCAACAATAAACTCTTCAGCCACAGCATTTTCTTCAAGCAGACAGGTAGAAAACTGCTAGGTTACTGTCTAAGGCTGTCATAAAAGTCAAGCTTACTGCTTAATTGTTAGTTATATGTATTTAGTTTGGATGTTTATTGCCTTTTTTTCAATGCTTCAGTAATTTTACAGTAATTAACACAAACAAGCTAGGAAGTCCCCTTAGAGCTGTCTTTGTTCTCCCTACTTTCACAAGACCTTAATTTCAGTTTTCCTTCTACTTTTCCTTCGTGAGTAATCTGTTAAATAACATTTGCAAAATGTTCACTCATTACAATCTTCAGCCATAAAAGAGGGTGTGGAGTCACAAAACATTCACTCAACAAGTTCTTGCATCTTATTTGTTAATAAGATCACTAATGGTTTAAGTCTCTGAATACTTCAATAGTTGTATGTTTGAGAATTAGATTTATGGAAATAGGATATTCTTCACATTAGTTTAACCAAGAAAAGGTAAAAAGCTACATTCCAACATAAATTCCCATTTAAACATCCAATATCTCACAAAAATCTGTAAAGAAATGCAGGATATTCATTTTTAAAATAAATAAATAAATGTTACTTAAAAAGCCTTAAACACCGGGTGATGAGTAATAATAAAGACCCCATTAAACTAAAAATAATCTTTAGCATTTATGTCGAATTTCAGGTCATAGAACTCTTCACTTAAAACCAAATAAATCACTAAAACACAGTACTAGAACAAATCCTCGTATTTGACAGATGTTAAAGCTGTGATGCAGACTTTAAGCATATGTTTTTTAAATGCAATATTACATTTTGCTACGGAATAGTGGGTTTAGTTATGCAAAAAGTGTACTCTCAAAAGAATCAACTAATTTATTCCTAGTTAAGAACTTTTGATTTAAACACTGTGTGAGCATATTGAGCTCCTATTTCCATTCTGTGGTTAGCCCACAATAATCGAAAGAGGTATCTCTCTTTAATTACAATTTAAACTTGAAAGGCATTTTTCTTTAAATGGCAGCAAACAGGAAATGTTTAAACTGTGTCAAAGCCTTTGATGAATCTTTACAACTGCTCATAAAAGATCATCCTGCTTAAAATAATATTGATTTTTCATTTATTTTCCTAGATACTAGATTTACGTTTCATCTGATCAGGATCAAAGCTTCTCCCAACTCCTGATCACTGGGATTAAATCAGCAATGTCATTTTACACGTTTAAAAACTACACTGCTAAAGCAAGATATAAAAGTGTAGCCAGGCTGATCATAGAGACCTTAGAATGAAACCCCTCAAGATTCCCCGTTTCTCTCTCTGCATTTGCTACAGAGCAGCTGTGCCTCACACAGATTCACATGAATGAAAATATTAAGGCAAGAAACCACCCACTTAGTTTATTTTCCATATGACTTTCCTGTAATTATTTTGTAAACTGTTCACACAACAATATATAAAAACATCTGCAAAAACAGGTAATTAATGTGTCAAGCCAAACTAATGCATTTTTTATGGTGTCCATGCTTCGTCAACTGTAATTATAACTCTTTTTAAGCAAATGATGATGTGTTTGTTGCAATGTGCAAGTGGTTATTTTAGATGCTCTGTTTACTATTACTGCAAACAGAATATAAAAACTCTACAGCTACTCTGTCGCACGTATAAGCCTTCATCTACACAAGCACAAGCAGGCTGCTCCCTCATTTTTCCAAAGGCTTTGCCTATTTCAAAGAAATAAAAATATCTTAAAATGAAAATTGGCTTTGGAAAGGCTGACCAGGCCACCCACTGACCAAAGTAACAGTAGCCAGGATATTAGGACAGCAGCCAATAATTTAAAATTTGTTCTTTAATTTTTATTTCTAAGGACAGCTCAGCTACAATATATTTACCAAAACAGACGTTCCTAACAACATTCAAATGATCTTGAGAGTTTGATAGAGGAAAACCACAAATATCAAAATAATTGTGCCACTGAGCTCATCTTGTGACTTGCCTGCTTGTTTTCCCATAGTCCAGTGATTTGAATGAAAAATGCAGAGAAGCAGTATTTCCACGTAGTATGTACGTAGCAGTAGCATCTGGGAAACTAGCAATGTTTTTGTCTTCTACTCAAGTCTCCTACTCACACCTCACAGCACCTCAGAAAAGTACATATACCTTTGAGAGGTTAGCTAACTCTGTTGAAGTGGCAAGCGTTCGGTTCAGTTAACTGTTTATTCAGGCACCCAATCTTCTGTAATTCTATCATATACAAAAATTATTTATGTTCAGATATTAATAGCAAAAAGCTGTGAAAGGGGGCCATATCCAATAAACCCAAACAAAAAAAATCTGGGCAGTAAGGACCATGGGGAAAAAAAAATCTGTCCTTTTCCCTCAAACAATCTGGAGTACTACTAACAAAACACATCTCAGATGTACAGAAGAGCTGTCAAACTTGCTCTGGTCCTTAACTATTATCTTGATGCATTTATCTCACTGGATGGTAACAAAAATAGCTGTAGTCACCATTTGCCACTAACATATACAACATCCCACATTCAGTGAATCACAGTATATAGCACCCACCTAGGAATTCTAGACATTCCTTCCTTCCCTCCTTTGTGTCTGACCACCTCCAAATCATCCCCTCCTGGGCATTAGAGATTTTCCTCAGGAAGAGCCAATCTGTCAGGACAGCATTAGTACACTCCCAACCTAACTAGCTGCTTAACCAGTATGTGGATATTTCCACAGAAAAGGTAAGGCTAAAAAGTTAGCATCACCTGTCCCAATCCTCTGTAACCTCCATATTCTAAATCTTCCTGCTTTTCTCTCAAACTTACTAAAAATATATGTGGGCTGCCTTTATTTAAAGATGATATCAGAAGAGATTTGCTCCAGGAAGGAATGTCCTCTTGCAGAACAGGCTACAAGGAACTTGTGGGAGACTGCCTGTTGTGCTAACCCCAAACTCCATGTTCTTAACAATTTAAACAGTAAAACTTTCTCTAAATACTGAAATCTTCAATGAAACATTTATAATTGCCAAATCTAACAGCTATAATACCTTTTTTATTTTTAAAAGTTTCTTTATCTTCTTCACAGTCTTCCTGCACATATCACCCAGCTGGATTGCTGAATTTTTCAAAGAATTGCTCTCTATAAAAATGCAAGGGAGTAAGCCTTAAAAGATTTATTTCTTCTCACAATGAAAAGAGGTTTAGCAGCACCTTCCTTATTAGTGGGTAGCCCAGCTGTTATTTTTGCCTAATTGGTTCAAGAGGACCTCTGTTCTTCTTAGGGCAAACACTTCTTACATCATGTGAAGCAGACTCCTTTGTCCATATTAGCCAAACAAAAGCTCAGGCACACCATAAGTGACAATGCGGCTCATAATCCAGCACACATTTGTGACCACTTTGGACACAGTTTTATAACCCCAAAATTTATTTCAGGAAGGGGGAGAGCTGCTGATTTTGGAATGAGTCTCTACCAACTTTCACAGGAGAGTGGGTAACCTTTAATTTTCAAACAATTACTTAAGTGAAATGTGGCAGGTGCTGTGGTAGAGGGACACTTCAGCATCAAGGAAAGACACTATAGATTCTAGCAGCAGGTGGCAGTTTGGAATTGTGATATAAACCAGCTAGCTCATCGTCTCCAGTATGCTATATATAATGATTAGTTCTTTTGAGGTGATGGCCAAATTCTGCAGCTGAAAAAAAAACCACCTGTAAATATTAAAAAATAAGACCAACATGAAGCCCATTATGGTAAAACAGTTTGAAATGATCTTTTTTCCTTAGCGTTTTGAGAAAGTCAACATTTATTAAATGCAACACATTTATCTAGCAACCAAGAAGAAAAGCCACTTAAAAGTTAAACCTCTCATGCTGAAGCACAAATGTGTGACAGTGAGTGAACACATAAGAAATCTTCTTCCAGCTTCCCAGCGTGCTCATAACTATTATGTCAACATTTTATACGTAATCTTCACTGCAGGTTGCTCAAAACACAAATCTACACTGCCTATGAAGTTACCAATTCTGCATCCTGTAGAAAACATAAGGTTACACATCAGTGGTGTAAATGTCCAGGTAAATGCCTCTCTGGAAAAAACAAATGTTGGCATATGTGCCAAAGTTAAGATTACATAGATTAAGAATGCTGTGGGTGAAATGTGTTTGAGTGACCAGTAAAGCAGGAGCGAGTAACACTCAAGATAATATGAAACATAACTTTCCAGAAATTCTAATCAACAAACATCTGTTTATAGAGAAATTCCCATGTTAAATCCACAAGGTGGGGGGCAACTTGTCATGTGCTGGTGTGACTATCTGGCAAAAAAAAAAAAAATGAATGGTCACACAGCACGTACCATTTTTGGGAGGAAAAGCTGAACTTCCCATCCATCTGCTAAAGCTCATAGTCTTCAACTGCAAGATATTTAACCAAAGTAAGAATTCACAGTATGAGAAATACTCTTAAACACTTCCCTGTAAAACTACACATGCAAAAAAAAAAAAAAAAAACAACCTTGTGAGTGCTGCATGACAGAAGGACAAGTGCTGGCATCCTAGCACAGATAAGGAAACAAAATGGTGACAGCAAGTCCTCCAATGCAAGCACCCCAGGAGGAGAGCCACTGACAGTCAGAGCATGGAAAGAAGTTACACAGGCCACCACCACAGAAACGAGGAAAAGATTTTCCAAGTTCTCTACACTCTTCTTTCTCACATAAAAGGACAAGTCCAAATTAGAATTAGTAACCACAAACATTCCCTGTTTCAGAGCAGAGGGAATGCAGACACACAAGCACCTACCTCTTCAAGTAAGAGCAAGTTACTGCAGTTTGAAGCATAAAGTATTACAGAAAGAAGAAAAAAAAAAAAAGACACGAAAAAACAGTAATGAGATTCATCCTGATGATCTAATAGTATCATATCTAAGTACTAATATATTTCATATGTGCTTTTATATATAATACTATGGGAAATGGTATCTTTCCATGAGCAATCACTAAAATCTCTGAAACAGAAAAGCCAGTGACAGACCTTGTAGAGATCAAACCTATACTAGTCCTTCTACACAGCTCTGAAGATAGAGAGGCTATTTTAAGATACTGGAAAGGAAAAGAGGGAAAGAGGACAGGAAGAGAGAAAAGAAGGATGTGAAAAGAGAGAAGCTGTATATGCAAGAGCTGGTGGGGGAGTGGGTGGAGAAATCAGAGCACTGATTATCATGCAGCATCATGCCCTTAAACGTATCTATGCAATTTTTCTATTCCAGCTAGTAATTTGCCTCAATTCATCTACAGTGCCCAAGGCATTTAATTCTGCAGCCAGAGACTTCAATTTTCTCACCTAAGGACAGAAGCTGCAGTGTAACCTAGATCAGTCTGTTCTGTCTACACTGAATGCTGGAAGAAGCATGGCAACCCCACCAGGTCTTCTGATGGGAGGTAGAAACCCCACATAGCAACAGTCAAAAAAAAGATTAATGCACATAGCTGCAGCTAAGTGCTGGCTAACAACAGCTGAGATAAAAGGCTGTGCAGGCAGGAATGTCTGTCAAAGAGGCTGGGCATAAGCAGCAACCTGGCAAGAAGCTGCTATAAGGACAGACTCCGAAATCTTGGAAAGGTCAGATCAACACCAAGCCAATGCAGCTAGCTGTCTCCCCCAGAAAAGGGAAGAAAGAACATGTTTAAGACGCACCTCGTCACATATTTATTCGTTCTTTAACAGCCACATGCTAAACCACCACATTCAGTCATCTCAGCATCACGCCCTACATGTTGGCTTACAGGTATTGCTACAATTCACCTTAACATGTACTGTAAGGCTCTAAGCTGTGCAACAGGTACTAAACCCCAGACCTTTACCAGCCTCTTGGTGCAGCGAAGTCTCGCAGTTCAAGTGGAATGAGTATTCCTTTACATAGCTGAATCTGATTGTATTTATACATTAACCAACTCCACCATACTTTACCGGCACACATTGCATTTTACTGCTTTGCCACGATGAAGTGTCTAAATGTAGGACTTCTGCATATGGAATAACATCACTCAGGGTGATCCATCCAGCATCTACTGCAGAGTGATGGATCCTATAGCACTAACATTCTGAATATCTGTGTGGCCTGCAATAGGCTTGCAAGCTAACACATTTTAGTTATGAACAGCTCATAGCCCATATCAGCATGGGGTTCAGCATCACTGGCGGTACAATGGGATTAGATGACTTTTTTTTTTTAAGCAAACCATAGTATTTCCAACATCCTTTCTTAATCTAGCTGCTTGTCTACAGACAAGTCCTGTCCAAACATCTAGCCTTCTGAAACAGCAGCTGTGATTCCAAGGTTGTGTGAAGCACTATGAGAGAGGGAGCACTCTGTATGGCTGCTTAGAAAGCCCAACCCAAACAGTCCTACAACACCATCACAGTCCAACAGCAGGAAACAGAGACAGTTTTCAGCTCCTTCGGAAGGAATTGGGGCAGGAAATTTTTGTCTTTACACTTCCACAGCCTCAGTGGAAGTGTAAACGTACAACAGCTAATAAGGCAAGTGACGATACACTATAGGAGCACAGAGGTCTGAGATCAGGGCAGAGGGGAGAATTACAGTTCCATCAGTCACCCTGTCATTAACCTTTCCCTGTGGGGCCCATCACAACTCTAAGGGTTTCCCTGCAGACATCAGCTCACACCTCAATGCATCTTCTCAGAAAACAGGTCTGTTGCTCCAACCAGGCACAGCTGCTGGGTAGCTCAGAAACCGCCTAAGAGATTGTTACTCTCCGTAAGAAACACTACTCAGAGGACTTACCAAGTGAAAGGAATTTAAAATAGCTACTGTATTATAACAGAAGTTTATATTCACATTTCTTGTGTGCCATTCAATGAACAAGCAAAGATGCTTTTCACTCTGCAAGCCAGAAATGCACTCATGGAATAGCCATGACTGTTCCCTTTTTCATAAAGTACTGTCTTCTTGGCATTCTGTCAAGCATGCTCCTGTTTGCATCCCTGGCTCCACCACAAGTTCAAATCATAGCCCATCATAATCCCAGTAATTAGACACAAGTTGGTTTGTTTTCAGTATATCCAAAAATATCATCTAGTTCTCCAAAGTATTCCCAGCATTTCATTGTATATGCATTTCTGGGTTAAAAGTCAAAGTCATTTTAGCAAGGTTCCAGTAATTTGTGTAATTTTTGTTCCAGCTCTGTTTACTGGATAATCATTAAAATAGCACGAAGCAGTGCAAAACTGACATTCACAGCCTGCTTTCAAAGACACACCAGCAGCTTATCTAGAAGTTGTAGATACCCAGTGTAAAACACAGATACATACCTGGAAAACAGTTCGCGGCTGCTGTGACTTAAGAGGCACCATATACTTCATGCAACAAGGTCCATGCTGCCTAGCTGAACCAGCCCCCTAAAACAAATAGCCATTGTGCTCAGCCACAGCTGTTACACATGTGAAAACACCCCAAATCTCTAACAGAGTAAATGGATCACCTCCCTTCAGATGTTAATGTGACATGGAGCCTTGTAGGTAACATACCAGCAACGAACATGTTTGCTTTCTAAACCACATAGAAAAGTACAGGATCTGTTCTACATAAATTAGACTCACTGTATTGTGAAGTGTTCTTGCTTCATCATGTGTCTGAAGTTACTGAAATCCAGCAATAAGCAATCGTGTTAACTCTGTTCACAGCTCAGACAGCCCATCCCATAATGGATATAACTTGAGAATGGCTGGAGTTGGAAAAAGAGGTGCAGCTTATACAGACAAAACTCCCTCCTTTACTACAAAAAACTCTTTCCATAATTTCACCCTCCTGATCTATTCTTTCCTAACATAAACTACACCTTAGGCCAAAGTTAGGGAAAGCACTACTTCACATAAAACAGTTAACTTCCAGCCTAGAAGTTGGTGGCTTGCTATCGATTAGTGCATTTTTTTCCATCACTAAGCCTGAAGCAACACATTGACCTCAAAGTGCTCTGACATGCTAGCAAAACAAAGGAACAGCTACAGATGTGAGCCAAAGTTTCTATCCATTGGTATACTTAATATGCTCCAAAAGGCAGATTCAGATTTCAGATGGTATCAGCTCCTGAAGAATTGTTTAACCATCCTACACAACCCTTACATACCTGCCTCCCAAAAGCCTCAAAATCCTGCACACAGCAATGCCAGAAAACAGGAGAGGGGCAGCAGAATCAGTACATATTCAGAGAAGAAAGAAATTATGGCAGCTATTCCCTCTCACTGCATGCGAGGGAGCTCTGGTATAAGTGAAACAGGGAGGTACAAGAGTTACAGGTAGTTCGGTGGCAGTCCAAGGGCTCTACCGCCCGTCCAAGAATTTGTTATCCTTCCCACTGACAAATGTGTTTAATATTAAGTGCACGTATGGAGCAGAAATAGGCCCAAGATTTATAAAAAGCAGATGCCCAGAGTCCAAGGTATACACTAGCCTCTCAGGGGGCGTACAGCGTTCATTCCCCAAGTTATGTGTGTATTAGGCCTTTTGTCAGGATTATGAATAGGACATTAAAAGATTTAATACTAAAAGTCTGCAAGATACTAGCAGAGCAAAACACATATGCACCTTGCACAGTATAATTAACAGCACCATACTTCTGAGAGCATGCACACACAGCTGGAAACAAAGTCAAGATAGACATTTCTTTGGTGTAATCATAGGCAACATCTGCCTCGTCTAGCATTAGTGCCATCAGCTCAGAGATGGAAAGTCATCAGGAACATAACAGGCTCAAGTGTGTTCCAACCACCTTCACGGAAGCCAGCTACTTCAAACTAAACACAAGCCTATAAATTGCAGTAATAAACTTACTGGTACAGCACTTTGACAAGGCAGCCTTAAGTAGTAAGGAGATCTTGTACCAAGCCTGAAGGAGCGGCTGGCAACAGAGACACCCTTACATTTCAGATACATCTAACCAGCTTAGTGGCTTCACACTTCCGAGGTAATTCTGAGAAAAGTTTCTAACACAGAGGAGGGATGATGTTTGGTTTCCCCTCCCTCCGGGTACTGGTTACATTTCCCGAGTCCAATTTTTAGGTGTCAATTTCTATTTTCTTGGTGCCACCACGTGGCAAAAATGTGTATTGCCATTTTACATGCAAAAGCCACTTCCACTCCACTCTAGAGGCCACACATTCTGCAATGGCTGTACACTGAAAGGTAACGTCATTTACACGTGTGTAAGTATATATGAACACTGTGCTTCACTTCCAGATATTACCAAAGTTTAATTATGCAAAATAGACTGAAAATAAGCAATGACAGAAGACCAGAGGCATTTTGTAACAATTGCACCATCCTTATCTTTGAAGGGAGCTCATTATTATCCATGTAAAATACATAACCAGGGGTGTTTAAATAGCTGAAGTGACTAGGTTAAGGGTTTGGGTTTTTTTCATTGCAACATACAGTGAATAGTCACATACCAATGCCAAACATACCACCTTCACAAAGTAGCTACATCAAAAAGTGCATTACAGAGTTATTTGGGGGGGTGCGGGTGGGGTTGGGAGTGGGGGGTGTTACGTTCCTCATTGATCCTGAGAAGGCATGTGTTTTAGGAAGGCATTTTAATTAGCCCTGTCACTATAAAGAGGGCACCAAAGTGTCTCCCTGCCAGCCTGCAGAAGCTCTGAAGAGAACAGGACACAAAATCAGCTGCACCTAGCCAAATCTAGTATAAACGCCCAGCAGAAAAGGAACATTCATTTGCTTTCCACCTTCCCAGCCATGCAGGCTAACAGAGAGAAAGGAGAAAGAAGAGCTGACTGCTAGGAACTAGCCTGTGTATATTTATGTTCCCAAGGGAAAACATGCCAGCTAAAAAGCAACTCATTCCCATTATTCCCTCTCCTGTGCTGTACAGATGCAATATAAGAGACTGCATGGAAGTTGCAGGTGCTGACTACACACCTCTTCAGCCATCAGAAACACCTCCACCTGCACGCGCACACACAGAGGTACCACCACTACAAATTTATTAACAACCCCCACTGTACTATCTAAGAGGCATCAGGGAAACAGGGCAGAATATCATACTTTCCTAAGACTGAATTTTTTCCTTGCCTGAAAAGCATGGACACCAGTGGGTGAGAGAAAAGGATTAGCAGTCATCTGAGGTAGCCAGATGAGTAGCTTGCCAACAGGAAAGAAGCAAAAGTCCTTGGAGGAAATGTTAGCAAATGCAAGTAAAAAGCTCAACCCACTCTAGTTTAACAAGTGAGCGTGCATCAGTTGAGCAAGTCACCCACAACACATGAAAGAAAAGCCTTCCACAACTTTAAGGTAAACATATTACCATAAGAATTACTGTGGATTCAAAGCCAACATATTTAACCGCTGCCACAACCCGAGCATGCATGCATACTTACCACAGCTTAACCGATGTGCAATAGCCTGACTTGTGTTCATGCCCTAACAGTTTAAAACTGCTTAATAAGGTTCAGAAACTTGAACTGTCAGTTTAAAACTGCATCATGGCAGCCTTGCATCATGGCATGAAGACAGCAGCGGTTATGACAAAACAGGATATTCTTCAGAAGACCTTAACTGAATGGCACACCCATCTAGGAAGAAGTGTATTAGCAAAGAAAGAACAGCTAGGCTCTCCAACAGAAGGACTGCCAGCACATTTATCATCAGGAATGAAAAGCATTTTGACAACATGGGCTTTAAGGAAAGATAGGATGCTATTTGAAAAGCCACAACAGGCAGCAAAGCAGCAACCCTACTGACATCACTGGGACTTGAAAGAGGTGGACTTACCCTTGCCAAAAAAGTATAAGACCCTTCAAGCAAAGACTATGCACGTACCTTGGCCCATACCTCTAGCTTTCATCAGTAACCTGTCCATTATTTTTTGCCAGGCCCTGTTAAAGCAGTTCAGCAAATAACTTCTACTCCTAGAACTGTTCAGAGGGACATCATGACATGCATTATACCGAAATGCAGCAAAGGCTCCTGTTTGTGTGTGCTTTGGTACATTAGCATTGAAGTTCTGATCTGGAACAGCATAATGCATCTGTGCTGTACACCGTCAAACAAAGCCACAATTCTAATCTTACTCATTTGATCTGTGTGTGACAGAAGCACAATACACAGACCCTGAATTCACTCCAGGAAAGAACAAATCTTTTCCTGTCCTTTATAGTTTTAAGCCATTGTTAGACAAAATGCAAATACATGAGGTTATCACTCTTGATCCTCAAGAGCTAGAGATGGAAGAGGAAAAAATTGTTCCCTGACTGACAAGGTGCAAGGAGACTCCACAGAAATTTGTATGTAGGTGCATCTGGTCAGTTAACAACAGCTTTTGTAGACATACATTGACACACAGAAGTCTTTTGAAAAAAAAATAATCCTGTTCTGTAGCAGTGTAGGCATGCAAGTTTGTATGCATCCTTTAGCCAGAAAAGAACAGTTTAGTGGAAGAAGCAAAAGGCTGTGAGCCAAGAATAGTTCTAATCCTGTTGTGATTGGGAAGTTAACCTGAGTCTGCCTCTCCCCATGCGTAAAATGGGGATAATTAATCCTCACTTAACCATGTAAATTAAATAATGTTTCAACAGTGCTGCAAGTGCCACATATTAATTAATGCCTAGGTAATAAAAAAGGAGGAGGCAGAAATGGAGCACTTTGCTGCTTACCTGCAAGTTAAAGGTTGTGCCGCAAATTTAAAAGAGGAGATTTGGCACTTGGAAAATGAGACCCTAAATTATCATTCAGTCTCAGAAAAATTTTTTTCTCTCTCTCTCTTTTTCATATGCACAGCACCTATCAAGCACATGAAAGCCAGGCACACATCATTGTGCAATTCGTATACCTGAGTAAGCTGATGTTAACCAAGGAAACCCCATAAACAAATACATATAACCAAAGGTAAGGCAAACCTAATGGGAAGATCCATACCTTGAACACCTTCCAGAAGCAGATCAACCCCCTTTCTATAAAAGCTGAAAGCAGTTTCATAATCTTCTTCCTCCTCTTTCTTCAAGGCCAGTTTTATCAACTCGCCTGCTTTCTCCAAGTAATCTTGTTTGCCAGGCTTGGGTTTTAAGCTTCCAGTAAACAAACTATGGCTTTCCCTCTCTCCTTCGGGTTTGTTCCACTCCTGCTCAGGTGCCAGTGTGCTTTGTACTGGGGGTTCAGAAGTAAGGCAAAGGCCAACAGCTCTGCTGGGAGAACTTTGGTTGGATGCCATTCCATCATCTAACTCAGCAAGAGAGTCTACATCAACTGTCAGAGAGATCAGGTCACTGTCACTGGAGAAGCCTGGAAGTATAGTCAGAAAGACATCCATTACTCTAGATTCCTCATATACATTACCTCCAAAATTCTTTACTTCATCCAAAGATTTTAGCTGTCTTCTCACTTATGCAGCTTCCCAAGATTGTGCACAGCAACTCCCTGCATGTAAAGCTGTCTTTAAAATTATTTTTTAGTACCTATAGAAACATGGTTTTTAAAATTAAGATACCAGCTACACAGAGCAATTGGTCTTCATTTTAATACTGGGAATGAAGAGACCACCACCTAACACCCAACCTAAACTTTCAAAGACTGCTCACCATTGTGCTCCAGGAAATTACAAAACTAACCCTTTCTGTGTGAGTGCTATTAGAAAAGTCAATCAGTAGAATCTGAATTACTGTTGCAAGAAATCCCAACATACTGTTTTAAATCAGTAAAATGAAGCATTCCAAAACCAGTAAATTAGGAGCTTGGATTAACACTGCAACATGCAGCACTAACATCTACCATGTGTAGTCTTCTTCCTGTGCTAACGCGTGGTAAAATGAATTAGCTTACACTTTAACTAAAATTCGAGATAACGCATTCTATTTTACAATCACCATAAGGTAAAAGTATATATATTTATTGCAAGCTGACTTTCAGTAACTAAACCATGGCAACTTAGCAGGGTTATTTGGAAATAAATGGCAATAAAGGTATTTTACACCTACACCATTTCATTCTGTAAAGACTAGCATCCACAAAAAGCATTCACTCATAATTATCATTTCCTAATAATTTAAATTCCACAGATGTAACGGAAACAACTTCTAGATCTCACCTCCGCATTCCGACTGGCTCGTAAGTGTCACATCATCAAGCCCACTTAAATCCTTCCGAACTGAAAAGGACAAGAATGACAAAAATGTTTCTGACATCCCTTTGTACAACAGATTAGATGTTCACTTGCCATCAAAATGAAAGGGCATGACGCTACTACAGGTAAAAGTACATAATATGAAACTGCTCTTTGTCAGGCTATCAGAGATATCCATTTGGTAACACGCCATTAGAATTGTGGCAGTGGTATTAGATTTGCTATTACTCACTGCCTCTGAGGTTAAAAAACAAAACACAAGTGCTTGCTTGGGGGGGACTAATTCAAACTTCAGCACTCCACCTCATTTCAATAGCAGCAGCACTTTAATCCCTATTTCTCACTGCTCTAATGATTTTAAGGAGACTTAAAACAGGGACATACACACTAAAAAGGGGGGGGGGGGGGAAGGGGGGGGGCAGGGTGAAGATAACAGGCCAGATTTCAGTCTCAAAAATGTCATTCCAGACTAGTACCCTGCATGAGACATATGGAGCAAGCCACAAATTTGGCAGTGCCACCTGGATATCAAGTAGCAGTTTGTTTTATCACCTTGGCACATGTACCCACTGAGGCAATAAAACAGGCAACAAGGTCAAGACATTTAGCTGTTTGTACACACAGAGAAAGCAATTTCTGAGCTAAAACCTGGTGTCTGTTTTTTTCTGTATTATTGACAGTCAAGAGTTTTCCATATTATCAGATAAAGCATTCAGACATCTTCAAAAAGTATGAGGCAGCTGCAAGGACCTGACTCAAAGGTAACTCAAACTTTCTTTTTGATTTTGCAATTCTGGAGTCAGAGGGAGTTCACAATTTATGGAAGAGAAGCAGGAAGGCACTATAGAAATACTGCTTTTCTAAAAGCTAGTGAGAGGAAAAAGGCATGAAGGAGAACACATTACCAGCCACTCTTTGTCTGAAAAGCAAGCGACAGTGATACTTGGTGACACAAGACTACTTGAGAAGAGGTGAGGGTGCACAGAAGACAATGCTCCTGATCTTTTCAGAGGGACATAAAAATAAAGTGGCCATGCAGAGAAGAAAAGTGCCTGTGCAGTCCTGCAAGAAAGAAGGCAACCTCACAACAGAACAGTTGGAGGAAGACAGAATATTCGTTAATTACCGTATTAATAATGGGCCATTCGCCTGTCTAATTTAGGGACAGCAATGTCAAGTTTGGGTGTGGAGGACTGAGAATTTATGAAATAAAATAACATTTAGGAGTCCAGTTACTTGGTTCAGTGAAGAGAAACTGCTAACTAAGGAATGTATAGGTGGAAGCAGAGCTGACTGATGACAAAGGGTGCAGACAGAATGAATGGAAAAGCTGTGACAGGGGTGTGCTGGACACTCAGATTAGATGAATTAGAATGCACCCACACTGCATATTTCAGACAGACCCAAGTTCTCCTACACTCCAAACAAAACCGCATTTGATCTTCTTTTGCAGCCAACTTTACCAGAAGCTGTATGAACACAGCTAGCATGGCACAGAGCCTGAGCTAATAAACTTTGCTTAAGGTCAGGTTTAGAGCCCAGGTCTGGCACCACACAACCATAGTCATGGGGGTTCCAGTCAGCCCAAGGGGCAGGAAGAGTCTGAACTGTATATGCTTATTTCTGGGAAGATAACGTAAACATGGTAAAACATGAGGAGGGAAGAAAAAAAGAATGAAAAAAAAATAGGTTCCCAGTGAATTCCTCTAGAATTTGGCAACTGGTATAGAAAGACTTTTGGAGAGGAAATTGGACATTTGAACATTATCCCATTTACCCAGAGAGGAAAGACAGAGTGACTGTCAGGAATATGAGATGAGTATGACAATGCTGAAGTTGAACATGAATTCCTATACTTGTCTCCGTCTTGCACAATTTCACCAGTTATATGAGGAATAAATGCAGTTTCCAAAAATTGGTGGAAAACCTGGATAACCTGGCCTCTTGAAAAGCCGGTTTCTGTGAAAGCCTTAACTGCCAAACTGCTTTTACAAGCAAGACACCTATCGCTTATTTTGGTACAAAAACATTTCTACTACCATCAGTTTGTATCTTCTACCATTAATGTGCAGACATTCTGCAAGATGAACTTTGTCTGAAAGGAACAGATAAAAGTGAGAAAACACAACCAACCCTTATAAGCAAACACCAGCACCTGTTAAGGATTGACACTTCTCAGTACAACAGCTTGAAGGACCAGTGCCCATGTGGAGGCCCTTTCATGCTCACAAAAACTGACACAGTGAACTAGTCACAGTTGACTATGATAATCAGACTGGGGAAAATTAGATGCAGGCAGGATGCCCTGCGGAAAGGCAGGGAGAGAGGACTCAGAGCCGAGTATTGCCACTGCCATCTAGAGGCCTTAAAGACAGATGTTTCTTTCTGTTCCTAGTCTCCCTCCTCCCCCAAAATTTAATTTCAAACGTAAGAAAATATGAGCTGGAAGACACATAGGTTTTTAGAAAATATAACTCCACAAAAGTCACATTCGGCATCTGGAAATCCTGTGCTCTGTTGTTGCAAGTATCCCCTGAAAAGCGCTCCAGCCGATTCAGAAGGATATCAAAGAATTTTTCTACTTTACAGCATTTTTTCCTTTCAATATTTTATCTCACATAAAGGAAGTGTTTTTCTTCTAAGAATTAGTCCCTTGTGAATAGGGAATAGAAACGTTCATATTAAGCATTTTTAGAAGCACTTTTTCCTTTTATAAGGCACGGTGTAAAGTGAGTGCATTGTTAGAATCAGGAGCGTTAAATTTCACAGAAATAGTGCCCTTTTAAAGCTAGTTACTACTATTTATAACAACTACCCTCTGTATTTAAACAGCTCTATAACCTTCCCTTCACAGAATGAAATATTGTGGAGGCAATTAGTTCATTAACATCACAGAAGATACTACAAAACAAAATGCAAAACTCCCTGCCCACGTAGAACATATTATGCAACTAAGCACAAAGTTATTGACACAGAGAGATCACAATGGCAAGTTACACATCCTCAAGCAAAAAATAAACAAACCAACCAACCACTATTAGAAAACACAACTCTTATTCAAGCAGAGTTTCACCAAAGCAAATTCTATGCCAGTAAGACCAGAGGAAATTAAGTAGTTAAGAAAAAAAACCACACTCTCAAATAAGCTTAGTAAGTATTTGTATAGTAATGTGTATTTACACATGAGCGTAAAACAGTTCCAAAGGAAAATCTGAAGGGCTGGAAAAGAATTTCTTAGAAGTCACAAGGATCCAAGCATACCTCAGAAATACGTAAGTATCTAAAAGACTGCATGGTTTAAGCTAGCTAGCTCAGCCTCCAGAGGCAGGCAAGAAGCCCTAGCACAGTATATATTTGGGCTGACTGACCCTACCTTACACTTATACTATTATTTAGTGCAAGTGAAGTGCCACTAAGATTACTTTACATGTGGCATCCAAGCCAGCATGTACATCTTTACACTGTGCTAAGGAAATGCAACCATAGGAAAAGGGACACACCTTCCATTGCCATAGCACAACCAGAAAACATTAGCAAATTAAGGAAGGTATTTCCAGCCTTCAATTGAACATAGCACGCACTGGCTCTAAACACACAACCTCTCAGACTTTAAAGAATAGGGAGACTTTCTCAGTAAACAAAAACTGCCAGCATTTTTTAAGAGACTTAAACAACTTGCTTATCTCCCCAACCCCTGCAGTAGGCTTTAACATTCACCATGCCCGTATGTTCACTCCATTTTAAAATAAGATACCAACTATCTTCTGGATTTTACTAAGCACTGAAAGCATGGTGACACCCAGAGCCTGAACAGCTGAATGAGAACCCTCTGAGATGAATGGAGGAGTTCAAATCTTAGACCTATTTTTCATGCTGCAGGCAAATTCAGACACTCATTCTTGTATTTATTGATCAATCTGAAAACTGTTTTAATGTCTGCAAATTTTTACAGCTTAAGACTTGGGTCATGATTAGTAGTGACCACCGCCACACTGTTCGCCCAACCTTTTGGAAGCAGGCAGGATCATGTACATTTAAACCAGAGGGTTTAGTTCAGTTAGCATCAAAAGCAGTTCTCTTTGAGCAACAGAGCACTAGGACTTCCAGAATGGACTAAAACACCCAGAAAACTTCCTCTTAGAAGCAAACTTCCAGCAGTACAGACAGAGCTCTGCTGAGCTCAACTTCTCTTTTCTTAATCCCAGCTCCGGCATTTCTGTCATACCAAGCAAACAGAGACTGGATGTCAGTGCTCCTACAAACATGGCTCTTGTCGTTAACGTGCTGCTTTAAAACAGATCACGCTATAAGGTTACATGAGAAAAGCAAGCAAACCTTCAGAGCTGCAGTCAGACAGGTTGTCAGTCAGAGAGTCAGACAGAGGTTCAACAGGACCAATCAATTCGGACCCATCATGCACCTCTCCACCCTGAAAATAAAGAGGGAAAGGAATTATTTAGCCAACGTGCACAATGGAAAGTCTCACTGTATAGAAGTGAGAGTCAAAATTCAATTTTCTAACCAGTGAATGCTCCATTACTTTAGAGTTAATGCATTTAATTAAACTATATAAGCCTGCAAAATAAACAAGGGCTTTTGATTAGGCCATGTCTTGTCTGGGTGCCACAGACTGTCCAGGTATCTAAACAGTTAGCCCACTGCAGCTTCAGAGCCCTGAACCATACAGGCTGCAGCAGGTTTGCCTGTAGACCCCAGGGTTTAGCAGGGAGAGAACAGAGATGCTCCTGCTCTCCTGCAGCACATGCAGTCTGTGCACTTCAGGGCCCTTCAGTGGTGTTCCCAAGCTCAGCAGATCCCTCCCGCACGCCTGTTTGCCCATCAGACTAGTGTCCCCACCATGACCCACTACCTTGAGTTCAGTCATAGTCAAGACTGAACAAACAGGGAAGACAAGGCCATCCCAGCATATAAGGAGGACATTATTCCCTCCCAAGCCTGAAAGAAATCAAAGGTAAGTGAAATAACAACAGAAGCAATTAATTGTACTAGAAATCACCTAAATGTTTCTTTTAAATTTCTGATTTGCATCTCAGATGCACATTTTCCATGCAACTTTAATAAGAACTGCACCATTTCCAAGGCAGTGTTACAAATGGGCACTAGTAATCTCCCTTGAACTAGCCCAGCTAACCTGCTTTTCGCACCACCCAGCCCATTTTGCTGGAGTATATAGTATACAGATACAGCACTCCCTTCACTTGTTTCTACAACTTCATTGTCCAAGTCCATCTCCCCATGGGTATTTTCACAAAAACCTGAAACAGAACAAAACCACCCACGAGCGAAGCTAAAAGACCCAGGACAAGACGGTGACTGATCGAAACCTAGGGCTTTCTTGCAGGAAAACATGGCACAACATCAGCTAACAAATGAGCCTAAGTTATTAAACCTGCATAACTCCCCTTGTAGACATACCTGCTCTTACAAAAATTAATGTCTTTCCAGTTTTATTCATTCCCATGCAAAGCCAGAAAAGGTCCATTAGAAGGCTACAATTAATACCTTTGTTAAGGAAGGGAAGAAATCTCTAAACAAATACCCAAAACCACAGGAGTATTTCCAAAGAACTGAAAGAGTGCAAATGCAAATAAACTGAAAAGCAAAATATTCTAACTCCATCTCCCATTTGTCATTGCCACCAAACCTTAAAGAAAGTTATTTTAAGTAAATAAGTCTGCAATAACTACATCATGAAAACAAGTGAAGATTTTTAAGCTTCGCTGCAATTTTGCTTTTGCATATGTATCATTTAAATATACGTAACAATTAATACACTTAAGTCCCATCTCAGCCAGATGAGTTGCTATCATGTTTACATGTAAATTTATACTTATGTGTTTGCAGAATGTTAGACTAAGCTACTGAAAACAAAAAGGTTTGAAGGAACTACTGAAAACAAACTGCTTCAGATGTAATAAAGAGGAAGTTTGGATCAACATATTGTCCTAAAATACGTTTTAGAGAATGGTTCTTACAACACTGCACAAGCAGCATGTTTTTACTAGTTATATGCCAAATTTGTTGTCATGAACCTGAATCCGTAAAAGGCCATAAGAGAACAGTCTATACAGTCTTCCTTCCTTTCATTTAAACCACAAACATCTACATAAAACACAAACAGTGACAGTATTTTAATAACTTCCCCACTGAACACCTGGATTTAGTATCACAGGTTTTGCTCACTGTTCAATAAACAAAAAATCCAAATCCCTTCACCTGAAGTTCCTGTAAAACTTTCCACTTTGTACAGGTGTGGCATAGGGTTTTTTTAAAAGCCCCATTTCTAGAGTGAATGGAAAACTCCCAGTCACTTCACAAAGTATGTCAGATCAGCTCACTGTCACTCCGCAGTTTAGTAAGTAAAGCAGAATCAGCACTATACTTTATTCATATCAGTAAGAAGCAGATACTTATGCAAATACTAACAAACCTTAAAAAACTCTTCAAGCTGTTTGCTGTTATACAGAGCAGGGATATTGGCAGAAAACTGCAGCAGATCTTCAGCACATTGCCTTCTTTCTTCAATCACAGTTTCATCAAATCGCCCTGGAACAGACACACAGATTGACAGTTTTAGAAATAACTACACATTTATTTTGCAATAATAACTACCACACACACAAAAAAAAAAAAAAAAAAAAAAAACAACCACCACACAAAACACACAAACCCAAGACAAAAGCACCTTCTGAAGACAATGCCCTGAGTCTATAAAAGTCGTTCCAATGCTTCAGGAAGAACATACCAAGTCTTCAAACTTCCTATTCTCAATTGTCCCTAGAGTCCCGTCTTCTGCAATCCACTCGGATGATGAAAGCTGGCAGCTACAACAAGAATCCTTCACCCTCTCATCGTAAGAATATGTGAGGCAACACTCTTGATTAGCCAAGAGACACTAACGGACGTCCAGTGTTATCTAACAATAAATGATACATGCACAATTTGACAATATGCCAGTCAGTGTCAGCCTTGGTTACGGCCCAAATCCTGTAAGGAGCTGAGCAATCTTCACATATTCTCAAGAACAACGCACAATATGAGTGGATAGTAAATGAAGTATTGCTAAAAGCCCCCAAACAGATCATCAATTCCAAGGTGCCATTTATTGAGGAGACAAAGTGTAGGGGACATGGTGAAGCCCTGCTACGAGGCACTGAAGCTTTCCTCTGATGTAGCTCCATGTAGACAGGGTCTCATCTCCTCCTGGATTCAAGAGGTAAGCAGAGCTGGGAAACAGCTCATTTACTAAAACGTATGATCCTTCCCTTTTCCCTACCCAACACTCAAGACATTCCAATTAGAAAAAACACATTTAAAAAACAATCCCACAGTTCACCTGAAGAGATTTGCTTCTCAGGAGAAAACCCTTGGATTGCTACCTTAAATTCACATTCTTCACAATTGCACACAACTTATTTTAGCTTTTCATATCAACATCACTTTGTTGTTGAAATAGTTACAAGTTTACAAAAGGAAAAGGGCAGAGGTTAACAGTAATAATTGGAGGAGAACAGAACAGATACTGGAATAGCTATACAGAGGGAAAAAGAGGACTGGGAAGACAAGTTCAAGAAACAGTATTGCTATAACAGCATGACCAGAAAAATAAGAACCACCTGTGACAGCTCTGTGGCATTAACCTTTGAAGAGGACAAAAGAAACATTGAACATAGAAGCAAAATTCATTTATACTTAGAGCAAGCAAAAAAATAATCCCAGAAAAGAAGTATCAAAGCAGGATTCTTTCCAGAAATTCTTCAAGTAAATAGCTCCTGCCCATGTGGTACCAGAAAAAAGAAAATAAAACTAGAAAGACACACGCATACTCACAAGATCACAAACAAAGCTTTTAGGGGTTATTTTTCCATGAAAGAAAGGAAAGACATCGTTGGGCTAATTTTCAGCTGGATCAGTTCCATGACTTGTTCACCCTGCCCTTTCAGCTGTACAAACAATAGCAGCTGTACAAAAGAGCTAGCAACAAGCAAGGAGAAAGAAGGCAAAGGCAATGCTACCACGTTGAGTGGCAACGCTGAAATCAGGCCCCATTAAACTGCTCAAACTTCCTATGTCTTCCAAACAACACTGGGGGTGCATTAGGGCTTTTGCTTCATTTCATGCAAAATACGGTATCGTGAAAAAAAAACCTTCCCTCAGTAAAGCACAACAGCACAGGCCAGTTAAACGAATCTATAAAATAACACAAACACTGTTATAATGCAACAGAAAATCAATCACAGAGAAGTAAACACCTAACAAGGCCAGAAACAGGTAACTTTTGCAAGAAAGTAATGTGCTGTTTTTCTTGGCTTCCTAGGGAACTTTTCCCCACTTTACTTCATCATCAAACCCAATAAAAACTAGTTTTTCTCATCCACATCTCAGTACTTCCACTGGACACCAGACAGGACATGTCAGGACCAGCATTGCCAGGCTGACCAGAGCACGTTCACCAATTGTCCAGGAAACTGCAAACCCCACCAGTATGAGCCGAGCCCGCGGGCCCTTGGTAGCACCACAGCACATGCTCTCTTCTTACTCAGCTGCTGTTTCACAGACTTTGCAGAAATATAATTACATTTGCAACTGCCTTCCCTCTCAAATTTAGCCACATGAGTAAGAGGCTTGACTTTCTGACAGCACAATTACATAAGCCTTATTTTCTTAGGAAGCTGAGCTAAAAAAAATGAATACATGTTTGAACAGAGTTGTTGAAACATTAGTCACTGTCACATTTTCCAGCTCATCAGCATCATGATATACTATCAGGACAACCACTTACAGAACTAGAGGACTTGGGGGGAAGGAAGAACATAATTCAGTACTGGTTTGTTCACAGACTATCTGGCATCTTGCTGGCAGTTTCATTCCCAGCCAACCCTGACTAATTCCTTCCCTCTCTCCCTTTTTTCATACTTTCAAGCAATCTTGTATTGCTCAGCACCTTCATTACTACCTTTCTCAATCAGATGTTCAAAGGTGCTCAGATACCCAGCTGACTCTTCAAACATTTCTATCAGGAAGCCTTTGTGCATCTAAATCAACATTATTTCCACAATTCTTTACATCTCTCAGACAACATGGAAGCTTCACTATATGTCCATGTCTTTCCAGGGTTTTAGGAAGCATCAACTACAATCTTAGCCTATGGCAAATGCATTAGCACAGTTCTGCTACTCCCTCCAGCAGTTTTCCATTCAGTATTTCTTATACAAATGGAAGCCAAACGTAAATTCCTGTAAAGAGAATCCACAAATCATTTTGTGGAGCAGATCTGAACAAAACACCGAACAAAACTAGTGTTCATGTTTCAGTTAGTTTAACTCTCACAAGACTTCCAACTGTACATCACACCCAGTTCTTAAATATGCTACTTCATTTGGTATTTTCAAATTCCAGAAGTATCCTTATCTGAGCTTTATAATGTGGATCACCTCTCTGACTCACTGCTAGCAAGTTGTCAGTATCTGGTGGGTTTTGGTTTCTTTTTGTCAGGGCAGGGGGAGTATTTTTTTTTAATACTAGAATACATTCCTGCAGTTGTTAGATACAACACATGCTGAGTACAGATTTACCGGTATTCTGGCAAAATGCCATGTATAGCCAACATACGGGAATACTTAGTGTCAAAAAAAAAAAAAGTTTGAAAAGACTGAAGAAATTATGCATATTAGGGTAAGGAGAGTAATCACTACCCAAAAATAGGTATCATAATTGCTGCATAACAATTCAGAGAAGTTTTAACTGATCTGCTAGGACATTTTAAAGTCCCATGCTCAAGTTCATTATGTTCTCTGCATAAAATGGGCGGAAAAGGTTCAAGCAAAGTACAGAAACAGCAAAATTATTTCTTTTTCCCACCCATAACAGGTTTCATGCTTTGATGTGACCAGCTCTATTGTAACAGCATATAAATACATGCACTTGCACTTTGTAATTATCAAAAGCTGTAGTATACCACATGCAACATAGGTCAGTTCTGTGGGTGTGGCAAGCCTTTGGTTGCATGAACTAGGGAAGCACAGCATGACCCATTTGTTTTTAAATACGTCTCACACCATCTCCTAAAACTCTGCATGCTGAACTTGAGATTCTGCTCAGGTTTAATACTTCTACTACAAGCAAGTCTGACTGTCAGAACCACCAATGCTCATTTCTTAAAGTGTACTCTGCTCAGAACTATATATATATACATTACTTAAAGCACACACATATAAAAAAAAAAAATCAACAATAAGCCAGCAACTACTGGCAATGCTAATTAGTAACTAGTTTAAAAACTGCAACAAGTGCAGTATTATCGCAGGAGAGAAACACTGCAGAAATGCTTCATTAAATCAGCTTGAAAACAAAAGGTCTTAACAGAGGTGGACCTTGCAGCTCACCTCTAACTAGACTGAAATCAAGTTTGTCAAAACTGAAAAATCTACTAAGATTACATTTTTCCTCTAGTACAAAAAGTATTAAGACTGATCTGCAGATAAATGCTCTAAATTTAAATAAAACACACAGCTTTTATTATGCGTAGAAGTGAGACTGAAGGATGCACAGTAAAATTTTACGCGTAAATAGAAACCTAATTCTTAAATTGAAGAGTCAGACATTTCTGTTCCTTTCAGCTATGCATGAATCATTTAAGATTTGTTTTTACATTACCTCCTCTTCCTTGTATTCTTCCATGGCTCAGCTTCATTCAAAGGTAGTGGGCTTTGTTTTGGTTTAGTTTTATTTACAAAAAAACTCTTTGAAATTAACTACATTGAATATTTCTGTAATTTCCTTCTCTTACAAGGTACACTGCAGTCACTTGTTCACCAAATACAACAGAAGAAGGCTGTCTTTCAGAAGAGATTTCACTCAATTCTTCCTTTGCTTACAGGGCTAATTAATGTAAAAACAGCTAATTTGCATTTCTGAAAAATTAAAATTATTTAATATATTAGAGCCCACATTTTCTTCCACCCTGATTCTCTTTTCACCCTTCACTTTCCTCCCTTATGAGCAGCTATCATATCTTCCAGGTGAAATTAAACTATGCTTCGCAAATATTAGTTTTGTAAATACTTTGTCCAGGGAGCACTCTATAAATCAGATATAAAATCACGTCAGGATGAAACTAATACTATATTCTCTATTTCACCATTAGGGCACAATTTCTGACCCAGCGCAGAAACTTATACCACTTCCAACTCCATAAATAAGCAAAAATAAAATTGCATGAAATTTGATTACAGTGAAAGACAATTTAAACTAGGAATTTTACCCAGCTCTGCACAGAGCCGTAAAATCTGCAACAGAGTTCTGACTCCTTCCCTCTCACTTAGTTGGCCCACACAAGAAAGGGCTAAGTCAGAGGCTCCCTAAAAGCTCTAGGGGCAGATTAGACTTGGGTTATAAACTAACTTCAACTTGTTCAAGTCGTTTATGTCAGTATATTCTTTAAAGCATCTCAGTCCCGTGCCTACACACAGCAGACATCAAAAACAAACAGTAAGTAGTGAAAATTACACGTCTATGGCAGTATTTGGTCCTGAAACAAAGGGAAAATTTGTGCTTTCCAGGCTGAGGTTTTGCCTCCAGCGGGGTTTCATACAGTTTCTCGGCACTCAAGGCAAAGGAGGGCCAGCAAAAACCTACAGAACTGTAACCCCAGGCAGTATTACATTGCTGTCACACAAAGTGGTGGAAAAAAGGCTGACTAAACAACCTCGGTTTTTGCACTTTCCAAACAGACAGGCTTGACTATCCCAAAGTAATAGTAGACGCCAAAAAGAAGAAAAAAAAAAAAAAACCCACATCAAAAAAAGTAGAATACAAAAATAATTTTAAAAACCCAAACAAAACAAAAAAAATGAAGAAAAAGAAAACCACACAGACCAAAAAAACCCACTAAAAATGCAGAAAAATCATGAAAAAATGCTAGGATACACAAAAGCACACAAAAGCTTATACTAAAAGCTTGCAAAAATGCTAAAAATGTTTTGCACATTTTTCTATGTGAAGTATGTAGTAGAACTGCCAAAAGCATACCAGACACTGAAACACACTAAAACTGTGACACAGGGAAAAAACACACAAAAACATGCAATAGATGCATGCCAAAAAATGTGCAACACACTGGATGCTAAAACATGCTAATATGAGACAGAAAGAGTGTGGGAAAATACGCTCTAGATGCATGCTCAACATCGCTATAAATTCTACACAATGAAAACCTTCAAAAATCTGTGCTAGATGCATGCCAAAACACACCAAACGCTGAGTGGATACTAAACCATCCACAACACAAGGAAAAAACATGCAAAAATACATGTGACAAACATGGAAAACAGGCACAACACATGGAAAACATGCAAATACACACAAAAGCAGGCACTACATGCATGCCAAAAAGCACCAAATGTGCTGAACACTAAAAATGCTAAAACAATATGGAAAAAACACGAAAAAGGCATGTGGTAACAGAATGCAAAAAACAAAAACCAAACCCATGCTGGATGCTAAAAACACCTAAAAGCACATCATAGATGCCTACAAAAAAAAATGCTGAAAGTGTGCTGCAGGTTTAAAAACCCATCAAAACATATTAGAAACAACGTGGCAATAGAAAACAACACTGCTACCACACCTCAGAAACAAACAAAAAAACCCTTAAAACTTGGCAAAAAAGAGTTTGTGGGAGATGCATGCCAAAAAATGCCAAACTTGCTAGATGCTTAACACACCACTGCAGCAATGCCAAACATGCTGTGAAAACCCTTTAGGAGCCAAAACTCACACCCAAAATAACAATGCAAAATTCACACCAGAAACCTTGCCAAAAAAAGAGCATACGTTAGATGCATTCACAGAAATGCCAGATAGGCTGGACACTAAACACTGTGCAAGGTGCATACAGAAGCTATAAATATAGGCTGAATGCTTTAAAAAAACAAACAAACAAAAAAACCCAACCCAAAAACCACACACAAAAGAACCAACCACCAAACTAAAACAACTTGTAAACACCACGAAAAGACCTTAATAACCCCAAAACACCTAAGTCTGGCCAAAAACACCTTACAAACTGAAAAGTCTGCCTAAAACCACATCCAAAAAAAGAGCACATGGTAGAATTATAAAAAAAAAAAAAATGCCAAACATGTTGGAAGCTTAAAAACCTGTTAAAATGCCTGATAATTGCATGTGGTGCTCTGCAGTTAGCAACGCCAAAAACACAACAAATACACTGGACACATTAAAAAGTGCTGCAAAATTATTTAAAATCCACTGAAAAATCATGCGGTACATGCATGAAAGAAAAGCTACACTTAAGGAACACCAGATACTAGATGCAAAAAAAAAACCCAACCAACAAACAAAAAAACAAACAGAAACCCCAACCACACAGAAACATTGCAGCAATGCCTTAGGAACCCAAAACCACACCAAAAAAAGCATAGAGTTCATACCAGAAACCTTGCCAAAGAAGAGAGCACACAGTAGATGTTTGCCAAAAAATGCCAAACGTGCTAGATGCTCAAAATCACACAATGTACATTAAAAAAACACACAAGCTGGATGCCTGAAAAAACAAAACATACTAAAACACCATGAAAATGCCTTAGTAGCCCCAAAACCACATTAGAAACTAAAACGCCTGCCAAAAACCACACCAAAAAAGAGCACATGGTACAAAAACAAAAAAAAAAACACCACGAACACCAAAAAGCACCAAACATTTTGGACTGACAGCAACACCTCAGAAATGCCTTAGAAATACTCGAAAAAAGAAGTGGTAGGTGCATGCCAAAAAACACGAAGAAATCCTGGACACAAAGAACGCCACAGCCATGCCTTAAACAAAAAACCCACAATACAATGCATGAAATCCTCATCAGAAATCTTGCCAAAAAAACCTAACCAAAAAAGCACGTGGAAGATGCATGCCAAAAAACCACTAAATATTAAAGTAGGTGCACACCAGAAAAAAGCATCAAGACAGACCAGACGCTTTAAAAAATAATACGCTGGAACAACTCATAAATGCCACAGAAATGCTTTAGTAACCCCAAAACCACTTCAGAAATCAAAAAGCTCAGCCAAACCTAAACCAAACCAAGAACACATGGTAGATGTAGGTAAAGAAAGGCCAAATGCTTCTTGGACACCTAAAAAAAAAAGATGACATTAAAATGCCTGGAAAAAAGGCTTGAAAGCACATGGTAGGTGCATGCCAAAAAGCACCAAACCCATTCCAGGCAGCAACGCCTTCAAAACGACTCAAAAAACACTCACAAAGCATGCGGTAGATGCATGCAAAAAAAGATGCCAAACATGCTGGACACATTAAAAAAATGCTGAAGAGATGTTTAAAAACCCAGTGGATGTTGTGCAATATATATGCACACCAAAAAAACAGCAACAGTTTGTGCTGAACACAAAGAATATGTGCTAAAACAAACAACAAAAAAAAACCACTACACCACCATTTATTTTATAAGCACAACATACTGCTAAAAAAAAAAAAAGTGTGGTAGCTGTAGTTCTACATGGAGTCATACCACTTCACTGAAAGTCCACCTATGGCTCATTCACAATGACATATACATCAGATTTAAGTTAAGACCTTTGACTTTGTCCCATGTATTTCTCACAGAGTCACAATACTCTTACAGGTTGTTCTGGTGAAATAGTTAACTGCTATATGTAAAACTGACCTCAAAAGCCTAGCCAATAAAATTGATAATTACAATCAAATTCCTAGAATAAAATCCTTTTCTGCAACAGCCACCTGATAGTTTACTATAATTCATTGCTAAAAATCAGACAGCTCATGTGAAAATCTTTGTTCACTGCTCAAGTGCTGTTCACAAAGCTATATACACGTTATGCTCCTGAAAACAAGGAATGCATGTTGTGAAGATACAGGACATATATGCCAATAAATATCTGAGCTAATATTTCTAACATGGAAGCAAGGCTATAACCACCCCTGTCAAAAAAAATGAATAAAAGTATCAAGGTATGATACCAGCACACCTACAAGTAAGACACAACACACTAAAAATTGAGTAGTAAAACACATGGAAAAGAGTTCCATGCAGCTGCAAAACAAGATGTATTTGTAGATACTGAGTCAAAGTATTTCAGTGTCAGGAAGGAATTATGCTTACCAAATACTATTGCTTTGGCAAAAGGTGGAAAGAGTTCTGTATGTCTGCATAGGTTTTTATGAATTTGCCAGAGATCTTTGTGCAGTTTCTTAAAGTCACTGTATCGCTTCCAAACGACTATCTGCAGCAGAGAAAGGGGAAAGAAGTGTTAGTGAGGTTGTTTGCACTGCATCACACCACAAATACAGTTTTTTAAGCAAATCAGAGCTCTACCTTCAGCAAATATGTTTAACAAAAATAGACAGTCTGAACTACCAACTGTTTAACAACCATTTAAAAAATGGTCATCTGTCCTTAACACCAATTTTGGCTAAAAAGACTACAGTGCATAGAAAAAAATATGAAGTAAAAGCTGAAAGAAGGAAACAGAGAAGGCAAAGGCAGCACCGTTTCAGTCACGCTGAGATCCAGACCTACACAGGGAACCAGTAAGAGAGGAAAAAAAAGCTGAATAGTAGTGTTGCGCTATCCAGCACTCAATAGCATGATGTGCTTGGTGCAGCTGCAAGTATGGGGAAGAGACAACAGCAAAAGAGAAAATGAGGGAAGAGAAATCAATACAAGTAAGGGATTCTTAAGGACAGCACATTGAGCATCCAGAACTATAAACTAGCTTGTAATTTATGTAAAACACTGATCAAGTGTAAATGCAAGCCCACATTTTAAATGGTTTGTTACTAATAACCATGATAAAAAATTGATTATGTTCCTTTTGAAATCTAGACAGAATCTCCAACTTCAGGAATGCAAAGGCAGCATTGGTTCATTACACCAGCTTTTCCTGATCCATCCTCTCCAGAAAAAGGTAGTCATCTCCCAGCCAGGTATCCACCTTATCCTTCTTCCATCTCCTTCTTTTTATTCCTTCCATTCAAGGCAGGAGGAGAACCCAACAGGAGAGTCATGCCAGGGAAAGAACTGAGCAACAAAATTTACATTTGACTGCTAACAAGTTTGCCATCGGGATGAAAAAAAAATGGACAAAGACATTTTATATCTTGGTCTCATTTTTGGTCAGACTCACTAAGCCATCATAACAAACCCTCAACACTAATGTAAAGTGATGAAAGCAGAACAGGGCGGGGTGGGGAGAGACGACACACACAAAAAACACAAGAGAGACTGCAACGCATTCAGCAGTTGATTCCAGTGTTCCATCAGTCAAATGTTTCAATTAGCTTAATACAACTAACCACAATTTAAGAGATTCCAAATATTTGTGACTGATTTAACAGGCTGCCTTCTCATGAGCAAGCTTAATTGAAAAACTACTTTTTTCAAGCAAACCAGGTTTAGAGCTCAGTACAAAGTTTAATTTTAGAGGAGTTTTTTTTGTTGTTTTCTTGGAGTTTTGGAGGTTGGTTGGTTGGTTGCTTTTAAACACCAAAGTCAGAGGCCTTCTAAGTTTCAGCAGGTGCAAGTCCTACCTACAGAACAATGCAGTTACAAGGTAACAGGACTGTTAACAGTAGATATGCAAAGCTTTAATATGGCAACAGTCTAGCCACCTTATAAACTTAGCTATACTGAAACTAGCAGGCCTGATTCAGCCCCAACTATTACGCACACATTTTCAGGAGTCAATTACAACTAGAACTTGGTCGAGTTCAACAGACAAGGGAAGAAAAATCAGGATCTTTCAAGAAGGCAAACTAGTTATTTCGCTATCAGAAACAGTAATTTTTCAATGCTGTACTTTCACCTAATCCAATATCCAGAAAGTAGATGATTAGCACTTCTTGAGCAGTACGCATATAAAACACAAAATTGCTTAAGATGGTGAAGTCTTGAAACATTAAGTTACTCTACTGTCAGTACTTGGAGACAACGTGAAAAGCTGCCAGAAAATAAGAACACGAGATTCCACTCCACTTTAAAAAGTGTCATTTTTTACTGCTGCAAGTGATCTCCCAATAGCCAAGAAGAAAAAAAATAAATATCTGTAAGCAGCTTGCATAGCAAAAGCAGTCAAGGTCATCCTCAAACCTTTCACAAGCTCACAGAAATCATGCCTTTGCATGCATGCGCCTCAGCAAAGTTAGCAAAGTTCCCACTCTAATATACTCATTAGAAATCAGATTTGGAGGAAGGACACGTTGCACTGAGGCCCAACGAAGCACAGCAAGTATATCATAAAACATATGTTAGACTTGTAATGCAATAAGGTGCTTGTCATGGCTACAGCCAGTAGATCTCTATTAACTCGTATGATTCATCTGTTCCACAATGAACAACCCTTTCTCCTTCATGAATGAGAGAAAAATACCCACAGGACTACCCTAGCTACAACTGCCTCACGATGCTGCCACCATCAATCCCCAGAAGCAAGAAAATTGAAGTCCACTAGCCTTTCTGTATATATTAAGTCCTACACACACAACTTCCTATTACCTTCTTTCATCCTTTTGAGAAGAAAGCCCTTACAAGGTTATCTTCCTTCCTGTCTCAGCAACAACAGCTAGGATTATCTTGAAATACAATTGGCTGCAGTGGGAGAGATGCTGTATTAAAGGCTGGCATCCCAAAGGGCAGTTAAAAAGAGGCGACAGAAAACTGGTAAGTAGAGTTGAGGTCACAGCACATAGCCTTATGTGCAGTTGTATGTATGTAATGTATGTATTAAGATCACAGCAGTGACATTAAAAGAGACTTCTGAATGAGTAAGCAGGCACAACCAAGTGATCCTGTATGGGTGCGGGAAGGTGGTTGCACCAGACAGATTGTAAAGCAACAGGGTGGTTGTGTGCACAAGACAAGATTTTGTCTATTGAATTTCTAATTGAGCATTCTGGAAAAACAGGTTAGGACCATGTTCTTTTTCTTTCAAAGGCTGTCCACTATTTTTTTTATCATAAGAAGCCAGTAAAACAGAAAAGCTCCCAGCCTATGTGCTTTTCTGACTACAACTCACCCTTATGGCAACTACCATCTAGGATATTCCTTGTAATAATAGGTACTTTCAGATGCTTGCTTATAACAGAATCACACCACAACCTAACATGCTATCACATGCAAAATAATTCATTTGATAAAATGAAGGGTGGCAAAGGGCAGTCATCAAAAAGTTCATAGCACATTTATGCCTTCTTATTGCCTAGAGTATGTAGAACTCTGCATGGCTAACCTACAGCCACAGAAAAATCAAAGCCAACAACCAAAGCAGTGACTAAAAGATACAGTTTTGCTACTGTTTCAAAACTACTTAACATATAATTCATGCAAGACTCCAGCTGAAAGACACTTACAACATATTTTTCTGATGAATGGCTCATCAACAGCTGCTATAAAGTGTTTTTTCCACAAATGAAGTTTAAGGTAATGGCAGAATGTGCTCATGGATAGATTCAATTCAGGAGTGTCCCTGGAAAAGGTGAACATCAATCTACAAACTACAATAATGCAGCTAAACTAGATCCATGATCATCTCTTGATTCTGATAGGCTATTTTAATCTTCTAGAGATTAAAAAAAAATGCAAAAAGCACGAATGCTCAGGTTTGTCTGATTCTCAAGATTTCAAAGCAGGATGCAACAAACGGGTGTTAGGTGTATTAGCCAATTCTCACCTCTGCCAAGCCACTAATCAGTAACTCATTGTTTGACCACATAGAGATGCAATGAATTCATCTATGGGCTCTTCTTTCATCAACTATCCAGGTTCTCCTCAACTGTAGTGAGAGACTGCACCAGAAATTGAACATATGCATGTTACACAATGTCTGAAAAGCTGTAAGGTTGCGCTTTTGAAGGAAGGTTTTGCATGTACATAGTATAATAGTATCAATGTCAAGCCATTAGTCCAGAAGAAATCAAGAGGGAAAAAAGGTGTTTAAATCTAAAAAAAAAAAAAAAAACAAAACCAAAACACTAAAACCAAACCCACAACATACACACACATGATGTATTTTTTTGTCTCAATAAAATGGTTGCTGACAGTCTTTTGAGCTATTAAAGAGGCACAAGAATACAGCAGACCCTTATTCAGAGACTTTTCAGAAGAGGCAAAGAGTAAGTAATTTTAAAGTTTTATCAAAGTATACCACTAGAAAATACTAAAGGAGCCTCAGAGAGATAGGCATAATGTACGACTTGCAGTCTCATCTCTCTCAGCTACTCCTATGCTCCTCCATTTTCTCTCTTCAGTAACAGACAGTAATGGTGTAGGCTTTTCAATGAAGTATTGGTTAAAGAGGAAAAGAGTACCTACAGCTGAGACCTAAGACTTGGATTGTGGACTGATCTCTAATTTTATCAGTAAGAGTTAAGTAACCATCAATTTGCCAATTCTACCCCTGAGAAAAGAGCTTACAAAGTTATCAAAGCAGTTTTGTCATCAAAAGACGCTTTCCTCCCTAAGACTTTGTTTCAAGTCATGATTCATCACTGAGAGATGAATTGCAACATGTTACGCTAGCTACTGTTTTCAACCATGAAAGCTAAAGACAAATGGAAAGGTACAAAAAACTGCTCAACTTCAGTGACAAAACACACAGAAATTGCTAAATTACACCAAAGATGCTTCAAAAGGCATAGTGGGATACACAAAGACATTTGCACAAGTTTAAACTGTTACCTCCTGGACATCCTCTGGATTTTTTCTTGAAACAATCTGAAAAAACAAAACAAAAAAAACACATATAAACTTGGGGTTTCAGTCTGGAAGTTAAAAAGTAACATACAATCATTTGTTGCTGAAGGGGGAAAAAAAAAAATCTGAAAAAAGGCAAACAGTGGCATGTTCCCCAGCATTCAGAAATGTTTTCATTTAGCTTCAGAGAAGTCCAACATCCAAATACAAGACAGTGAGGTATTTTAACAGCAGAGTCACTGTGATTAGAAATAAAGATGTACATTCTAGGCAAAATGGCACAGAGGACATCTCACAAAACAAAGCTATGTAGAGCACAACCCCCACCATCTTCCCAGTCTCTTCCTATTAATTCATATTAGGGCCACATTACTCCCAATAAACGGAGCTAATTAAGGCTACTTGGCTTAATATAAGCTGCACAGAACCTCACTGTGAATGTGAAGCTGTGCATTTACTAAGATAGTATTTCCGCTTTACTTACCGCCATCAATGCGCACACATCTGACTATCCTTGTGTGTTTGTTTCTCCTTAAACACTCATTGCCTAATTAATTATAAATGACTTTGTCCAGCAGAAAATCGCAGTGAAAATGAGGCTTGGCTACACACCATAGAGAAGCCTGTACTTTGTCAGGATTTTTTTCTTTATATAAATATTGATCACAAGAGCCTTTGTAATCTAAGTTCTGTATTGGGCTTATAAACAGCAGTAAGAGCATATCCACACACAAAAAAAAAATATCAAAAACATCTTTAATTTATAACTGCAATTATCTTGTGCAAGTCACTATATACTTCATTGCAACTCAGCCAAAGCTGTTTAACAATAATTAGCCTATTGTTAGCTAAAGAAAAATAGGGTGCTCTCAACCCAACTGAGACTATCCACAGTGACACACCCCAGAATAATTGATGCTGTGAACACGCGATGCATATAGGCAAGCACAAGGAGTCCACACTACTTGCACCCCAGAGACCAAAACACCATCCCGCTGTACTGCAAGCACCACGCAGCTGTTGCTTTAAGATGGAAGTCACTGAATCTACACTTTCCTCTTGCTAGGTGACAATAACATACCCCTCATGCTCCCCACAAACTAGCTCTCTTCCTCTTTCATTTTTCAAGAATCCTTCCCAAAGCCTCTCAGATTTCATAACATCATCTTACTACATAGCCCAGCCACTGCAATCTTTCACACATTTTGGAGGAGACAAGACAGAAAAGAGAAGCGTCACCTTTTCTTGCAATCTCCCAAAAAACCTAAAACATTTTCCTTCACAAGTCTAAGTTCTTTCTCTCACCTTGCACATCAAAGTCCTCTTCTTCCAGCGTAGTCTACATTGAAGAAGATTTTATCAACTTTTCCTCACTCTTGAGTAATCTAACATTTGGCAACTAATTTTAACCTTGGCAGCTGTTGCTCCTTCATTCACTACCAGACAGTTCATATGTACAATAGGTGAAATATTACTAACCTTCTTTTCTAATAGCTGGTGTACTTGATATAAGGAGCCTGTAGAGCTGGGGGAAGAAGATATCATAGGCATCGCTACACATCACAGAAGAACACCAAAGGGCACACACCAACTGCTTTGCTTTGCAGTTCACCTTTAGTTAAAGCCTTGCAACAGTTTTGGCAGCTAGGTAAGTTACCAGATGGGCAGAAGGAGACCCAGAGAGATGAGTAATTACCCAGCCAGTTAGTAAGAATCTGGAATAAAACCCAGAGGCCCTGTTCACACTTGTTCTAATGTTACATCGCCTTCTATATCTACCAGCCTTGCCAACTTTAAGTCAGGATGTAATAATTCATGTGTTGTTCAACTTTGTTATTCATATCCTTTTCTGAAGGTCAAACTCGAAAGAGGTCTGCCCCTTCAGTCCAACCTATGATCAACCTAGAGACTTGGCAAAGATGATCCAATTCCCTAAATTTTCAATGCCCTTTTTTAATCCTCTCACAAGGATCAATGCAGTCAGCTCCTTCTGCCAATCTGTAATGCAAGCACCATTAAACTATTTTTTTAAATATCGTTAGGATACCCATCAATGAGCTAAGCAATGTATAATTACCACATTAGACTCTGAAAACCACCGAACAAAGTATTTCATATTATCCTGTTCCTTGTCTGAACTGCAGATACCCAACAAAATTCATTAGAATTTTAATTATCATTAGTAATTGTAATCTTCTAAATCATCTGAAGTTTCACTAGTGGCCTATATTTTCAGTTATCATTAAAGAACATTCCTCGTATCACAACTCACTGATATCCCTTTCTGTTCTTTAGCCTTTGGAAATGGATATAAAAAGGCCAATATTAATTTAATCTTGTCTGCACTTACAATTATTTCACAGTTTACAAGTAAATAAAATATATATACTCTGCTATACAAAAAAAACACCTTTAAGAAAAAGCTACGATAAGGACAGACCACCTTAGCACTCAGGATAGACTGCATGGGTAGTTGGGCCTTTAAGTCAGATGTCTGGGACGCACTAAACAAGTGCTTTCTCATCCATGATCGTTAATCCATCATTACATTGGAACAGAAAGTTCCCTTAACTTTGTTTCACAAAGGAATCACTGAAAGGAACCAGAAACCTCCACTAGCACGTACTGAGTACCCTAGATCTCAGCCAGAAGGGTATTCAACACAATGGGAATATCCATCTCACTTTTTTTCCTGGCGGTCCCCCAAAGTTGCTGAGCATCAGATCAGCAAATACAGCTGTAGTGCTGTGATATCAAACATGGAGCCAGATCACTGCAGGAACAGGAGGAAGGAATAGGAGAAAAGAAAAAGGAAGGGTAACAGATACGTACACTGAATCACCTTTAAATCATTTCGTTCAGCATCTAACTCCCCAAATCCTCATTTCAAGCACTACACTAACAGATTACCAGATAGAATCCAAACGAAAAAACAGTTATGTATACTTCTACATTTGTGAATCCAAAGCATCCTTTGCTGCATTAGAAGAGAAACATTTTTTCACTTTGAGGATTTCAGATATCAAAACACACTGAAGAACTAATGCTCAGTTTAATTTGGACAGCTCACATAATGATCAGCTCCTGATTCTGTACTGCCTGGCTTGGAAAAGCACCAGAGCATCTACAACTTATGGGACACTGAGAAAGGATGACATTCCTCCCTAGTTAGCCCCAACTTGCTTTTGAACACTTCTGCATAAACCAAAATATCACAGAGTATTTTAACTGGCTTTAGCCAATAAGAATTAAGTCACCAGAATAAAATAAGCAGAATTCTCAGTTCATTCCTACTATTCCCTATTGCACTGGCACAACTTTTTGAAACACACACACAGACTTAGCCCATCATGAGCCACGGCACAAAGATGTGATGGTACTGTTTTCCTCCTTGTGTCTATCTCAGGGAAAATGACTTTTTTTTTTTTTGTCTTAACAAACGCTACATTTTATTGGACTAAAAAAATGGTTTAAACATGTCCCATACTTCTGTTCAGAGACCCTGTACATATATATTTGATAAAAAAGAATAAAAAACCCCAATTTTTCATTTCACAAGTCACACGAAGTGATCATAGCTGAACAATTTGAGTACTATGATATATATATACACAGAGAATGCTGTATTCTTTGAATTAAGGGACAGGTGTATACAAACATACACTGCTGTCACAGGCAGCACATCTACAGTAACTACAAGATCAGACATTATTTAAATAAGCTCTGTCCCTCTGACACTTTCTGATGCTCTCAATATATCCCACCATTCCTGTGACCTGAATTCCCACTCCTCTTGCACCTACTGCCACATATTTACTTACGCCCCTCCCTTTTTGGCTTAAATAGGAAAGCAGAGGGAAGAGAAAGAAAATTTCTCCAGGAGGAACAGAAGGAGCTTTGAGCAAAACCCGGGCTAGGCCAGCTCTCCCCACACCCAGTTACGTGCTGCAGCTTTCCTCCCTCGCACGCTAGGCCCCCCTGACTCTCCCAGACCCCCTCCTGCCCAGAGGGGGCTGCACCCCAGGCACAGGCTGCCCCGAGGAGAGGGGCTGCCTCAGCACCCCGCAGCTCCGTGCTGTGCCCCCGCACCGCTGCCCCGGCCTCCCTCCCGCTGGCCGCGCCGTGGGGCAGCCCGGCTGTAACCGTCCCACAGGCCTGGGACAGAAGAGGCCGGGACAAGCAGACAGCGGTTGGGGTTTAAGCTATTCTCACACACCCTGCGACAAACAGGAAAGAAACTGACAGTGAATTGCAAAGCGTCTTCGAGGCGATTACAACGTTGTGTGAAGGTGCAAGTTGGCAGGAGGAGACGCGGCACAGCTCGGGGGCGGCCGCCGCGCCCCAGTCCCCCCTGGCTCCCACCCGTGTCCCTGAGAGGGGCTTCCACGTCGCGACCGGCCTGCTCCAGCCGGGCACGGCAGGACCCCGCCGGCAGCCCGGCCACAGGCTCCGTTCCGCCCGCAGCGGCAGCTGTACAGACCGAACGACAGGCAGGCCGGGCGCGGGGAGCCGAGGGGCGCGGGGCAGGGCGGCGGCGGCCGGCACAGAGGAGGCCGAGGCCGCGGCCCGGTCGGGCGCTGACTCACCCGCGCCGTGACCTTGTAGACGGTGTGCCCGCGGGGGTGCCGCCGCGGCTCCGTCACCGTGTAGAAGCGGGCCAGGTCCCCGCCGCGCTCCCGCGGGCTCAGCATGCTGCCCCCCGCCGCAACGCCACCGCGCCAGGCCCCGGCCGAGGCGGAAGCGGCGCCCGGGAACGCCACGCCCCGCCCGGGCGGTGCCGGGGCCTGGCCCGCCCCGCCCCAGCCCCGCCCCGCCCCGCCCCGCCGCCGGGAGCAGCGGCCCCCAGGGGCCCGCCCGGGGCGCTGCGCTGGGGACTCTTAAACCGGGGCTGGCGGCGGGGCTGGGGTCGGGCGACTCGGTGTGGGGTGCGGCCGGGCCCTCTGCGGCTCACAGCGCTTCCTGCTGCCGGTGTGAGTACCCCGGCTGCTAGCAGGCCGCTGGGACGGGGCCGCCTTTTCCAGAGCCTGGTAAGCCTGCGTAGGCGGGTGGGGCCGGGTGCCGCGGGCAAAGCACCCAGGCGCACCCAGCGGCACGCCGGCCCTGCTCACGGCACTCGGCGAGGGCGCGGCTGTGCGGGACTGACACTCCGTGGTGACTTCCGAGCACAAACGCCCCGTGGCATCCACAAATCCGTGGCAAGGCTCTCCCAGGCAGAGCCGGTGTGCCGCGTCCAGCGCTGTTTTAAGCTACACTGCCCTAAATCTGAAGGCCTGTAACGCAGAAATGACTCGCGGGTGTTAAAGAGGAACGTTAACAAAAAGGCACGTTTGATGGTTACTGAATTGCCCTTTTGTGTCTTCCCCAGGTTCTGTAAGCTGTACCTGCATCTTTCTCTGCAGGTGGGCTCTTGTGTGTGCACAGGGGTGTGAAACACACTGGTGTGAGGGAACTGCAGGGTCTGAGGTGCATTGCTTTGGTTCAGAGGAGCACAACTTTGCCCTGCAAGGCGTTCTCCTTTCATAAGGTTCCAAGTACTGTCAATTACTGGGCTGTAGTGGGACCTATATCAATACGAACAGAAGTCACGCTTCAGATTATATAAACTGTTAAGATTATTTTCTTCTTTTTTGTTACCATGCTTTCATTCATTTAATAGCAGATGTTAACAAATCAGCTTTTCATTACCAGGTTATTAATATCTCTGATGTCATGCAGGTCTTTGACATAAAGTAAAATACTTAATGGCATTTCTTTGTAAAAGATGAGATTCTTGTACTGAAGCTCATAGTGAGTATCTACCCTTTGAGGATGCCTGAACTGCATCATGAGTCTTTATAACATTCCCAGTTATTGGTGTGTAAATGAAAGGTCATCAACTATAATCATTCGCTTTCTGAGTTCCAGATCAGATTCACTTCTACAGATCTGGAAGCACAAGCTCACCACTGAGTCTTTCTAAGTGGTTTCAGTGTGAGCATCACAGTTTGGAAGTACTGCCACACTTTCACCTTGACCTTGTTCTAGTGATTACAAGATTACTGTTACTTTTAATCCCGACACTGTCCTCACTCAATTTGTATCCCATTATAATGGGAATTCCAACCTACATACCAGAGGCAAGCAAGTCTTGCAAACGTGCAGCGTCAGGGAAACAGGCATGAGTGTACCAGCTGTTCCCCTCCCAGGGCTGGTCTGACAGAACACAGTTGATCTGGCAGTCCTGGAGAGCCCAGAAAAGTCATGTCAGAGGCGCTCCAGACATGTTCTAGCATCCAGATGCAGCTGCTTCTCTGAATAGTGTTGTCCCAGAGAAAGGTCATTTTCTGTGGGAGAACACAATGACTCTTCCTAACATGTCACAGGACAGAAACAGTCCAACTGTGAGTTTTTATAGTGTCCCAACAATTTTTTTATATTACTTTGACATTCCCAGTTATCCAGTTACTGGAAAGATTCTTTATCTTTTTTACCTTTAAGAATTGCTTGATAGGTCTAGTCTGTTTTGCATGGGAAATATTTTCTTAAGGAATGGGGAAGAAATAGGACATTGATTGTTAGAAGCACACTTATCACTGTTTTCTGAGAGAGAAAGAGTGTGTCTTTTACATATTTTGACAAGGTGGTGGTACATCTAACTTCATGGAAGTAACTATTAAAAGGAGCACCTCAGAGATAACATGGTCTTGATCATCATTCTTCCTAAGCAAGTTTCTAAGCTCCAAGGCTAAAGGATACACAACAAACTCTAATTAGCAATTATTTTTTTTATACTATTGATGCAGTTGAAGGTTCATTGAAAGAGACTTTAGAAGAAAAGATCTGTTTGAAGTAATTCTAATGACAAATAAGGGAGCCTAATCTGAGGTTTGTTTAGATCTGAAATGAAGGGGCTGGACAGAATGATCTCAAGGATACTTTTTTGTTCTCATCTTCTCTGATTTTGGCTATAGGAAGCATGCAGCTGCTCAGATGTAGTGGCATCACATCCAAAAAACCAAACAGCTGGCTGAAAATACGCTTGCTCAAGTAAACAAGGAACATTTTCTAGCATGGTATACTAATTAGTTGATATATCATGCAACTCATATAACCCTCTAGTGTAACAGCATGATTGGGAAACCAGTTCTGGTATAAATTTGCTTATGAAGCAGCACTTGCTTGTAACGTCTCATAAGATGTGTAGGTAGTTAGGGCTTGGCGGTTGGAAGATCTCGCGCTGTACGGAAATATAGAGCCCCTCTCTGGATAGCCAATAGCTTTTAGCTTATGACGTAAGCAGACGGAAGTGACGTTGTAAACCCAAGCTATATAATGCCACGCCACTTATCAATAAACGCCATTTGCCATCCACCACATTGGTGTCTGTGAGCTGATGGCCCGAGCAGCCTGGGGTTGGTCACCGTGCCGTTCCTGAACCAGGTCGCCACGCCTCCGAAGGTGACAAAGATGTGGAATTTTTGATGTTTTAATGGCATAAACAGAAATCAATGGGACTGAAGCCATCATTGACTAATCCCTGGTAAATTATATAATAGATTTCATTTAAATTTCAATAGCCAACTGATGCATCTACTGAGAAAAAAATATCCATCTTGAAATGCCATCTAACTCAAAAGTTAGCAATTTGTTGGGAGGAGGAAGGGAGAAGGAGCAGCAGGAGTAGAGAATAAGACAGAGAAGACTATATTGCAACTGTATAACTCCATGGCTAAGCCAAGAAGGACAATAAATATTATCAGATATATGGAATAGCTTCTTCGTGCTGAACAATGGAGTAGTCAGATTTTTCAGCTTGGAAGAAGGAATAACATGAGGGGACATGATAGCAGACCATTAAATCATGAGTTGCATGGAGAAGATGGGGGGGATGGCCTGTTCAGTCTCTCAACACATGTACCAGAGGCCAGTGAAGCTGATATGAACGAGGTCATAAAATTAATAATAATAAAATAGTTCTTCACATAATGAATGCTAGACCTGTGGGACTCTCACCAAAGGATGTTGCTGATGCAGAAAGTTCACAAATTCAAGTACTTGGGGGAGAGAGTCACTGAGAGTAACTAAAGAGACAAACACATCAGGCTTAGGAAATCTACTGAGCTGAAAACAGCTAGAGGCAGCAAGAATGTTCATTTGAAGTTTGCCCAGCCCCTGCACATCTCTAGGCATCCGCTGCTAACTGCTTGTAGAAAGCAGGAAACTGAGCTCAGTGGACCATTGATCTGAACCACCGTGGCTGTTCTTATGAGCAGTATAATCAATCAAAACCTCCCTCAGTGAGTCAGTAGCCTCCACTTACTAGGGAGTTTTGAAAGCTCAAATGACTCATAAAATAATTTGGCTTCTAGTTGCAAATCAGAATTTGGAGACGTCTATTTTGAAGAATATCTCTTAACACAGTATGGCCAACCTAGATATGCAAAATAATAATTAGAGCAGAGTAAACAGTCTACAATTAAGTGTTACTGGCTTATTAAGACTTTCCTAGGTCAAGGCAAGAAATAACAGCAACATTGAGATGAGAAACAATTTGCAACATTAATAGGTTAATCTTTTTCTGATCTTCCATTTCATCTGTTACACAATTAACTTCTATGATTATCAGCATATATTCCTTTTCACTAAGCCTTATCTTAAACACACCCAAAGCTTCCCCCTTCCCTTTTTCCAGCATCGCTACTGAGATTACTATTATGTAAAAACCTTTGAAGTGACTGAGTATCTTGAGTGTCTTACACAGCTCAAAATACAGAAAATAACTGCATTCCATGGGAAGATTCCCTCTGCTCCTAAAAATAACAGCAGCTGTTGTTGCTATAGCTATGGCTTACTGTCTTCTATCGCAGAAATATATCTAAGAATACTTCAAAAATATAGCAAAGAACAAATTACCAAAATAACATAGGTCTGGAAAATATAGTTGGGAGATCTTTTACTACCCATATATTATGGAGGTAGCAACATCTCTCTCTCATTACACTGTGAAGAAGCTAAGAGAATGGATGGGTAATTTATACCTTTTGCCGGTAACTTGTGTTCAAGAAGTGGAAAACCCAAAGTGGATTTGACAGGTTGCCTAACTAGCACAGCCTTAACATAACTACATTATTCCATTCCAGTCTTCCCTACCACTTCTGGGAAAACTTTAAAATTACTGTTATTTAAAGTCACTTCCATGACACAAGTAAAAGGGATGCAGAGAAACAGTATTTTACTTGATTACAGTTCCTGCACAGCATCTGCACGATTCAGCACTACCATATTTCATATGCTTTGTACACTTCCTTACAGTAAACAGAGCCAGCATTTACTCTGTCCGCAGAAGACCTCAAGAAAGCGTTTTAACTGCTTATTCAAGCAACATTGACAGAGATGGAGAGGGTTGTTTATGCAGCTGGTAAGCAGTGGGGTCCATCTGCGGGGCTTGCAGGGCAGGCAGGTCTCCCACCCATCCCTCAGGCCAGGTCTCCTCAGCAGAGCATTGTCAGGTGCATTTTAACCCGAGAATGTTAAAATACCACCTCAGGTGTGTGGGTTTTGTTGTTCTACAAGCAGTGAACATGGTGCTGCTAGCCTGAAATAGCACTTTGAAACACACGACGGCTCCTCCTTGAGACCCTTTGGCCCTACGGGGACACACGGTAACCCTGGGCAGAATGCTACATATGGAAACTACGGCATTGGCACAGCGTTACGTCCATTCAAAAGAATCAAAAGCCTGAAGTCAGGCAGCCCACCACCCGCCCTCGCCGCACCGCCCAGCGGGCGCTGCCAGGGGCTGAGGCGTACAGCAGGCCGCCTCCCGCCGAGGGAAGGGGCTGTCCCTGGCCCCGCCCTGGCCCAAGATGGCGGCCCGGCTTCGGCCCTGGCCTCCCTGATCAAATATGGCTCCGGGACGCGGCACCGGCCCTTGGACTACAAGTCCCAGGAGCAAGCGAGAGGGCGGGTGCGGCCGCCGCCCGTGTGGGGTAAGCGGGGGGGCCGCAGCGCGGCGGCGGGCGGAGCTGGCGCTGCCCTGGCGTGACCCCCCCCGGGGGGGCAGGGGCTGCGCGGAGCCGATAGCGGGGCCCCCCTGGGCCGGGCCCACTCCCGGGCCCGCCGGGAGGTAAGCGGGGGTCGGGGGAGCGCTAGGCCGCGCCCGGGCCCGGCAGCCGCCCCGGCACTGTTGTGCGCGGAGCCGCGGGGCCGGTGCGGCGGCGGCCTGCCCTCCTGCCCCCGCGGCCCGGCGCCACTGCAGGCCGAGGCGGCCTGGGCGGGGGCTCCCCGCGGCGGGTGGCAGCTCCGCGGCCCGTCAGGGTGTGGGGGCCCGGGAGCGGCCGGGCGGGCGGGGAACTCGGGAGTGATGGCAGCTGCTTGTCCGAAATACCCGCCATTAGCCGGCGCAGGGCCGCGGTAAACAACAGGGCGCGGGTTAGGGGTTCGCCTTTGCCGGCGGTAGGTGGTGGTGGGGAAGTACCGGGCTGGGGCTGGGCTTTCGGGCAGGGAGGCCTCCCCAGCGCTTTTCCGCAAAACTGGAGTTTCGAGGGGGTTTTGCGAAGGAGCGGCAGCGCTTCCTCGGCTCCGTCGTGGTGCCCAGGGCTGCGCTTTGCTTATCCGGCTGCCCGGCCGCTTCTGGAGCGCTGCGGTGGGAAGCGCTGCTCCAGGACGAGCTGGTTTTGCTGGGAGTTGTGCTCAGGCTGGCTGGCGAAGCCGAGGGGCAGTGGGAGGCTCCCACTGCAGTTCAGCTCGGCACGGCCCGTGGTGTCTGCTTGGAAACTCCAGGTACGCGCTCTTGGTTAAACAACCAGGAAGCTGAGGCAGATGGATGCCGGTCAGCCTCTCTTGTTGAGACGCAAATTTTAACTCTTTTTTTCCGGAAAAAAAAGAGGAGAAAAAAACCCACCTTATTTTCATGGCATTAACCACTAACCTGCGCTTTTCCTGCGTGGAAAAAAAAAATAATACAGATTTAGTCTATAAGCTGGTGCGAGAGACTCCATGAGAGTTTTGTACTTCTGTTTCCCTGTCTTGTTGGCATTTTGGTTCAAGCCAGGTCAGTGGCTCTTTAAACAAATTTCTGGCTGCTTGGAGGAAAGTGCTTTTCTGATTTCTTTCAAATAGCCTTCTCATAAAGTTTATGTGGCATGCAGAAATGGCCTTTTGTCATTCCACTGACCACTTGAAAGATCTGATAGTTGAATTCAACAAGGCAGGAAAGAAATTGTAAATAGTTATTCAGACAGGTAGAGTTTGGAAATTAAATGGAATTTGTAAGTCTGAAGGGAAAAAAGATACAAGATGGCTTTATAAAGTCCTGCTTTGCATGTCATTCAGATAAAGGTTTAAATATCTTATATGTATCTGTTGTAGATGAAGAGATGCACTTCACTCATAAAAGAGCAGCAGTGATATATTTATTGGTATAAAATGAGGTTTAACGAAGTTCGATAGTAAATGCAACAGCGGTTTAACAGGATTTGATGGCAAGGTACATTTGATTGCTTCCTGCACAGAGGACAGGGTCAGACAGAGCTGTCAGGGAGATGCATTGACTTGTGAGGTTCAGAAGGGATCCCCTTGCCTCCTACACTCCTTCTCAGAGGGAAGTTTAGGTGCCACTAGATCCAGACTTAGTCTCAGATTTGGTCAACAGTTTATACCTAAAGGATTATATGTATGTAATCAATCCTTTATACCGCTTAGCTAAGATTTCAAAGTTTAGCATGCTCTTAAGCACTTACTAAGAATCTGTGGCAGCAAGGAGTTTCTCAGCCTCTAGGAGAACCTTGAGAGGCGTCCCTGCACAAGGGAAGATCCTGTCGTGCAGGAGAGCTCAATGGGTTCTGGGCTGTCCACTATGGAGTAAGATAATTGACTTATATTTGCATACTGACTACAGAAGTTAGTTTTTTTCAAACTTGGTTTGAGTTGGACCCTGACCACCCCTCTTAGGTGGGCGCATTGTTCAAATTAGCACTTGGCTGTCATGTTGCTGTCTCCCCTGAATTCACTTTGAGTCACATACAGCCATCAGGACCAGACACACTGTTTCTGCTGCCACTGGTGGTTAACACTTGAGTATTATGGAAATAAAGGTCAGGATTGAAGGGTGGCGGGGGACAGCACGCTGCCACAATATCTAAAAAGGTTTTAATATCTTGTACCTGTTAACTTGTAGGGAAAGAATATCATATATAAATCACGACCAGAATGACTTGTATCTACAGCCTTCCACAGACAGATGTAGTTGTGTGTAGGTAATGAAACCTGTGCTTTCTTTGGTAGGCACTCCATGCTGCCCCGTCATGTACAGAGGCTGGGCAGAGACTGGATCGCCCACTGGAACGGTTCTCAGATACTCACCTTGAACAGCCCAGTTCCCAGCTGTATGAGATGGGCCGGACACTATCCCTGGGCCTCGTTCCCACTTCCTGTTCCAGCTGATTTCTCTGCAAACTGGAGACTCCCTCTGGTTTTTGGACCTTGGAGACAATTTCAGAACTCTAATTGGCAGCTTGATAACTTCACGCAAAGCTCTTGCTTTCATCTGCCTAACCCCAGTATGAAATCTGAGGGAGAAGAACCATTGACAAAGAAGAGAAGACTCAGTGGCCAGCACGATACTTCAGCTCCTGGCGAAGAAACAAACTTCTCTCATCAGAAGGAAGCATTGTGTTTTTCTGTAGCACAGAATGAAGAACATAACAACAGGAAAGGTAAAAAAAATCTTTGCTAATTTTCCTTGTTAATTTTTAATACTGAACACATCTAACAAGTTACAAGCGGTATTGCCTGCACCTTGTGAGTTACTGTTTTTCTTGGCACCTCTCTCAAGAAGCATCTGTCTTAAAAATGTTACAGTTTTGTAATGCTGTTTAGTCTGTAGACTTCTATTTTGTGCTGTCTGACAGTCTGCCAGAACTAGGTTCACTGTGCATGGTGGTAGAATACAGTCAGTTTTGTGAGGGATTGCCCAGCTGGGGAGTCCTGAGCTTGGTTCAGACAGCTTTCTCTCAGGTATCTCTCATCAGAGCATGTCTGTTAACTTGGGAACTCTTTCAAAGCAAAAAGATTTAGCTAACTTGCTGTAGGGCTGAGCTGGGCTGGCAGTTGTATAGCTTCACTCCTTTACTGTAGCTGAGCTAGTAAGCTGTGCTGGACCCACGTTGGCTTCTTTCCAAGCCAGTTTTTACCTGTGATCTAGATAACTGAGGATTAATGGACTGAGACTTAATGGTGTTTGCTTCCAGTGTGATTGTGTGTTTACAGCTGTATTCTGCCACAGGCATGTTGGCAGGTTTTGTGTCAGGTCATGACTGGCAGAGCAAACAGCAAATGTGCTTATCCAGGTAAATACAGTAAGAAGTGCAAAGTTGTGTATCAAACTCAGCAACAGACAGCCTTAGCTTACATTACAGGTATAATATATAGCATCCAAATGTTTTACTGAATATCGTGGATATTAACCATTTTTTCTGCTGTGAAACAAATAGAGGGACACGGCCAAAATTAAGGCCCTCTTGCATAAATCACTTCCTTAACAAAATAAACTGGAAGTCGTATTATGACTGAAAAGGGTGACAGATGCCATCAGCATCCCAAAGGGATTTTGGACACAATTATCCATAAGGCTTAGAAACATCTCATCCATGTTCAGGAGCTGAAGGAAGGGAGTTTGCTTTGTTCATTTATTACTGAGTCTTCTCTTAACACCTCTTGACATAACTTAAATAAAGTTATGGTGAGAGTGTGGTTAGCAGTGTGGTCCTTCCTAGTTATCTTTAGTTTGCATATTGTAAGATGATGGTAATTGAAGAATACCTGCTGAGGAGGAACGCAGCCTCTCTCCCACTGTAGAAGCAGTACTTAAAGCCTTGCTGTATTCATTGTAAATACTAGATAAAGTTCTGAGTAATGTAAGCACACTGATGAAGTCTGCTACCCAAATAGGACAGGTACGGCTATAGCTGTAGCCTGCCACTTGTTGATAGCACAGATACCTGAGAGCATGTTGAGGTCCAGTTCAGTTCAGATATAAATGCTGAAAGGCGTATTTGTTCAGGAGTTTTTTAAGTGAAGAAATATATATCTGAAAAATAATGGGATGCTCAATGATGGGCAGGTATATTCTTATAAACTTTCATATAATGATACTACTAATAAGTATGGAACTAGGAAAGGCAGAATGGTAAAGTAAGCCTTTTCAGAAGTTCTTGGTAATTCTGAAGCCCATTAATATTTTTAATTTCTCAACCTCACTGAGGGAAATCGGGTTCTTTATCTGTTTGGGGACACCTCTAATGGATCCTGTTGCAGCTTGTGGCTGAATTTTTCAGACTGTACACAGGCTAGAGGTGAACCCGTTGATTCCTAACCCTTTGTTAATCCATGGATAGGGAGATCAACAAGATGCCCATACGCTGCTTTAAAGGGTGTATCCCAGGCTGTCACATACCCCATCTCCACTGAGGAGGTAGTGGCAGAAGGCAGCGTAAGACTATGTCAGCAGACTCAGTTTGGCTTACCACTTTGACAGCTGTTCAACAGGGAGCAACGCGGTATAGTCTGGCTACAACCATCTTCTTAGAACACGCCAGTTTTCTGATTTCAAAGCAGTTTGAAATCCAGGGCACATAATGGTTTTGCGATTGGGGGTTTTCGTTTGTGTTGTTTTACTGATGCTTGTATAAAGTTAATCTTAAACAGAGGGTTTAAATCACTGCTAATCAAGTAAGCTTTTAGAATTGCTTAAGCAATTTGAAAGACAAGTAGTTGTCAGTAGAATGATTCCTAAGAGTAGTAAGAAGGCATTTGGCCTATTACATAACTTTTTCTGCTTCATGTGTTTTTAACAGGAACCGTCAGAAGACACTGGGAATATTTCTGTCAGCACAGTAGAACAATGAAAATCTTTGAAAATAAAGAAACTGACCAAAGCAATACAGAAAGTGAGGCAAAATTTGATTTTACAGTCATGTCCTACAATATTCTCTCACAAAATTTGTTGGAAGATAACTCCCACCTATATAAACACTGCAGGCAACGACTGTTAATCTGGACATACAGATTTCCCAACATTCTACAGGAAATCAAGCAGCTGGATGCAGATGTGAGTAGGAAATGAGCATGTGGATATTTCTTAAGAACTGATAAACTGGAGGAGCAAATTCTTGCTGTTCTTTATTTCAATAGGTGGGCTGTCTAGTGAATCCAAGTGAGCTTTTAGTTAAGTCACGCTTAACAGCAGTTTTGATTTATGCTTGTGCAGTTAGTGTATTCTGTGTGATCTGAACTTGAAGCAAAGGCAAACTCTGCACTACATATCATTCATAGTTGCCTTTTTTTGTCCGTTAACTTCCTGGAATGGTCTTTTTGACATGGCTTTGATGCTCTGCTGATACACTGCAGTTCTTTTATAATTCTAAAACCTTCTTTCTTCACATAAATCTTTCTCAGTCTGTGCCTAGAGCACTTCAGTGCTGTAAACAAGGCATTGAACGTAAGAACAGCAATACTTGCACAGGCCAAAGGTGCACCTAGTTTAGTGTCATGTTTGTAACAGGTAGCTAAGGATAGATACTTAAGAGTAGGAGAACAGGGCACCTTTCTCCAGGTTAGTCTGTTTCTGGGACTGTACAGTTTAGGAAGCTCTGGAAGGTGTCTCTTTTAATTGTGCTGTAAATTGTTTAGTGCAAAGGATATGCAAGATTGAATCGTTGGTCATTATTTGCAAACACTTAATCTTGCATGCCAGGCTGCTGTGGAGGAACAATAGTATGCATGCACACAGGAGGGTCAAGTTAAGGCAACCTCCAGGACTGGCATTTCTGACTTCCAGATGTGCAACTTTGATTTCGTATTTGTTTAAGTGTAGTAGTTACATCAAGTCTCTGTATGTTCAGTAAATCAGAAGTACCTTTCTAAAATTTGGCTTCTAATCCTTCAGAGCCATTTGTTAGACCAGGTAATGGAAAATTTTGAATCATGTCTGAATCCTTTATTTGGCAGGCAGACTTTTTTGATTGTTATGAGGACTGGAGTGACAAGACTACGCGAATCTTTGTCTTCTCGAGATTAGTGTTCAATTAGAGATTAGAGAGAAAGATGCAGGTGTTAGTAGTGTTCATGTGAGAATGATCCAAAATTACTCCTCTCAGGTGTTCATTTCTCTCTTCATCTGGTACTGTGCACCATTTGTCCTGTGAATAATCTTGCTGTTCTCTATTGAGACATAACTCTGAACTTCTGTTTATATTGGGGTCTGAAAAAATACCTTACTGTGTTCTTGGTTGTGGGTGGTTTTGTTCTTTTTTTTAAGGACCTTTATATTTGTTAATTTTAATCGGAAAGTCAAGTCAGTAAACTTTTTGCTTCAGTCATTGTTCGGGCCAGTGTTTGGTGATGGAATCCAGTCTGTTTTGTGTCTGAAAACAGTACTGAAAAGAATTAAAGTAGTTGTATTAGGGAAGCGACAGAAAAACTGCCTTGAACTATTTGAAAAATGCAGTTATGTTAGTACATAGCCAAGAAGCTGGAGATTAAAGTCCCCTTCAAGCTCTTCCTTTCCTCATAATACATTTATACATACTATATGTACGTATCTTTACAGTGAGGTACATCGCTGGCCTTTTTGGGAGGAGCATCAGGCAGAGGGACTCTGGTGAGCCTGGTGCTGTTGGTGGTAACATTGTTCTCCAGGAATAAAGGGTTGGAGCTGAAGCCAGCCCCTCTAGCAAAGAGCAGTTCAGTCAGGGTACTTGATAAAGTCTGTAGAGCCACACAACGCAGCACTGGGGTGAAGAGGTGATGCCTTGTATTGCATGCATGGAGTTACAACAAGCAGCTGCTCACAGACCCTGGCAGGTGCAGGTGCCCTTTGTGCAGAGGAATTTCTCGCTGAAGGACATAGACTTTTAACAGATTCATTGTTTTGAACTGTAACCTTAAAGTGAAGCAAAGACTTCAGAATATTGCTGGAGATCTGGTTCTGCTTTGAGACCTTGAATCAGCTAGTGTCAGTGGGTAAGTGGAATCTAGTTGCTGCAGTTCAGCAGCCAGTGCTAACTCGTTACCTGCCCTTCAGGAGCTCAGTCCTACGTCAGGGTCCCAAGGTGGCTGTAAATCCGTGCATCACTGCAGTGTGCAGGGAGAAGGCTCCAAGGTGCTCAGAACTCTCTTAACAGAGTATTTTGAGGATGATCTTTGGCTCAGGTTGTTACAATACGGAAGCTTGTTCACTCTGCGGTTAATGAAAAGTGTGCCCTTGGCCTCTTCATCCCACTGCTCTGACATTTAGCCCTCCCCTACACTGCTGAGAATATATTAGCAGATCACTATTTTGATTAAATCTGATTTCATATCTGAAAATATATGTCTGTCTGAGAAAGGGTGGGAGGAATTTGGGCCCTCTTCACAATTTTAAGGAGCATTTTCTATGGGAGAGTGAATCCTTTTGTGAGGTTATGGAGGCAAAAAGCCTCTGATTTTTTGTTTGGTTTTATACCTATACAGACTGGCCAACAGAGATACGATGCAGTTATATTTTTACATACTTATCTTTTAATTGTAAACCTTTGCTTTAGGTACTCTGTTTACAAGAAGTCCAAGAAGACCACTACAGAGCAGAGATCAAGTCAAGTTTGGAATCCCTGGGTATGATGAAACTCTTGCGACTAATACATTGTCTTCTCCCCTGCCCCAGTATTATTTTCCTCAAAAAAACTTTCTTAGATTGTAGAATCAAGTCTACTGCCATCACATGCAACAATGTTGTGTAGCCCCTTTCATAAATTCATCAAGTGTTCTCTTGAAGCTACCTTAGTGTTTTCTACCAGTATTCCTGTTGGATAGCTTTTTTCGGTATGTTTTTTCTGGCTTGAAACCTTCCAAATATCAGCACTAGATTTTACCCATGATCGGTTTATATTCATTAGTTTTTATACTACCGCTGTCAGTTAACCTAAATAGCACTGTCTTACTACTCTCACATGTGAATTTATGGAAGGGACATGTTGCTAGGGGTGTGATTCCATGGTGGTTTAAACTGATCTAAATCTTTTATGCCCTACACACTTCCTTTCAGTCTCGGGGCCCTGCTTTCTTCCTGGCACTGGTACTTGTCTGATACCAGCAGGAGCCAGTTCAAGGAGCAGCACTGAACTGATACTTTCTTTGTCAATTGGAGAAGTAGGCTAGCTCCCAGACTTGAGTGCTTGTAAAGGAGATACAGTAATGGCAGTGCTGATTTAAATCCACTTGGAATGTGAAGCAGCACTGTAAGGCCAGGCTCATGTGGGCATCGGAGCTTCCTGCTGCTATACATCGGTATCTGGAGCATGCTGTAGCTCTTCTTCTTCCCCTCCTAGCTCCCAACATGTCCTGCCCCTTCTCCTGCGCTGTTTATGGGCACTCACCAGACCTTTGCCCTGGTGAGGTCCAGCAGGAGTAATTTTACTTTTCTGAATTAGTTTTGTTGGCTTATGGGTAAACAGTAAGCGCCACCACAAGTGGCAGGAGCACATGGCCTGGAGCTGGGAGAGAGGAATGGAAATCCCTTGTTCCGGTGCTGGTGTGAGCTCGGAGGTAGACTCGCTCCACTTCATGGGACGGTACTGCCTAAATTCATATGGTGTGGATTGGGCAGAGAAGCATTTTCTTTAATGGCAAAAACTAGATGCTGTTTCAAGATCATTAGTTTTTTCTTACATAGGTAGGGTCTCATTAAAATCTGTGTTTCACCTCTACATAAAGTGAAGAACTTGGCAAACTGCTATTTTCAGGTGCACTTGTTTGAACTCTGATACTGTAGTTTGATAAATGTCTCAGTTTTCCCTGTTGAAAGCTCACCACTTGCTGCTAACTGGATAATTACATAATTATGTAGATATGTTTGATACCTTTGTTATATGAATCACTTCAGACAATCATTTATGACTTAGTGATTATTGCTTTCAATTGGAATGCTTTACTGGTATTACTCCTAAACCATCATGGTAACTTCCAGAAAAAAATTCAATACACAAGTCCAGCTTCATGTGATTTGTGGGGTTTTTTGGTTGGTTTGGTTTGGTTTTTTTCCATGTGAGTAGAGGAGAACATGCTCGGTATCTTTAAAGTATGTAGATACTTACATGTTACAAAAAGTATGAGAGCAGGTTTCCTGTAGTATCTAAACTGAAGCTAGACAGGACAGAAAGACTCGTGTTCGCTTTTTCTATGTGCACTTCACGTAATCTTTGGTACTTCAAACTGGGTGTTGATAGCCATGTGAGAAAAGTAGCATGAACGTTTTTCTAATCTTTTATTTTTTTAATAATCTCTATTTATACAATGATATTTTATGTTTTTAATTGCCTTTCTTGCAGGGTATCACTGTGAGTATAAAATGAGGACAGGGAGAAAACCTGATGGCTGTGCTATTTGTTTCAAAACTTCCAAATTTAGCCTGATTTCATCAAACCCCGTGGAATTTTTTCGCCACGATATTCCACTCTTGGACAGGGACAACGTTGGACTGGTGTTGCTTTTGCAGCCTAGATTTCACTGTAAAACTAATGCTGCAATCTGTATAGCCAATACACATCTACTGTATAACCCAAGGCGAGGGGACATCAAACTGACCCAGCTTGCAATGCTCCTGGCAGAGATTGCTAGTGTTGCCCCTCAGAAGGATGGTACCTTCTGTCCAATTATCATCTGTGGTGACTTCAATTCTGTTCCTGGTTCTCCATTGTACAGATTTATAAAGGAAGGAAAGTTAAATTATGAAGGACTTGCTATAGGGAAGGTAGGCTATGCTTTTCACTTTTTACAAAAAAAGGTTAATGCTGATTAAAGGGAAATACTTGATTCAGTGGTGCTAGCATGCCATAGCTGTGATTATTTCCATTGCAGTACCAATCTTAGTGCCCTTTACACAGTCTGCAAAGCAAAAGTTACTGTGGAGATGCTAAAATAAGCTTGGGGTTTATTAACTGTGCCTTACAGAATACTGTGTCTGCTTCTAGCATTCTGAAATTAAAAACCTGCAAACAAATGAATTGTTCTTGAAATACGGTTATCCATAGGATGTCTGTATCACTGTGTGCAAGTGTCCCAGTCTTTAAGTAGAGTAAAGTAATTATTTAATCAAATACCTACTGTGTACTCCATGGAAAGGTGACTCTTACTTTAGATAAACTTCGAATTACAGTGGCTAGAATAATTGTAAAAGTGAAAATGCAATTAGATGCTGAACCTAAACTGTTTCAGTTTAGACGGTTTTTGTTGTAAGCTCTTGTGTGTAGCTGTTGGATGTGTCAAATGCTATTTAATGGAAAGTAATTGGAGTACATACAATGAGAACACATGAAAAAATAGCCCCGCTGGTGTTTGTTGCTAGTGGGTAGTTGTTTCAAGCCCCACTTTGACTTGATTTGCTCCCAGAAGAATAAGCATCATGAAGATAAAGTGTCTGCTAGGGAGCCATATGTACTCAGTCCTGTTGTGTTGCTAAAATTGTTCTTGATAGTATCGGTAGTCTCCCAGCTTTGTGTCACAAGAACTATCTTGAAAAGTTGGGTAGTTGCAAAAAACTTGGCAGAGCATAAACAAAGGGTGTGTACATAAAGGGTATTACTAGTTTTACAGAGATTTGACAAGCTGTTATAAAAGATTTATTTGAAGGGGTGGGGGCTTTTCTTTACTTAAAATGTTAAACTTAACAAAATATGTCCATTAATTTCAATTTTTTTTTGTTGGGTTTTTTTGGTTTTGGGTTTGTTTGTTTTTTTTAAATCTGATTTATATCTGAAAAAAGCTCCTGTTGTCTGTCATAGGTTTCTGGACAAGAACAGTTTCCAAGGGGCCAAAGAATCTTACCTATCCCAATCTGGCCAAAAAAATTAGGTATTTCACAAAACTGTGTATATGAAATAAAACAGCAACAAAAAGAAGAAAATGCAGGTCAGTTGCTGGGTGGATGAATTTTGTGGACCTTTGAAAATATCATTCAGGTAGCACTGAAAAACAGATTGTTCTAGTGGGGGAAAAACAGTGCATCTTGAGCTTGCAAAACTTCTTTGTTGGGCTCAGTTGAGTGTAAAGTTATTTGTTCACATAAGCATTTGAAAATATGAATCTTCAGAACATAACGGTTAGAAATTGCCATTCAAGTTTTGGTGCGTAATATTTGAACTCTGTGTTTGCATCATGAAAGCCAGTTGTGCTGTGACTGGGAAGAGAGATGTATGTACGCGCACAAGCATGTAGCATGAACCTACGTTCTGCTCCAGTGTTCATGTATTATAGTGCAGGCACTTTATGGAACAAGTGGGAAAAGGAAGTGATTCCTTGCTAAGTATTACTGCATCTTCCATCCATTTTTCCTTTGACAGCAAAAACCATTTCAAATGAATGGGACATAATGTGAAAGAGTCTGTGGAGGGGATTTTACTAATGGAATAGAAGAATTTAATCCAGCTTTGTGAATTGTACCGTGCCTGCTGCAAAAAATGTGTACTTAAAAAGATAGTTTTTTCTGTAGCTCTTCAATATTGGTCTTGCTTACATCCTGTTTTTTAAATGTAAATTGAATGTATTTTTATTTTGCAGGAGAAAAATTGAAAGCAGCAAAACTGGACAACGCTCAGGAGATTGTAATGGCATCTGAAAAGTATGTGTTGGGGGGAAAAAATGGAAGCCCTTGATGGTTTCCTGTTTTGGGGGGATTGTTTTGTTTTTAGACCAAACTTGTATCTGATTCCAGATGTGGATACAAGATGCTCACCCAACGCAGTCTGCCCATTGGGCAAAAAAGTCATTGTCCATCTAAACACGAAAAGGCTGACTGATCAGACAGCAGAAGACTAGAACTGGAAAAAATGGAGTGTGTGTTCTTGTAGGAACTTGCAGATATTATATCAGGATGCAGAGGCAAGGTGTCAGTGCTGTTTAGAAGATGCTTTCTGTTTGCTTATTAAAAGAATGTTTTTGACTTTTTTTTAGTCACTGCTTGACATGAACAGGACATCTTGCTCTGTAGTGACACTGTAGGAAAGCTGTGAACATCAGTCCAGTTGCAGAAATTGTGTTTTTAAGAGAGGAGGAGAAATAATAATTGGAAAAAACCCTAGTGTTGTCCAGCTGCTTCAGTGTTGGCACTTCTCTCTTTTTTACTCTTTTTGAGATGCTGGTTTATGGATGCTAATAAAATCCTCTAATACAATGTGAAATTGGGATGAAGGAGGGGAAGAAACTGGAAAAAATCACAAAATCAGTCTTGTCAGGAGTTCTGTGGGAGAATTCAAATTCTTTGAGTCCCAGAAATTTGGAATATTATGGATTTAGTAGTACAACTCTCGCTTGGATCAAAACATTTTGTTAAACTGGAGGAGAAAGCCACCACTAGACTGCTGAGAAGGAAAATATAACTGCTTTTTGAAAGGAAGACTATTTTTGCATTTACCAAACTGGTAAAGGCATATAAATAAGGCACAGAAGAAGGAAATTGCCCTAACTGTGTATGTGTGATGTCAGGCTCCAGGCCAGCCATTTCTTATCAGAAATGAGATCTTGGTATCGCTGCAAATAGTTGCATTAAAAACCCTGATGATTTTTTTTTTTTTGCTTGGTTTTTAACCAAAACACATTACAGTTCAGGTTTAAAACTTGGCCGTACAAGGTAAGGCAGCTACAGCTGAGGGATGGACAGTTTGCAGAGCAAAGGGCTGGGAGGGAGAGAGACAGAGAGACATTCTTTTACTGAAAGGTGCAGTTTGCAGTTTGTTTTCAAGATTGAAAAAACAGGTCAGGCAAGATGGGCTGAACTGAAGAGGAACAGACTGACTGATGATGGAGAGGGACACGATGGGAGCCTGAGTGGAGGAGAAAAGATTAAGTGCAGCCTAGCTTGAAAGCACTGGATAGTGTTGTTTTAGAGGAGAAGGGGGGCAGGGAAATTCTTCTCTATATGCGGAAAGGCCTAGTTAGATGAATTCATAGTCTGTTGCTTTCATATAAGCTGCTTTCATGGACATTTCTGCCCGTGTATCAGGGAGAGATTGCTGAATAAGGACACATGAAATCTTAGAAAGTGTAGACATAGGTGAAAACACATATATTTGAAGTGTCAGTGAAGCCAGTTTCAATACTTTTACTTGAAAAAGCTGCCTGCTTTTTGCCGCCAGAGGTTTAGGCTACTAACACAACAGGCTGTGGGATTGATTGCATGAGAGAAATGCTAGTTTGCATATCCAGATCATTCATTTTGTTTGTAACCTGGCACTATTTGGTATTTCTTCATTGCTTGTTCTGTCTAGGAGAGACAAGTAAAGAAAATTATTTTCTTTGATTCCTGTTTAGGTTGTCTTCAAAATTGCAGCACCATTTTAAGTTGTCTTCAGTCTATTCTCATTACTTTCCTGAAACTGGGATACCAGAAGTAACGACTTGTCACTCCCGAAGTGCTGTCACTGTGGATTATATTTTCTATTCTGCAGCGAATGATGACACTGCTGCCCAGTCAGGTAAAGAAACAAATATTTAATTATTTTTTCACAAATGATAAACGGGAACATTCAAATGCTGTTCTTAGGGAAATTTAGTGATAATTTAATCCATATGAAGTACCTCAGGAGTTCATGGTAGTGCACTGAATGTCAGCTCTTACCTGAGGAATGTGGCTGGCCTTGTGGTGCCACACAGGGTAAACTTTTTCACGTAACTGAACATTCCTGTAGTTGCCATCTCAGCGTGGAGACAAGAGCTGAGGCTACAGAAAAGCAGGAATGAAAGTGGCACCTGAGGAATACTGCTGTCAGTAACTCATGCAGGACCTTAGTGGCCAGACCTACAACCAAGCAGTATTTCCAATAATCTAACCAACAAACCGGTGAGCGGTAATTTACGATGTGCTTTAAAACTGATAAACGAACGGTTTCTTAGAAGGTCACTTTTCAGATGGTCCAGCGCCTGTCAAGTGAACGACCTCTGTGGCTTTTGCTCAGAGAGCAGTCGCTTGCGTGGGCCCGGTTGTCTCTCGTGAATGCAGTTGCAGCTGGAACGCACCAGATGGTGCAAGAAAGACACGGTACCTCTGCGGGTGCGTTCCTCCTGCGCTGGCGCTCTTACCCTGGGCACTCCGAGCAGTGCGCCTGCCGTGTCGTCTTTAGTTCTGTGGTTTATGCCATCGTCAAAGGTCATTGCACAGCGTGGTGCTATCGGATAAAGGCTCTGCAGAACTCGGAACAAACCAACCTGCATTCCGCTCCTGCTTCTGCTGTAAATTGCAACTAGTTTTTTATAAATTAGCATTGTTCTCAGTATGTGAAACGAAAATACCACCTTCGTCTTTCGTACCTTGAGACTAGATTATTAAAATTGAGTCAATGCGCAGGAGTCTCATTTGTCATAACATGTACAGTAAATGCTCTTAATTTAACATATCAAATACAAGAGCTTCACAATACAGAAATAAAAGCTTTGACTGAATAACTAGGATACGAGAAGTAAGTATTTAAATGACTTCTGAATGCTGTGTGATTTCAGAGTGCATCCTTGGGCAAAATTTAATCCTAATTCACCTGCTTATATATTTTGCTACACCATCATTGCCCCAGCAGAGCAATAGCATGTTTTCTTTCTGCATTGTTTTTCAAATAGATTCTTCACCCTATATCAGAGTACAGAATGGGACCAAACTTGAATTCTCCAAGTAGTTTAAATTGGTGTAGTTTTTGTTCATTAATTCTTAGAAACTTTAGTAGTTTGGATTTTCAGTTTTCTGATGAGCTGGACCTCTGTGTTAAAAGTTGTCAAAGTCTGAAAAAGTGAGTATTAAATGTGGTCTAGGCTGATTCATCAGTTTTTTCCATTTAAAGGGGGTTTTTTTGGAAAGATTTTGTGCTTTGGTCTGCCATGCTTAGCCAAGTATTTGGTTTGGTATTCAGGATGTGCTGTGAAAGCAGGGTTCAGTATCTTACCAGAGTCCTGCAGGACTTTTGCTAGTTCCAGTGCTCTAAGCTGACGTTAATCACCTGATACAGACCGAGCTCCCTTTAGCAAGGAACTGCTCCTTTGTAGACATGCAGGTGCTGTGCCAAACGATAAATTTGGCTCCAGACCCGGCGGACACGTGCTTTAGAGCTACAGAGACATCTCTGCAGTAAAAAAGCTTTTCTTCAGAGCAGCAGTAAACAGCTGCTGGGTTGGTAGAGGGCTGGTAAACTGGCAGATGGCAAAGAGGTGAAGCTCTTGAACTATTTGTGGAGTTAAACAGTTGCCAGATAATCCTTTAAAATATGCCTACTGGTAAGCCAGTACCAGGTTCAGCTGGGGAGTTCTGAAATTGCTGATCACTTTCACAAAGAAAATACTTTGTCAAAGTTACAGCTGCTGTTTGTGCTGGTCCTGAAAGCACTCGGCCTGCTCGGTATCACTGTGCTCTCGCTTGGGTAGATAGCTCAAGTCTAACAAACTTGACACATCGTGCAAGGTTCTCATTCTCAATGGAATTTTTTCACTTGAGTTGGAAGAAGCATGTTACTGTTTGCTGACGATGCTCTTCCGAGTTTTTTAGGGGGAGGGTGTCCCTGTTTGTTGGGGTGGGTTTTTTTTAGGACACAAATATTTTAAGTATAGTGTAATAATAATAAAGGGAGGGCAGGTACAGGTGATGTTACAGTGGGGGTCTGCTACAGGCCACCTGACCAGGCAGGCCAGGTGTATGAGGCCCTCTGTAGACAGATAGGAGCAGCCTCATGCTCACAAGCCCTGGCCCTCATGGGGGATTTCAACCCCCCCGATACCTGTTGGAGGGACAACACGGCATATGAAATCCAGGAGCTTCCTGGAATGCATTGATGGTAACTTCCTTCTCCAAGTGACGGAGGAGCCGTTGAGGAGAGATGCCATGATGGACCTTGTTCTCACCAACAAGAAGGGGCAGGAGGGACACGTGGAGCTCAGGGGCAGCCTTGGCTGCAGTGACCATGAGATGGTGGAGTTCAAGATCTTCAGGACGGCAAGGAGGGTGCACAGCAAGCTCACTGCTCTGGGCTTCAGGAGAGCTGACTGGCCTCTTCAGGGACCTGCTGGGTAGAGTACCATGGGATAAAGCCGTGGAGGGAAGAGATACCCAAGAAAGCTGTGTTAATATTCCAGGATCACTTTCTCCAAGCTCAGGAGATACTGTAAGAGGGTGGATTGAGATTAGATATAGGAAGTTCTTCACTATGAGGCTGGTGAGGCACTGGAATGAGTTGCCCAGAGCAGCTGTGGATGCCCCATCCCTGGAAGTGTTCAGGGCCAGGCTGGATGGGGCTTTGAGCAGCCTGGTCTAGTGGAAGGTGCCCCTGCCTGTGGTGGGGGGTGGAACTAGGTGGTCTTTAAGGTTCCTTCCAACCCAAACCATTCTGTATGATTGCAAGGCTGTGAGTCATCTTCCCCTCTTCCATGAGCAATGTGGTGTTTCTTCTGCGTGTTTCGTGGAGGATTTTGTGTGTGTCTGTTTTTCTTTAGGCAATTATAGGAGCAGGTAGCAGGAAATAATGGGGAAAGATCCCTTCCATATGCTGAACAGTTAGGAAGGGAAATGCCGGAAGGCTTTCCGCTTTATGAGCAAGAGTACCTGTGTGGCCTGCCTGCTGGAGAATTCTGTGCTTGAGGATACAGAAATCAAATGTTATGTGAACCAGTAACTCTCAAAAGATGCTTAATTTTGCAGGTGTCAGCTCTGTTTAATAATGCTGTTGTGCTAAAGTATAGGACTGAATTGTGTGAGGGGAGTTACAATGAACGAGTAAATCCCTTTCCTTTTCTACCTCAACTTACCCCTCTACAAACTGGGGGTAGTGTCCTTCTGAGTACTTGGAGTTCAACTGATTCTAAGCTGTATTGCAAGAGTAATAGTAAACAAGAATAATTTCTGAACTACCTTATTGGTGATGTTGCATGGAACAATAATGACTTAAGATTTTCTGCCATACTGTGTTCCTCTTTCTGCGTATGTATAAACGTGTGGGTTTTAGTCTGCACTGATATATGTCATGTTTTGGAATTTTTTTAAACCAGGAGCAGAGGATTCTTTTCATGGAGGTCTGAAACTTCTTGGCAGGCTGGCACTTCTAACAGAGAAAGATCTTTGGACTGTTAATGGTCTTCCCAATGAAAATAACTCTTCTGACCACCTGCCATTGCTAGCAGAGTTCAGGCTTATCGAACGGTAATATCCAAAGGACTTTTTGTGTAGGTAAAGTTACCTTCACTCTCTCTGTTCATGTGATTATTCATATTTTTTTAAAGGTTAATTCAAGCACTGCTGGTTCGGTTTAAATAAGTTTGCCTGCATGCTGATTTGTTAGTGTTGTGTAGACTTTTTCAAGAGACTTTTTTTTTTAATGTTGAAGTTACTTTATGAAGTGTTTAAGACAAAAAGAAAGACTTTACATGAGCTTCCTCTTTGATAATGGAAAACATCTGTGCCAGGCTCAAAATGGCATTATTTTTCATGGAGGTTTTTATTGTAATGTAAATGGTTTTTATTGTAAATCATAGTAAAAATGATTATTCTGAGAACTGTGTGCTTCTTCAAGAAAAGGGGAGCGCGCATGTGTGCATACCACATTTTATAATGAGCTGAAAATGTTTTACTACCTACAGAGGTGCTCTTCAGGCACTTCTACCTAAATACTTCTGCAAAGAAATTTACTTAAAGAGCGTAGCTGGTGCAGAGGCTGCAAGATTGAACTTCTGAAAGAAGATAGCTTTGCAGTAAGGTAAAATATTTTAAAAATTTACTACTTAAACTTCCAAAAGCTTAAATATGGGTAGCTTTAAAAATATCTAAAATCAAGTTTAATGAGCATGCAACTTTACAGGAAACAAGTTATCTACTATAGGAACAAAAAAAAAAATCAGTCCTTGACATCTTGAAGCTTTGTACATATTGAACAACTGGCGAAAGGCTGGGGTTTTTTCCATTCAGTTATTAAAAATATCAGGTTGTATATTGAAATGACAGATCCTGAAGTATTCAATTATCAAGGTTTTATATTTACTGTCATAACACACTGAAACATTCTGTGCAAAATAAGATTTACAAAATAAATAAAAAAAACCCCACTGTCTGGAGAAGGAAGCCAGGGGGGCTGGCAACAAGTCTTGTAACTTGGTCAAACTACATTATGGGTATGTATGTAGAACTGCCTTAGAAGGAACGCTGAATTTCAGTGTAGTGCTGGAAAACCTGCACCCATGTTCCTTAAGTCACATTCAGATGTATTTTCTTCTCCAGCCTAACTTCTGGAATTTTCATCTGGGTTTCCTTTTCCTAACTGCAGAAGCAGCTGAAAAATACTTCAGTGTTACATTACAAAACATGTTTAATTACCAAAACATTCAGCTTCAATTGCTCAGATCTGGAGGGAGGGCTATTTTTCTCGTAAGTAGCTGTGACTAAGTATCTTTACTTGCTAACAGTCAATTTATGCTGAAAGATGACTACCTATTTGGTAGTGGATGTTGTTTGATCCTGATGTTGTATCTGAGTATCTGCTTTCAAAGCTGGAGTGGATAGATGGAAACTTAATTAACTAAATGCAACAAATTTCTGGGTACGTATGTCTCCCTAGCATGTGAGATCCTAGCTGTCTGTGCCCTCACTGGCACACAGGCAGCTGAAACAGGGGAAGGCAGATAAGGCTTATTCTAAATAGCAGAACTTTTCTATTATCTTGAACATCACTTGTTCAGAGTATGTATTCATCTAAAGCCTGTTTCAGTCTTTGTACAACCCATTACTGGTTAGCTATAGAGCTGTATGTTCAGCAACTTCTTTGTAGAATAATAAATGAGGCAGATATTTAACATTCTTTAAAAACATCTGCTTTAGTTTGTTCCTATTTGTCACATCTTGAGTCTAGAAATGACTGACAAATATTTTATGGAATAGAAACCTGGACAGGACCAAAAAACAACCCAAAGTCATTAAAAAAAGACTACCATGATGCTTTTATTACAGTTTCATGCTGTGCATAAACATACAAGTAACAGGAGGAAAAAAAAAATAAGTCGTCATGCATGTTTTCTACTCTATCTGACCACTCTGCAGTTACTAGAACCACACAAGACAAATGCCATCATAAGCAAGTTTCAAGAGAGTATTTCAGCTGAACTTCAAAACAAGGACCAAAAGCAATTTGTCACACACCTCTCTACAGCATTAAAGTTTCCGTGTAAGTTAGAGGTTAAGAGTAAATAACTCAAATTGTGCTGGACAATGGTAAAAACTATATACAACCGCCACTACTTGAGCTGAAGTAAACCATGGTTTCATAAAAAAACTTGTAACATACCAGATAACCTTGTGCTATAGGATACAGCTGATCAAAATAAGTTGTTCAGACTTTACCCATGAGACATTTAAGGGATACATTAAAAAAACCTGTTTAGGTCACAAGACACTGAGCAGCACAAAGTTTAAAACAAACTCTGCAGCTGATGTCATGTTACACAGTTTCTACCAAGAGTATTTCCCTCTCATCAACTTCACTCCTGAACCAAAAACAAAACAAAAAAATCCTATTGTGAACACAGGAGTGGAAAAGTTTACAGAAAGAGGGATGGAAAAGGCCTCCCTGTAAGTGATATGATAATCTTGTATAGAGAAGTGTAACACATTTGAAAAGTCTTCTTTCTAGACCTTCTGAAGTCTAATTAGTAGGAAGCCTTTCACTGTTTGTGGAAGGTTGCTGGGTCTCAGTGTTGTCTTCCTGTCCTAGGTCGGTGAGATTCATTGACTTTCTTGAGCAATGAGGTCTGTGTGCAAGCAATCTTCTCCTGTATTGATTCAGTTGCTGGCTGATAAAAGTGTTCTAGGAGCTTAAATCATTCCATTTGAGTAAGCGTTATTGTCACTGTGTTACAACATCCTGTCTTCACTGAGATCCCAAAAAAGTGCGTGCCCAGGAGAGGAGGTACACAAAGCCCATGGCAGTATCATCTATAAGCACAGCACAAAGGGTAGAGGCCAGAGTTGTACAATAATCCAGTTTCTATTTAGGCACCTAATGAAGTATTTTCAGGAATGCAGCACTCTGATGCTTTCAGAGAACTTCATTAATACAAACGATGGACCCTCATGAAAGTCTTACCACGTTCTTTAAGAATGCTGCCGTCCATCACAGGTCCTTAGCTAAGTCTTAGGACAAAAGGTCTGAGTAGGGAGGAAGCAGATAAGCTTGATTTTCAGCAGTTTCAGACATACAAGCCTCCTTATTCAGGTCTGACTAAGCAGTTGTTACTACAACATGTACAGGAAAAACACCCTACAACAGCATGGCGGAAGGTGAATTTGAGCCTGCAATGTCCGATCTTAATATAAGATGTCAAGGCATCATGATCTGAGACTGCTTAGCCTTTCAAAGACAAGGTTCAAAGTTACACACAAACGTTGAAAGAAAAGCATAGAGACTCAGGTTAGCAACTCTGACATTTTTTTTTTTCCATTATTCCAGGAACATACGAGAAACAAACTGACTAATAGGTGAACACTTGCCTCTACAAAACAGCAATCTCTACATTTTGTGCTTCAGCAGTGTAGTCCGGAAAGACTAAAAGCTTGTGACAAAGTATAAAAAAATTATGAAAGTTTAAAAATTCATTATTCATCAGTTATCATCATTTACAAAAACAAAGTCTCATACCTTGCCTAATAAGATGTCAGTGTTTAAGAATACACTTGCATATTACTATTACTTAACATCTTTCAGCAACATGCACAAAACAATAATACAGGTGGCAGTAAAACATCCAGTGCTGTTTTAATACTACCAGAAATGCTGGGAAACAGTACAAATCAGTTACAAAAGAGTAATACTGACAGTTTTGCATATCTATTTAAGTTTAGTGAGGTAATGCTGATACTTTAAAAAAATCACACCACTTCTGCACTGCTTGTTTTTATTGCTGAATATTAATACTGAATATGATTTTTTTTTAACTGCACTGCACCCCAGCACATCTTAACACTAAGAATATGATTTCTTAGTTATACCAATGCTACTACCCAACACAAAGTCCAAATTTAATTAATACTTGTACATGGAAATTATATCTGAAGAAGCTCTCACGCTACTGGAGTCACCTGCTACATGATGGAGGGGAATAAAATATCTCATATCCTGGCAAACCTAGTTTTAGGTTCTCTTCGCTAATGTCTTTTCTATAAATTGAAATGAAATAAATACTGCCACCCAAAATAATTTTCCCCCCTTCTACTTTCTAGGTAAAACTTTTATTGTCAATAGAGTCCACGAGTCAATAAATAGTCCCATTCCTTTTTCCTTCCAATGGAGTGCAGGTAAAGTGCAGCGGGAAGCACCAGGAAGCCCTCTGTCCGGCGTATGGCTTTGTTAGATGCGGAGCTGGTAGCCTACCTCGTTGAGCGCAGCCAGGTCTCCTTTCTTGTCCACCACCGCAGGCCTGAGAGCAAAGGAGGGAAGAGGGCACAGCTCACCGGCCATCCCACACTGCCGGGCAGGACTGCAGAGAGCAGCTGTCACATCAGGAACGGTTTACTTCAAAGTAGGACTGACTAGATCTAGTTTACTCATCACAAGCACGATCCTGCTGGAGTTTTCACATGAATTAGGATGGCCAAGCTACTCACGGGTTGCCTCTGAAGCCAAGCACCAGCAAAAAACTGTTGTCCCATCCCAGGGTCCGTGATGGGAGCCAGGGAGCACCCCTCTCCTTCTGACTAGAGGGGGGGCTTAAATGAGTAGCTAAGACTAGAAACATCCAACCCACATCCTACCCCTGAGCAGAGCTCCGGCTTTCAGAATAAAGCGGAAACGGTGAGAGCAAACAGGCAAGGCCTCTCCCATGGGCACAGCGCGTGGTCTCTCTGAACCTGCCCTTTCCTTCTGGCTGGCGCCCACCAAACAAAACACAAGGTGAAGTCCCACCAGTCTCCAGCCATCTTATGGTTGATACAGTCCAGCCACTCGCTTGAGTCATCACACACACACAGGCTGTTGGGTCACTTAAGCGTATCAACAACCTGAACTAAATGAAACCTTGAGACTGAACAATCTCTTCTCTATTTAGCAAGCAGTGGAAAAGCTTCTGCAATAAAGTTGTCAAACCAAAACAATTCTGCTGATTTATAGTCTATAGAATCACTAATCTGAAAGCTTATTCCAGGCTCCTGGATATTTTCACGCTAAGCTGTATGTTTGCTTTTCTAAAGAAAGACATTGTTTAAAATACGTGTTTCTCCTAGTAGACTCTACAGCACATTTGCTTCACTGCAAAGGCACAGCTAAAGCCTGAGCAGGACAGTATGAATGAAGCTGGTAATGGCTCCAGCGCTTTCCTACAGCTCCTCAGACCTGGTTTTCAGCTCTTGCACTTTACTCCTCGCTTTTTACACAGCAGACGTCAGCCTTGCCTGCGCAAACTCGTGGGTCACACTTACCCCCTCGCTGCACGCTGCCTGCCTGTTTCTGCCAAAGCTGCAGGAGAGGCAGCCTGCAGCAGGGAAAGCCCTGCCCTGCCTGTGGGGCATATGCACCAACCTAAAAGCCATACCACTGCAGCCCTAAGAGGTGGGAATGTGTAGCTTACACATATACAGATGTGTGGCAGAGCCTCTGAAATATTTTATAATTCTTTGATTCAATAGTTCTTAAATTTTCTTTTTTCTTTAGAAGAGCAGAGCTGCTAACACCAGATCTCTGCTAAGAATTTGCACAGCATTTGAGAGCTGGGGACACTGCTGTGGACAACTAACGCTCTTCTAATCACACACTGAACGCAACCTGGGTTTTTTGCCACTTATCCAAGCACCTCTCCTAATAACCCCATCATCCTCTTTGCAGTACTGCCCTACAGCCCTGCCTTCTGTTTGTCTCAGTTTGTAAGTGCTTCACAGAAATGAAGGACTCTTCACTGGTCTGTGTCACTTGCAGGAACAGATCACACCTGAAGAAATCATTGTAAGGTAGTTCGGATTTTTCCACTGTATTCCTTCAGAGCAGATGGGCTTTGGCTTGCCAGAAAACAAACTACAGGCTGCATCCCTTAGAGCTTGCGCAGGAGTCAGAAACCAGCAAGAGGTACACTGTATGAAATTTCCAGTGCCCATCCTCCCTCCCTCCTTCCCTCAAATTCAGGGATCCTCTTCCCTTCCCACACTTTTCTCCCTCCCTCCCTTTAATTAAAGCCAGAATATGGTTTTAATTAAAGCATGCCTGGATTGTTCTACCTTCTCTGATTATCCAAGAGATGTGGAATTGCTGTGCACCCATGGCAACATGCCCATTTCCGCTCCGTGACAATTCCCTAGCTTGTAGCTACAAACTGTCCTCCATAAGGTTTTAGGAAAAGGCAAGAATTTGTTGGAGCAGAGGCACCTCAGCCCCTATTCTCCTTGGCTGGCAGATGACCTGACATCAAACATCCCCTCGGAAGTGGGAGAACGTCTGCTGTACTGGATCATCAGATCACGCCTCCTGCCCAGAGTGCTGTGATGATGAGCAGGTAAGCTAGCCGTGCACAGCTGCTAGGTACACAGTATTCACGAGTTGTCTGCACTCGACCCACCTGATTTTGCACATCCTAATATAATCCTGTCCCCTTGCACATCCTCATATAACAGACTAATAGAATTTTCCTTGCAACAGCTAAATTAGGCCAGAAGCATACAAGGCCAGTGTTGCTATGACACTCACAGAGCATGCATGTATTAAGCCTCACCATAAAATTAAAAGGAAATACATCTGGTGAGCTGACACTTAGGAGCAGAGATTGCTTCAGGCTGCCGCATGATGCTCCCTTCCAAACTGGTATCAACTCTCCCAGAGCCCTCCAGCTCCAAGCACTTCCATTGAGGATGAAACACTGTGTTGCCTGTTCAGCACAGTGGCTTGCTACTTACTGCACCCTCCTGGTTTGGGACTTCAGAGGACAGACAAGTGGACACAGTAAAACTTCAGACACTTACCACCCTGTATCCTCTTTGTTCATCCTTGCCTGCTGGCCACCCTTAGCAGGACCGCACCAGCTGCGTGCTAAGAGTACACGGACTGTCACACAGTTCAGTTAATGAGCTGCAATTTGACTACACACCGCTCCCACACACACGCGTGCTGCTTACTGCGTTGCCACCCAAGTCCTGCAACGTACCTTATCTGCCCTGTAGCTGTATTTCCAAGCTAAAACGCTACCGGGGGCTTGCTAGCAGCTACCACTGGCATTTACCTAACAAACTAGTAAGGAACCAGGATGAGAAGTTAAAGGGTTGAGGCTGTAATATCCACTTCTGTCCTTTGGCCCAGCTTCAGCCTTTGTCCTTCAGAAACAATCCAAAGATATTCCAGTTCACATATTTTTCACTGGGAGATTCCTCCCAACAGGCCCGTATAATTTTATTGTTGACAAAAACCAGGCTGTAATAACAGCTTGTCATCAGCAGGTGAAGCCTCTCAAATGACTGTGTTATTCAGCCCCTGCCAGCTCATGCTAGAGCAAAACACTTCTCTTCCTCTCCCCCTCCCCTGCAAGCTCTAAAAAGCTGTAATTACTGCATGGGAGAGAGCCACAAAGAAACAAAACACAGTGTTGATAAGCACGGCCATTCTTTAGCTAGGATTTCAGCCTAAAGCCTGGGCTGAAAGTTCTGGCGGAACACAAAGGCCTCTCGCTGCAGCTAGGTAGGTTCTCAGAGATCCATCAATATGCAGAATAAAATACTCAGTTTCCCTTTGTGTATTTTGCGCCCCGCATCAACATGCTGGTATGTGTCGTTCAGCTTATCCCTGATGAGGGGATGCCATTCCCTTCCCTCTTCAGATCTCAGAGACCCGTCATTTCAGAAACCAGCAGATCTCCATCCTAGAAATAAAAGGGTTTTGTCACTAGAAGGTAACACCCTACAGCAGCACACTCTGCAGCATCGCTCCCGCTGGGGCAAAAGGCACAGTCAGGCTTCGAGCCACCAGCACCACTGCACATCAGCATTTTATCATCAGGAACCCAGTTCTCCCTGGCACCACTTTGCTAACAGCAGTCTCCTGGGGTCTGCTCAAGGGCTCTGGACCTGCAGAAAGCTCCTCCACCCCACTTCTGCTTCCAAGCATACTGGCCAGGCTTGTGAGGGGCTGTGCAGAACCTGCAGGGCTGCCACACAGCCACACAGCACGTGCTGCAAGAGCACCCACCCACTCCGAGATGCTTCAACAGCCTTCTGCCAAAGCAGAGAGGAAGGTCTCGTGCGTGCAGCCTGTATCATGCTATAGCTAGGTCCTGGATCTTGTATCATGGTGACCCTGGGTTTATTTTAGAATAACATAATTTGCTCTAGATATAGAGCAGCACAGCAGAACCACTGAGTAGGTAGAAAGTGCTGAAGCCACTGTGAGGCCACCAGGACTTCACTTGTCTTTCTGTCCTAGAAAAGCAAAGCTGCCAAGGAGGAATCAGCCACATGCCCAGCAATGCTCTCAGGAAACGAGCTCTTCTCTCCAGATATACATGATCCACTCCAGCAACTGCAGAAGCACTATCAGAAAGCCAAAGATTAAACCATTCCTTAAAGTGAATATAGGAGATAAAGAAGCCTGGAGCAGCCGAGCCCATTACAACCATCATTACCCATGCAGTAAAAAAGGAGCTTTCTGTGATGAAGCCCAAAGTACACCACCGTGCACTGAATGTGAATTCACATGTAAAAATAAAAGCCTGCTGTGAAATCATCTGCCGCTAAAGTATCTTGAAGTTATCTTTAGAAGGTTTGCCTAATGTCTTTGTTAGCTGCTTTAAAATAAATAAATAAGTGCTGAGACAGTAGTCTGGGAGCCTATTTAAAAAGCAATGATCATAAATATGTGACTAATCTGGGTTACGTATAGACTTTCACAGTTGTCAGTTTCCTGGCATGAAGCAGTATAGCTAAAACTCAACTCTTCCACATCTAAGGTTATGGGAGCCTGAATTGCCAGTGGCTGTAAAAGGCCTGTGATCTGGAAGCTCAGTTTTATCCATGTAGAGATACTGCATGCAGTTAGTCCATCCTCCCCTGCACAGTTAAAGAAAAACTATTGGCTACGATGCACAAGGAAAGTGGTCTGAGTTTTTTTTAAGTTGATTAAAGTTGAAATCACAGTGCAAGTGATGTTTCCGCTTTGGCAAGAAGAGAAAAGATTTACTTTTTCACCATCACTGTAAGTCAGACAGTCCATAGCCAAAACCACTCCATCAGAACAGCTCCATACGAAGGCTCATCACAGAGAATCCAATGTCCACCCCAGTGGCCGTGACAGCAGGGCACCCCACCACCGACAGCAGATACATCCTCCTGGTTTTAATACCTATGTCTGAACACCTTCAAATGCGATCAAACTACTTTCCCTCTTGAACAGGTTCCCTGCACGCCAGGCTAGGTTCGTTTCTCGAAAAAGCAGACTGTATGAAGACTGGAAAAAAAGAAAAGGCAAAACCCAACACTTTCACTTTCACAGTCACCCAACACCTGGTAGAACTGAACCAAGCAAAGGCGTCGGGTCATCCAAGGACACTGCACAGAGGGGCCATCGGGCAGCAGCAAGCACAGCAATGCCAGGACATCAGCAGTACTGGCAGCTTCTGGAGCCTCTCCGGTAACTGAGATACCTGGTGCAGTTTTCCTATACGTGCCAGTGAGCACATATAAAACTTTTGTACAGCATAAAATAATATGTCATCACCCTCCATCTCTGACCCGTCAGCAAGGGCAGCAGCAATACTCACGATTTGTCTCTTCTGCACGCCCGTCTCTGAGGGCTGGCTTGTCTTCGGCGAGGGGACAACGACTTACCCCGTGATCTCTCTTTCATCGGAGAATGGGCACTTGAGGGTTTCAGAATCTGCGAGAGATGGGGGAGGGAAGGAAAAGGCGGTCAATAAAGGCAATGGTTCAATGAAAAAATAAAAGGGCCTCATACTGTAACGGAGACAGCACACAAAGAGCCTTCAGTCTCTTGGGGCTTATTCAAACCCTGCCCAGGTTAAGAGGAACCCAAAGCTGTAATCATGTGATAGCTGTTCAGGGGCCTCCTGCAAAAATTAGTTGGTGTCACCAATTCAGTTCCCAGCTAAATACTGAAAAACAGGCCTCATCCACAGCCTTCTTCAGAGCTGGCAACAGCAAGGGATAAGAAAACCAGCTCTGAGCCTCAGCTGAAGGAACCTCACGCAGCCGAAAGGCCCTCTCCAGTTTTCCTCTCCACAAACAGATGCGATCTTCTCCCAGGCTAACAGTAAAAATCTCTGACAGCGGGACTTTTCAGTAAGTCTCCAGCCTGCCTTCATCCCCCAGGCCCTCCAAACCTCATCGGGCACAATGCCCACACTCCAGCCTGTTCTTAAGACCTGATCCTCCAAAGTCAGCTCCCTCACAATGGGAGCCCCCTGAATCAAGTGGCCCAAACTCTGCATTAACTCAAGGGAAGGGTCAGATGCAGGGCCTTCAGCCTTCAAGGGTTCAGGGCTGTGGTCCTGGCCTTGAGGCCCTTACAAGGATGGGACCCAGTGTCACAGCTCAGCACACACAGAGCTGGTCTGTCTATCAGAACTATGTTCAGTGAGTCATCTGTCCACACAGACTTCAACTAGAGCCAGCTTCAACCTGTTTCCTTTCTACATGGTTTTAAAAGTGTGTGAATAGAGAAGGGGGGGGGGGGGGGGGGGGGGCAAACACCAAAAAACAACTTCATACATTTGTAATCAAGCACATGTGCTTAAGGCGACAGTATGGTACAAAACTTGGCTGGGCAGAAGGGGTGGCAGCAGGACATAAGGGCTACAATGCCACTGGTGACACCCCCAGATCAGGGCAAGGGGACAGGTGCCTCTGCCAAAAAGGCACGCGGCTGCTACGTAGAAGCCATTCCTCAGCAGGGCAGGGAATGGGAACCCAGAATAACTTGACACGATGCCGCATGCCTCTCCACGAGAGCCAGCCCCATACTTAGCAACACACCTGCTCTGCTCCCATTGCCAGCGGCAGGCTGGAAAGGCACCAAATCCCCTTCCACCGTGACCGCAACCAGCTCCCCACCCACGCCAGCCCCAGAGGCATGGTCAGGGACACCCCTTGTCCCCAAGGGCAGCCAAACCCTCCAGCCCCCTGGCAGCCTGCCCTGTCTCCCCATGGTTTCCCTCTGGGCTCTTCAGTCCAACCAACCCGAGGGGAAGGAGCAGCCTGTCAGGGACTTGCTTTCCTCACCTTTCCCATGTAATCTACTTTGATTTAGCTGAGAGTGGTGGACATCAGGCAGCGCAGGGCGAGCCCACTGGCATGCCCTGCAAGGAGAAGCAGCCACTGACATGGGTGTCCCACGGCACCCCTTGCAGCTCAGGTGCAAAGAGCAGAGATCCCTCCCTGCAACCAGCTCGCCCACCCCACCAGCTTCAGCCCCAGCCATCCTAGTTCTGAAAAACAAACCGGGCAATAGCTCCTTGGTGTCCGGGGACAAGTATGAGTTCAAGCATTTTCCAGCCCGAAGTGGAGACCCTTGAACTAAAAAATAGCTATAAGGGCTTGAAAACACACCAGGCTCTGTGGGAAAACCATAGAGGCAGATGTAAGCACACCCCCAGCCCATCTGATACCACCTTAATCTCAGGCTGGGGTCAGCCTGCTGACATGAAGCAAGACCAATCTCTGCAGGATGGGACAAGGCACCCCCAACCTCCGAGTCCACCACCCAGATGTGCAGACCTACCTTCATCCTCATATCCCTGGCAAACTTCTCCAGCTCCTTCCTGACTTCCGTGCGCATCATTTTGGATATATTGAGGACCAGCTGTTTCCACTCAATAGGCTGAAAGCTGTGCGGCTCATGCGGGACATATAATCCAATTTTTACTTTTTTCACTGAATGCAAGTACTTTTTATAGGAGTCTTCAAATTCAAAGATGAGGTCGCTCAGAGTTCGGTAAGTTAGAGGTTTGTCCATCAGATCTGATCGTCTGCTCATGCCCAATGAGCCATACCGGCCGTTGCAGTAAATCCCGAGCACCACGTGATGAAAATAATTCCCTGAGAAGTGGGTTTTAAAGCTGATGGGGAATCGTTCCACAGAGGGTTGCCCGTTCGTTAAGTATCTGGTGTGCACCGTGTCAAGACAACAACAGTGCTGGGAAGGGAACACATACAATCACATCTGTAAGACATCATTAGCAACTGGGGTTTTTTTAACTGCCAGGCCATGTGCTTTTTTGCAAGCACAAATTTATTCTCGCTGTGCCCCAGAAACAGTCAATGCTGCCAAAACCCATTTCACCACTTGGAGAATAAGATGCAATGGTTCAGGCAGGAAAGGCCCTGACTCTTAACCACACTTGGGGGGAAGGAAAAAACCCAACACAACAGTGTTGGGGCCAGAGGAGAGACCACCCTCCCCAGATCTGTGGGAACTCCCCCATTTCATACCAACATCAAACACCCATGCTTCCAAAATGGAACAGCGTTCCCACCATTTCATGCTGGAGCTTGGTATGACTCAGGTATCGATCCTCACTTTCCCACTTCTTCAACCAGTACAAAAAATCTGAATGTATTCCTCTCCAGGATGACAGTCTGTCTTTCCATCTGCAAACTGGTCCTCAGCATGCCCACTCCTCAAACAAGAGGAGTTTTTGTGTGCTACCCTTGTAACACGTTGCTGAGATGAACAAAGTAAAACTCCCAGATGGATAATTAATTAGACAAGCACAGAGACACGGTCAGAACAAATGCTTTTGCTTTTAAAAGCAAAACACGTCCCCTGAATCACTGCTGGCCATTTCAAATAGACCACGTGCAGAGGCTAGGTCCTAGCTCCGTAACAGCATCACTGAGATGATTCTGAGAGCTGATCTCAGAAGGGAACTATGTGTGTGTCCCAGGTCACCTCGGGAGGCTGCTGGTCTGTGCCATGGGGAGGAGAGGCTGAGATTCCCTCACACAAGTGGTTTTGCGTCAGTGACTACGTTGCATGTGGCTCCCTGCTGCTAATCCCTGGACAGCTGAAACCCAACCTGGCTCCACATGCTGACGGCTGGCCCCTGGGACAGCAGGTGCCCTTCGCTTCTGCAGCCGAGACCCCCACCCATGCCTGGGGAATGGAGAAGGGAAGACCAGAAAAGGCTGCAGCAAGACGCTCCAGCTCACGGTTACTCCAGCCAGAGGCACCTGCTGTAATCCTAGAGCCATCCCTGGAGGCAGACACAGTCAAGGCAGTCGGTCAGGGCTGTGCCACTACAAAATACACCAGCCCAAGGAGCAGCACTGCCAGGACAGCATCAAGGCAGCCTGAAGAATGGAGGAGTGGCACTGGCTACTGCTGGAGCTGCAGGAACCGGCTCAGACCAGGGTCCTGCTCTGAGGATCTCCAGCATCCCCTCCTCCCCCTACCCTGTGCCCAAGAAGGGTCTTTAACAGCAGTGAAACAAGAGGCACTGCACAGCTGAGATGCCCTGGGATGTTATTGCGGCTGGTCTGCCTCCCTTGTCTGCGTAGCACGGCTGCCCGACAGCTGCTGGGAAACAGAGAACACAAAAAGCCTTTGTACCAACGGTGTAAAACACAATTTGTGCTTGATTCTGGTTCTGCCCAGCCTGACACCCCACCTCACCACCAGTGCAACTCCCCAGGATGCTGACCTCCTGCCTGCACCCTGCATTTCACCTCTTCTCTCTACAGGGGTGCAGAAAAAGTATACAATGACTGTCATCTGTCTTGCAAGCATTTTCTCAAGTGGATGTTTCACCCACCTGATGTTTGTTGAATTTCACGTATTCAAACTTTTGCCCTCCAGGCGAATGCAGAAACCAACTAGTAAAAGATTCGTGAACTGCCCAGAATATGAGGTCAAGAGCAATGAGTTAAACCTCTGTACAAAAAAACCCAAACACGCAAGAAAAATACGTTGGCAAAAATCTTTCGTAACAGCCGCAGGGAAGCTTTTCGGTTCAATGTCAAACATATTTAACTGTATTCAGTGCTAGATGTCATCCGCTTTAGCAGTCTGGAGAAAACGTATTAGAGGGTATACGAACAGACAACGCTATGGACCCAGCTCCTGGTGCACTTCAGTATCTGTATGACAGTAAGTCTGGACGAGCGTGCGGAACAGAGCGCAGACCTCCCTGCCACGCACACAACCCCCTGCCCAGCCAAGCCTACATGCACCCACCTCTGCCCACCTGCTGCCCCACCTACATCAAACACAAACACCCTGCAGCAACTGTCAAAGCTCACCCTGATATCAACTACACCAACAAGGGCCAGAAATAGCTTTATTGCCTTCGGTGGTCTCGCTGGATCACTGCTGCATTAGGACTAGCTTCTCCAAGAGAAACCCCACACCATCTGTAGAATTAAAAGAGTATAAATACACTGCAAGGTCAGAATGGAGCCCAGCACCATTATATCAACTGGAAAACTCAGCCCACAGTCACCTCATTTAAAAGGTCACCTTGCTCCAGGCCTTAAAAGGAGCATCCTGCGTACATCAAAGTCATGTTACAAGACAGATTCTTGCAGAAGCCCATTGTATTTATCATTCTGTGTAACTGAAAAAGCAGTATCTTTTATTAACACCTATGAAGCTTTCAAACATCACCACTATTTTTCCCCCTTATTATGAAAGGGTTTTCTCTCTGCTCCCCGAGTGCCTTTCTATTAAGTCCATACAAAGCTTTGGTGGCCACCTGCCACACATATACACTTCTGCCATGAGGGTCTTGGAGAAGTTGTAATTTAATCTCATTAAATACTAGGTAGGAGTAAAAGAATCTTTTGAGGACAGAAATTACCCACCATCAAATAACCCAGCAACAACCGCTGTGGAAATTAACCTTTAGGTACAGGTTGCTTCTACTGAGCGACTAGTTAATGAAAGTCTCCACCCGAGATGAAATACACAGCAAATGCGCTGGAAAGGCACGTCAGATCTTCCCCTCCATCCATGCATCATTATTATTTCTTTTCCTTTCTGCTCTGCCCAAGGAGAGCTGTATTGTGGCAAACAAAAGGCAACGACACAGCAATGCCGCAGCTGTAATCACACTTTTGAGCTGGGACTGTAACTACAGCATGGAGAGTCGGGGAGTAAATTATGCGCCACAATAGAGAAGCAGTGCAGAGTAGGAGAGGGCAAAAGCAGCTGTAACAAAAGCTCGGTGGCCTCCCGATCCCAGATCTTAGTGTAAATCAAAGGAGCAGAAAAACTGCACTGAGGGATGCTGATCTTGGATATCATACAAGAGGGACAATGCTAATCTTCTGACTGGCCACCTCTTGCCCCAGTATCCCTCCTCTTCCCCCACACCCAGGAAATGCACAAGGACAATACCCAGAGCTTCACCAGGGTCTCACGGGAATGGGCTGGTACGACACGTCCCCAGCCCTCAGAGATTCCCAGACTCTGCCCACCCTGACTCTCAGCTCTTCTGCAGCCTCATACTAGTCCTTCAACCTCAATTTCTTCCACCCCAGAGACACTAGTGCCTGCCAGCCAGGGCTGTGTGTTAGGCAACTGATGAATTCTGCTCCCTTACCCCAGCAGGCTTTTCAAAGAGACCAGTCTGAGTCAAAGGACTGTGAGAAGAACTGGGCCCAAAGCTTACAACATGCTTTGGGGGTGACATGCCATTAGGGTAACCCAGTATGGCTCTGCTACAGATATCTCTTATGTCTGGGGCCCCCAACATAAGAAGGACATGGACCTGTTGGAGTGAGTCCAGAGGAGACCACAAAGATGCTCAGAGGGCTGGAGCACCTCTCCTGTGAAGACAGGCTGAGACAATTGAGGTTGTTCAGCCTGGAGAAGAGAAGGCTCCCAGGAGACCTTTCAGCAGCCTGCCAGTGCCTAAAGGGGCCTACAGAAAAGCTGGAGAGGGACTTTTTACAAGGGCATGTCGCGATAGGACAAAGGGGAATGGCTTTAAACTGAAAGAGGGTAGGTTTAGATTAGCTATCACGAAGAAATTCTTCACTATGAGGGTGGTGAGGCACTGGAACAGCTGCCCAGAGCAGCTGTGGATGCCCCATCCCTGGAGGTGTTCAGGCCCAGGTTGGATGGGGCTTTGAGCAACCTGGTCTAGTGGAAGGTGCCCCTGCCCGTGGGTTGGAACTAGATGGTCTTTAAGGTTCCTTCCAACCCAAACCATTCTATGATTCTAACAAGTAGGCTTCCTCGAGCACACCAACACTGCTAGCAGCCTGCAGAAAGGGCCAGACTTCCCATGCCAGCATGCAGCTCCTATGAATCTGCAAGTCAACACAAGCACACCATCCTCCAAGCCACAGGTTGTTCTACTTCCTTAGGCCCATTGCCTTCACCACCCAGGCTCAGGCATAACCTAGCTTGCGTATTTGGGAGACACTCAGACCCCAGACTCAAATACAAGCAAGACTTGGGACACAAAACCTGCACTCTGGCCACCACATCTTCCTGGGCAGCGGGAAAACTTAGTAGCAGCATTAGTCAGTTCAAAAGAAAAGGGGAAGATTAGTTAAAATGTCAGCTGAGTCAGCCCCTTAGTTTTAAAACTCTGGAGCAGAAAGCATCTGCATGGGTTAAGTTTGCACGCTCACACAATGACTCAATCAGCGCCCTTCTGTGGCTTGAGGATGGTTGCCGGTTGTTTTGGTGTTTTTTTTCCCTCCACCTCCTGGTGAATTCTAATATCAAAAAAATCCTACAAAGAAGTCCCGGCATCTTCCCCTCCCCCCTAGTACATACCCTCCCCTGCACAGGTGCCCCCACTGCAGAGCACAGAGCAGTTCCCAGCCAGAAGACAGAGACCTGAAGCCCTTCACCTTGTCTACTTTCAGCAGCAACTTTTAGAAAAATTTCGCATTCTCTCTTACTTTTTTGTTTTTCTCTCTTCTTGATAAATAATCAGAGCAGGATCTTTCCATGTGCCAGCACTGTGGCTCCAGACTTCGAACATTTCTGGAAATGGGTCTTAGCAGCTGACAGCACCCACCAGACGGCAGCTGGCTCCCCATGGCTAGGTGAGCTTGGGTTACTTGCCACCAGCAGTTTTCCCACCACTGCTAGGAACTGTAGCCAACTGTTGAGGAGGTGAGGGGACATGCTGTGAGGACCTCAGCCCACCTGCATCTAAACCAGCTTCAACGTGATTTTAGTGGGAGGGGGGGCAAACCCTGGTGCATTTGCCAAGCTGACAGACAGCAACTGTGCAAGGGGTGCACGAGCCGCGGGCGAGGAGACAAGCACTGTGTCCCCTCTCTGCAGCACCAACATGAACCCAGACCCACAGAGACCCCCTAGGGGGAGGGGACACAGTGAGACCCTCCTCCTCAGAGCTCCGGAGGTTAAAAAAGCCCCAATATAAGACAGTGCACCAAGGCCCTGCAGAGCCCACAGCAGCCTGAAACAAAGCAAGACATGCTCACATTTCAGATGCAAGTGCCAGCACCAATTGTTTGACCAGACCAGCCTGCCAATGCTGACACCCAAGCAGATCTAAGCACCCAGCTGTCCCAGTGCCCAGACTTGCAAGTGCTTCTCCTCCGGCTGCAGGAAGACCCAGCATCACTCCTGACACCTTCTGGTGTCTCTGCTACAAGTCCCACTCTGCCTTGCAAACCAAAGACAAAAGAGGGAAAGCCAGGTGAACCTGGTATTAGGCAAATGAATGCCCAATGCACTGCTTGTGCTAATCAATTTGTTATTTATTAGCCTGAAATTCTCCCTTATTTAACTCGGACAAGATGACACTGCAGTGCTTCATGTCTTAGAGCCCAGCAAGGGTGTTTTTTTGCTGAAGTCTCTGTACTCATCTTGACCAAAATCACAGGGTGTCTCATCCTCTCCTCTCTTGCCACTTGCAAAGGCTAGGGGAGTGTGAGCAGGCACCCCGAGCCATCACAGCAAGCTGTGCCACATAGCACAAGCAAGCTGGAGGGGACGAGAGCAGTCTGCAAGGAGGCAGTTTTATTTACACTAGCTCGGAGTGAGGAGGTGGAGCTGGAGGAAAATAAACCTCACACTTCAAAAGTGTCAGATAAGGCTTCAGGAAAAACAGAAGAGCTATTTTTCTGAGCAACCAAGCAACTGCTCATAACGTCAGAGGGCCTCCAACCACCAGCAGCAAACACACAGAGAAATTTCCAACCACAGCCTGGAGTCAGATGGCATTTCCCACAGGCTCCAGGAGTGCCAAGATCCCAGGCTTGGAACTGCGAGGTAGAATGCTACCAAGCTCACATCAGGCTGTCTTCTGCCAGGAGAGCCTCAGTTCGCCCCGGCAGCTCCAGTGTCCACAAAGGAACAGCTCGAGCAGCCGGCTCTGCCTCTCAAAGCAGGACTGCCCAGCCAGCATCCTTCATTTTGAGGTGCCTGTCCTCCAGTGCCCAGCTGCAGTCCAAGCCAACTAGCTTAAGATCAGATTGTGACAGAGGAAGCAATTAAAAGCTCTCTCCTGGCTCTTCCCAGGTATAGAGGGGCTGCAGGTATTCAGCAGGACCCTACTTGGCCATATTTCAGTTAGTGAGTGGGTCGAGCTCTGGACAAGCATGCAGGAGGCAAAAAGGGGCACTGTGGGGACATCAATAGCCTGCAACGACTGCAAGAAAATCTTCCCCTTACTGAAAACACTCACTTCCAGCCCATGGATGTACCTGCTAGGCAGGAGGAGAAGAATGGGCCCAGGCCTCCAACAGAGATAAACATCCACTGATTAAAATGTGCAGAAGGTATAGTGCAGAAGCCATTCAATAATTTCTCCCTCCTGAGGCACTTCTGCTCTCCTCTTCCTCATGTAATAATATATTGGACAGGGGAAGGTCTAATACACTGCATGGGCCTGACAGTTACCTCACGTGAACCAGGAGAGGCACACTGAAGGCAACAGGAGCGAGTTATGTTCACCCAACAGACACACTCTGCAAGACTCCCTGAGGATGGATGCACCATGCCACTCCCCTCTCTCCTGTCTGATATTTTGCTCTTCCCATTGTGAATACAGTACGGATGAAAATCCCTTGGCACTTTTTGGTTTGCTATTCTTTCTTGAGCACAAGTCATTTGGATTCTTGCTCAGAAAGAATGGGTTAAACGCACCATTACTCAGCTGATTTGCAAGAGAACTGAGAAATACCCTGGGGAAGATGGCAGGAGGAATGTCTCCAGTTAGGCTCTGACTTGAGATGCGCAGCCAGTTCAGACAGCTACACAGAGAAGAAGAGCCATGCAGAATGCTGCAAAATAATATTGGAAGATCTATACGAGCTTTCAGTCATCTCACTGCAGCTGCTCCCTTGGTGCATGCAGACAGGGCTGTTCAGTATTTTAACTCATTGCCCTATAAAAATGCTTCAAGATCTACCGCGAAGGCAATTATGTAGAACTTAATTCTGCACCAAGAAGGATTACAGAAGTGTTTTATAATAAGTCACATAGCAAGAGGCAATTGCATCAGCCAGCAAGCAGTACAATTAAAATGATACCTTGCTAAGCTGCTCTGTGCAAGCCGGCCTTTGAATGAAGGCTCATGACAAGGGGCTGCTGTAGGGGCTGCGCTCTTCTCGGTATCCAAGCAACGTGGCAAAGCCTGCCAGCACACAAATTACAAGCAGTACCTTATTTCCGGAGACAGAGATGGAAACGAGAGGCTAACACAGACACGCAGAGGGATGCTTAGCTCAGGTGTATGGGAAGAGGTTGGTTTGACACTTGGGAGAGGGTAAACCGCATCTCTCATCTAGTAACCACCTGACCTTGGAAAGCAAGTCACAGCTGCTGGCTTCACCACGTATGCATCCAGAGGGCAATGCTGAAGACCAAAATGTCACAGCTGAGAAAAATCAGCAAACTTCCCCACGTGGTTTACAAAGATGCCTCCTGAAACTCACATGGTGCACATGCAGCACAGCACCAAGAGGTTCTGCACAGGCACAAGGTTTGTACCAGCCACTTTCAAAGCACACTTATTCAGACAGCCTATCCACCCCGCACTGCTACACCCTGTGTGCCCACAAGCAAAAAACTCAGGGAAAGTATAAACCATAGTTTTCAAATATTTTGATTCTCGCACTTCTTAAATTAAAAAAAAAATAAAAATGAGCAAAAGTCAGGTTTGAGCCAGGCAGAAAAAACCCTCTTTCCAAATGAAAATAAAAGTCAAATCTTTCAGATCAGCAAGAATACTTTCAGGTTATCCTGGTCATCTGTACGCCACCAATCACCCTCTGCTTGTGTGGTATGTGGAATAATCAGTTCAGTGCTAGAAATGCAGCACTAGAAGCCACACTGACTCTGCAAAGCAGCAGCAATTCCATCTGGGGATTATTTCCCCCATCCCTTTTGTCCCCAAATAGTTTCGACACAACCCTGACACAAGGGCAAGCACAACAGATCCACTGACATAATTTCTGTTTCCGGGAGGGCATCAGTTTGAGTCTTTTGCCAGCACCAAGCCCCCATGACCCCCATCCCTCTAGCTGCATGCAGACCCTGCCAGCATTGTCAGCCAGAGCCACCATCCACACTGAGACCTGAAGCCCATCCCTGGTGCACTGGGAGCCAAGCACAGCCACCAACAGCACCTGGCGCACACTCCGCAGACCTCTGAGCTCAGCACGGACTGCATCCAGCAACAAGCCTCACACACCACATGTTTGCTCAGCCCACATCCCCTCCTCACCCCTACAGCAACCACCCCTTCTCGTGAGCCAACCCTGGGCACTACCTGCCCAGCTCTGCCAGCTCCTCTCCCGCGAGAGGGGGCAGCAGCAGCAAGCAAAACGCCACAGAGACATGCCAGAAGCTGGTCTGCTTCGGGGTTTATTTTGGGTTGGCTTTTTGTTTTGTTTTAAATCAATTTTTTTCAGTTGTGGTAAAACGTACCCAGCATACAATTATTCCTGTAACCCTGCCTTGCTCTCCTCTGGTGTTTTAGGGTTGATTTACCAGTGACAGCACAAGAGGGTCAAGAAGCAAGTCTGTCTCTGAATGAATATATTCTTGTGTTTTTTCTAAGACTGAATAAGAAGCAAGCACTATGTTAAGGTAAAGCTTAAGTGCTCAACCGCGATAGACATTCCTGCACAAAGCACAGCTGTGGGCCGAGAGACCAAGACTAAGATGACTTTGCCATGTAAACATTAGACAAACACAGGACAGAGCAGTGTTCCTCAGGTGCTACCAAGCTCTGACAATAACTGGCAGAGAAATACTAAAGAAGACAACAAGGACTGTGTAGACAGCTACTCATCTGGACACGTTGGGTCAGATCCTGACATTACACAGATTACCAGGGCAGGAGGCAAAGTCAGCACGACCAGAGCATGACACCCGTGAACTGGGCACCCAGCATTCAAACTCCTGCTGACAGGCCCTAGGCGATTCAGCAACTTGTTCATCACTACCATGGCAGTTCCCCGAGCTGCTGGCACTCACCTTTGGCTGTGACCATCTCAGACACCATCTGGGAAGGGCAATATAGTAAATGGCGCTGCAGTGGAAAAAGTCGCAGGCATGTGAAAGGATACATCCCCAGGATAACTGCTTCAAGGCATTTGATAGGTAAAGACTCCCTGGTCATTTCTTTTGCTGTCTCCATTAACCTAGGACAGAAATAAAAAAGTTTTCAGTCCTTTCAGTTGGAGCAGCTGACAGGAATCAGAGCCCTCTCCCACACGGAGAGCCAGGTGTGTCTGGTTCTTAACTCAGCAAGCACTTGTGAACTTGATTGTCCTCTTCAGCAACTTGCCAGAGCCCTGTTGACTTCTGGAGGATGACTGGAAGAAAAAGCAAAACAAAACCACACAAAAAGGTGTCCGGCATCCCAGTGCCTTCCAGCCTCTGAAAATGGGTTGGAGGAATGCAGTCCTTGCAGCAACTCCATGAGAATCACTTCAGACTGTAACACAAAGCCCTGCTGAGCTACAAAAGCTGGCAATCATGCAAGCTCCTACAGCAGGACCTAGTTTAGCTTATTTTCAAGAGAACCTGGCTCTCCTGTGGAAAAAACAGTGAAGAGACGATGGTTACATGATGGCCCCCTGGAAGTTACAAATGCCTCTGTGAGCCTATAGCTATAGGTGCAGACTAGAATGTAATGCCTTCTTACCAAGGCTTGTTCTGCAGAAAGCTCTACTAACACAGGCACTCTACACCACTGCAAGCTGAGCTATCATCTTGCTGCTGCTCCCCACCTCGTGCACACTGGAGAAGTGGTAAAAAACATAGGATTCTTCTGTGGGAGTACAGGAAACTATGCATGCCCAGGATCTTGCAAATTCACAGAGTTTAGTTACAATTTGGACTCTGTCTTTGGAGTGGAGTTATGCGACAGGGACAACACCGTGATAAGAAACAAGCAACCTGATCTCAGCTCAGCTGAGAAAGCTGTGATGCCAGACTGATGCCACACCATCAACCAACTAGGTACCCTATCCCCTTCCCCAAGCAGATCCTAAAATCCTGGAGAGTTAAAAAGAAACAAAAAATGCTGAAAGGAGACTAAAAAAAGGCCAGAAGAGTCATACCCAATGACACATACACACACAAAAAAAGCTAAAAACCAAACCAAAGGATGACATCTATTTTGAAGTCTTCTCTATCCGTATCTTTTACCTGAGAAGTGCTTTGTAAACAGATGCCTGCACTAAGCATATACAACATTAAACAATAAAAGTATTTGTGTTAGAGAAGATTATGAAAATATCCATCTGAAACCATTCGAGTCTCTTTTTCCCACTTTCTAATTCACCCACCTCATACATTTTAAACCTCGACTGAGGCGATACAGCTTCCACCGCTATTACAGCCTGTCACAGCCGTTCCATGTCCCATTTATCCAAGTTAGAAATTATCTTTTCATTTGTAAACAACCGCCCTTTACACTCTGCCTGCAATACAGAAGACAAATTAGAGTTAGCCAGCCTCCTACATGCTCACAATCAGCCACAGAAACCCCACTGCTGGAAGCACAGAGCGAGGGTGAGGGCACACAATGGGGCCCCTTCATCCCCCACAGTAGCTCCTCAGTGCTGGTCACAGCAGTAGCTGCTGCAAAGCCCCGTCTCCGTCCAGGGAAGTATTACACGTGGACAATGCATAGGAGGTATCCATGAACAAAACGATCCACTGAATTGCCTATCTTCTAACTCCAGGGGAGTTAAAAGTCACAGCTGATTATGAATGTGCAGCAGAAGTGGGAAAAAGCTCAAGTTGTAAAGCTATTTAGCTTGAAGCCATGGTTACATGCCTGGTTAACATGGTCTGAGGGACAGAGACAGCATCTCCTGCTCAGGTCTACACCTGTGCTGACCCTGCTGCCAGCAGGCAAACTCAGTGCTTCATCACCCCATGCAGCATCAGTTGTCCTAACATCTGCTTTTATAGGCTCACTGCTGTCATGATTTCAAGGTGTTGTCAGCATGGAGATAGCATTAATGGCTCCACGGCCAGGAGGGTAATTGGCCTAAATGAGCACTCATATTACTACCGACTTATCTGTCACAGCAACACTCATTCTATTTAATACTAAGTTGTATTTAACATGCACTCTGTTTGCAAGCCACATACACGCTGGTTCTGAAACACAGCTCTCCAGCACACTATATGGTTATTAAGACAGATTTAAATCAAATGGGAAAGGCATTTCACTTGCTTAAAAATGTGTGACCCACTAGTGCACAGGTAGCACAGCTGTCCCTGCTGAGGCTAGTGGCAGCCCTCCCTTCCCTTTATATGGCATCGCTGGGCTCTGAAGGGACCCCGGGAAGCCCTCCTGTCCCACCTCCTGCTCAAGGCACCCAGGTCTAGGAGCTGTAGCAGGTGCTCAGAGCCCACCCAGGACCTTGCAGCTCAGAGACAGCCATGGCCTCTGGACCATGACAGTGATGAGGGTCTGTGCAAGGGGAGTATTGGTCAGGAGGCATCACCAATAATCAGCAAATGAGCATCCATCTGCACCCAGCGAGCAGGTCATGCCCTTGCACACATCCATCCCTAGACTCCTGGGGAAGACTCTGCAAGCAGTTTGCTTTTTCCTCTGTGTTTACAGCACAGACCACTGGGTTTACACAGATGACCCAGTTCAATAGCCACTGAGAGTTTTTCTTCTGCTTTTAACCAGCTTGAGACAAAGCATGGGCTTAAACCTTGTGTTTGCATTGGAAGCAAAGCCTTTGGAGAATCCCCGAGCCACCGCTCTGCCCAAGGCAGCATAAGCCAAATCTAAATCACTCCTCACAGATAATTTTCCAACCTACTTTTAACTGGTTTCTCAAAGGCTTGGGAACCCACCAGTTAATCTACCCTATACTTAACCTTGCATCTAAGAAGGTCCCCTAATGTTTAAACTAAATCTTTCACTTCTTGCAATTTAAATCAGAAGCTATTTCTGCTATCCACAGTGGGCATGGAGAGCATTTATTATCACTCCTCTTGCAACAGACATTTATGTATGCAACAGGCTGTAATCTACCCTCTTTGTAAACATGAGAAGGCAGACAGATATTCCCCCCCTTCAAAATCCCTTCCCCCCCCCCCTCCCCCTCAAAGCTTCCCCCTTAGGTCATGTTTTCTAGACCTTCTGTAAGATTTGTTGCTTTCCTTTTGGAGTATCTTCAACTGACTCACATCTCTCAGTCCTTCAGCTAAGCCCACCACACCATATTACGAACATTTCCTTCTGAATCCAATTTTCAGTATATTTTTTGCAACCAACCCAGTGTGCTGTTGGCTTTTTCCCTGTTGACCCACACTTCAGTTTATTTGGGTTTTTTTGTTGTTGGGGTTTTTTTATTGTTCTTTAGTTGTTTTTTGAGGGAGGTTGGTTGGTTTGTTTATTGGGGAGTTTTTGGTGGGGTGTATGTTTGGTTTTGGTTGGGTTTGGGGTTTTTTTTTGTTTGTTTGTTTTTTCTTAGGCTCAGCCCTTCTTTGCAAAACTAGCCTTTGGTTCTCCACGGTGTATTCCCACAGCTGGCTCTTCCCAAAACCCTCCTTCTGCATCTGCCCTTACTAAATTACCTGTTTGTTCCAGAGCAGCTCTCTTCAAGATCACTTTGAATCCCAATTCCACCTTGCAAAGCCTTGTCAACTTGTCCAGCCTGGACTGCTAAGTGCATGTATTAGCAAACAATTAGTCTTACCCATACCATTAAGGAAAAAACACTGACCTGGGACAGAGATTGCACCCCTGGCCTGACAAACTCTGCTAGGCAAGAGCACAAGAGCAAGCTATTAAGCACCACTTGCTTAAGCGCTGCTTTTCACAAGGTTGGGTCCTTGTGTTAGTTTTAGACTCAAGGCCCCCACCTTATCTGGAGGCTGCCAAAAGCCATACTAAAGCAGAGAGCTATCACATCCACACCTTCTCCCTCATTGACGAAAGGCCTTACACTCTCATTGAACGAACTTAGCAGAAACAAACTGTGCCAAACTAAATTCACACTGCCTTTCACCTACCCCGAAACTGCAGATAAACTCACAAAGTTCTTAATTTTTTTTTTCTCTCTCTCTTTTTTTTTTTTTTTAAGGTTCATATCTTTGCCTTTCCCAGTTTCCAACAAAAGCAGCCATCCTCCCCACGCTTTCTAACAGTATTAATGGTTTGGAAGCTGCTTGTCGCTTCTCCAAGTGATCTAGGAGAAACAATGGAGCATCCAGCTCATTTGAAAATAACTCATTACAAGCACTCTTTGACTTGTATTTCCCCTATTTTCTTAGACTCCTAAATTCTTACCACAGTCGCAGATGTTAATCGCAACCAGAAAGTCTGCACTTTCCAGAAAGTTAAACTTGTGATTGAAGATTTAAGGAAGGCGGAAAAGAATTAAAACCAGCATTACGCGTTTCAATTCCCTGCCTGAGCAGGGTTTGTTTCTGGGATTGTCTTTAAATCTTTCCAGTTATCTGAAAAGACTCCACTCCACATATATGGCTAATGCAGTACTCTACAATCTCATACCACAGATAGCTGGGAATTAGCTCAAAGCCACCTTCTTCACAGACCCCAGTGAGCATGGGGGCAGCCCATCTCTTCCAGTTACTCAAGGCAGACTGCTACAGTCAAAAAAAAGCATCATGCAGCTTCCCTCTTTGCAGCATTTACGCCACTATCTACAGTCTGCCAGGCAGATCTCTATGCCAGACCACAGTGAGCAATTCTGCCTTTTAACAAACGTAGCCAACAGGAACAGACTGCATGCTCCTCCCTCGAGATCTAGTCCTTGGCAGATGGTGGTATTTCCTTGTTAATCGACTAAAATGTCTTTCAGTGTTTTCAAGAGCCCACCTGGATTGTCTCCCTTGCTTTCTGCAGTGAGAGAGGGCCCATGGAGGAGCTGGTTTTGCCACTTTAGGATGTCTTCTGTTTAAAATGGCAGCATCTGCAGACATCTCATGGGAACCATGAATTCCTTTCACTCCCAGATTTTTCACTAGGGCACCCAATTTCATATATATGTCAGAAAAAGCATGTCCAAAACTGGATCTCACCAGCTGGCACCCATCACACTGGAGTCACTTCAGAGATAACTGTGCTTAGGAGGAGAGGCTGCCCGTTACCTTCAACAGAGAGTCCTACAGACTTTAATGAAATTTGTATTAGTGAGATCCTCCAGCACATTTTTCACAAACTTACTTCTCCTTCCCTAGGCCCTTGTATTTGCATGAGGTCCACTAAATCTCCCTCTCCCACATTTTTCTAAAGCTCCTGGCAGTTTTATGCTTCCCAATGAAGCCAAGAAGGAAGTGAAAGGCACCAACAGGAGTAAAACAGCAGAGCAGCTACTGCTCTCATGAATCTTCTCAAAACCAGTTTGTTTCAATGGCAAAAACACTTCTACCACATGCTGAACATAGCACCATATCTGTAACATTCTCCCTTTGTGCAAGACAGAAGCAGATGTTCAAATGCCTTCTGCAGCCTATTGTCTGGAAATGGTATGAGCCCATTTTTCTTTACAGCCCCATCAGGGTTCTTTAATAACATGGTGTGTTGAAACAGTATTATTTTCCATTCCCCCCTTTGCTGTTACTTGGTTGCATCGTTCCCATGTGACTGCTTCTATCACACTCTTTTATTGCAATTGATCACCCATTATAACTGCAGTCACTGAGTGTCTCGCCATCTTCACAGAGCATTTCTGAGCTGTAATTTCTCAAAGACCCCAGAACCTACCAAAACATCAGTTTTTCCTTCAGTCATAGGTCCTGCTGATCAGCTGGCGCTGAACTGGAGGAAACAGCACAATACCACACCTACCTACACCCCCCCCCAGATACTCTGTGGAAGGCAAAAATACTTGTTCTCCCTTGCGGCTCACGCCTGCATCCTAGAACAGAAGCTTGCAGAGGGTTTACTGCTCCTTGTAAAGCCAGTAAAAAAAAATCTTGTTGCCACTGAATTCACAGTTACAGGTATTACTAGATATCCAGAAATACTTCTTTTTCTAAAGCTCTTACGTTATCTAAGGTTGGCAGTTTAAAGAACAGCTATTTCAGTTAAAGGTACCATTTTTTATCAGACCAGTTGTACCAACAAAAGCTGTAATATAATCCCATATGGGAAAAGGAAAACCAGCCTTACTGGTGTCTAAAACACTTGTATTGCACACATACACACTTATCATGGATCAGTAGAACTGAACTCCACAGGGTGCACTTTACCTACCCAGTACAAAAGGGTACATCACGAAGCCCGTGTGCAGGACACCATCCTGGGTCAGGATGCCTGTACACTCTATGAGCAAAGCACTCCTACGGTGGATGTAGCTACATCTGGATTTTGTACAAATACAACAAACTCAGGCAAGGTTAGACACTAACACATTTTCAGACATGGTTTGCCAGTGCAACAGGAATACCACACAGTTTGCAGGATCACATTTCTACCACCCCAACTCACACAGCAATGCCAACAGAAATCTAGTATTTTCAAAAGTGTTATCTGTAGTCTAGACAAATCCACAGGGTGTCTGGCAGTCTAGAAGCAAGTTGATAGCTACCAATGACTTTTTCTTAAGAGAGATTGTAAATACTAAATTATAGCAAGCCTGTGTCCCTTAATGTTATGAGTCCCTATAGATAATTTATGCTCTTCTTCCTAAGCACAGCCATGCATTTTTATTCTCTCATGCATCTCACTGATGCTGACAGTAAATCTCTATAATATCTAGTCCTTCCCCCATAATAGAAAAACTCATTAATATGCCCCAGCTGCTTTAGGACACTTTCACATGAATTTATGAATATTCAATTTCCATCTAGTGCTCAGCTTCTTTGTGTCCAGCCACTGCTCTCTTGAAGAGAGGCTGCCAAAGATCTTGTAATACTTGCATTAGCTTTGAGCCCTCATATTATGAAATAAGCAATATGTTTAATATCAATAAGTCACAGCTCTGGGAACAGCCCCAGCTTTCAAGAGATGGTAGCAATTGGAGACACTCAGCATCTCGCTGAGTAACTTGCAAATACAAACTTCATCTTGCAGCAAGCGAGGCCTTTTACACCAAGAAACTTGCTCAGCACAGCATTTGTTACCTCAGCACAAGAAACCTGTTGTCACCACACTGGAAGCAGTTTTCTTGCAAAGTGGAACACACCTCCCAGGAAAAAAAAAAAACTTGCAGGTGTGGGGAGTTTTTCAGTTCTGGTGAAAACTGGCCTGGCAGCAGGAGAACAAATCACCAAGGACAAATGCAAAAAAGTAGATAACCTCAGCTGGTACAAACAGACACACACCCCACGTGAAGGAAAGGAATGCCTTCAGGGAAACCTCAACATTACAGAGCGATCAATGCATTATTCCTCTTCTCAAAGCTGAAGAAACCAAGACATGGCAAGCACTCAAGCCCCACTGCACTATGACAGGATCTGGGCAGCTAAGCGTGCTCCTAAGAGTTTCGCTACTCCTAGCACCCCTGTCCATCAGGTCAAGGAGCAAAGCAGCACAGGCGTTAAGACTTAACACTCTGCAAGTCCAGCATACACCAGGTGCAGGCAACTGTGCCTGGCAAGCTGGCAGCAGCTGCCCCAAGGGGTTGGATTCTTCCCAGGGGCACTCTCCTAAATTCTGCAGAAGTCCTGCCACCACATACCAAGTCACTCCCAGAAGTACTAACAGCGACAGAACAAGAAGAGAAGTCAGACAAGTCCCCAAGCAAACACTACAGCAAGTAAATAGTGAAAATGGTACCACTAAGGAGAGAATCCAAAGCCACAGGTACATCTCCATCTGTGAGCTCTATATTGGTTCCCTTCCAGGGAAGAGTACCGGCCTCGTAAGTCAGGCTTTCATCCAGCCCAGGACGACACTGACTTTTCAAGTGGTGAGCGCTGAGCACAATTCATTTTCATCCTCCACTTCCTTGGAAAAAGTAATGAGGCAAATTTAAAAACAAGTGACTAGCCTGAAAATTATTTTAAGCTTCTGTATACCCACCTACCACTCAAGGCAGAGTTTTTTCTAAACTAGTTCCACCAGTGCAGTGAATATTACATAGAGAAAGGAAGTGTGAAAGATTGCCGTCAGCAAGACGAAAACCTGAAGCGCAGAGCTGGGATGGAAACTGGAATTTACAGTGACAAACCATTAGATTAATGACAGACAGCTGGGGAGAGCTAGAGACAGGCCAGTCTACAGGAGTAATTATATTGCGCTTACCTAAATTTCACCCTAAAATAAAAGCGTAACTTCTTCCACACCACTTCCCGCTCTAACCTGCTGACTTACCGGGTCCTACTGAAGCACTGTCCTAAGTATGATGCAGTTCTTACATGCAAGGGATCCCAGCCCCCTCTTGCCAGGCTCCCTGTGTATATCTTTGTACTTGCAGAATGCATCACCAACCAGCACATAAATCCATCATGTGGAAGGAACAGCAAGATGAGCAGCAACAGGAGAAGCACAGCCAGGACTTAAACAGTCTATTGTGATCATCCAGGGGAAAGGACTGTGCCCAAGATGTCAAAATTCATGCAGCGTTTTGAACGGCTGATCTCTTCCTACCATCAGCAAAGGCCATTACAGCACAAGCAGAATCTCAGGACTTACACAGTTTCCATAAAAACAGCCCAGCCCTCCCAACTCAACACCAACAAGCAACAACTGAGAGTTTTCCCAGTCCTGTGTATTTAGTTTCGGCCTGTAGCTATGCAGCTCCCACGTGGCTGTTGAGCAAGACCAGCCCTTCCACTCCTTGGCTCTAAATGGGTCCATTTGTCACCTGGCAGCAAGCTGGGATGCTCCTTGCAAAGGCAGCAACATACCCAGTTTTGGCCCTGCCAGAGGAGCCATGGCATAGAGGAAGCAGCCCTCCCATGCCATGGTGCTACAGTGCTCAAACACCCAAGGTGATCAGCTGGTATGATGTGAGATAAGGGCACTAGACCACTTCCAGAGACACTTACCCACTTAAAGGTCTGGTTTTTCTAATCTCGAAGAACTGTGTTCCTGTGTGATTGTATCTGAATTTTGTCTGTTAAAGGAAAGTTGCTTGAACAGTTAAACAATAAAATAACAACGCTCAAAAGGTGGATTTCAGTTCTGATTTCCTGTTGAAACAAGCAGAAAGCCATTGACTCTCAACAGAGGTGAAACCCTGGCATGTGAAATAAAGCAATTACTTCACTTTTTTATGACATATTAACCGGCACTAGATACAGAGTCAAGCAAAAGTGTTGTCTAAAATGACACTTAAATTTGGTACTTGAGGGTTATGAATACTCCTTTCCTCTAGGTCCCACTCACTATTAGGTTAAAGTTTGAAAAAAAAAAAAAAAAAAGGCTTCTATTTGGGCAAGAGAAAGCTTTTAGAGACTTCTCAAACCAATCAACATCATTCATGGTTTGAAAGAATTTATTTCCTTTTTAAGTTTCTAACTCAAGTCAGCCACGTAGCTCATATATGACCTGTAAACCAAAAGCATGGCAGGTGCATCCATTTACACCTAGTAAATATAAACCATTCTCTAAAAAATACAGTGCACATGAAATCAAAATAACCAGCTAAGTGCAACTGAAGAACATGAGTTAACACTGTGAGCACAGGAGAAAAGTTCATCACAAAAGGATGCCAGCAGAATCACCCATCAAAGAAACCTCAGCACCACTCACCCAGCAGTGCAAGCTACCATGCAGTAGTACCACCACCACCACAAGCAGCCTCATCCTGCTCCTTTAGCACAGCTGTCCAAGCAGTAATTCAGTAAATCAGGTTAGTAAACCTATCTGTCCAGTAAAAACAAATCAACAAAAAAAAAAAAAAAAGCCAAAGAAACAACCGAACAAAACCCCCAACAGCAGCAATAACAAAAAATAAATCACACCATCCACTTACTTTTGCTAGGTTATTTTTCCAGTTGTTCCCCAACCTAGTTCCCAACACAACCATGGGAATATTCACGCCAGTAAAATTGTGGTGGTGATACCAGGGTAGAAATAGGTGACCCTACGGAGGCAAAGGGTACCTTGCAAGGCATAAATAGCACTGCTGCTGGCTTTGTAACCGTGGTCTAAATAAAGACTCTAGCTTGCACCAGGATGCTCTGAACTGACATCAATTAGAGTTCAGAGTTCTCCAGAAATGAGGCTTTGCTTCCCTCCCACCTTCAAAACCTCATTCACGAGGCCCTTTCAGAGTGCTCTGAACAAAGCACAGAGCCTCTTGTAGCCCTCAAAGGAAGCCCAGACCCTGTTCCTCACCCCACTTTGAAGCTTTTCTGAGCATAGATCCAAACCCCGTACCTAAGACCTGCTCCTGCTACATAGCAGAGTGCAGGATTTCAAAACCACTGGGGGTGGGGGGGTGGGGACTATATGTATATAAATAATTTTTGGAGTTGTGTGTGACATGGTCTCCTCTCTGGCACAACCCCACTGAGCAGCAAGCCTCTTGTCCTGCCCAAGCATCTGACATGCAGAAGAGAAATGCACCATTCCCCTGCAGAGCAGGCTAGCCCCAGCCTCCCTCTCCCCATGGCAGCTGCAGTGGCTCCAACCCCTGCTGCTGCCTTGATCCCAACCACTACTCCCCAGCAGGCTACCCATGCCTGCTATTTTTGGATGCTCTTCCAGCTGCCGCCCATATCCTTTCCTAACTCTTACCAGGACTTTACATACATTCCTCACCCTCGCTGCTTCCCCACACACGCACATGTACACACACAAAAAGGAAGAGTTTAGAAAACAGGAAAACAGAAGAGCAGCATCTGGGCCAGCAACTCTCCCATCCCAGCCAGGCAGCTATGGAAACAGACAGGTATCAGGCATGGGGGTAGACAGATGTATACATCTCTGATGAACCCCCAAGTGGGACATCTGGAAGCAGGGATTTCTTTGGTCAGTTCCTGTGTCACGCGGCAAGTCTGCCCACCTCGGGGCCAGGACAGCTGCTCATGCTCCCCACCCCAATGACAAAGCCCTCCCTGCAAGCTGAGCATGAAGGTAGTCCTCAGGGAGCCCCCACAGGGGCTGCCAGGGCAGAAAGAGAAAAGGTTTGCCACAACGCTGGCTCTCCCTTAGTCACTTTATGACAAAATGCTGTATTATTTCTCCAGGCATCACAATCTGATTATAATATCCTCATAAGCCAACTGAAAAATAAGCATTTTATTCTCATCAACGTCACTTCAGGTAAATTCTTCAGTATCATTTAATTACATTCCCAGAGGATTTCTGTGATTAGCTCAGTACTGCAGGTGCCATCTCAAATCCTCAGAGATATCCTTTTCACCCTTGAATGATCCCAAGCCCTTGCAACCAACTAGTGCTTGGTAAAGTCCCTGTTAATTCATGCCAGGTATAAGCCAGCCTTCTCTCTGGAGACTGCATGCTGGAGAAGGATACTGCAGCATCTTCATGTAGGTCTGTATTGCCTGGAGCCATTCTGGGATCGACATGGAGAGCTTGTAGTTTGGCACTGGTGGCACTGAGGGCTGGACACACAAAAGAGATAAAGAGGTTAGACAGTTACTGCTCCCTGCAGAGCGGATAAGTGATTTACTTGGGCAGCGGCACATGCTTAGTGCAATGCAACGTGGCAGCACAGATGGCTCAGACCCCACGTGAACTCAAGCATCAGGCAAAGTCATCCCGCTGACAACAGGGGCTGCCCATACACCAGAGCCAGCCCCATCCCTGACCATGTGGAGGGGGACAGGGTAGGCCCCCGCCTCAGCGGGCTGCTCATCATGACCACCACCATCCCTTAAACACCACCCTGCGCGGGCAGGCAGTCCAGCACAGTAGGCCAATGCTTCCCATTTTTCCCCTCTAGCACAGAGCGGTTTGGATGAGTACCATTCCAGCACTGGCTCTGCTGTCCTCCCTCCCCTGAGAAACCATTTCAAGTCTAATTTTTTGTTTCCTCTGTCATAAGAGAAAGATATATAGAAAAAGAAAAAAAAGACAAGGATCCCAGGCTGCATAATTTCCCATCTGCCGCATGTCAGTGGCACACTTGCTGGGCAGGAAGCACATGGTACCTAGAAGACCACCTGGGACCCAGATCTTTAATGATATTAAGACACTTAAAGATATAGGCTGGCAACGTAATGGGATTTTTCCAAAATCCCGTAAGACATCTGCTTGTGCCTAAGCACTTTAGAAGCCGGGACCTCAATCCATATTTAACCCCAAAGCTTTGTGGCTCCTGTAAACATGCAGGAAAGGGGCATGGCCTGCTCCCAGGTCCCCTTAATTAGGGCAAGACTGTAAAATATGGGGTCAACATGCTAAAGCAGGCAGTGTGGCTAAAAAGAAGTCAGTTCAATTCTCACAAATGCAGTGGATTTAAATATTAATGCAGACCCAAATCCAGGAACCAGCAGCTTGAGCAGTCGTGGCACAAGGCACAAAGGAAAACGTGCAGCATCCGCGGGCCCACATCGAAGTTACAATAGTTTGAAGACAATGAAATGCGCTATCACTGCTCTAAATACACTTCACGTCTATGATTACAGATAAGAAAAGCAAGCTCAGGCAGTATGGGGCCATCTCCACCACACAGACCTTCCCCTCCGGCCCCCACCTCCCCTGTGAGGGAGGGATAGGTGTTTTGCTTTCAGGGCAGGAGCACCGATAACCCAACACGACCAAACCCCAGCATTTACTACACTGACTACACTCAAATAGTAAACATACTTCAGAGAAGGGGGAAAAACCCAAATAGAGACTCCTACATGTAACACATTTGAAGTGGCAAGCAGGCAGATGGGCCGGCCCCCGGCTCGCTGGCACGCATGGGCGCCCACACAGGCTCTCTCCTCACAAGTGGGAGTTACCAGCAAGGCTCATTAGCACTTCTTAATCATCAATTCCACACCTAAGCTCTTCATTAGAGGCAATTTTTTGGTTTCACGAGTTCCTTCTGCCCCCCAATACCCTTTGGTCTGGACAAATTGCCCGCCTGTCCCCGCCAGCACTGCGGCAGGCCTGGACTCGGCATGCCAGACGGGGCTCCCATTTCAGGAGCAGCAAGTGGGTGCAAGAGGGAATTAAGGCCGGCCTGGCAAATCCTTCCAGGGGTAGTCACTTCTGCTCAGATATAAATACTCCTTTTCTTCCAGGATAAAGACACTCTAGGTGCACGCACTACACAACAGGCCAAGGTGCCAGGAGCCCCACCCGCTGCAGAACGGCTGGGGGACAGCACAGCCCTTTCTCAGCGCTCCATAAAATGGAGGTCCCTGCGCTTGCCCAGCTGTGGGACCACACAGCATCCCATAGGGACCGCACCAGTGCGGAGGGACGCAGCCCTTGCTGTAACCCACAGTGGCCACCCTCATCATGGGGGTGAGGTTTTTTGGAACTCCATGCGAGGTGCTCCCCTGTCTCCGAGGCAGATGATCACGACAGCCACCAGGCACGCTCAGGTAAAGAGAACCAGGGTTTTCCCAGCAGCTGACACGTATCCCATCACCTGTCTGTTAAAGCTACCCAGGCAGGCCTTGCTGAGCTGGGATGCCCAAGCCCCTCCAGACCTTGGGACATGAGGGAGAAGCAGCCACCAGTCTCCCCCGCGCAGGATGGCAGCACTGTCCTCTCTGCCATGCTGGGCAAGCAGTACACGGCATCGTGCTGCCAGCCAGGCCAGGAGGTGGACAGCCACCCACCGCTCCCACTCCCTCCAAAGAAACCCCATTTTTCCCCTCTAAATTCCTGCCCTAGCTGCAGGAGCACCGACCTGGGTGCCCAGCCAGCACAGAGCAGAAGCCAGGGCTGCACGATACCAGCAGCAAAGGAATGCACAACGCTGCTACGGTTGAGGCTGCAGCCCTCCAGCCACCAGTGCACATCCCAGCGCAGCAGCCAGGAGCTGCCGAGGGTTTGTAGCAGGCGGCCATAGCCGCCAAGAGGAAATGCAGACACAGCACTACAGACTGTGAATTTATAAAGCAAGTGAAAGCCAGGCAGATGAAAGGCCTTGACCCTGTATCAGTACTTCCAAGCAGTAGCAGCTCCAGAGACAGCAGAGCTGCTCCAGTGCAAGACCTTGTGGCAGATCTGGAAATTGTTATCCCGTGGCTAGAAATGCTGTAGTCTCAGATCACCACAGACATCCTGCGTTAAAAGTTGTCTTGCCTGGTTCTACTGTGTCTCATTCAATGATCAGAAAGTCACTTTCTGCTAGCTCACCCTTGCAAGTACAGTTAGCTAGCATGGATGAAGGTGGCAGGCTAGAGCCCTAAATGCTGATGAGATGTTTAATTCATTAAGACTTCCAAGAACACAGGACAAATAAAGCATTGCACAGCCCTTCCAAACAAGGAGCCCACACCTTTCCCAGAGCTCAAGCCAAAAGTCAGAGGTGGGGGGTGCAATCAAGGGACTCCTTGGGTTCCAAAATTGCCCCTCTTGCAGACAAACCAGCTTTTTATGAGGATTCTTCCTCCTATGAGAGATGCAGCCCTGCACCCCTGCAGTTTGTATTTGTTCCACTTAAAGACAACCTCGCCAATATACAGTAAGAAACTACTTAGCACCCTGCGTGCATGATCACCGAGACTAATACCAAGATGATTAGAGCAATCAAGTGGAGCTTCTTGGGGAGAGGATGAAAACTCTCTCCCATCACTAGGGATTAAGAACAGATCAGATGCAAAAATGGAGCAGTCGCACACACTACTCGCTCAGCCTCCAGCACCTACCAATGCAAGCAGATTACAAACCATTTTCTCACAGGCATAAGTTTCTCTTGTCACTCCCAATTAGCACTACCTAGTCTTTCGCCCGGTGCCATGTACCCAGCAGCACCCACCAATTAAAAGAGCTGTACCATCATTTAAGCAACAACTGTCCCCTCACACTCCTACTCTGACCCAGAAATTACCATCACGACTTTAGCAACCTACTACCTACCTTGTAGCAAACAAACCTGCTCCTAACCTTCATTTGCTCACCTGAGCTGTACTGATCTTAACGAGAACTAGGTGATGCTCAAAACTACCCTCTGACCCCAGAGGTCCCAGGCTTAGCCATCAAGAGCTAGTTAGTCACAGGGGACACCAGGCCCTTCTGCCCTTGAAGAAGTTAATCACTGAGACAGGGAGCTTGCTGCCGGACAGCACTGGAGAAACACAGTGCAACTTTTACAGCGCCCTCCATGGATTAGCAACTAGTAACTAACATCAAATGATTTATCCGAGCAGATTTCAAAACATTTTTCCTCCTACCCAGCTGCAGCACATGCCACACTGAGTCAGCCTGAGGAAGAAGCCATGGGCGATGCTCTCTGGGACACTGCAGCAGACAGCATGTGGAGCATGTCTTTCACCAAATACTTTGTCAGCCAGTACAGTTATCACCAGTAAAAGTTACATGCTTTGGAGCTTGGAGGTAAGGAAAGAAAATCAAGTCCAGCGTGTGCTTTGCTGTCTCTTAACACCAAACAGATCTGCAGGCCATTTAGACTAGTGTGTAAGCCGGTCATGCTGCTGAAACGAGAAGTTCTGCCCTCTCCCTGCCCCTTCATTTCTACCTCAGGTGCCTGTGCAAGTATGAGATGAACCACACCAAGGAACTACAAAAAAACCCAGCATAACCAGATTATTCTTTAGCTGGATCTGCTTCCCCGTCCAAACAAAGGCTGGTGCCAGCATGAGGGAAGCAGGGGAACAGAGAGAAAGAGATTGCCCCTTTTGCACTTATGCTGAAGGAAACATTGCAGAAGAGAGATGAAAGGCCTTTTCAGCCTGCATCTAATTTGACAAGCGCCTTCGCAAGACGGCCCTACTCAATGTACTTCCAGCTTCTCCACGCGCAGAATTTTCCCTTTCTACCCTACATAAAGAACTTGTTTCATACTTATCACTGACAACTTGGCCCATGACAATGCCGGCCCAGCCATCTCACCCCAGCATGCACAGGGGTATGAATCAACATGGACTTCAGCGGCCAGCTCAGATGAATGCTGCCTGATGGGACGAGTGAATCAAGCTCCAAGACCACCAAAGCCAGCTGTGTTAAAGACATTGTGGCCAGTAATGCAGCGCAGTGGTGAGAAGCCTTGGAACATCAGCAGACAACATTTTATTTGCTGGCTAGAGGAAAAAGACTTGGGTCAGGCAGAGCCGTTTGGAGCTTGTACTGAGGAACGTACAAGACAAAAGCATTTGGAGTCTTTCCATATACTGGAAATCGAACGTCTGAGTTTTAAATCCCTTACTACATTTCAGGAGCAAGGAAACGCCTGTGTTCCAGACAGCTGAGCAAAATGTGCTTCAAATCGCACAAAGCACTTCACTCAGTCCCTCAGGATTTCTTTTCATTCTTGTTTTCAGCTTTTTCCTCCCCAAGGCGAAAAAATAATTTTCTTCCCGCTTGTCTCCCAAGACGCCAACTCCAGCAGCCGAGTGTCCCGCAGCACAACCCCCGCCCCCGCCAGCCGCTCCAGCTCTGCCCCGGCGCCCCCCGCAGTGGACAGGGGCCAACCCTCGCCTCTCCCGTCCCCTCGGCGCCCGCGGGATGCCCGGCTCTGGGCTTTGCGGCACCCCCTCTTTTTTTTTAAGGGGGGGGGGGGGGCTTCGCCTTACCCGGGCCAGGCGGGCGGCGCTCCGGATGGCCGCCGCCACGGCGCCGCCGTCGGGGTGCACCCGCTCCACGTGCCCCCACATCCGCTCCCAGGTCTGCCCGTCCATGGGGAAGCCGCTCTTGTTCACCAGGAAGAGCGACCCGCCGTCCCGCTGCTGCTCCTCCTCCTCCGAGCCGCCGCCGCTCCCGCCGCCGCCCGCCGCCCGCGGCTGGGCGCTCCGCGAACGGCCCCCCTCCTTGCCGGCCGCCGCACGGCGGGTGCTCCCGCGGCCGCCGCCGCCCGCCGCCGCGCCCGTCATGGCCCCGCGGCCATGCCCGAGCCCCGGCGCGCCGCGGGGACCGCTGTCGAGAGGCGCCCCGCGGCCTCGCCGCCGCCCGCGCCCCCTATATATATTTAATATATATATGTGTGTGTGTGTGTGTGTTACGTGCGTGCGGCAGAAGCTGGGCGCGGGGACGGCCCCTGGCTAGCGGCGGCCGCCCGCCCGCCCCGCGGCACGGTAGCTCGCTGGCCCCGGCCCGGCCTCAGCCGCGCTGGGGGCGCGCCCCGCGCCGCGCTCCATGCCGCCGCGTTACCACGCTACCGGCCGCCCGCCCGCCCTCGGCGCGCTCCTATTGGCGGTCGCAACAAAGAGGGGCGGAGCTCGAGGGGCGGGACGAGCCGTGACTGGCGGAGCCGCTGCCGGGCGGCGCCCCCTGCCGGGCGGCCCAGATCACCGGAACCGGGCGGCTCAGACTGAGCCCCTTCGCCCGCAGCCGCTCCGGCGTGCACGGCTGCCGGCGTGCCGTGCCGTGCCGTGCCTCACCTCCCGGGCCCCGCTGCCTGAGGGGCGCCTGAAGATCAAACTCTTCATCGAAGAGAGCTGGTCTCTTCCGTTCTTCCTAACGGAGCTGGAAAATTCTTTGTTAACCGTGGAGTGCTAACAGCGATGGCAGCGAGACCCCAGCCTGAAGGCGCGGGCTGCTGAGAAAGGCTCCCCGGGGCTCTTCTGCCCGGTGGGCAAACAAGCGCCCCAGCCCCGGGGGAACCCCCCCCAACAGCCAGGGCTCTGCATGCCCTGCTAACGCCAGCGAAACAGCGTCTGACCCCGCCTTGCCGGTGCCCGGTGTGATGAACTGTGCATGGGAACAGCAGGGAACTGTCTCTCCCCCAGGGCGGCCTTGCAGCACCTCCCGGGCAGACGACTCCCTGGCTGCTGCTGCTATCCTCACCGCTCAGCTCAGTTCCCAGATGCTTATTTGCATGCTCGGAGGGATGTTTTTAGCTCTTTGTATCAAGCACAACTGTGTCAGCCTAATACAACTCCTAGAGCCAGAGGTGAATCCCCATCAGAAATAAGTAATAGCCTGAAAAATGTTGCCATCCCCTGCCCATGCACTCACTCAGATCCCTCCTGATCCCAGCCAGGCTGCACATGTACTTGAGCATCTTCTCAGCACCTGCAAGTACTGACTTTCATCTCTTGCCATAAATATATCCATCCAGTGCCCTGATCAGCTTTCTGAAGGCTCTCGGGAGCCACGGGTGTATGTTGAGTCACTAATCACACTCTGCCGGAGTTGACATCTCTGTGAGTCCTACCAGTAATCTCCCTGCCACAACCTGGCCACATGGTATACCTGAATCTCATCAGGAGGTTTAACGTAAGGGAGGCTGGAGAAAGGCTGCTCCATCAGCTAAAGCAAACCAAGGGCTTCAGCTTACACAGCTCGCCCAGTGTCAGCTTTCAGCCCAAGAGATTTTGGTCTAAGGAGCCCCCCAAGCTGAATGGAGAGGCTCAGTGTGTAAATGGCAATGCAATGTAGGGGAGAGGAGGAAAGGTCAGAGCAGATTTAGAGCTGCTGTGAAATCTTCACCCTCTCCGTTATGTCCTGCATTTCCCTAATGATCAGGCAAACACTGCAACTGGAGGGCAAATGTGCTCCCATGCTGGGCAGAGGCGATCCACGCCCCCCACTGGGTTTTGGAGCAGGATCCCAGGGGAAGTACAGTCCCTCTCTCCTTCAGGAATACAGAGGAGGCTGCACACTGGCAACATGTGGGAGCACTGAGATAAGCTCCAGATGGGAGCTGATGAAGCACAGAGACCCTGAGAGGCTGCAGCCACAGAGGAGAGGGCTCTCAAGGAGCACAGGGAGGCTCAGGCAAGGCAGTGCAAGGAAAGGGAGGCTGAGAACGTGTGCAGGTTCACTGGAGCAGAGCCAGGGGAAAGCTTGAAAATCTTTCAGACCTGGATCTTAGGACTAATGGGACTGTGCAGGTGGTGGCAGCCATGCGTGAACAGCCCAGGGGCACGCTGTGTGTGATAGAGCCTGGAGTGCTGGGATTGCATAGCAGAAAGTCATCATCAAGGATGCTGTTACACAAGCTGGGAGTCACCTATTATCCCAGAGCCTTGTTTGCTGGTGGAACAGGTAACTATGGCGAGGCTGCCTCAGCCTCTCTTAGTGCTGCTCCACCGCCCAGAGCAGCCAGAAACCCTCAGATCATGCTTTCCTACACCCACCCACTTCCTAGCCACCCCGAAAGGGTGAAGACCAGAGTGATGCTACATGCTTTGCAATTCAAAGCCTTCTGCACCCACCATGCCAGGGTGTGCTCCATGCCAGAGGGAGGGACTCTCCCTGGCCAGACAGATAAGGATCACGGCAAAGTTGGAACATCACAGCCTTGTCCATAGCAGCCCTTTGCAGCACCCAGACCCCTTCTGATCAGAACTGAAAGAAAAAATATCTTACCAGCTCCTCCTTGATGCTCAGGGCAAGTTGAACTCCCAGAGGCCAGCCAGTGTGTCCAAGACCAGCTGTGGGCTGGAGAGGCAGGGCAGAAATTAGCAGAGGTCCTGAAGCTAGCAGCAACTTTGGAACAACAGCCTAAGTGGATAAAAGCAGAGTCCCCAGTCCCTACAGCTAAGGGAAAGCCATAATTGCCCTCTTCTCAGCTATAAAGTAAGAGTAAAAATAGAAGAATGTTGTCTTGGTTTAACTAATACCAGAGAGGGTTTGGGCTATGAAGAGACATTTGGGTTGAGTAAGAGTAAGGTGGGATATGCAGCATGCCCTCCAGCATCCAATGCCTTTCACCTTGTGGGACTCACCTAATTTTGATACCATACCTCAGCAAACCCACCTTGTTCCCCGCTCCGTGTGCTGCCCTTCCTCTCACAACCAGGCTACTGCCCAGCCACTGCTCCAGACTGCCAGAGCCTTTTGATTTTGAAATTGAGCCACTTTTCATGGAGGTACCTTTCTAAAGCTAGCTCTGAGTAACACCTCGAACCTACAGCCTTGTTCCTAATGCAGTGCTTGTTGCTACCACAGCTGCCTTCTGGGTCAAAGGAACTAATTTGATCATAAAATAATGTAAGAGGGTTTTAACCTTCATTATTTCAAATTGCAGACTAATTTAAATGCAGCATTCAAAAGGCCCTGCAGCGCAATTACACAACCAGCTGGGGGAAAATTAATAGCTCTTAATTGTACCATGGTAGCAAGGCGATATCAGCATCAGCAGTTTTTCTAAGAAGATTTCTTCTCCAAAAGTGTCACCTCCACGCCCCCTCAAAGAGTCCCACTAGCCTTTTCCCCAGAAAGCATCTTCCTACAACGAATTCAGCCCTGACACAGAGCAAACCGTCACAGCCCTGTGGTATTTTACAAACACAGAGGCCATCAATTTATGTATTTATTTGGGCATATTTAGGAAATCACTTCCTCTATTACCCATTGTTTCCAAGCGGCCCTCGTTACTGGCTCAGTGCAGGTGCCAGGAGCGAGCAGGAAAAGGCTTCCCTGGCCAGCAGCCCCAGCCTGGCCCCAGGGCAGGGAGCTGCTGCCAGCCTGGGGAAGGACCTGCTGGCTTTGCTAGGGAATGGACCACTGGTGTGATGAGTGCCTGTGAGGTCCCAGGCACTGCCCATGCTCCCACTTCAGTGCTTCAAAATTCAGTGGTTTTCTCCTTTGCAGGTTCTCTAACAGCGCAGCTCCAGCCTTTTGTAAGGTCTTAGTAAGGCCTTGCTCCAACTCAGCTATCAGCAGCCCCGTGTTAAAATACATCCCATCATGAACAGGGATGCCACTCTATGCTGCCAGGGCACACAAATGACGCACCAAACCCAGAGGTGGAGCAAGACCGGCGGCAGTGCTACAGTAAAAGATGAGCCAGTTGGCAGATTGCTGCAGCCTGGCCCTCCAGCCCCTCTAGGCCAGGCCATATGGTGATTCACCTGGTCCCAGCCCACACCAGTGCCCTTCTTGGTGCCACCACCGTGCCTCAGAGCTGCTCTTGCTGCATTTGCTTTGGTGCCTCTGCAGACAGGCAGTGGGGAGCTGGCCCAGCAGCCCACCTAGCAGGGGCAGGAGATGCTGCTCACATTGTCCTATTCTCCCTAGAACAGCTGAGGTTTGCTTTTCTGCAAGAAGGGGCACTCAAATCTGCTGACATCCAAGGAGGGCTGGGAAGCAATAGCCAGGGAATGGTCTTACACCACCTGAGCAAAAGCTTGGCAGTTTTATCTTTTCACCTTTCCTTCCATCAGATGTAAACCAGTGGCAACACGACAGATCTAGACGTGTGCTCTTATGCAGATCAGCAAAAGCGGATGCTAAGCACTCCACACTCAGTCAGGGTGTCCCTGTACCAGCACTGAGCGTATGAAAGGCAGGCTGGTTACTGGTGGAGCAGGAAATATATCCAGTACCTCCAGCTGGCAGTGGTCCATGCAAAAGCCTGAAGCCTGGGTACCTTGTAAGTGTTCCCAGCTTGGGCAGCCTGTTCTACTAAAACCAAGCGATCGTGATGGCCTTTTCTGAATTTAGGAACCACTGTACAGCCAGAAAAGCAGCAGCTGTCCAAAATGGTTAATTCTACAAAGGTGCTTCAGCTTTTGCAGAAGGGAAGTAGGAAAACACAGGTGGAAAAAGTTTGCCTGCTGAAAGTGAATTGCATTATTGCTATGCAAACATAGCTGGTTTCCTGAAAAGACCATAGTGACCTCATCTGATCCTTGAAAAGTAAAATAAAACTTGTTTGTTTGGGGCTTTTTCCTAAACTGGAAGTCATACTGGAATGGAATTTGTTTAGCAATTAAATGCAAGGTTAAATTGTGATAAGGATGTAACCATGGTAATATGGGCATGGCTGTTGATGCAAGTTTGCAGGAGCAATTTGCGTAACCACAAAGAACAACTTTATGTATTCATCAATGTGATCACTGGGAAAATAAATATGTAAAGCAGACAAAAAAAATCCCAGCAAGCTATAAAAAGGGATGCTTGAGGGTGTGCATCCTTGAAGCTTTCCCCAAAGTAGCCCTTTCTGGAAACTCTTAACACACAAATTGTTTTGCAATAGTCTAGCAGGAAAAACAGCCGTCAGCTGCTTTGAGTTTAGCAATGAAGAACACTAGCAATATCTTTTGATTTCTGCCTGAGCAAGTCCAGGACCTCCTGCAGTAATCCTACTGCAGCAAATCATTACTGTGTTTATCTTAGACGGGTTTGTTTAACTGGGCTCCAACTCATAGCCTAATCCAACAAGCAAGATTTCCAGCATTTTAAAAAAAATAAATAATCAAAGTGGCATGAAAAGCCTATAAATCAGGCCTCCCCTAAAACTAGTTTGCAAGCTTTGTCTTTCCACCCCTACTGCAGGTCAGCATGTCCTACTTGGCCTGAGCTTTGCTGACAGCAAAATAAATAGCCTTTCCTCTTCCAAACTTCTTACAGTTGCTTCACTCCTATGTACAACTGGTAGCATCAGATACACATGATACTGTTGTTTCCAAGTGGTACAACATCAGCATCCCTGTTAGCCTGCCTTACTCTTCCCTTCTTGTTCCAAAGGTTCAGTCCCAAATATTGCTGTAGCTTGGGAAAATAATTACGTCACTACAGTCTGCTGTGAGGGTCTTACCTGCCAGCATATCACAATTTGGTCTCCACAGCACTGTGCTTATAAAAACAAGGAAACATTAACATAACTTTCCATAAATCCCAGCAATCCATCTTTTCTGGACTAGTTACTTCTTCTTTAACCTGTAGTCAGGGGGTAAACTACTCCGCGCAATCACTTTTTTCTCAGGGGAACTGCATAACAAAAGCACAGAGAGTAAAGAAAGGCAGTGGCTAAAAAAAAAAATATCTGCTACTAGAAACGAGATCTCTTTTCAGCAATCGCCAGCACCTGCAGCCCTTGTCACAGGGGAGCTGCCAGTGGTGGCACCAAAGGTAAGTCAGGATTTACCTCCGCTGCCAAGTGAGCATGAGTCATCCTTGCCTGCACGGAGAGGAGAGTACTGCAGCAAAACCTCTGCCTGCTGAAGATTAGAAGCACAGTTGTTGGTGCTGCTCAGAAAGCAACAGAATTCTGTTATGGGATACCCTGTGCCCTCTACGTTAGGAAACACTTTGAACGAATGTTGTCCTTATGTACTAAAGTTCCTCAAATGCATTGTCTTTCCTGGCAGTACCTGAAAGCAGACTAAAAAGTTATTAACAATAGAATGTGTCACAAGCCCAGAAACCACAAACCCTTGATTTTAGGTGCCATGTGAAACCTGCAAAGAGAAAAACGTGTGATACTGTTCTCAATGCGATGGTACTGCCAGATATCATCAGAACACTGATGAATTCATTAGGTTTTGATCTGAAGCACCACTTCAAGCACACCTGGAAGGCAGTGCCCTGCAGATTAAGATTCCCCCTCTCTTGAGAATGATTGAACAGTAGTCAGAACACTGCAGAAGTGTCTGAAGGCGACACTAAAGTTCAAATACCATGGTCATTTTAAAAACTTAAAGCTCATAAAGGAATTATAGTCATCTGGAGCAAAACAATTTTTTTCAGTCATCTTCATTATTTGCCATGACATGAATGCTATTCTTTTTCAGAGGTAACTGGCAAACTCAAGAAGCCTACAGAGAATTTTCCAACATTAAAATCAAAGCCAGGAACATCCTAAGCACGACCATGCAAGCTGCAGATTTCAAGGAGGCTCCATAACGCTCCTTTGATTCTTGCAGCTCAAGCCTGAGCAGATGGAGTAGGCTGGAGGGAAATCACACCGAGCACGGGGCGCTCTGCTCCCCAAAAGCTGATGGGCCTCCGTATCGCCTCTGGTATTCTGGTATCAGCCTGGTTTGGGTAACTTTGTCAAGCTTGTGAGGGCTCCTCTACCCTCCTGAAGCTTCTGTGGAGCACTGACAAGATGACAAATCATGGCATTTCTAGGTATTAGCTGCTAAGTGAATTCCGGGCTTTTAGCATTAGGCCCCTAAATGAATTTAAGTTGTTCTCTGGGAGCAGACAATAACACAAATGCAAGTCCCCTGGAGCCAGTCAATGATCCAAGGGTGAGTCATCCTCTCCCTAGTGGGACAATGCCTCTCCACTCAGCACAGGATGGAGGTTTTGCCTAACACCTGTAGGGTTGTTCAGAATTAGCCGATTAGTGATTCTGAAGAATTCAAGTTACCTTCCAGGAATTAACAGAAAAAACAGTATGCGAAGGCTTAGAAACTGCAGTTATAGCTTAGCTTCATTTCTTTTTCCCTTGGCAGCAGGTTGGACAATTTGACTTCTTAGAGAATAACTGACGTTGCACTCATCTGCAGTCCCTCTTCTACCATACCCAAACTAGTGATCAGCATCTGAGAAAGCTTAGCACTGTGCCGTTCTGAAAAAAGAGATTGGCAAGTTTCTGGTTCAGCCTAGTGCAGGCTAGGAAAACTTCTGAAGCCTTGAATACTTCCCTGGGATTTTTCCCAGCAATTTTCACAGTGCTATAAGAACCAACGTTAGCCCCTGATGTCCCTATGTCACGCCTGCTCACCAAGACCTTGGGGTTTAGTAGTTCCCTACCTAATTTTTGAAAGCCAAGCAGATGTGTGGTCATCAAACTAAAGTTCAATTTTTCTCCTACAAGTCAGTTGAAGAAAGAAACTTTTGAAATACTTTTCTAGGGTAACAGCAATTTCTCCATTAAGGAACACCTAGATAGAGAACTAAACTATCATCCAGAGATCCCATTCTCTTCAGTAGGTTAAGAACTTCTTACTTCTGAGTAAGAAGACTCAGGCAAAGCATTTCTTTCTAGCTGCTATGTCCAATAATGCAAATATTTTACTTAACTGACCGAGTCTCATCCCACATCCACAGACAAATACAGGTAAAATATAAAGAGATGAAACAGTAAGAAATTGCTATTACAGTGATAAAACAGACATTATACACCAAAGTCATCTAGGCAAGGAAAAAGCTGGCTTCTAATCATACCTTCCCATTTCCCAGAATCAGCTCACTGGGATGCACATTCACTGCCTCATCTCCAAAGCTGGTAACTCTGACCTGCAGCCACAACAGCAGCACTTCTGGGCTCACAGGCGGCATTCTTTAACCACAATTTCTTAAAAATAATTGTTTTCATGATAGTCTTCCATCTGCATGCAGTTTATAGCTTTTGCAGGGTCTTGTGTCTGTTTCTAGAACTTGTAACACAAGGCCATGATGCTGACAATGCCCTTTAGATATTATTTATTTTTTTTAATGGCCTAAGCATTGTTACAAGCAGAAGCACTTTACTGAGAAAACACTGGAAAATAGCACCCTGGAAGCTGAATTTTGACCACTACTGATATTAAGGAGGTATTAGCCAATTACAAATCAGTAACTACACCTAACCATTGCCAGTACTCAGCCTCGTTTTTACCGCAACATAGCTGATGAAGTCCTTTCTACAAAGTTCAGGATGTTATTGTTTTGTCTTCTGAAAGATATTGTTTAATTCAAGATGTAAATATTGATTTAGAACACAGTCAGATAAGGCTAGCTCATTGTGAAGCACAGCCAGAAGGAAATCCAACAAGCTTCCAAAAACCTTTCCCAGCCTAGGAAGCAGCTGAACTGTTAGGCACCTGCCTATTTGTCCATGCACAAACCGAATCACTTTCTGGCAGCGGTAACACCCATTAACTTTGGATACATAGGACCTCCTCCCAACTATAGAATCAATTATCTGACTAATCATAGTTAGGATGGTGTAACATCTCCCACTTACCTGATGAGGTTTCTAATGTTTTCTTTCAAGAAAGCCTGAGCAGCTTCCAAAAAAAAAAAAAAAAAAAAAATCAAACAAACAACCAAAGCCCCACAAACTTTAAGGCAATAGTAATTTGCTGTGATTGTTCCTTCCTAGATGCGGGAATGTTTAAATTACAGAGGTGAACGGGGATATAACCTGCAGCTTTCATAGAAATACTGCAAGAGGAATACCGCCCTGTAGTCCCGGTTGTAAAATAAAGAGCCCGTCTGAAAGTGCAACCCAGTGTTGAACTGGATGTTAGTGTTGTTTTATGACAAAAGGCTTGCATGTCCTGTGCTCGGCAGCACCTGCAACCTCTTTCTGTGAAGAATCTCTTACAGAAAAATACCTTAGAGATAATCCCAGTTTTGTGGAGAAGGGAGATTGAAAAACACCACCAAAACCCAGAGCATTTTCTTACAGCGATTCTGCTTTCTTTGAAGCAGGTTCCTCCAACTTACCCAGCTCCCAGCTGATGTGCTGGGCTTAACGCCTGAGGGTGAGTGACCGAACTCTTGCAGTGTTCACAAGGGTCCTTCTGTGCTCCCACTGAAGACCACTCTGGTTTTAGAAATAAAAGTTGGGCCATAACTGAATGTAATGTCTCATTCCATCCTCTCTAAGAAGTTATCCTACCCTCTGTCCCCAGATAATCCACAGCTGGGTGCTTCATTAAAATAATATTTGCACTACCCTTAAGGAGCTGCCTTTGGATTGCTCTGCTTTAGAAGTTAACAGCACTTTCTTTTCCTCAAAGATCTTTTCCAAAGCAAAGGAGGAGAAATCACTGTGCTAGAGCAGTGCAACTCAACTAATGATGCTAATAATTTAATTAGATGCCCTGAGAAAATTTCTCTGTAAGCCAATACTCCTGTGTACAATACATTTATATACCCTGCGTACATGCACTCTGCATATAAGCATGAATACATGTTTATTAATGACACAGTGTATCATTCACTTATAGATTTTTCCTACATTAAATGGCAGCTTCTAAGGAAAAAAATGAATCATTTTTAGACCATCAGTTGTAGCAGCAGCTGTCAAAAATGGTAATCTTATCTCCAATCAAGTTACACGTTATACACTTTATTAGTAACACATAATGGTAAGGAATAATGCCACCCACATATACACATACATACAATATTGCAATCCGAGAATATTCATAAGGAATTTTAATTGTCTCTTGAAAAAAAGAATGGGACACTAACAAAACCAAAATATTACAGAAAAAATATTTGCTCTCTTCATGAGAAGAACCAAGACATGAGCAGTAAATAACATGGGTCTTGACATGGAAATACATTTCTTAGGAATATTTTTTGCTGAATTCATTCTAGTTCATGCGTTAACATCCCCTCTCCTCACAGACTTCAGACTGAATGGTGGAGGGGGAAATCACCTGCAATACAATAACTTAGCTTGCCATCTGTGCATCATTAGTAGCCTATAACACTTAAGGTGATACATACACGTATTGAAAGACAGCAACCCAAAAGGTCAAGTTCCCATTCACGCAGGAAAACTCATGAGTTCACAAAATAGAAAACAAAAGCAATAAATTCTTACAGCTTAACCCAACTTCACTTGGTTGTAGACACACAAGATAGTCCAAATATTTCTCAAAAAGCATTTTTTCATTAGGCAACATGGGCTGGCATCTCTAATTACACACTCCAGTGATTGTCTCTGAAACAACAGACTGTCTTGAACAAAAAAGATGTCCAAGAGGATGAAGTTAGGAAAGCTCTATTAACGTGAAATGAATCCTAGGTATTCTTTCCACTCCTTCCCTTGCTCATTCTTCCTTGTAAAACATAGGCATTCAGCAATAGAAAGAGATGTTATTAAAGACAAGCACTCATCTACAAAATAAATGCTCTGAAGGACTTATCTACCAAGCTGAAGAAGAAAGCTCCTGATGGCAGCAGTTCCAGACTATGCCTGACAGGTCTGGTATTTTCACACCCAGCCAAAAGAAACGAGGATTTTAAGGCCATGTTAGGAATCCTAAATGAAAATGGGTCAATGTTCTCTGGGTCTCTCCCACTGAAGTTAGCAAAAGTTTAAAATGGTCTGGAAGAAACAAATGAAGAGTTATTTTAAAGGCTCATCTTTGAATCTTGTAGCTGTAAGTTAGCAATTACACATGCTGGTGGGCCCCTGGGAACCTGGGGGCAGCCCCCTTGCTCACCATGACATGAGTTCTCTTGCATCCTCTACAGTTCTCTTGAAGCTCTTCAAGGAAAAGCATATTGAAAAGCAAAAGCTGATGCATGGGACTTGAGATGCCTCTTCTCACTTTCCTACTCCATCCTCTCATAGTTGAGATGTAGAGCTGACACGACAGAAACCCTATTTCCAATTCCAGATGGACGTTTGATTGGGTGGATGTTGTTTGTTTAAAAAACAAAAATTAAAAGCAGAAAAATCAATGCCCCAACTACCCCAAATCTATTTCTGCCATGAGCTAGAACCTCAGTGTCTTGACAGACAGGTAAGATTATTGCATAAAATACTGGTTTGTTCTTTATTTGCTCTTTAGTTTGCTGCTCGGCCTTTTATTTAAATACTTAGAAATAGCTCACAGGTTTCCAACTTTCAAGCTCCTTTTAGAGGGGGAGTATCAAATCCAGGATGCAATTAAGCCTTCATTATTCGGAATATTTTCTTTCAAGGGACCCAGCAGGTTTTGCAGCATGCCAAAATCTTGTTTGGACCTTTTCAGAGGGTAGCCAAGTAATTTGGCAGAAGATAACAAACACAAGGAGCCAGAAGGGCTAGAGTATTTTTTCAATAATTGGCTGAACATAACTAAAGAGACTGGAAACGAGTAGTGAAGAAAGGAATTAGAAGAAAAAAGTTCAATCTTTGACCTTGAATAGTGTGTACTGGACGTCTTGGAAAGCATTCTGAATACTGCCAAAGACCTTCTACTGGACATTTGAAAACACTTCTCCAAAACTGCAAAAATATTATCTCGTTAAGATATTGCAACAGTGTAAGTCTAAAGCAACCACTGGCCATGAACACAAATATTTACTGAATCTGTATCTTGCTGAAGAACGTATATATTTTGGCACACATTATTACCATTTTTCCAAAGGGAAAACCCACCCACAGATACCAAAAGGCACAAACTTTCACTTTGCTCACTCAGGCTGAAAACGTATACACCCCATCATGGGGCAGCTTATATCAAAGTAAGTCATTAAATGTAAAGAACTGACATAATGAAAGCATCTCTACTTCCACTCCTATACTCTTGCCTGCTGTTTGAATATGTATGAGTTACTTTTCCTATATTCAGCTACCTCACCAGGGGACTCTTCCCACCGACCTGGCCTCTCCAGGAGCAGCAAGATCTGCCCATTTTCTCTGTAGCACTGGACCTGACAAAGAGACATAGATCCTTTTTGGAAAGGTGAGTGTTCCAAGCATGCTTAGCTTATCCTGACAGGCATATTGCCATTCAGCCTTCCCATGTCTGATGCATTTATCATACAAAATGTTAAATCAAGATCATCAAGTTTAGAGGCTAAGTTTAGAAAGCTAACTTTACAAGGTTCTTTTTCATAGAAAAGGATTCTCTAAATCTACAGTGAAACAAGAGAAAGAAAACTATTTAATGATACTTTTCATATTGAAAATTATTTTGGAGTTAAAAAGTTCCCCACGCCCAACTGTAACAATCCATGGAAAACTTCGAGTAGGGTTCCACCTTCTGGATGGCACTACATCTGTGGGAACTCAAAGAGACGGCATCACTGATGGTACTGAACCTGCAGGCTGAGCTTAAAGACTGCAAAAACTGAAATGTTTGCAAAAAGTCCACTAACTCAGGTCTGACACTTTCATTAATAGTAGGGCCTCAGTATTACTGTAGTGCCATCGGTTCTGTAGATGTAGATAGAGCACAGGGTAAAGGAGAGTATTTTCAGAAGCACTGCAGTGAGAAATCCACATCCCAAATTCATATAAATGTAGTAACACCAAGTGAGTGTTAATGAAGTCTGCTCCTTTTGTAGCTAAGAAGGACAATATAAACAGCAAATATTTCATCAAAGTGAAACGTCACTATTTTCCTTTCAGTCATCCTTACAGCTTTTAACAAACTGCAAAAGACATTAAGTTATATGAGCACAAAAATTTCACAGGACAAATGATACAACTCACAAAGCAGACAAATAAATGCAAAAAAGGATAGAACAAATATTCAGAGGTTTAACACACAAAATGGAATTTCTTCAGCAGCACTGATTAAACCCAAGATGAGGCAAGGATCTTTACAAAGTAAAGGCACCAGCTCTTTGTAAACACGTACTCCTCTCACTTTAACTGAGAAAGCACTCAAAATATTCTGTGGAGGCAACCTGTGCGGTAGTGTTCCATTGCCTATAAATACTTCACAGGAGAGATATCAAAGGCCTTTCCTCTCCTTTTTACTATATTTAACAAGAAAATTTTTTCTTCAGTTTATCTAGTGGAAAAGTCTTTAAATCTCCCCAGAAATGTTATAATGAATCTGTAAGACAGTGTTTTCTCTTATCTGCCCTCTGATATCTATCAAGAAGTTTCAAGGCAAGAGAAATTTCAGATGCCAGTATGAACCACACACATTTGCAGTCATCTCTTGTTTTCAGTATTGTGCTATAGACAGTTTCCCAGAAGGAACCAATGGCTTATATTAAAAATACAGATACATTTAAAAAAAAAAAAAAAAAAAAAAAAAGGAACTTGTGCACATCCTCCAGCTGTACAGCTACCTACTCTGACTTTTCAAATGCACTAGCAAAGACTGAACAAGAAAAGAAGATTAGATACTTCTGATCATGATAACTGTACTTCAGGATTCCAGATTTTTTGAAGTACGCATCCTGAATGTACACGTCTCCCTAGCGTGGAGAATATTCACACAGTTCTTTACTAATGAAACTGCAAAACTCAAAAACTGGTAAAATAAATACTCCATACAAAGGTGAATTGTTTGCATCTTGGACAAAAGGAACTGAGCATCTTCACAGTGTCCACTGCACAACTATCACAAATATCACCAAACACATTTTACTACTCATACACACAAATCCAGTGATTACGCTAATTGATGTTGTTCAGTATCCAACCAAGCTTGTGCGTTTCCAAGTCACCTTCTTTCAGCTTTATAAAGCTGACTGAATTTTTAATGTAGTACTTTCAGGTTCTACAGGACTGTCAACTGGTACCTGGAGAGGGGGAAAAAAAACCCGGGAATTAAGCTGTTATTCAACAGAAGCTATTCTCAACCTCAGTATTCCTGGGTAATTGCATACACTATTGGAGTCTAACCTAATAATTAATTAGCAAAATCAGGCATTTATAGAAAGCCTTATTTTCCTTTACCTTCTGTAATGAAAAAAAAACCAAACAAAAAAACCCAACAAAAAAACCCTACAGAATTGAGTTTCTTAGTGTAACTCTAAAGTATGTATTTACTGCATATAGATATTTATCATCTAGAGAATAACTTTCAGGTTTTTTTCTTCAATACATTTAAACACAGCAGAATCTTGCTGATCAAGGTTTGGTATCAAAGTGCTGTTGTACCTTATTAACACAGGCAGCTCTCTATTTATGGTAATAACAGGGCAAGGACTCCCGGCTTCTGTTACACCCTGGCTAATAAGTCATGGGCCACTGCCTATAGTCAGCATGTACATCCCCAAGACAGCCCCGACCCAGGCTGGTAAAGCTACAGGACGCCCAGCTGCAGAGGTTTCAGGTTCAAGTTAGCTCATATAGCACCAACTTGGAAGTTTCTGAACGTTATGCAGACAGTAACAGTGTGCACTTGATCACAGATGATCAAAAGCAAGACACCTACACATAAAAAGAAGCCTGACAGAGGATCTTGCAATACCCAACTCCAAAAAGCAGTTTCATTATCTTAATCCAAATGATCAAAAAACCCACAGCACTGAAAAAATGTTTCCACTGACAGCCTTATTTCTACAGGTAACGGTGACAATTTGGAAAAGCTGCTGAAACAGTCTTGGAACCGCCTGAACAGCTGAAAATGCTGCGCTCACTGTTTAAATTGAGAGGGTGCTCAGCAGAAGAGGAGACCCAGCTCTTCATGTACACAGGATAGAAACTGCAGCATGACTTCTGTTCACCAGACACTGACTTCACCTAAAAGGACTTCAGGTATTTTAAATAAAATATGTCATCTATAGCACAGCCTCCTAACCCAATACACAAAAAGGCTTTACAATTTACAATGCTACCTGCAAATATGAAAAAGCAAGATTCAAGCAGTAAAAGCAGAGATTAATATTAGCCACTTAAAATTCAAGAAAATCTGAGAGCAGAAGTCTTTTAGTTTTTTTCATGGGAGCTAAGGGGAGAAACAGATACCTGAGGGTACCATCCCATGTGGTTCTGTTGTTCCAAAACAGCATGGAAACAATCATAAGATTTGGTCAATTGTCTTTTGCTGTTAATATTATTATGCCAATAGAAGCCAAGCATTCAAGTACAGTAACACAATCATGGTAAGAGAGTCAGCACTTACAGCTTTAACATCCAAATTCATAATCCCTGAATTCACATTGTGTCTTCGCAATTCTGATTTTATTAAGGCTGAAACAAAAATGTAAAAAGAAAGCTGGTTCACAACTTTGCAATGACATGCATTTCAAGGGAAACACACAGTGCAAGCACATGGAAGCTGCTTTCAGCACATATTAAAATACCTGTGTTCGGTCTTTCACAATTTGAACTTACTGACAATTTGAACTCGCTCCTCACAAAGCACACGCAGAAAACTACAATAAAAGCTTTTAAACCATGAGTGCATAAAGCAAAGCTTATTTTAGCACTTTCAGTACATTTGTAAGTATCAGCGTAAGTCACAGGTACAGTTCAGGAACACATCAGCAGTTTCTTGCATTTGGAAAACTGCAAACTGTCTCCATTTATGTATTTGTTTACATTTATTATCCTACTCTGGAGACAGACATCTGCCTCGAATTCAAGACATGGCGACAGATGGCTGTCCATATATCAGCAATATTATCCTTTAAACAAAGGGTGTGCACACAGCAATTATTTGAAGTGAAAAACAAAGCAAAAAAACCCTTTCAATCAAACCCTGCCTGCATTTATAACTTTTGTCAGTCCAGACAGAAAGCCACATATTTAAATCCCAGATGTCTGAGACATCTAAAAACTACCCAGAAATTCACTATCTCAAAAAAGCTTCCACATTTTTACATTAAAGAGAACTCATTACTTACATTTCTGATTAATTACCTGTTAAGATAATGCCCACAAAAATCCAAGCACAAAGAAAGAGGTTTCCTGCACGAGGACTGTAGTCTGTTGTGAGCTTTCCTTGAACAAGCGTGAAGACAATTCCAAATATCTATAAACAAACAAATCATTTCATCAGGATCACATTGAAAACAGTCATCACTTTACCTTGCAAAGTTTCAGGTCACATCTTAAAATAACCAGATTAAAAAATTAAGGCTACAGCAACATGACAGAGACTTAGCAGCCAAGTTTGAGAAAGCCACCTTAGATTTGAGCAGAGTGGCTTTCCTGACCATTACTTCACTTGAAGAAATAAGATGATATAACCTGTGCTGATGCATTAAGGAGACCGGAGGAAGTGCCTTCAGATTCTGGGTATGTAATTTCCACAGCGAATTCAAACCCAAGTGGGAGATAGCCAGTCATGAAGAACCTGTTGAAGATAAGAGTAAGAGGGTGACAGGTGTGGCCTTCATCTATTACTACAGCTAAGAAAATCAAATGTAAACACATGGTATTAGGAATTAGCTGGTACTCTTAACTGTCTGTTTTCAAGACCTAACATGATCCAATACTTGTTTTGCCTGCTTCATTCCCCTGACCTCACCCAACCATTTTAGCTATACGTCTCTCTGTTTTGGACAAAGATGTTTTAACATATTTGTCCTGTTTCTCATAATAACCTGCACTCCACTCCTTACATATTAAACAACCTTCTCTGACCAGTCCACAAAACATTCCATAACTGAAGCCAATTACTTTCAAAATGAAAGACATACACAAACACCATCCTTTGATCAGCCCAAAGATCCATGCTGGAGGACAAAAAGAGACCATCAGTAGAGAGAGAGGCTGGACACTGGAATGTCTGCTAGCAAGTGCTGTGGAAGAAGCTGAGGCGACCGATAGGTGACAGAAAGAGCAGGGATTTAATGCAGTTGAGGTTGGTTGATTGATTAGTCATTAAACTGAAACTATCCAGACATTTCCGGCTCTACCTTGACTGCTGTGTCTCGATACAGCACTATTCCCCAAGCACCTTTTGGGGCTTTTAGATTACATATCTATGAGAAATGCTCATGCTCTTCTGAGCAAACAAAGCATCCAGCATGTTGCTTGGGTTATCAAAACATAGATTAATAAAAATGCACAGAAGCCAGCCTTCCTAGATTTGCTCAGTCAAACCCTAATCATTTATGAACTGGTCAACAGAAAGATTCAGCTTTACTGCAGACAACTTTTTGAATTCGAACCAAACAAACTGATCACATACAGACTTCTGTTAGGTCCATTAAAATCTTAAATGGAATTCACTGGAAAGTCAGTTACTTTTATATTTATTCTGATGTAACAAGATAAAACTCTAGTAAACCCTATCTGTACTGTGAGCTATAGGCATAGGTTGAGAGCATGGTGACAGAATATACATAGAATCATTTAGTTAAAACAGTTAAATATTGTTTCTGAACAGAACTGAAGTAACTCTTCCAGTCCTCTTTAAGTGCTCACCCAAGTACTCCTCCAGTCACGAACACTACTATAAGGTATCCGAGGTCCAGGGTGAAAGTAAATACAAGCAACCCAATGAATGAGAGAATGTAAACAATCAAAGTAGTTTGCCTGCAACCCAACCAAAAAAAAAGGAAAACAATTAACACTGTTAACATAAGGTCATAGCACATTGCTGAAGCATGGAAGAGTAACATAGACATTACTTACTCCCTAAAAACTGACATTCTACAGCTATAGAATTTGCTTTGTGTAATTCTGACTCAAATGTATCATGTAATGAGAATGTATCTCTTCCCAAACTATTGCCTTGGTTATACGACTGCTTCACTCAAGGCTACAGACACTTACTCAGACTCTTTAAAAGAGTGGACAACCACAGGAGATACTGTTACCTTAAGACTATTTTAGTTCTCCACTATACTGCACCTCTTGGCCATTCTGAAGTGCTGCCCATTTTGCAATACATGTGCAGCCAAATCGAACACCAGTAGCAATAAAAGTCAGCCTAAGAGGCAAGTCAAACAAATCTCATTACATTGTTCTATTTATTTGAAGTCTGGAATAAAGGATATCATCCAAAATATTAAAGCACACATCACTTATTTATAAGCCAACACACTAGCAAAACCAAAGCCTATCTACAGCATTAACGTCCATTAGGTTTCTAGAGCTCTTGCCCATAATGTACTAAGAGTCACAGGGGAGAACTACCCCAGCACAAGAAGCACTGCTGAGGGGCACCACACCATGGGTGATAGACCCAGAAGCTCCTACCCCAGAACAGAGTTCTACTCCACGGTCATCCCCTGAATTAACGCAATGTTATGCTTACTAATAGGACCAGGATTAGAATTAAAAAAATGAGAATCCATCAACTGCCTGTTTTACAAAACAATGCAGAGTAAGTTTTGAACCTTTATGCTTTCCTAGGAGAAGGAGTCCACTGGGCCACCCGGCCACTGTATGTAGGATATAAAGTGCTTTTCTTGTTAGCCTTACACTCCTGAAGAGATAGGAGTAGATGGAAAACCCCTTCGTATCTTTGCATTCTCTTCTCTCATTTCTTTGGGCCAAGAACCAGTAAGAGTTTCAAGCTTTTGCTGTAGCCTCAGAAACTAGTCTCCATCAAGGCCACTAAAAGATCACGGATGAACTGCACTTTATCTTCAGTTCACTTCAGCCCTTACGTCGCAGTATTTTTCTAATGCAATAGCACCGCTCTCCTACCCCTAACCCCATACATGCCTACCCACACTTACTTGTATGTTTTAGTGTAATCCAGCCACAAACCACAAATAATCGAACCCACCATTCCTGCCACCACCAGTGTCAAGCCAATTCTCCCAGCGTTCACTTCTTCTCCCTTTCAACAAATATTTATATGGTGCTCATTAATAACTCGCTTCCACTCAGAGTCAAGTTCAGACCTCTTGGCAGTCATAAGCGCAAACAAACATTCCTATGACTCCCACAGCTGTATGGTGCAAGAAACTGTAGGGGGGTATAAAGGAAACCAAATGTCCGAGCACACATAGCACCTTCATAATAATGAACATCACCTCTGCAAATGTACAGTTAAAAAAACAAAACCAAAACAAAACACACAAAAAAAAACCCACCCAAAGAAGATCCAAGAAACTTACCTCATAATGAGTTACTATCATCTGGTTTAATAACGTGGAGACAGAATAAAATGCCCCAGTCATAATACCTGCAGTACCAAAAGAAAAGCTTCAGTCATTCCAGGGGTACACACACAGATCTGCTACCCTAGAGTTAATCTTCTGATATTTAAGACTCACGTTAGAGGCAAAACTTTTTATCTGCCAAGTAAAATCTCTTCACCAGGCCTTTAAATGGTATTTTGAATCCTGCCGGATTTTCCAGCATTGGCTGCTGAGTAAGTAAAAGTTTGACCCTCCCTTCCCCATAAAAAAAACCACAACTAAAATACGATGTACTTTTAGCACACATTTGAACTGTTCTGCCAGACTACAGCCAGACAGCACCACTCACCGTAACTGATCAGCAAAAGTACAAATGGAGCATTTTTGAACAAGTTAATAATCGACTGCTTGTAGGAATAATCCTCAGGAGGCATAGTTTGCAGGACTGCTTGAGAGTGACTAGGAGGGTATTTTGGCTTTTCTTCAAACACTGGGGAAAAAGAAGGAGGAACAATTTTGATTTGTCTTTATCAGACTAATGCTTTTTCTTTTTGAAGTGTTTCAGCTTGATGAATTTCAGAATATTAACTTTTTTTTAACACTTCCATGAAAAAAATGTTCTAGATGTCCTCATGGAAGAATCAAGTCACAGCCACAAAGGGCGTGCTAACTATTTGGTCACAGCTGATTGCTACCAACTTAAGAGTCACAGACAGACTTCATCTGCAATGTGTCTAGACACTACACACTAGTGTCTGAATGTTAAGGTTAACAGAGAGAATTCAAATTGTATCATAAGGTTTTTCTAGCAAAAAGCCTAAGCTGCCTAAATATTCTGAGAGATGTCACCCCATGTGAAGAAGCAACATACAGTAAACTACTTGTCACTTAACCCTGGCACAACAGGTAAGTGAACACAAGTAAATTGGAGAAAACATAATCTCAACTACTTTGAGCAAAGCCAGATGCTTTAAGAGATGTGCTAAACACCCCCTACAGTCACCGTTTAAATTGCAAGAACAGCACACTTACCAACCCCTGTTAAGAAGAACAAAAGCGTGGAAACTATTGCTGTGCCGTAGAACATGATGCTGATGTTATGTGCCATTAGATCAATATCGTCAGGCGTATTTGGAACCAAAACAGGCGGCAACAAAAAGCCAATCGCAGTGCCAAGCTGCAAAGCAAGAAAAGAAAACCCAAAATCATTTTCCTGTGAACATAAAAATTAACAGAAAAGAAAATCCTTACCAGGTAGAATTCTGAATTTGTATCATAATAAGTATTAATAAAACTATGAAGGAAACGTGTTCCTTTAGTATTATACTTCTGAGCCATTTGCTGTCAATGGCATTTCACAGTCAGGTCATAGAATCATAGAATGGTTTGGGTTGGAAGGAACCTTGAAGACCACCTGTACCAACCCCCTGCCACGGGCAGGGGCACCTTCCACTAGACCAGGCTGCTCAAAGCCCCATCCAACCTGGCCCTGAACACTTCCAGGGATGGGGCATCCACAGCTGCTCTGGGCAACTCGTTCCAGTGCCTCACCAGCCTCACAGTGAAGAATTTCTTCCTTTTCTCTAATCTAAAGCTCCCCTCTTTCACATCTTCCATAATTCAGGTTTTAACCTTTCTACTTCTGAATTAAACTGCAATACTATACCTAGTATATAACACATTTAACAACTAAGCATTAAGGATTTTTTTTCAGAAGAATCTTTCACAGCAAAACACTGTGCATGTCCATAAATACTGCAACTGAATGCCTAGAACATTCCAGCTACTCTTTAGAAACACTCCTCTCGATGTCACGATCCTGCCACTACAGTAACAGACTGACAAGCAAGGTTTATTGCAGAACTGATAAAGCAAAGAAGAGCAAGAGAAAAGGAGCATCCTTATCAACAAACACAAAACCAAAACCTACATCTGCCATTATTGCTGAGGAAACAAAGGAGAATCACACAATATAGTAGTAATCCGTTTGTATCTGGAGTCAATTCCAACGTAGCAACTGATTTTGTATGAAAAAGAGACAAAAACCAAGAACTGAAATTTTTAGTGCGTAGAGATAGATAGAAGGAAAAAGAAAAAAACTATGAAGGAACAAGAGTCTTGGACTACTCTCTAATTTCTCTCTGCTGCTCCTCCAAAACTAAACTGCATTTTAAAGTGTTAGAAAAATGTTATTTTTTTAAACTAAAAACCCCTGCATCTATTTCAGGTAAAAGATTTTTAAAAAAAAGCACCAAAGACTGTTAAGAGTAGCAAGTCCAACACTCAGAAACCACTCAACACAAAGGTGTGCCAATGTGGATACAAAGTGCCCTTTGTGTGTATGCCCAACGCAGCTTTCGCTGCCTTTTTTTTTTTTTCCCTGCAAAAACCATCAGTTTTACACTGAATCCAGTGCTCACCTGAAGAATTTGTCTTTTTATTCTCACCCTTCAGTATATGAACCCTAACAAACATGAACTGAGCACACAATTACTCTTTTACTTTAGATATGTTTTTTCCTCCCCCAGAGTGAGCCTACACAGTGCCCACAATATTCCAAGAAAGTCACGCGATACCATTTTTCACCTTTTACACCCAGAGAGGCTAAGGCCAGAAGGATAGAGATCTGGTATGCCCAGTTTGAGATGCTGAATACTTGTGGAAATAACCCTTGACGGGTACATCACTGCATTCCCAGTGATTTGTGTTTCAACTGCAAATAATCAGCATCTCAAGAGATAATGGGTGCGATCTGACTTTCGATAAATACTCTGTCCCTCCCCTTTGTGCGGTCCCAGCCCTGTTTGCTGTAGCGATGAAGTTATGCAAAGTACCTGACAAGAAACTGGCTGACCAACAGCCCAGTTAGTTATAGCAACTTCATTCTGGTACGTTGTGCAATTAACCAATTACAGTGCGACTGTATTGTAATGTGTATGCAGGAGTGAACTGCATTGGGATACACAGACAACATTACCTCCAACTTCTGAGGTCTAATTTGGTGTTTCACGCCCTTTTCAATCTAGCTTTCTAGAGTGCTTTTTTTTTTAAGAAAGTAAAAACTGAGGACAGAGAAATTCTGTTGTTTGACACCACGAGACACAAGCAGGACTGGGATATTAAGACCTACACAGCACGAAGCTCTGAGCCAGCAGGGTACCACAGAGCTACAGAATAAGCCATTATCCTTTGTGAAGGGCTGCCACAGGGAGATGAAATGCACCTTTGTCAGTGCGTTTCACAGGTGTTTCCCTGGCAGAGGACCATCAAGCATGTCAGCACATCAAGATCTGTCCTAGCTTCTGGAAGGGAATATGCTCCAGAACTAAGGTTTGGGGTTTTTACATCTCTGCTCCAGTTTTCCTTGCCCATCTTTCTCATGGTTCCTACCTGCACAGCCCCTGCACACCTGCTTCTGTCCTGCACCGCTCCAACTCCCCCATCTCAGCATCTGAGCAAAGCACCAGTTTCAGACTCCAAGTTGCATCCTTGGCACTGTACTGTGGAACTGAAGTCTCAGTAACTCCTTGCTATTGGGATGACTGGTGCGTGTCTGAAAGAGTGGATTTAGCTGCCAAAGAAACCTTTAACCTGATTCCAGGTCATAGATGCAACATTTTTGCTCAACTGCTAAAACAACCAACAAACAACTCCCAAAGTCTTCAGTCCAAAGGGACAGCTGACTTGTCCACTGGAAGACTTCAATGTAAAAAAAAAATTGGTTTAGATAAGCATTGGTAAAACCCTCAGCATCCAGGTACAAGCTAATGAGCAACCCTAACTGTAAATATGTAACGTTACTATTACCACTGTAATAATCCAAAGTGCACAAACATAAAATCATTAGACTCACCCAAGGAAAAACAAATCCCCTATTACCTTAATAAAACCATACCTAAGACCTCAGCCTTCACCAGCAATGTCGACTGGAATCTTAACATATTGTTGGCACAAAAAAGCAGGGACAGTAGCAGGGGGCTGGAACAAGGCTATGGGAACAAAAAACCCATCGGTATCATATCCTCACCCGTGCTTTCAGATACACCTGTTCCAGCTCTCTGAAACCAGCCAGGACCAGCAAGCTCAAGGAAATGCATGATTGTTAACAGCTGCCCACAGTGACATGAACTACCCCAGCGCTACAGAAAACTCAGAAAACTTCACAAGTGGGACACTGGGGCTCTCTGTGAAAGTTCATGTACTTTACACCCCTCCAACCTGGGGGTGGATTCAGTCTGATGAGTGATGCAAGAGGCAAGATGTCTCATGCAAGAGCAAGAGAAAGCAGAGCAGGATGACTTCTGAAAAGGGTCTCAACCGATGTACTGCAGGTGGCTGACAGAAGTGCATGAGCTGCTGCTCACTGCCAGAGTCCTGCAAAGCCCAGCCGGCTGCGATGGAACATCACCTCCATCACTCTTCCTCTCTCCAGCGCTGCCCCATAACCCTTTCCTGAAGAATGCTATTTCCCCACTTGAAACGGCTCAGTTTTAACTCAACGCCACACCAGGCTAAGGTGGCCCACATCCCCCCAGCCTCCCTTGCCCCTCTGCCCCTACCTGGTTGCCCAGCACCGCCACGGCGCAGGCAGTGGAGACCTCGGTGGGGCCGAACCAGACGGAGGCGATGCGTGAGGGCAGCCCCAGGATGAAGACCTGGGCGACGGCGCAGACGGCCTGGGCTGCCAGGGTGAGGGGGGTAGCGGCCGGGGGCCAGGCTGGCACACTTGAGCCAGGCGCCCAGGCCGTTGAGGCCAGCGCCCAGCAGGGCGGTGAGGCGCAGGCCGCGGGCATCCAGCAGCCAGGTGGCGGGCAGGATCAGCGGCACGTAGGCCACCATGTAGACCATGGAGAGCCAGTCTATCTGCGTGAAGGAGACGCCGTAGAAGCCGGCGAAGACGTTGCTGAGGATGCTGTACTGGATCCACTGGAAAGCGTTCACCAGCGAGTAGCAGCTGAAGACGGCCAGCACCGCCAGGCGCCGCCGCGACAGGCGCGTCTCGGGCGGGCCGCCCGCCGCCAGCATGGCCTCGGCCTCGGCCGCCCGCTCGCCCGCCGCCTCCTTGCCGGGCAGGAAGCCGTTGCAGCGCTGCAGAGCGGGCACGGCGGCGGCCGCCGGCATCTCCGCGCTCTCCCCCTCCGCCTCCTCCTCGCCGCCCTCCTCCACCATCTCGGCCGTCTCCCCACCCAGCTTCCCCGGCGGCGGCGGCGGCGGGCGCAGCCCGGCTCTGCCTGCCAAGGTCACCTGTCTCTCCGGCTGCGGCCCCGCCACCGAGCCCACGCCGCCGCGCCACGGGGCGGAGCGGAGCGGGAGGCGGCCCCGGGGCGGGCGGAGAGGGCGCGCCGGGAGGGGCGGCTGGGGCGGCGCGGCGGTGCGTGGCTCGGTGCCTGTGCTGGGCAGTCCACACGCACGCACGCAATGCGCGCACGCACACACACTTCCCACAGTCCTTTAAACGGAACCGATAGAGCCTGTCCGTGCGGGTGACTGCCCGTACGGAGACGGGAACGATGTACATAACCCCCACGACACCCCCGAGGAAGGCGCATGACCTCACCCCGCAACGGCTCTCCCGGCCGGCGCGCCCCGCACAGCCCGGGCCGAGCGGCCCCAGGCCCGGCTGCCACCTGCCCCCCCGCCTGTCCCGCGGGCACAGGGGCCCGCAGCGCTGCCCGCACCCTCAGGGGCGACCCCTGCCCTTGCCCTGCCACAGCGAGACCTGCCTCTCGGCAGGATGCAGAGGAGCGCGCTGAGGTGACACGGGGCGGCTGGGCAGGGCCATGGGCCGGCCTGGCAGGGCAGGGCAGCCAGGACGGGCACAGCGCGGGGGGCTGCAGGCCGCCCCAGCCCCTCGTGGCCTCCAGAGCCGCAGGCGGCACGTTCCTCGTATCCACCAGCCTCTGACGTTTGATTTGATGCGTACCCCAGACAACTGCCCGTCGGGGTGACGCGTGGAGGCGGTTAGCTGCCACCTCGGCGAGCAGCCTCTCTCAGAGCCCGCAGGGAGGTGTCTGGGGGAGCGGTGCCTGGCACCCCGCCGCGGCCTGCAGCACACCCTCGTCAAGGGACAGGTCGTTCTCCAAAGAGCATTAGGAACATACAGAAATATTTATGTCTGTTAGCATCAGGAGTACGTTACCGGTCCCTGTGGGAAATGATTTGGGGCGCGCTCAGCAGATCACACAGCGCCGTTGTTCACCTGTATGGCAGAGCCTGGCCTGGTCTGTGTCCGCAGGGTAGAAGCGCTTAGCCACCAGCCTCCAGTTCCCTCGCTAATTATGAGGTGGTATTTTACTCCAGATCAGGTGATCTGTGTAAGCCACAGTCTCTGATCTTATTTACAGCATGAAGAATAATACAAACACATGCTTCAAAATATTAATTAGGCTACTTTTGCTTTCCTTAGCTGAGCAATGGCAATGATAATTGCAGGCTCTGTGGATTTTTAGAGGCTACGGGAAGTGAATCCTGAATTTACAGATCACAGGTGTGTGTGCTAGAAACCTGCTTTTTAAAAATAAAATTACCTATGTCAGATTTAGGCCCTTCTTGCCTCTTTCATTCATGCCAAGAAAAAGCCCAATTTATTTTTACTTTTCCTGTGTAAAGCCAGAGGCTGGGTAAATTCCTCTGAATTCTTTTGCCTGACTTCACAGTTCAAGTGCTACTGCTCCGTAGCAAGGAAACCTATTTTAAAACAGGAGAACTTCAAGAGGAAGTGTAGTAGGAACTGAAACAAACATTATCAAAGCAACAGCATAGCCAGCTTTCACTTCAGAAACATATGTCCATGTTACACATTGGCAGAAATATGCTAAAAACACACCTGAGATTATGCCTACATTAGTACTTCCAGCAGTACCCATTCGTGGTCACTGGGACCCCGTCACCCACACTGCTAAACTGCTACAGCAATCCCAGGCACAGGTTGCAGATTGGCCTTAGGGCCAGGGAAAGGACCGTGACACTTTGCCTGGGTTGTATAGATGTAGCATTAGTGTCCTAAACAACTCTTGTTCTTTTGGAAGAAAATGTAAACATTGATCCACAGCTGATTTAATTTAACGTTTTTTCCCCATTGAATTTTCAATGACCTTAAAGTCCATCCAAAGAAAACATCTACTTCTTAAAGACAGAGGAAAGTAGGCTTTGTTCTTTTCTCATTCTTCCTTTTCCTACTGTTACAGCCTTGGCTCCATCCAGCAGGCAGAGCGGCTGCCAGCTAATACCCTCAGCAAGAGGTTCAAATTCAGCCTGTTCTAGAATTGCTGGCGCGCTTTGGGTTTCACCGCCACAGTGCCCACAGGGCATTGTCTCCTCTGTCTGCCTGACGCTTCAGCACACAGAGCATCATCTGCTTCCTGCACAGGGATCCTGCATGGAAGAAATAACTAGACATCAGGGAGCTGCAGAGAAAGAGAGGCTAAGCCTGGCAGTGGAAGGAGCACCTGGATGAAAGCTGCCTCCCATAAGGACAGGAGACTTTTTTCAGAAAGAAGTTTTATTTAAAACAGACTAACACAAAGCCAAATCCACCTTTGCTACAGCTGCACTGATCTTGGTGGAAAAAAAAATGGTTGATTTTGATGAGGTACGGTCAATACAATTCCATCTTTGGGGATGTTTATCTCCAGAAGTAGCTTCCTAAACAAGGAAGGAAAAGGCAAATCAAACCGACAGCATCAAGGCAAAGCTTTGATACTTACCTCCTGACTTTTTACACTGCTGTATTTCATAGGTTTCACAACCATTACTTCTGATTTACACCCATTTGTACAAGAAGCAGGGCCAAGGACATAGTTGCCCAACAAGAGGAAGTCACCCCATGAAAAACATCCATGGTAGGAGTTAAATTAAAACGCAAGTCCTTGGATTTCTGCATTTCATGGACAATTTATTAAGCTGAAAACAGTACACTGATGTCAAGGTTTACAGCACAAGTTTAGCTTAAAATGGCTATTATCCTTTTTCAGCCTACCCTCTAACTGAAAATTTATTATCTCCTGGATATTCCTGTTAGTGATAGAGCCAATAATTGCTCCCATATACCCAAACACTGAGTTGTTTTCCTGAATGCTGTGAAAAGACTACAATATGCCTTATGTATCAGGCAGTCACTGGCAAGTAGCTGATACTAATGTACTCCACAGCAATTACCTTCTTGTGCCCAAATTTCAGAAGTCAGGCAGAGGCCAAGCACTCAAATTTTCAGGCTGGAGAAAGTTAAAAAGCAATTAGAAGTGCAATGCCCTATTTTGTAGTGGTGTTACTGCTCCTCCTGTAATACATGTTCCACTGAAAGAACAATGTATTTTCATAACTATTTCAAAACTTTAATTTTATCTTGCAGATAATGCCATCTTTGTACAAAAAATGGCTCAGAAAGTGCCTTTTTGTTTCAGTCCATCCAGGGCATTTCGCAAAATAAAGGAAACCCACCTACAGAGTGCTGCTTTCAGGGTGTAATTAGCTTTCTAACACTCCTATCTAGATTATTTCAGTGATACCAATTCCCAGTTATGTCCTTCTTCCAAATCTCAAAATAGTATTTAAACCACCCCCAAAAAAAAAACCCCACAAGTAATCCATCTTTGGAAAACTTGAGCCCAAGGTTACTAGTCAGAAAGAACGATATAGAATTTTGCCAAAATATCAACAATGGTAAAATAAAACAGCAGGCACACAGTTAAGACTTCCAGATTTTCTTTTTTAACAATTCAAACCAAGTATTTTAGTCTTTAAAGGAAAAAAAACCCCAAAATTATTTAAAAATGCGTTTAACTCTATGACTTTCAATGCAAAAGTTGATCTCTCAATGCAGAGGAAACATACATGGCAAGAGTGCACCAGGTCCTTGTCTTCCAGACAAGCTGTTTAAACAAGAAAACTACAGCAGCTTAAGAAAGGGAATTCAGAACAAAGGATCTGAAGTTCCAACTGAGCTAGAAATGACCTATTATAGTAGGATGCTAAACAAACCTCAATAAACTGGACTTGAAAGAAAGTAGTTGGGAGAGTCACATGTTTAAATTTCTTGATTGAAAGCTATTAGAGAATACAGGGGAAAATGTAAACATCCTCTTCCTCCTATACAGTCCTCATTCCAGCAACATTTGCCCACTGTCCCCACAAGATAAAGCCATAATCCCACCCAGAGAATGAACAGTTGCAACACACGCCACTTAACTGAAATTTGTTTGTAGGTCCAGGTGTTTGTCTAGCCACCTCAGTTTTGGAATATGCCTGCCCACAGTAGGCATGTTTGCCAATGACCTGGATTCAATTTTTCATGTACTGACAGGAAAATAGAAGTATACTCTTAAGTATCAAAGTTCTGAATTTTAAAATATGGGTAATGAACTCATCTACTGTAAACAACAGAAATTTGTGTTCCTGGGTGTCTCAATCCATACAAAAGATGCAGAAATGTACATCTGGTACTTCTGTCAGCTGCCATCTGGTCTTCCTTTTCTAGTTAGCTATCATTTTCATATACGTAATGGAATTTTACCCCTAAGTTTCCTACCAAAGCAAGTGCAGGAAAAAAAAATTGTGTACGAAAAAATAATCATGTGAACAAATACAGTAGGTAAAATTTATTGAGTTCTTATTCACCAAGATTAACAGGCTCTTCATATATTACAAGAAACGTTAACTTCCATCTGAAACCTTTATACACAGTAAGAAAAGTGTATACACCCACAAAAATTAATAAAAAGTATGATCTGCAGAAGGGTTGTCTTGGATGAACATTTTTGGTTTTGACAAGAACCCATTTGCTCAAAGGCTGGTTAACTTTGTGGAGAAGCTTTGAGGCATTTTGTTTTTCCTTCACAAATTCCCTCCACTGATGTGCCTCTTACCTGAGGAATGTGCTGGCAGACAATCTGGATCTCCTTGGGTTCATTTCTTTCCTAAAAGTTAATTGACAAGGCTCTTTCGTGAGAGAGACCAAGTGACAAAAACGTGATCTGTGAAAGGACCATGGGACAGCAGTGATGAGAGAAGTCGTGCAGATGCAGCCAGCGCATCTGAGTGGGTTGGCTTGGTTCACCTACAGCTCGAGGAACTGCTCAGCTGCAGTTCACTCCATCCTAAATAGTACACCGGGGAGATATTGCAGGCTTCCATGAACACAACCCATCTATCAACTCCGGGTTGATATCCAGGTAAGAATTCAGTAATATGAGAGGAATTGCCCCCTAAAGGCTTTCTTTACTGGCTATAGCAGGCTCCCAAGTGACTAACCCAGATGTAGCCTTCTGTGGATGCAGAATGCCCGGAGTTCCCGCTCCCTGCCCCATCTACACAGGAATATATAGCAATGTGGAAGCAATTTGCTGGTGAAACAACCGTTCAGAGCAACAACGACAAAATGTCCGCTCCACTTTCAGGACGTCTCACGTAACGTAAGAGCTATAATAATTAAAGCACTGTGCTCATGAAAAACACATAACTTAAATTTTCCATCTCTCTTTCACTACCTGATTCATTGCAACGACCTCCCTGGTTCATGCACGTACATCCTTTGAAAATTAAATGGAAAGGACGTGGATTTGGAGCTGTTGAGAGGAAATGGAATATGGAAATGTGCTTGTATTTTAGAGACAGATTGCTCACCCAAGCCTGAGAAATGTCGGTACTTTGACTATTGAGGAAAACCAAATATTTAGTAACAGCTTGAAGTTCCCAGTTTCTCTCTGAAGAGGCTATCAGCAGGAAGAGAGCCATGTTCTTTAAAGACCTACATCCATTCGATGGGGAAAATGCTGGCTGACCTCAGCTTAACTAAAAACCAGCAGGAATTTTTTTGTTTAGCTAGAATAACAATAAAAGATGCCTGCCCAAGACCCTGGCTGTGACAGTATGTTATGGAAAATGCATTAACATTCCAGCAGTGTTAATCACTTGATCAGGAAGTCAGCCAGCCAGACACTAGGGCTTCCTTTTTGGAGCTCCTGTGTTGAGAAAGCGCTCCAAGTGTTCTCCAAAAAGCTTTTCAAACAGTTGTCTTTTGCGGCACACCTAGCAAGATATAAACTATTTCAGATTAGCTGCAAATCCAGAATCTCTCACAGAAAATTCCCTCCCTTTTATTATTAAGGGAGATAATAAATTGCCTCCCTTTTATGATCAGTGACCCTGTCAGCCATACCATTACTGCCACAGCCACTGGTCAGTGGGCAGCTCCATGCTGAGGACAACCCCAGAGCATCTAGAGCTTTTTGCATGGGAGTGACAACATCTGCTCGACCCAGATATAGAGAAAGCGGGGGAGAGCCTGGCTTTCTGCTTCCACCTCTTGCCTGCACACTGACCCACTCAACGCTACATCCAGGTCCTGACGGCACACAAGCAAATTCCTACAGTGTCCTTCCCTCAAGCATTGTTTAGGGCTTTTGTTCTCCTGGGAACGGAAGGCACTCAGCACCTCTGGCACTCAGGCACTCACCCAGCACCTGACATCCATGAATACATTCAGCAGTGTGTTTTACTGGAGCACCAGTCATATAATGTCAGCCCGATAGCTGAGGTGTTGACTTACAAATTATCAATCTTGTGAGATCCCTTCGGCTCATATATATATAATCGTAGAACCATAGAATCGTGGGATCATAGAATCATTTCAGTTGGAAAAGACCTTTAAGCTCATTGAGTTCAACTATTAACCTAACAGTACCAAGCCCACCATTAAACCATGTCCCTAAGTGCCACATCTACATGACTTGTAACCTCCAGGGATGGTGACTCAGCCACTTCCCTGGGCAGCCTGTTTCAATGCTTGATAACACTTTCAGTGAAGTTTTTCCTGATAGCCAATCTAAACCTCCCCAGCACAACCTGAAGCTATTTTCTCTGGTTCTATTGCTTGTTACTTGGTAAAAGAGACCAACACCCATGACACCCACCCATATATATATATATATATATATATATATATAAAAATAAGGTTTTTTAAAGTAATAAGACCAGAACAGTAAAAAAGAACACATGTAAATGTTATATAGCACTAAGGCTCTTACAGTGCATAAACTTTAGAGAGAATATAGGAAAAGGATTTTAAAGGAGAAAAATGTAAGGACTAATCTACATGTTTTTGACTATACCTCTTTGTTTGGAGAAAGGGAAGGGGAATCTGTCTCCAAGCAAATGTTCTCCAGTGGAATCTGTTTAATTAACTTCTCTCACCAGTGCAGCCAGGAAAATAAATAGCCCATGAGAAGGTCAGTCTCACAACAGCAATCAATATAGCAACATGCAAAATAAGCTCTGCCAGAATGGCATCCAGACTGTTTAAATCTTTGGAGATAATCCTGTATTTCCCATGAACTGCAAACACAGGCTGAACAGAGTATTTATGTCCTTTAAGACCTCAGACAGTACCAACAACTTGTAGGTTTTAGAAACCTTAGGAGGGGAATGAAGAGGAAATAACTGGGGTCCTGAGAACAGCTCTGCTTTGGGTGCTTACTTCTCTCCACTGGCTGTACAACAGCCTTGGGCTCCTAGGAGCTACACACAGGACAAAGCGATGCTGGATGCCAGAAAGCAGATTCGGCAAGCTGCTGAAATCTGACCTTGAGTCAAGAAGGAGTTTTTAAGAGTAACTCAACAGGAGGCACATCTGCTCCTGGGTATCATGGGCAAATCATTAGCCAAGTTCCGTGGAGGTGAAAGCAGGCCCTCTTTCATTTTTCACCCCTTTATTCAATAAGAACCTTTCCTCCCCTATGTCATATAGTGTGGGAGAGAAAACGAAGCCTTGAGAGTAATTATCACAACTCTAAATCCTGAGTGGTCCTTTCAGGGAAGCATAGCCCAGTTACCACTGAAAGGATGGTGTGGGTACTAACAGAATAAAGGTGAAGAATCATTAAAAAAAAGTGTCTTTGGCAGAAAGTCTAGGAAGTTCCCACAACCTTAGCAGAAGCACAGCTGGAAAGGAACATTTTTCTACTTCACGTTTGGCAAAGATGTCACGCTCCTAGATGTCAGTGCTCACAAGTATTGTTAGTTTTTCATCTCCAGCCATTGATCACTTGGATAAACTCAAACTTCAAAACACCCCATAGTGTTCTTTAGAGCTTGCCTGTGGAGCTGTGATGCAGGAAACAGGTGTCGAGTCTAGTTAAAGTCCAGCGTATGAAGAAGACACTGTGTGAAAGGTCTCTGGCTCACAGCAGCAAGGCCAGTTGTTTTGCCGTGGCCAGCTGCAGCACGACTCTCTGCTGCTCCTGGCATTGCTCAGGCATGGACATGAGCCATGGAGTGAAGTCCAGCCCAACCCATGCAAAGCGCCAGCTAACACTTCACAAAATGGGATGAACTTCAAACTGTGGGGATCTAATGCTTTTGCTAGCTTCATTTTCTCAGGAGAGGTGGCAGAAGCTTTTAGCAATGAAGAAACAGCAGAAAACAGCACCCACCAAAAGGCAACATACCTGGAAATACAGTAACATATGAATAATAAAACCCAAGAAAATGTGTCATCAGCTATGAAAATACTCCTGGTAAAGAACTAAAGTAGCTTTTCTAGCTTCCCTACAACGTCTTCATAGCAGGAGACCAGCATTCAGACACCTATCAATACATCCTCCTTGTGGGGCTTTGCAATTTTCATTTTAATCTTGCACAGATATTTAGCCAGGAAAATAAAGTTTTTGGTTTTAATCCTAACTCATTTTGTATCTGTCCACACAGAGGAATGTAAACAACCAGAGATTACAATGAGTTATACGCACCTTAAGACAGTTTCCATATAGTCAAATCAAGCAAACTCTGGTTATGCAGAAATCAGAGCAGATTACCTCGCCAATGGCCACCAGCTTATCTTTGTATTTCTTGAAGAGCAGGAGGACAGATTCCACGTCCTGTAGTAAACCAGCTCATGTGCTTTGTAAAGACTGCTGGGTGCTAAGCTGAGCCACAGCAAACAAAACCACGCACAGCAGTATTATTGTGCATCTTGAAATGCAAATCATGAAAATGACAGTCTGGGACAGAGAGTATCAGTCTACTGCATTGCTTGCAGCTTCTGAATAACCTAATTACTCAGCCCTTTGAGAAGAAAATGAAAAGATAGATTCAAAGATGGTTGGAGGGATACTAGTCCAGGTAACTCTGCTAGTAAGCGGAGGAAGAAAGACCCCGTTCTTCCTAATCTGGCTGAACTGAATTGAGCCTCATCCTCTAAGAGCTGGGAAACCTCTGAGAAAGGCATCTTGGCAACTTAATAGGTCCCTGGCAGCCTGGTCCTGCGTGGTGTCCTTTCCAGAAGGAAGGCAGTTGTCAGGGAACAGGTCTTGTTGGACCAGACCAGTCCCAAAAATCACTGCCTTTTCAGCCAAGCCCTTCATCACTCTGGGCTATTCAAGAGCACAGGGTCATGTTCAGGAGCTCAACAGCAAACAGGACACAGACAAACCAATTTCCCAAGCACCCTGTCCTCAGCTTTGGTAAAACTTCCCTGTGGGCTTCCAGCAATGAGACCCCCATCCAGTGTCGTGTGGAAAGAGGCTGGGAGGGAAGGAGACCTCCTCATTCCTGGGAGGTGGGGGCAAGAGAGCCTCTACCAGCAGGGCTCCCACTGAACCTCAACTCTGTCTGCACTGGTGGCAACGGGGTCAGCACTTACCCTCCTTGAGTTATGCCCCAGCATTCACCCTCCCCTGCCACAACGTGCATCCACTAAGACAGCAGGGATGAAGCAAGACCACTGTGTGTAGCTGCATGTCTCCAAAAAAATGGGCAACCTAAGGACTCCAGGAGGAAGCTCTGATCATCCTGATACCACAGCAGCGTCCATGTGCTGGCCAAGAAAAAAACTCTTTGGATAAATGGTGTGTCTCCCCACACAGATTATCAATGGATGTGCTACACTCACTGAGCACAGAAGGGATTATTTCAGAGAGCGCTGACGTCTGCTCATGCATATTATATACGTGTCACCCCACTGCATATGCACTTGCCATTGCCTCAACTCAGCACAGAGGTCCTGTGTAGTACAGACCTGAGTTTCTACCCCGACTTTTCCACCCAGGAATAATGGCCCCTGAAGAGAAAGGAAGTTATTTAGTGATAGTTTGATTGGTGCTCCCCACATAGTGCTCCATTTAACTTCTTCCCACAGTGCTCCATTTGTTTGCTTCCTCCCCCTTTGTTGTGCATCCAGAAATGTTCTGAGCACAAAAATGCTCTCTCTATGTATTTATAGCAAAGGGTCAGTGCCAATCAGGACTTCAAAGCTGCCCTCTCCAGGCAGTGCACTTCACAAAGACAGACCTTCCTGCTAGATAATCCCAGGTCCTTTCCCTTTCATGGGTTCACCAGTGGTCATGTGCTGAGCAGACCTAGGAGGTCCCAAGCAGCAGGTCCAATTCCGCCTGGGAGATGCAGCCTCCAACATACACATATTCCCATGCGTATGGAAATGAGTTAGCATGGTCATGCTGCCTCCTAGTACACATCTACATCTCAGGTTTTGACGGCGGTCAACAAAATTTGGCAGTCGAACAGAGCTCTTGAAGATACAAAGTTCCTATAAGGTTTGTGAGAGTTGGTGGCCACGTAGGTGACACTGACCCTCTCCATTCCCCCTTGAGGCTACCAAGAAGAGGCACACACCCAGGTGCTGAGTCTGACAACCCAAGCATGACCTGCCCAGCTCCAGACTGATCTCAGCATGTGCTATTTCTTGCCTAAATGGCGATCCAACCATTGTCTCAGGGAGACAACATGGAAGAGAGATGGAGAATTACAGGGAGACCACAGGGACACACAAGAAAGCCAAGGTGCTGTGACGGGCAAAGCCCAGAGGGTACACGGCGGAGCAGGTGGTACCATGGCAGGGATCAGGGAGCTGGAAATGCGGGACCAGGAGTGCTGGGCTGTAGTGAGAGCATCACAGGACATGGGCAGGAGACTGGGATTGCTGTGGTGAGGAGGTCATAAATCCCTGGGACAAAAAGACTTTATTGGTTGTACTGCTTGCGAGATAACTTATGTCAATGCAGGATACATGTACTTTATCTAAGCTGCGGCTGGGCACTGCCAAGGAGCCAAGCGTCTCTTTGCCCTCTTTGGTGACAGAGCATACAGCCCTGGCACAGCCGAGACAGAGGATGTAAAATCTGAATGTGCATATTAAAGAAGTTAAGCCAAGTGTCCACACCCTGTCACAGAAATACAACATACACATGGGAAGGAGCCAGGCACGTCACCTGGACTTGCAGCGCTGCACTGCCCATCTGCTCTGCCCCAAATGGGATGAACCCAAAACACACAGTGACGGAGCCAGGATGCCTTTGGGGGCGGGAGGAGGCAGGGATACATCAGCTGTTATTCCCTGGCAGCAAGCGTGGCCCAGGTGCAGTAAGTGCCAGCAGCCGCGGGGACCTTGCAGCAGATGGAGTGGACACCCGTCATGGTACCATGGGGCACAGCTCTGCTGCTCTTTAGCACTACGGGCTTCATAGGTAGGGACTGAGCGGGGCTGGGGGCACAGGCAGCTCTCCCACCTCTGCAGGCAGGCTCTAACAGCCAGCCCCAGGCACAGCCCATGCCCAGCAGGCGGTAGGTACCTCCGGGGCATCACCAGTTGGATTACGCTGCCCATGTTGTGGCTTTTCCAGGTCTCACTCCCTGCACTTCCAAAACAAGGAGATGTGGCCCTGCTTCCCCCCACATCGGTGCTGCACTAGGGTCTTTCAGGCAGCTGTCCTCGCTCCTGCGCTGGGAAGCTGAAGGCTTGCTCAGCCACGCCACACCACTGGTGCTGTGCCGTGGCCGGCCAGGCTCACCTGTATGTGGCCACTGGCCATGGACACCGTGCAGCTGCCTCGCCTGCCCTTGAAGGCAGCATGCATAGACATGTTACCTTGCCCAAGCATTGCAGACAACATCTATATATTTTGATGCTGACTGTCACTTTGGTAGGACATCAGATATGTCCCCAAGCATCGTCGCAGTAGTAGCTTGCTGCTCTTCTGAGCCCTTTGAAAACAAGCCAGATATTCCTGTTCTGTGCATGTGCTGCTTCTCTAAAATTTTTTTAGCTTTGCCTTAGGTTCCTTGATGCCGCCTGTGCACTCGCCTACATGGCAAGCGCTCCACACGCCAGTGGCTCTGTGCCCCCAAAGCACAGTTTTCTAGGGCATAGAGGGGCTACACCTTGTTCCTACAGACTCCCTGACCCAGTGCCTCATTATTTCTGCTTTTTCAGGTGGGACACACCACCATTTTCACCAGCAGACCTGGGTGTGGTAGTGGCACTGATCCCCTCTGCTGGCATTAAGCACCCTGTTAGCAGCATCTCTCTGTGCACAGCACCGAGCATTTGGGGACGTGGGTATCAGTTCCTGCCCCAGGCACTAGTTCATCAGGGCCATGATCCTCACTGTGTTTCCTCACTGTTCTGTCATTTACAGCAGCTCAAAGAGGGGCATAAAAATTTGCCAGGCCCTGGAGCGGGTGCTCTGCACTCACTGCACGGTGAGCCCCCCACGCAGTGCGGTGAGGGTTTCCATGCCCGTGCCCCAGCCGATTCACACCAATGGAAAAGTCAACCCAGGGGAAATGGACGGATGGATAACCACCTGCTGAAAAGGGAAATGCTGAGACAACTAGGTGCTATGGCAATTCATATCCCTTCTTTGATCTCAGCTGTATCTTTGTACTGAGTATAGAAAGCAAGAAGAAGAAAAACAAACCTTTCTGCTAAGCAGTGACTCTCACAAATCCATTTTCCTGCTCTATAACGGGAACAGAGGATCGAACCCCAGCCTGCATTAGTGAAAAAACAAACAAAAGCAGAAGTTCATTCGCGATGAAAGTTGCATTTCCAGCCAATTATTTATTTGCTTTTGCCTCTAAAGGGCCTATCTATGTATTGCATAGGAGCCTGTTGGAAGCACCTCCAGTAAAAGTCTTTGGTCAATTTGTTTAAACTCTTATCACAATAAACAGCAGGATTAAAGAGCATATCATCCACTTGGCCTCATCACCACCTCCTCGCTTGTTCCCATGTCAAAATCTGGAAAAACTCATTACCCTTGTAACTTGTCCCAGAGTTCAGGCTCTGGTAGTCCATGACTAAAAACAAGTTTCAGAAGAAAGGGCCCAGGAGGTTAAACCACCTGCAGCCCTCCAAAAACTATTTGAGTGAGCACAGATCGAGCCCTTAGTCAGACACTTAGCTGTTGGTCCTGAACTCAGAGAGGTTTTCCAGGATCTGAGGTGTTCAAGTGACTCATCCTGAACCTTGTAGTTCTGCTATACCCTCTCCACTCCTGCAAGTCACTTGGCCTTCAGGCAAAATCACCTCAGTCTTGTTCCACGTGAGTCCTGCAAACGGCCTGGCATGCGTGGCGAAAGAACAATGATGCCAGCCAGCTGAGGAGCAGCAATTTCAGCGTCCTTCCCACCCTTGGTACTTACTGATTCAAGGAAGGTTCCTCACTGAACCAGGAAGGTGCAAAGTACCTCTGTGTGATTTGGTAGCCACTGACAGCACACGCTGGCCCACTATTTTGTCTCTATCAACAGACAAATCCACTTTAGAAGCAATCTAGATCTCCAAGCTCCACATCTTGCCCTATGGAAAGTACCTTCACATTATTACCGCCACCCTGCACCCCCCTCATTATTTACGCCTGGTGTTAAGCTATGCACTCACCGTAAGCCCTTGCACATGTGGGAGTCCCTGGTGCACGCAGTACATCTGCGTGCGTTATTTTAAGCCTGGAAAGAACTGAGTGACATAGGGCTTTTCTTTCTGGCAGAAGCTGTACCAGCCAGAGCTGTATCAATAACAGAGTATTGACTGACGAGCAAGGCACTACTTATGCCAAAGAAATCACAAACCTTTCTTGATTTTTCTATCACATCATGCACATCCTGAAAGACACAGACATGAGGAGTCATTCAAAAATGCAGATCCGCTGCCTGTAGCATCCCAGGGAAAGGTGATGGCTAAAGGTGTCAGATGGAGCTTCGGACCTTCCGCCTTCTGTACTGCTGCAGAGCATCTGTGCCATTCCGTCTGTGAGACAGAGGTCACCAGGGCTGTTGGCGTCTCTCAGAATTAATGGCACAAATGAAGAGAAAACTTGGGTCTCCACTAACTCTGTGCTCTCTCTCATTTCCTCTCAGGTTTCCCAGAAGCTAAACATGGCATCCAGCTAAATCTGCACTGAGCCCTTCCTCTGGTACATCTCTGGCCACTCCAGTGTCCCGTACTATGTGGGAGGGGACATGGCTTCTCGGGACAACCTGAGAGGCTGCTAAAGGGCTCAGCACACACTCTGGTATTGCTGAGGGCAGCCTTTGTGGGAATGGCGGGTTTCACGGTGTGCAGCCACACGGCTCCCCATGAGCCGCCCTGCCTTCCTGAGCCCCCCCCCGACCAGGTGTTAGCCTGGAGTTGCAGGCAGAAATGCAAGCTCTCTGATAAATCCTCCTTTCCAGGGAAAGATGCAAGACGACTGCTGAGGGATCAACGTTGTTTCCCAGCTTGGAAACCACACTTCCTCCCCCTGCACATTAGCTGCCACCCGTTCTGAGCCAGTGCCCTAAACCGGTGGGTTTCCTGCACAAAGCAACGGCTTCATTTCCAGCACCTGCTGCCTCGCCGGCACCGACTGCAGCGGGCTGGGGCACGGCTCGGAGAGCACAGCCAACAGCACCGGGAAAGGGTGCTACTTCTGACCCTTGTTTGGTGCTAGGGTTGCCAAGATGGGGTGGGAATGACGCTGCATTTTCCTTTTCTGAAGCACCAGGCCACCTCTGCCATGACTTAGCTCAGGCGCCACAGGTCTAAGGAGAGGATAAAGTCAGCCTGTTTTGCCGCAGGCACCCTGCCAGGCTCGCCCTTCCCACGGCTGTTGCAGTGCCAGGGCCCTCTCACCCTGGAGGAATCAGCCCCACACCTCCTGCCCCAGCCCCACTCCTGCGCCACCGCAAGCACCTCTGAGCCCTGCTGCTGCAGGGACGGGGGCAGAGGTCCCACAGAGCCACCCATGCTGGGCTGGCCACCCTCAGCAGCGCCCGACCCAGCTGGTTGCTGCGGGTCAGCGTGTCTACAGGGTTTTGCAGTGCTGCAGCAGCAAAAGGGATTCAAGAGCTCAGGGCAAATATCATCTGACTGACGCTAAGCCTGAACCAGAGCAATGCCACCCCCTTGCAGGGAGAGGAATTTTGAGCAGACTAAATACTTGACATTGCCCTTTTTTGCAAAATCAGCATTTTCATCCAAGACTAAAAATTTCATTAAGAATAAGGCGGCCAAACCTCTGCAAGCATTTGAACACTGCCTGACTTTTTACTGGGAGCATCTCCATATATAATTGCATTCCCATGCAATACTGGGAGCCTTCCCATCACACAGGCAGCAGGAAGCACATATAAAGGTGCCTGGTATCACCTGTTTAGCATCTCCAACAACAACGTGATTATTTATCGTTAATGTCAATCACATTAATATTCTTAAGACTACTGCACACCTGTTCCCTAGCACCATCTGCAGGCAAACTCCGTCCACCCAATTTAGTGGAAATGGTGCCCGTAGATCCAGGATAACAAATGGCTCCGACTACTCTGGGTCAAACATTCAGCAAAGATTCAGGTGTTTGCTGCTCTGAATACACGTTGTAATAGGCAAATTATTCAAGTTCAGTTTAGGAACATGTTTAGGAACGTTTTAAACTTAATAAGCTAACTCTAAGCAAAAAGCAGACCACCACAGCTGTTCTGCTGAAGACAGAAAAAAACCCTCATGACAATGTGGTTTTAAGAAACAGAAAAATTCAACGTGGAGGAAACCAAAAGTGTAAGATGTGTATCACTTACATGACAGACTTCCCGCCCCGCCCCCCATCTGGGAGCTGACATTTTCTCCAGCTGCATCCTCCTCAAAACAGGAATAAAACCCAAACCCTCGTCTTGCAGTCCTACACCCCAGAAGGCAGACACCAGGTGATTTCTGAACAGGGCATTACGAACCATTTTGCAAAGGGGCAACTGGTAGGATGCTCTGACCAGGAAGTCTAGTATGAAAAATCACATAGGCACCTGAGATATAGAAGACGTGCCTGAATCTTAAAGCCAAGTGCTCTCACCATTGGTTGATAACGATGCATGATTTTGTACCCGAGGTGGTCATGGACTAATACTTGTGTATCTTCTTCACTGAGCTAGTAAAACTTCCCCTAGGGAGACAAAGCCTCTGCTTCCCTCATGGACCTCAGAACAATTGAGGATCATATATAACTCACACCACTGCTGGTTTATAGTCAGAAAAACTTTGATCGGTGTTTCAACAGGCCCACACCCACACAGGTGCTGTAAGGGAGCATAAGATTCCATTTTTAGGACACTGGCCAATGAAGCAGAATCAGCAGCAGACAGACACTTGCGAGATCTTACAATATTGGGCTTGTCTACCTTCCACAACCTGTATCTCCTGATACCGAGTAAGTCCTTGAAGTAAGATCAAACCTAGTTTTTTTCCTTTGAAAACTATTAAAAAAAAATATAAAAAGATCAAAGCAAATCAAAGCCACAACCTGAGCAACTGTGAAGTTACTGTACACAAGGTAAAACGAGAGAGAAAAAAGTTGCTTCTGCATCACTCTCAGAGCCCAGTCAACGTGACGTACAGATAATGTCCATCCAGCTGGGTTTTTTAATGGCTCAGAAAGGGATGTGCAGTCTGTAAGTCCTAAGAGGAGCTTTTGTATCAGGAGTGGGCCCACAACATGTGACTTTCTGTCAGCAGAAATTAAGGCATGAGTGGGACATTAAGCACCGCACATTAGCCATCTCCCAGGCTAGGAGCAGCTGAGCAAGGAGTCTTGAGAAACTAAACCAACAATTTTATGGTGCTCTTTGCAAAGTACTTGCTCAGAGACATGAGATGCAAATGAACAACCTGTCTTTATCACAGCCAAGAGATGACAATGGCACATACCAAGGTCTTTGAGAAATTCCCTATATTCATCCTGTGCAGCTATAACATTGCTCACTTCTTGAGCTTTCCAACAGCAAAACTCCACTTTAAGACAAGATGTGCACTGGTTTTATTCATTACACCATAAATAATAGTGTCTGCAATGTCATACATTTCTGAATCTATTTCTGAAGAAAGTTCCGAAGTTTGGGGAATACTTTCAGTGCATTCTGTGTAGTCACTTCTATAACTTCTTCAACTGGAATTCCTTTAATTTTGGCAATATATTCTGCAGCAATGTAAACATTTTTTGGTTCATTCCTCACCTGCAAGCAAATAAATAAGAAAAACACAGACCAAATTATAGATCCTGACAGATCACAGGTGTTTCACATTCAGTACTTCCTGACACAACTTCAGTCACATTGCGGCATGTGTGCCAGAAAAATTATGTGTATCTACTCTTATTGGATTATTTTCCCATTTTACCCATTACTGGATTTTCTTCTCCTTTCCCAGCCTCAGAAACACTGGTTTGTTCATCACAAAATTTTCACTTGGCAACCCATGCTTACACTACTTCCCTCTCCCGTGCCAGTAACTGACCTCCATAAGGCGTGGGTGTGGAAATACACAGAAATCCCTCCCCTGCATCATTTACCTGTTTTTCAGGCCCCAGAGCAGGAGAGTCAGTTTCCAAGCACAAACTTTCCAGAGGTAACAGTTTCACAAGCTTCTGTTTCTTGAAGAAAATAAGACAGCTATTAAATGCTTTATGCACTTAGACCTAGGGGAAAGAATATATGAAGGGAGGATATACTCTGCACTTAAAAGCAATGTCAAAAGACTTTGGTGCCACTGTCTGCACTTTATCAACAATCTCAGAATGGAAGCAAAAATACCAGGAGCTGCTCCAGAAATCCCTTCAGATTAGGATTATCCTGGTTTTTAAATATCCGGAGTACTATTCTAAGCAATGAATCCATTGTTGTTTATTAAATCATGTAGTTATATTGCACAGAATACCCTGAAGTTGCCAATGTAATTTTAAGTTGCTATTCTTCTGCATATATATTTGTGTACCTTTTTCTCATCTCTGCTTTTACCCCTCAACCCCAGTTTGCTTTCCCTTCTCCGAGTTCCTAACCTCATCCCCAATTGTATACATCCCTCACACCCCCTCCCACTTGAATCATGCCTTCTCAGTTTCCTACATTTCCTGAGCTTATCACAGACAGCGACGATGGTTGCAGGATGGGAATAGGCTGCTACCCCAAAGAAAGAAGTTAGCATAGCTAGTGGCAGTCCAGAGTAGAAATTAAAAGAGCAGTCTCACCAAATCAAGGGCTGAACCTGACCAATACCATCTTTAAGCAATTTAGCTGCTTCTTTGCTGGGCGCATCTTGTGATAAACACAATTTTTCAAAGGTTTCTAACTTAGCCAATTGTGAGCAGATATCCTTTTGAACAGAAAGTGCCAAAGCACTGTAGCAGAAACTAGTTCTTTTCCACATGTCACATCCCTGCTCTAAAACAGTACGGTGACAGAAGCTTCCAAAGAAGAGTTCACCAGAAACTACACTAAAATGAGGAAAAAAATGTCTATTTTCTTACCCATTTCTCAGGAATAGCTGAACCCTTTCAGCCAAAATTTTCCCCAAAAAATTCTAGCTAAGGCAAAAGCCCGAGGTAGAAATTTAGCCAAAGTAAAAATATGCAATGCTGTAAGCAACTGAAACTTCTATTGAGAATCATGTCAGCTGACAGCAACTGTGTGCGAGTGCTGCAAGCCCCACTTCAGACTGTACAGACTGAAAAAACAAGCATATTCTTGAGCTGCACAGTGAAAATGGTCACGTTTGCCATTGTGATAAGCTGTCAGCTATCACCTGGAATCCTCAGGCAAGGAGCAAACCCCTTTAAATGTTACCTGTTCACTCCTTATAATGGAAGGAGGAATGGAGAAGAAGTATCCAGCCTTCAACCCTTCCATCGCTACAGATGGCTTCCCATCAAAAGCATGGAGCAACACCTTTGTAGCACCTCAGAGAAAAGAAGTAAACCAAATCATTAGCAGTGCTTACAGTAGGTCTGTGATGTCAGATTCCAATGGGACCTTGATCCCATAAAGAATGAATGCAGAATCTCTGCACTACTCCTCCCAAGTTTCATGTACACAAACCGATGTGAGGACATGGCACAACTGAAAAAACTCTGTTGACAAAAGTCATGACAGAGAAAATGCATTAAAAACACACCTTGTTCCTTTAAGAGATTAATGGTTGGTCTTCCAGCTGAGCGGGAATGAACATTTCTGTATAGCAAGGAAAGGCCTGGCATTAGGAAATTCAGCAAAATACTTTTTTTTTTTGTAAACACAAACAAACTAATAGCAGCTTGAGATGAAAATAATTAATCGGTATTATGCTTTTTAACAGGAGGAAATCTAGAGATGTGTACACATCATTTTAGATACAGCAAACGTGGCAACAACAGCAAGGACAGGACACAGAAGACAACTGTATTCAAGTGCAAACATCAGGAAAATTCTATAATGAAATCTCAAACTGGAGACTGATAGGACACTAATGGCAGTTAAACCCATGTAACAAAAGTTCTGTGGGTTCTCAGTAACTATAAATCCTGGAAAATATTTCCACACTACTGAGATCTGGCAAACTCTCTACTAGTATAAACAAAACCTACAAAGGCAAATCCAGTCTTCTTGCTAACTCAATCTGCTTGATGAACACCTGTCTTTGTCCTTCCTTCTGTTCATCTGTGCTGGCAAATCTTGGAGTGAAATCTAGTCCAACCTACAGTATAAGAGAAGTGAAAAAATTTTACAAACTTAATGCTTGACTAGACCACAGTACTATACATAAAGGCAAAAAATGCTTCAAAACTGCAAGGCATTTCAAAATATACATATCAGCTACTGCAATTAAGATGAGCTCATCTGTTGCTTAACTCAGAAAGGAATCCATTCTCAACCATAAACTTTTCAACTATGAAAGCATTTGTGGGCAGACACGTTACTAACGAGTGTATTTAACATTTTAATCTGTAACTGGTTTTCTGGGGTTTTATATTGTATTGAATATTATTTCAGATTAAATCTCAAATCTGTATCTTCAATACAAGTAAAATTTCTGACCTGAACCCATAGCTTTAGTCCTATCTCTAGCAAAAATTATCCACTAATGCTACACTTTTTTGATTTAAACATGTTCAGGCAGAATTTAAAGTTTGTCAAAGAAGATCCATTCACAGCTACAACAGCCAAAGTCCTTGATATACAGTACAACATGGTACATTTAGCTACAAAGCTCTGCCAACACCTGCTCTTCCACAGCCAGTGCAGAACCAGCCATAAGTCCCTCTGGTACCAACACACAAAGGAAGTAGACACTACCCTAAAGCTTTCAAGCCTCAATTAGTTTATAAATAAGACAGGAGACAACACACAGATACAGACAGATAAGGGATCACAAGAAAAAAGGACTGTACAAGTCAGTGAGGTGTACTGAAATCATAGCTCAGACTAACCTCATCAGGGAAAAAGGCAGGAAGGATCCGAATGCGGGTAACAACATGACTCAACACTTCACTGTGCCAGAGTCAAAAGACATTTGTGTGTAAGACAATATGGCATAATTATGAATCTTCCTACTAAATCCACCAGCATAAATGCCACCTATTACCTAATAATGATAATGAAGGAAAAGTGGGAACCCAGCAAATCAATGAAGGAAAGCACATTAAGAAAATTACAAATCAAACTCAACGCTTGTTCAGACTAATAGCAATGTTTATTGCATATACAAAATCAAGTATTCACTAAGTTTTTGTAATTCTGGTGACAGATGCTGCCGAAGCCACAGACATTTAAACAATTTACAGAATGCTACTTACTTCTCCAATCCCCACCAGTTTATCTTTGTAGAGTTCCATAAGTGGCAATGCAGCATCCAGATCCTGCAAGAGCAAATTAAGGACGCAACCCTCACTGCCCTCATAAGATGGAAGGGTTATAGACGCAGCATTATGATTAAATCGGTATTTCCTTCATTGTTCTTAAATTCCATACCTTAACATTTCCTATTGCTGCAAGTTGTGCAGTCAGACAGATTTTACAAACCTGCACGATTTCCCTTCTTTACTGACTGCCCCTTAATTTCAAGTTACCTTTGCAAAGGAGCAGAAGAGGTAGTTAAAACAAGGCCTGTAACAAGCCTGGCAACATCGAATGGCTGCAGGCAGCTCTGCAAGTTGTTCAGGCTAAGGGCACACGAACGGTTGGTTGCCTTCCACCCCCCACGCTAACAAGAGGGACATCTGCAAACACACGCATGCTGCCTGCTGTAAGCCAGTCACTTGGGATTTTCAAGGCTGTTTCACTGCAGTCACCCAGCCAGATGACTCCACTGAACAGTTCTGCTTCAGGAATAACAGGGACAGATGTGCTAAGAGACCCTGGGATTTGGTCCGCTAGGTCTTCCACGTTATAGATGTGCAGAAAAATCACCAGGCAGCCCCGCAGTGAAAGAAAGCAGAGCAGAGCATCCCATCGCCGGGCAGCCCCGCAGTGAGCTCAGGCGGGGCAGAGCATCCCATCGCCCACCCCGCGCTGCCCCGCCAGCCCGGCCGGCCGCGTTTACCGCCGGAGTAACGCTGCGCTGCTCCCCCGGCGACGCCTCTTGAAGCGGGTGGACTCCCAGGCACGGCAGAACAAATCCCGGGAATCTAGGCACGGCACCGGCAGAGACCGAGATGAAAGTCAGAGAGAGCAGCCGGGCCGGGCGCGGAGGGGCAGCGCCCCCGCCAGCCCCCCCAGGGCGCGGGCCCCCACCTCTCGGACAGCTCCAGGACGCGGCGGCACTCCCCCGCCTGCTCCGACACCGCCACCAGCGCCGCCACCGCCGCCTGCGCCAGACAGAAACCGCCGCCCCGCTGACACCGGGCCGGGGGGCCGCGGGGGCAGCCTGGGGAGAGAGAGGGTCGCTGCCGGCCGCCTCACCTGCTGGGCCGCCCGCACCACGGCCGCCACGTCCTGCAAGAGACACACGCACCGCCTCAGCGCCTCAGCGCCTCAGCGCCGCCGCCGCCCGCCCCTCCGCGCCTCACCGTCTGGAAGCAGGGCGCGGCGAGGTGGCAGTGGCAATCCACCGGCCCCGCCGTCACCGCCGCCATACCGCCCAGGGGAAGAGGGGGGCAGAGGCCGCGGGTTCCGCTTCCGGGCCGGCATTTTCCCTGCGTCGGAGGCAGGAAATGGCGGCCAGCCCGGCGCCGCCGCCCAGCCCGGCCGCCGCCCGGGACCCGCGGGTGCAGTGCTGCTCGCGGCGCGGGCTGGGCGAGGTGATGGCGCTCTGCGCGCCCTTCGTGCGGGCCCTGGCCCAGGGGCAGCCGGGCGGTGACGCCGCCGTGGGGGACGCGCTCGGGGTGAGGCTGAGGCGGAGGCGGAGCGGGGCGCGGGGGGGCCCGGGCCGCCGGGCCCGCCCGGGCCGCCGGGCCCGCCCGGGCCGCCGGGTCCGCCCGCCCCTGACGGGGGCCCGGCACAGGGCTGAGGTGCCCCGCGGTGCCGGCCCTCGGCCCGGCGGGGGTGTAGCGGGCCCCGGGTGTCGGCCTGGGCAAGGCGCTGAGGCAGCAGGGGCCTCTCGGGCCGCGGGGGTCGCGCACCGGTGCCGAAGGATGGCCTTCTCAGACCGCCCCGTGTCTTGCAGAGCTTCGAAACGGCGGTGCGGGAGAACGTCACCATCAACGGGCAGCCCTGGGAGGTGACTCTGGATGACTCGCTGCTGCAGAGTGGTACGCGTTGGTTTCCATTGTTTTCGTGCTGGCCGGTTTGGTTTCTGTATGTGGTGGTTTTAGTTGGGCATTTTTCCCCCGGCTGTCAGCAGCGGTAAGGGCGCTCGCAGAGCAGGTGAGGCCAGACCCCGGCCCAGATGTGCCCGTATAAAGGTGGGAACTGCTGCTCTGTGGGACAGCTGTTGTCAGAGTAGCGTTTATAAATGGAAAGAGGGGTGACCAAGGCACGTAGGGACTTGTATCCAGAAGAAAAGGGAAGGTGAAAGTGCTTTATCTGAAGGACCGTTGCTTGCTTGACAGTTCTGTCAAGATCCTTACAGATATTGAGGCAAAAGTTCCAGCTATCACTAGTACGGTGCCTACATAACTTAAACGATCTGCTCTTGACTACCAGAGAAAAGTAGCTTAGAGACTCCCAAAGTATCCAATATTAACATGGGAAAAATAAAGATTTCACCGAGCTTAACGCTTGCTGTCCTGCTGGAAAGTCTACAGCAAGCTTTTAGAAAGTCGGTATTTCAAAGCAAGGTTTTTCATTTGGGAAGTTAGGAAAAAGTGTGTTCTATTTCATCAGCTTCTCTTATCAGAGTAAAGGGAGTGTACAACATTTAATGGAATAGGGTAAGGTGATCTATTCTTAAAGATAGAACGCAGCAATAGGATCCAAGTCTGGAGGCTTCCTGCCCTCGCTGGGCAGTCAGTTTCTGTGTTTGACTGTCCTGATGGTGAAAAATTCCTTTGCTGTGGTCTGCTGGAATTCCCTTTACTCTAACTTATCTGTTGCCTCTCATACTTTTGCTGCACACCTCTGAGAAGAGCCTGCCTCTGTCCTCTCTAGAACCACCTAGTAGGTAGCTGAGAGTAGCAGTTAAATTGCTTCTAGCCTTCTGTTCTCTGAACAGACCCAGCTTCCTCAACTGCTTCTCATACGTCACGTCCTCCAGATGCCAGCCCTCTTGGTGGCGTTCCATTGGAATTGCTCCAGTACTTAATGAAAGTCTCCCAGAGCATTCAAGCTAGGATGTTACGGTCTAGGTAGGTCACCATCATGGCCGGATCGTTGAGCTCAGAGGGTAGTGTTTAATGGTTCATACTTCACCTCGGGGCTGATTACGAGCAGAGTTCCTCAGGTGTCTATTCTGGGACCTGTTCTTGTTAATGTCTCTATCCATGACCTGGAGGAGGAGTTGCCTTCACCCAATTTGCGGCTCACATCAGCCAGGGTGGGATGCAGTGAATATGTACAAGGGCAGGACCATTCAGTGTAATGTAAACGGGTTGGAGAAATGCATCCAGGAATCTCATGACATGCAGCAAGGACAAAAAGCAAAGCCCTAAACCGGGGAAGGGGTAGCCCCCTGCAGAGGTGCAGGTTGAAAAGGACCTGAGGGTCCCGGCAGGCTAACCATGAGCCAGCCTGGGGTATTATGTCAATAGCAGTGTAGTCATTAGATCTAAGAAAGTGATTAATTTTTTCCCCAGATGGTTCTCTGCCTTGTCCCCTGCCCCCCAGCTCATTTACTTCAAAAGTTAACTGGCCAGCATCGAGTCGTGTTCCAATTCCTATATCGCTTTAACAAGAGATTCAAGACTTATATTTATCTCTTCATTGATAATCATGCATAATTTCTTATTTCAGATCTAAAACTTTTTTTTTCTTATGACTTTGCCTCAAATTAAAAAAAAAATTAGGAGAATTCCTACAATAACTTTGTGTGTTTGTCATTTTTAGGTTCCAACATTAAAATTCTTGAAGATCAGTTTGATGAACTAATAGTAGAGACAGCAGCTAAGCGTAAGCAGTGGCCTAAAAAGATACTGGTACATGCTGTCCAAACCATGAAAGCAGAGCAAGAAATGTTGGTGAGTAACCTAAGATTTTCAGAAAACCTTTGCACATAGTAGCTGCTGACCATGTGTAACTTGAAGAAATAAGTCATCCAATGTTGGGCCTTTAAGCTCGTTCCCGTAGTTGCTTTTGATTCTTCATCATATAATGAAATTGGATTTTTGCATTAACTGTGAGGGTAGTCAGATGTTGGCACAGGTTGCCCGGCGAGACTGTGGAGTTACCTCCATCCTTGGAAATGTTCGTGGAGGTATTCAAAACCTGACTGGATGAGGCCCTGAGCAACCTGCTGTAGTTGACCCTGCTTTCAGTAGGGGGTTGGACTAGACTGTCTTTAGAGGCCGTTTCCAACTTCAGCTGTTCTATGATTCTGTACTGAGGAAGACAGAGATTTTTCTTAGAAAGTTCTTTTAAGAGCCCGCATTGCATTTCTGAGAACTAAAATTGACAAACATAACTCTAGGTTAGCCAGGCATAGATGACTTGCAGTAAGTAAAAGTGCATGGGTATGTATTTGTCTTAAACCTGAGATATTTTCTAACATATATTGCCTTTTCTGATATCTCTGTTTTTTCAATATATCAAGTATGTAAAACAAACAACAACAAAAAAATCAACTAAAATAGAATATGCTATTGCATAACAAGACCTTTTAATCTTTCTGCAAAAGGAAAACTTATGTTCTACCTGAGTCTTGAAGTGAATTAGTTACTTAGAATGCCTCTCATGCTATCTTTTTTCTGTTGTTGGGGTCTTTGAATTTTACACCACCACAACTAGATAATAATTTTAATTAAAATTGTCTGCAAAATACAGAAAGATTTTAGTTTATCTTTGTAAATGAAGTGGCTTCCCCCCCCCATCAGCTACTTCTGCAAAGGTGGTAGTTGTTTGTCTGCTTTTCGTTAAGGAATTTTTATGTTGTTCTTTGACGGTAGCTACTCCTGGGGGGCATGTTTTCTGAGGCATAAAGAGCAACTGTGAAGACACAGTATTTAACTGCAGTTTGTCTGGAGAGAACCACTCATTTAGTGTGGTGATCTCCCTATATTGCCAAAGCAAGAGATCACCCTGTAGGTTTTCAGTTAATACATTTTGTTATATTTTTTCTTCTGCTTAGAGCTGTTACTGTAAACTTGCTAAGAAGATGTGTGAACTGTGAAAAATTTGCTCTGGTAAAACTACAGGGAGGAATAAGGGACTTTCCTCCTACTTTTGGTTGAAGAAGGTTGGGGGACAGCTCCTGAAGGGGAGAAAAATACCAAATTGCAGATGATATAACTCAATGTTCCCATGTCTTTGCTTTGTTTCCTTCTTCCCCAGTAGTTACTTCTAATTCCACCTTTTATATAACTAAATATTAGTTGTATTCAGTATTTATTATTATTTAGCTGCATGTCACAATTAACTGATGTCAAATGAAGGACTCACAGTAGGACCAAGAAGCCAGAGAGCCTCATTTGTGAAGGAGCGTGTTCTTACTTATGCATGACAAATTGCAGAGGTAGAATGTGGTCATTTAAATGTTTTCTTTTTCTTAGCTTTTTGTCTTAATATACCCTTTGTTTGAATTTGCTCTTCTGTGAAGGGGTACTGGTTTTGTGAATGGCTCTTTAAAAGCCAGAGCTGCTCTTTTTTCCTCGGTTGTGCAGCAGGTGGCAATGCTTCTTCCAAAATGCCTGGATTTCAGTTCTCATGCTTTAATAATTAGAATTCTGCAAAGCAAAGCAGGTTTTGGAGATGTGTTTGCAGTGAACTTAACTGTGTTAACCAGAACACTATTTCCAGTAACTGAGTATCTATAAGCTGTACTTCTGAAACATTGTTTATCTAAATAATTCCAACACCATCTCCTTGTATTAGCCTTTCTCAATTGGTCTGCTATGTGTATTTCAAGAGATCTATTTAATCATATAAGGGTGTTTCAGAATTTTTCTTTTTTTGAATATGCAGAAGCTCTACCAGCCTGTCGTAACACCAGAAAAGATAAGATCACAGCCTTCTCAAGGTAAAGATTTTGTGGGGAGGGCAATTGTCTGAGGAAACACTGCCTACCATACTGGCTAGCTGTAAATGTTTAAGTTTTCCTTCTTTAAACTTGTTTAAAATTATTGACTGTTTAAATAATTAACTAAAATAGCCAGAAGTTTGTCATAACTGAATGTATTGCTGCATCAGTTTATTGTGTCCTTTTCTCTTGTTCTAAGTACTACCTGCTGTTAGACACTGTACTTAAAGGCAAAAGCTCCTGTTCTGTGTGTATTGGGTAGAAATTGCCACGGGCCTACCCTCAAGAAGTTTTCTTACTACTTTCCTTCACCGCTGGTGGAGGTCAGATGGGGAACTAGATGGATTGCTGACATTATACTTTGACCATTCTTGTGTTTCTTTTACATGAATACTAGAAATGCTTCAATCTCTCTTCCTAATCAGTTAGTTTCTTCAGGGAATTGAAAGCAGTTGTGTGGTGCTTAGTGATGGCAGCATTGACTCTCCTAACTTGCAAAGTAGACATCAAATTTTATCCTGCCTGTGTCGCTTGTAAGGGTTGATGAAGAAACAAAACAGCAAACAATATCATAAGGTTGCCTCATGCTTTGGAAAGATTCCGTATACAAACTCCTTGGAATAAGGCTCTGTATTTTGCAGTTGATGATTGGGATGTGCTTTTTTGAGGCTGGCCTTAAGAAATTGAAAGTTTTGTCTTGCCTGTTATTAAGTATTGAATAATGACACAATTTACCAATGCTCTTGTAAGCTGAAAAGCGTGGTTGCAGAACCCTTACTATGGATTACAGACCATGATGTAAAGCTGGTGTAACAGGTGGTGGTGTTAGAAGTTTGAGAAGCTGAGCTTAATGTTCCAGTTCTTACCCTGTTGATCTGACTTGCTCTAGACATCATTTATTTCCTCTTTGTAAACAGGAGACATTGCTTCCAGAAATGCCAGCCTGTGCAGCAAAGCAGCTAACAGGAGCAGTAAAGAGCGTCAGTTTGTCTGAGTTACTTTTGGTTTCTAGTGTCCAGATCTATGCTTTTCTGATGCAAATCAACTACTTTTAAGTTAGTAACAGCTTACACTAAGGTACTGCGTTTTTAGGTTTGGTAACAGCAAAGTCCTAGGCAAGATAGCAGCATAGGGTTTGTGCTGAATTTTAGTATTATGTAGTCTTTGGGAAGTTTATGTATCCCAGTTTAGCAAGTACAGTGGCCAGAAACCAAAAATGTTTCGATTACTCAATACCTTTCGTTTCCTTTTTTCATTTCCCTATGTTTTGGGAAGCCTTGAACACTGAGGAATATAATGCTGTCCATGTTAATCTGAACTCCTGCAGGCAAATTTCACTTAACTGTGTGTCAGTCTTTCTGTATAACTGGACTAATCCAAGTATTTATTTTTACTTAACTCCTTCCTTACTGTTTCATAGGGTCACTGGTCTTCCAATCCCAATACTCTATTGTAAGAATGCTTCACTGTGGACATATCCTTCTTTTAGAGAATGTCCATTCATAGGCCTCTGTGGTGTGTTTAAAGAGGCTGCTCTTGGACTGTTCTTCCAAACTGAATGATGGGGCATTTTAGCATCCATGTTCTTATGTGGATTGTATGTTCCTAAACCATGTCTGATCAGCACACTGGGCATGCAGACAGACAATTTAATAAAACACCGTCTCTTGCTGTTTGCTACATTTCAGCAGAGGATCACTGTCACCCTGCACTAGAATACAGTGACTGACTTAAATTTTCAGTAGCGCTAATGAGATAGACTTTGAAAGCAGAATGCTGTGTTTAACTCTGAAAGGGTTTGAGGCGTGTGTGCACCATCTAACTTTGCATCCTACTGCAGGCACTGGTGAAACCCTACAGAAAAATCATAATAGTGGAGGTGAGGCTGCTTAGTTCCCAAGAGCATGATGTTTATCTGCTGATTTTATTTTTTGTTGTTGCTATTGGTTGTGTAGCATTGCAGACAGAATGGCAGAAGACATGCAAAACATTTTTATAACAACTTTAGAGTTTAACTCTTGAGTAAAGAATTACTACTGCTTGTAAATCAATTGTCAGAAACTTACATTGTGTTGATGATCTTATTATATTGCTACTGCAATCAAATATATGCCATTTTCTCCCAGTGTTCTGCACAGGCTGCCTGCTTCAGTGTTCCTGAAAGCTGCTTTTTCTTTCTTTTCTTATTAAACCAGCAGAATTAATAGAGTTCATGTTGTTTACACTTGCTTATTTTTTATTCTTGGTGTTAATGCTTGGTAAGTTAAGCCAGGAGAAAAACATAACCTTTATTGTCAAAGCAGACTTGCTGGAGTTGTAAGATTACTTTTTTCCTCTCTTTAAAATGGGTTTCCTTCATCTCATTTTCTCCACAGTTCTGTTTATTCTGCTGCTTTCATGTGTTTTTCTCTTTTTATAGCTGTTTTCTTCCTTTATGACAAATACTCTTTGTGTCTCCTGTTTTGTATAAGCTGTAGATTTTCTAGTGAAGAACTTTATGGCTTGCTGTAGTTGAGACTGCTGGACTTTACTACATAAAGAGTAGTAACAGTGAGATAAAACATACAAGCTGTTGTCCTCAATGCTATAGTGAAAGGGATATTTTGTATGTTTAAGTTTTACACAGGGACTCTACTGCTTTTCTGTCCAGTTTCTAAGGAGTTGATAGCAAATACTGGGGGGAGTTACATTGCAGAAGTTTATTTGGGCTTTATGTTTTTCTGTAGATGCTTACATCGCAGATCTGAAGCAGGTGACAGAAACGGCATCCAAACAGATTAGTGGAACAATGAAGGTGAGATCTCTGTGTGCTCCATGAGGATATTTTCTTATGTTCTTGGTCTGATAATATGTCACAAAACAGGAGTTCTAATGCACCTTGGTTAGTCATGTACAAAAAAGCCTGTACTTTTGAAGCGAGTACATCTTTAGGTTTGGACTGCTGAAGTTGTATCTGTAAAGCGTTCCCCTCCCCTGCATGTGGTAGTAAGGGAGATGGGACTATAGGAAATATTTTTACAGAGATTGTAGAACCTGCAACATCTGAAAAATAGAACATCTTTTGAAGACCTGTACAGCTTCACATAGCATATGACATTTATTATTCCAATACCAGCTTAGACATGAACTGTGATGTTCCTGTGATACTTACTCAGCTTAGAGATGTAATGAAGGAACATTTAAACTTGGCATACTCCTTGCTTGGCTTCTGAGTGTAGACCCTTGTCACTGGTAGGCTGGTAGCTCTGAGTTCTCAACCTTCACCTGCCATGCTAAGCATCGTCTCTGCAAACATTGAAGCTTTTGTGCCTGTCAGAATCAAGTTAACATATTTCATTCATTGTAACCATTACTTTTCCCATGTAACTTGAGATAGTTGCATTTATTTTTGCAGTCTCTCCCAGTGCTAATAGAAAGAGCAGAAGGTTTTTCCCAAGCGTTAACTTGGCAACCAATCTTGGAACTCTGCAAGCTGCGGCATGAAGTCTTTGCTGGCTGCAAGGCAAAGGAGGATAATAACGTCCAAAGTTTTGTATCGCCAGGAGAAGTCACACCAACAGACACTCTTACCAGTAAAAATCCCTATGTTTTGCTAAAAAGAAAAAAAGTTGCAGATCCATCGGAAAGAAGACGCTACCCACTTCGACAGAGGAAGATTACTTTCAGGACATGAACTTCTCATTTAGTATTTTCAGGTTGGAATATGCATTGTACTCCTGTTCGGTGCTTTCAGTCTTTTTTTCTTAAAACTTTGCCTCCTCTCCAATTCAGTGCTGTACATGGAAGCTAATTATTTAGCCTTCGATACTTCTAAATATTTCTGGTTTTACTGGCATACTGATGGTATATGAGCCTACACATACCAGTAGCATCCAATATTCAGCAAATGTATTTGGTGATTAACTCTCATTTTTTGTTTTTTACAGCATTTAGCTTGAGTTCTCATGCTTCTCAGAGTTTGTGCGCATGCTTTATGTATGTGGGCGGTCTTTTAGTAGACCACTAAGTGCTAATTTACATTAAGCATGTCTCTGAAGAGGCTGGAGAGTGTCTGGTTCTCCTAATGCACCCTCATTTATTACCAAGTCAAGTGGCTATTTTTTTAATAATTAAAAAAGAAATTCACATTGGAACATGTTGAAAACATCAGATTTGATACAGTGTTATGGTTTTTAGAAAATCCATGCACAAATCTGACATTGGTCCCTGCTATTCCATTTTTCCTGAATTTGGGTCAGCTGGGCTTATTTATAGTCGTGTTTGTTCAGACTTGGATTTTTAGTAATTGTATGTGTTTACTTACAGTGTGCTTTTCTGAACAAGGATTCGACCATCCACATCTTACCATCTCTTGTTTCATTTCATGTAATCCAATTATGCAGTCTGGGGGTTTCCTGGACAACATTGCTACATATTACAAGATCTTGACTGGGTCATGTATGCATTTGTGATGTTTGACTAAACTTTAAAGATCAGTATAGGCTGCCAGTAAATGATATGAAGTTGAACTAGCTGCCTTTTTTTTTTTTCCCTTTACACATTAGTACCTAGACGATTGCACAGTATTACTAAATTGAGCCTTGTGTCTTAACCATTCATAACTCTGGTTTATCATTGCATGTGCGTGCAGTAAATACTTATGTAATGTATTTCTCACACAGAAAATGGAGGGGCTTTTTAGAAGCTTTATTAATGCAATGGACTGTTGTAAGAAGATAGGTCCAACTTAATGTCTAAGAGACTGAAAATTTTCAAGAAAATGTGACAGATTTTAGCATCGTTTATTTTGTAAAGGTGAGCATCTATATTGAGACTTTGTATATTTAATTGTGTGTAAATATTTTTTCCAATTTCTCTTCTATACTGACGTGTGGTTTTTTATGAACTAACTTAAATCAGTCCGGGAAGATTAAGGTTTCAGATAATGTTATCCGTTCTAATCTTGGAATAGGTGGTGACTGAACAGTGAATGTACTTCAGAAGACATCTGTGTCAAATTTTGGCTCGAGTAACTGAAGTGCTTCCATTTACTGCCTTTGAACTCACAACTGTTATTAATCCCAGGGCTACAAAGCATCTAATGTAAGAGAGGACAGGATGTGAGAGGGACGGGAGCTGCAAAGCCGTGGAACGTGTGACTGGAACGGTTGTGTTGAAAATCCCAACTGTGGCTTGCTTCACCAGGATTCACTGATACTCTCTGAGTGTTCCTAGACTTAAGATGAGCCCTGCAAAGTTTCACATGGCTACCATTATAGTATTTAAGTGTTTACTGTGTTAATGGGAAGATTTCCCGTTCTTCTCTGCAAATAATGATAGACAAGTACAGAAAATAGCTAGGAACAGGCACATCTCTTTGAAGAGGTCCTGTCAAAAATGGCCAAGGTAGCACAAATGCCTTGGGAAATAAGGAGAGAGAGCACTATGGATTAAGACTTACTAAGCCAGTTAATGAATTCACCGTACAGTGCGTGTTAGCGTTAAGAGATTGCGGGGTAGCTGGTCTGCCCAGGGTCTGAAGGAAGGGGGAATGGATGCCCTGAGCTAGGGCAGTTGGGCCTTGTTCCGTAGCCCTTGTTTCAACTACAGCTGGGTGGGAAAAGAAAACAAATGCATCTGGCAATGCTGGCCAAATAAACAGTGTAAAGGAGGATAAAGAAAACAAGATTCCAAGTGCAGCAGGTAAACTATGAATTCACAAATCTTTAATGGCTGCTTTTGGCCAAGCAGCAATGGAAGGTGTCAGATGACCTCCCTTTAAGTGCAAGTTCTGTGATGAGCTAAACTCAACACATGAATGTTCAGCTGTTTTTCAAATTATTATTTAAAAACTCTTCAGTAAGTGATACCTGCAGCTGTCTGTGCGTGGGATCTGTTCTTCCCAGAAATACATGAAATACCTTGGTTTTCCCATTCTCGTAGCCTTTTGTCCTTCAGTTAACTTTTCATAGAAATCAGCAGTGTTATGCAAGACAAGTGTCTTAAGTGTCTTCTACTGAAATGTCACAACATCCAAACTTCTTATTTTTAACTTGGGGCGAATTGGTATTGCATCAAGAAATGTCTGGTAGTTTTTCTTTATATAGCCTTTGAATTTTGTAAGACAGCTCAATTGTGACGGATACTTGGGAACATGTGCAAGCCAAGCTTGAATTTCTTGGCTTTTTGGGGTGAGATGGAACATCTCACTGCTCGTTAGTATGTACTGTCAGCAACGTGCATGTCACTCGAGGGTGGGCCACCCCTACGCAAGAAAAACTTGCAAATTGGAGCAGTCTGTACACATACTGTTGCTGCATGTAGTTTCTGAACAAAGGGGATTACGAACAGCATGCAGGGAAGCTCCTCTTCTAGAAATCTTCACGTGGACACCGATGTCTGGAAGCTTGGGTGCGCTGGTGCTCTGAAGCCCAGTTCTGACACATACCATTCTTCAGAAGGGCCGTACTGTGCTAAGCTGCGTACAGCGACTAGTTGCATGTGTGTAGGCTGCTTCAGTGCAGACGAAAATAACAGATAAACTGCCATTATAAAATGTAAACTCAGCTGCCTAGACTGCTTTCTGGGCTTGTTTTATCTCCTGCGTAGAAACATTCTGCCTTTACTGCTGCGTTACCTGGAATTACTGTGTAGGCATTTCTACAGATGTACCAGAGATAGTTTTAATACTAAGCAGAAACTCATTCCCACAAGCAAATTTTGACTTTTAATTTCCTTTGCCACTTTGAACGTGAGCAGGCTGTATTCAGGCTCAAGGGGACTGTCCCGTGACTTGTTGCATACTTTGGGATCCTGGAAACCTTACTCTGCAGCTGCTGGGAATTATTCAATGAAGTGGGTATTTATTCAGTACTAATAAATTCTTAGTAAGCCGTTCAGGACTTGATGCTGTTAGATAGCCTGCTTGTGCAGTTGCCAGTAGCGGCAGCATTGCTCCTGGAACGGTGTGAGAGCTTCCTGTGAGGTTAATTCGAAGTCCCTCTGTGGAAGAGGACTTTGTTTCCCACAGGTCACTCTGAAGGGATGTCGAGGTATTTTGTCTGCACAGTTCATAGATTTTATTACAAGAGAATATACCTGTTCCCTGAGCTTATGAAAATACCGGCTTCTAGTCCTGTTCATTTCAGCTGCGCTAAAGCCAAAAAGGCAGCACAGAGCCCAGCATGCTCTTTCTAAGCAGTGGTCCCAACCAAGTCTGCACATGCCTATATTTCTACTCCGTTATCTTCAACAGCATGATGTGTTGTTAACACAAGATTGGACTGTTTCAGAGGAGCGGTTGTGAGCAATTCCCCCTCTAATCGCTCACTGCCTGGCGGCTAGGGCTGCCTTCTGGGTCACGTTGGTTTGGATCCCCTCAGCTGGAGAACAGCACTGAACCCACGCCTTCTGCCACCTCCATGAGCATCCCCTTGGTAAGCGTCTTGTTGGATGGTGGAGGAAGGGAGAAGCAAGGCTGCTTTTAAAGAAACCAGGGGACTGGGAACATCCTGTAAGATGCTCGGGGAGGCCAAGCGCAGTCTGGGGACTCGGGTGAGGTCTGGACACTTTGGTGAGGGTGCCCCATCCAAGTTGTAGGTCCCTGTGGCCGTTGGAGTGGGGAAAGCTCAAAGGTACTCGGTCCTCTGGGGTCGGAGGAGCTACTGAGAAAGTGTAAAGGCAAAGGTGTGGGTAGCCTGGAAGATGAAGGCAGAAGCTGCTTTGAGGTGGAACAACCGGCGAGAAGCGCTTGCCATGGGGAAGTCCTGCTTGGGTTTTTCAGTAATGCTGATGGTCCCAGAGCCTTCCAGGAAACTTGTGGCAGCGTGCAGACTGCAGTTTCTCTTGGACTCCTGAGCAGTACGGCTCTTCCACCTTCAGCACAAACTGTTAGCCAGATCTTCCTGAAAGGATAGTCTATGTTTACTCAGCTTGCAAACTTTGTAACCTCATCTCCATCTAAGCTGGATGACTCAAACTTCTGGGGAAACCCGAAAAATAGGGAAGTATCTAATTTATTAAGATACCTGGGGCTTTATGACTGCTTGCCCTAGGGTTTGGGGGCACTTAACCCTCCTCGCACGGCCACGTGTTTGCCCCGTGACTGAGCACAGCCTGGGGCGTGCACCGGTACGGTGTATAAATGCAGCTGTGGCAGAGCAAGGATGCTGAAGTACCTGCCGGTGCAAACACCTTCCCTTCCTTCAGAGCACAGGGCCGAGGCAACGGCTCAATTCGAATGTCAGGAAAGTGTGTGGAGGGCTAAAAGAAACATTGTTCAGCCTGTTTAAAATACTCTCGACGGAATAGTGGAACAGAGAGATTTTTGTCTGCAGCAACTGTGTTTTCAGCAGTCTTGTCTGGCTTCTCCTTTACAAGAAGCCCGCGGCATTTCCTTATTATTTAAAGGAACAGGGCGAGTAGCGAAAGTGAAAATCGCTTTATCCCGGCACCGGTGCCGTGCCCTCCCGCCCGCCACTCCGGGCTGAGCCGGCTGCCGCTTCTCCGCAGCTCGCCCGCTGCCGAGCGCCGATGCCGCAGGAGCGCGGCGGGCAGGAGCGGCCGGGGGTGAGCGGGCCGGGGGCTGCGGGCGGGCCGGGGGCTGCGGGGGGCGGCCCGCCCTGCCCTGCCGCCGGGAGGGAATCTGGGGAGAAAGGAAACTGCGGGGCGGGTATTTCTGCGAGTGAAAGCGGCGGCTGGGCCGCCCGGAGGGGCGCCGGGCACAGCCGGACCCCGGGGCTGGGGCTCTCCCGGGGATTTTCAGGCGGTTCCTGCCCGGCAGCGCCGCGCCCCGGGGGTGCGGGCTTTCCCCTGGCTCCCGGGGGCTGCGCTGAGTCCGCGGCGCGGCGGGGCTCGGTCCCGGGGGGTCCGGGCGGGCCAGGTTCCGCGGGCCATGTGCCGACCATGCGGGCGGCGGGGCTCCCGCGGCGGGAGGCAGCTCCGCCCCCGGCCCGGGGGGTGCCAGGTGCCGCGGTGGCCCGGGGCGGTGCGGCGCGGCCCCGGCCCCTGGGCTGCCCCGCCCCGGCCTGCCCTGCCCTGCCCTGCCCTGCCCTGCTCTCCCTCCCACCCGCCGCGGGCCGGGGCAGCCCAGCGGCGCCCCGGGGCGGCTCCGCAGCCGGCGGGATGTCGTGCGCCGTCCCGGCGGCGGCGGGGGGCAGCGCGGTGCCGCGGAGCGCGGCGGCCGAGGGCAGCCAGCAGGTAGGGGCAGGGCGGAGGCGCTCGGCGCTGCGGGCGGGCACATGGGGCTGAGTCACGCCGGGCAGCGCCGTGCCGGGAGTGCCCGCTCCCCCGGGCACCGGCCCTTCCCCTCCCGGGAGGCGGCCGTGGCGCCGGCCCCTCCCCAGGTGGGAGAGGTGCGCGGAGGGCTCGCTGCCGCCGGTACACGGCGCGCTCTGCGCCGGTTCCCCGCTGCAGGCAGCGGGGGCGCCGGGAGAAGCGCCGCGGGGAAACAGCGCTGCTCCGCCGGCGGCGGCTTGCGGGGGCCCGGCGCCTCTCCCCGCCGCTCGCACCTCCGTCTGCCCGGCCGCGCTGCGGCGAGGCAGGTGTGAGGGAGCCCGTCGGGGAGCGCCGGTCCCCGCCGCGGTGACGGGGCCGCCCGGCTTCGCCACCAGCGGCAGAGCGAGTGGCCGCGGGGCTCGGCGGCCGTCCCACGGGCATCGCCGCCGGCTGCCGCCCCTCCGCCGCGGGATGCGCTGCCCTCGGCGGGCACCGGGCGCTCGGTGGGAGGCTGGCGGTAGGTGCTGTGCAACTCGGAGTACGTGCTCGTTCTCGCGAACGGTTCCACGCCTGGTTACAGCCATCTCTGCCTGCGCCTCAAACACTAGCGGAGTGTTTCTGGCTTATGTCTTCCAGAGTCATGAGGAAGATGACAGGAAGGTGAGGAGGAGAGAAAAAAACCGAGTTGCTGCGCAGAGGAGCCGCAAGAAGCAGACTCAGAAAGCAGATAAACTCCACGAGGTGAATGGGTAATCGGTGTTTTGCCGGCACGGCTGGGGTACGGAGCGTGGGACTTGACAACAAGTGGGACTTCTCGAGCAGGTGTGGGCCTGTCGCTGCGCTGTCGCAGCTCGGGGAGCCGCGGGTGCGAGGTGGGGGCAGGCAAGCTGGGGGTGCCTGGTCGGGAGCGCTCAGTCCCTGATGCTGGCGTTTGACAGCGCAGCTCTGCCATCGGTGACGCTGCCAGGGAGAGAGGGGTCCTACCCCTGCCTCACCCTCCCTCTCTGGCTACTCCTTTGACCACCCGGTGAACCAGATCGCAGGGCTCCTCTGCCCTAAACCAAACGCATTTTCTTCTGGATTAGCATTAAGCTTGTCACGTTGGCTGTGGCAGAGACTGAATGCTTGCTGCCTTGTGAGGGGGAAGGCGATGGAGGAGGAGGGTTCGGTGCTGCTTAGTGGCAGTGCTGGCTTAAGTCAGTTCTAAAACTACAGTGTGAGACAGAAATACCCAGTTGAAGGCTTCTTAGGAACTTCAAAACCTCCAAGCGTGAGAGCTCAGTTCGGTTAGCTGTTATACTTGTATGCTCTGATAAATAACAGTGGGTGTTTCAAAAAAAAACGTGAAAGTAACTGATTCTTCCAGAAACTCTAAATACTTCTCAGTATCACAATGTGGTGTAGTTTTCTCGTGTCCCCAGTGCAAACACTGGAGGACAGGAATCCCCTTTCTCTAGTTTTGGATGTTACCTCACACAACAGTGCTTTTGTTGTAGCCAGGGCTCTTGGGGTGTTAGTTGTGCTGCTGCAATTGTGACTGGGTCAGTTGTCCAGCTCTGGAGGTTCGGCACAGGCTCTTCTCTTTCTCAGCATGGAAGGATCTGCCAGCTGTCAGCAGAGGACGAGAGGGACAGTGTGGGGAGTTTTGGGTTTGGTTTTTCCCAGATATCCTCTGAGTCAGCGACTGAGAAAGCCAGGTGCAGGGTACTTCTGGAAAGGAGTAACCCCTGGCTTTTGTGAAATCTTTTCTGGGCCCTGTGCCGTCCTGCAGCCTCTCTGATGTTCCTTCTGAACTTGAGGATCTTTCTCGTGCTGGGAATCTTCATTGCCGGGCATGCAGGTTTTCCCAGATACAGGCAGATCTGGTTGAGTAGGCATTCATTCATAGCAAGAATAATTTGCTAGTCTTGTCCCTGAAAATGGGACAGAGCAATACTCACCCCAAAACCCAACCACATGGGGTTTGGGGCAACAAGAGGCGAGCAGAGCAGAACCAGAGTCAGGGATGGACAGCGTGGCTGGAGTTCGGCTACAATAACAAGTTGGGAGGACTGTACCTGTTTTACTCCATGGGTGTGAGGTGGTGGGAGGCTGCCCAGAGGAGCATTGCCTGAGAGGCTCTCTCTGCTGCCTGCAAAGCCTACACAGGCCTTTTAAGGTATGTGTAGGCTTTGAAGTTTGCTCTGAAGCTTTCCCAGGGAGGTGACATTGAGTGGGTGACTCCTGAGCCCTAGGCCAGCAGTGAGGTGCAGACACCTGCAGGTTTTCCATGGGCTGGCTCTGAACCTCTAGCTCTCTTCTCTTTGGGATGAGAAGTCTTGACAGCAGGGACGCTTGAGACACGCATTATCAAAAAATGTGATGTGTGAGTCTGGCATCCGTCAAAGATGTATGCTGCAGAGCATCTCAAAATTCCCCTGCAGTTAACAGCAGCTTATTCACTGCCAGAGAAGGCTCAGCTCAAAAGCAGCCCAAGCGAGGGATAACCAAGGCAGTGATCAGGCTTTCTGGTAACAAAGTGGAGCTAAGAACAAGCTGGTGTGATGCTCCCTTCCTCCTCGTGAGCTCCTGGGCATCTGAGCAAGTGGCTACAAGCCCTGGCCAGCCTGGAGGAGAGTGGCTGGCACTGGTCACACTGTGCTAGGTGTGCATCTCAGCTGGCACCTGGCCTTTCCCCGCACTGGCTCAGCACAGGGGCTGCCCTTTCCTCACTGGCAAAGCCAGGCGCCAGGTTTTCCCAGCACCTACCTGCAGTCAGTCCTTTCATTTTCTATGCTCTGAGAGTGCAGAGCTGCCCTGCTGTGCTCAGCAGAGGCAGCCCAGGGCTGGAAGAGGCCACCACAGGGATGCAGCCACCCACAGCTACAGCCCTGGGCTGTTGGGGACCCCAAGGACCAGGAGCATCTCCTGGTCTTCAGGGCCACGAAAGCAACCGCAGTGTGGTCAGGGCACAGGCTGTAAAGCACTTGCCCTGTTCCAGCACCCAGGCTGTGTCTGCCTTTCTGTAGCATTTTTCACATTGTAATGAGAAACCACACTGTTTTCTACAGTTATGTGAATACACTCGAGGTAGAAGCACTGAAAGGAATGTTTTGACTATGAGTAGGATTATTTTTTTTTTCTCCTTCCAGGAATATGAGACTCTTGAGCAAGAAAATACCTCCCTGAAAAGAGAAATTGGAAAGCTAACAGATGAAATGAAACACTTGAGTGAAGTGTTGAAGGATCACGAAAAGATCTGTCCACTGTTGCACTGCACCATGAACTTTGTGACCGTCCCAAGGCCCGATGCACTCACCAGCTGCCTGCCAAGATGAGAGCTGTCCTTAGTCGCCTTTAAATGTGATGCATGAAAGTGCCATTAATGGGAGATTTGAAGAACTGTCTACTGATGGTGAAAGTCTTCCATCAGAGGGCTGGGCTTGACCATGCAGCTCTTCTCCCTGTTGAAGTGTTATAGTCTTCTGAATCTCAAGAAAACACCACTATGGAAAAAAAGGCAATTTGAACTGTGACTTCTTATTTGGTAGGATCTTCAAGCCACAGTTTTGTATTCAGAAATGTCAAAGTGCGGTGCAGCCCACCATCGGGCATTGGAATGTAGACAGGGAAAAGTACCGACCTTGAGCTGGGATGCCTTTCTCCCACACGTCCACTGCCAGTAACCCTTTGTCACTTGTCATCCATGTGTATCACATCCTGGCTGCTGTTTTTGTTTGTTTTGTTTTTTTTCTCTAAACAGGTTTGGTTAATAAAAGTGATGTCCCGTCTTTACGATGTTCTCCACCTTCTTCAGTAATTAGTCTTTATAACATCTTTGCTTTTTTCTTTACTGGTCAAATCCAAAGTCTAGTGCTAATCTTCCTGTCAGTTATTTTATTATTTGCTTATCACCTCTTCATTAGTTCCTCCTTTGAAGTGTGTGTAACAAATGAGTTTTCCCAGTCTTTAGTTCTTTAACATCCCCAGTCATCAGCCCTGCTGACATTAGTTCTTGGAGTGCTTTATATCCTAAAATATGGCTTGGCCAGTTTCTAATGCTGATTGTCAACTCTGTGTGGAAGAAAAGCAAGACAAGAGTTTGCTGGTTCTACACATTGCTTTAAAAAGCAGATTTTAAAATTTACGGTTTTAATGCACCTACTGGAAATTAACAATATCGTTCATCTTGCATATTGCTTCTGGTAAATTATGTCTGTGGATAGAACAAATTGCATTTAGCTAGGCAATTTTTTTCTATGTCCACACTGAAGATGTTTGATAACTGCTTGCAAGACAAACATTTTCTTAAACTTTTTTTTTTTCACAATATAATACTAAAATAATAAGGAAGAATTATGACAATGTTAGTGACAAATAAGTAGAAAAATGTGTTTACCTTCTCTGAAGATTCTTGGTAGTGTCAAGCTCTAGAAATGTCAATGCTGTAGCTTGGGATCCAGCAGAGTGTTTTTCTTGCAGTATTTCCCAGTCAAAGAGCATCTTTGGATAATAAAAATCTCCACCCCTTTGCCAAGCACTCACTTCAGCATTCGGATTTTTTTTCAGTTCAACTCATGGGATTAATTTCTCCCCTCATCAGGACTGTAATATTTATCAGCAGAATATGATCTGAAATGTCTGAAATATTATTTTTCTTTTTTAGCTTCTTTAGTAGAATGAGGCATTGCAGATTACAGCTGAGATAGAATTAGGGAAACTGTGTAGTCAACTCTGCCTTCTAAAGAGCCCTTTCATGCCATTGTCTTAAGCTGGAAACTCAAGGTAACAGGCGTGGGCTGTTGGCTTCTTTAAAAGTTTTCATGAGGTTGTCCCCAAGAGAATTTTCTGCATTTGCAGAAGCTATCTACAGCCTAAATGCAGTCTTCACAGTTTATTATGGTCCAGTAAGAACTGAGTCCTCCTACAAAGAAAATCTGGTGCAGTGCCTGCCAAGGAAAATGAAAATTTAGGGACACTTTGGAATACGCATTCTGAATTATGTCCTTGATATGTTTCTGTGTGTCACCCTTAAGAAAGGAAGCTATCTTAAGCATCTTCATTCACCCACCCACATTCCTGCGGGCTCTGGATGCCGCTGTGTAATTTGGGCAGAGTAGAGGTGTAATGGAGAAGGAGGAGCACAGTGGAAATGAACATTCACTCTAGGAAAATTCATTACAGCTCAGGATGGAGGGAGGATGAGAGAGGATGTCTCATATCTCTTAACTAGGTATGTGCAACTGAGCTGAGGTAGCTGAGGTCAGGGCTGGTGCAAAAGAATTGCCTCTTCTATGGAGCCCTGCAGGTCCTCGAAAATGGCAGGAAAGATCAACCACCTTGGCCAAGACAGTCCACTCCAGCAGAATCATTCTAAAGATTTTTGTCCTAAGATACTTGCTTCAAGAAGCAGAGATCTAGTTCCCCATGTAAAATCCTCCTTTTTACACATTTCTTCTTCTAAACATCTCTCTAGAAAGTGGCTTTAGAAACCAGCTTATCATTTCGTAGTCCAAGTTCTATTGTAAGCACTATTCTTGTTCTGTGATGCAAGCTTTAGCCCACTGCTCCTGCATTGGAGCGTATTGGTTTATTAACTGTATAATGTCTATGCAGAGTGTACAGGGGAAGACAGCTGAGTTCACAGCAACATTGTGTGCCAGCAACAGCAACTTAATGTTCAACATTATCCCGCTGTTCCTCAGAAAGGCTGGGAGCTTTGCAGGTGCCCTCACTTATACCAGTTCCTTCCCACAACTGTGGGCTGTAGCTCTAGCCTGTGCATCATTAGTAACAGCGGCCTTTGAACCCTTGAAGGCCTGGGCTGCTCCTTCCTCCTTCATCTATTGCATCACTTCTTCCCAGCACTATTTCCAAAGGGCCTTGGGCATCATTCTTCTGCTTAATAGATTAACTAAGGCATCTCTCACAAACAGTATATTGTGTGACTAATGTCCAAAGGCAGCTGGGAACACTAAGTAAAAGAAGTGAGCAAAATAAGCATCCTATTCCAAATAAACCCGACATTCCGATATATTTATAGAATTAATATCATAGCTGAATCATGGGTTGAAAGGGACAGTGAACTGTTAAAGCACAGACATGTATTTCTAAGCAAATAATATGCATACAGGTTGATTACACTCTTTGCAGGAGCAGTTCATAAGGACACTGATTTACAGAGAATTTCAAAACCAAAAGTATGTTCTGGAGCCTGGGATAATTGTTACATGAATAGGGAACCAGAAAGGAGAACAGAAAGGAAAAGGCCTATTTCTTAAGGAAGCAACAGAAAGTTCTTTTCAAATCCAAACCTCTCCTTTTGCAGCAGGGTATTACAACACCACAAAAAAAGTTTCATCCCTATATATGGCTAAAATACTGCTTGATGTATTCTAGCTTCAGAAAGCTTCCAGTTAGTTTGACTTGTTCGCTAAGATTGTGGTCTGTATTTCACAGATTCACATGATTTTCAGACGCAGGTATATAGGGAAGATTTCTGTGTTCAGATGGTGGTTCATCTGAGGAGTACTGTGAATTGCAGTCTTGTTTGTGGATGCGTAATGTAGATAAGCATTGCCAAGAAAGCTGGATTTTGCCCTTCTTAGGTTCACAATGAAGGTTATAGTTTTTCTAGATTTGGTTAGTGTGGATTTCCTTTTTGTATTTTCTGTGACTCTAATGAAGAAGCAAAATGCGCAGTGCAAACTTACCCAGATAAAAGTATTCATTCTGGGAGCAGACTAGGTCCAAACCAGCTATTTGTCTATTAATTTCTTTCGGTGGTTGTTAGGTCAAATTTAAATTGATCATATTTTGAAAAGATAATTTTAGCCTCCAAAGGTAAAAAAATCAACAGAAAGACAGTCAAGCTTCCCAAAACTGCTAGTGAGAGTATAACAGAGATCAACTATGATACCTCAAGAGAGCTGATCAGAAAGTCTTGCTCTTTCCCACTGATGTTTTACATTCGTGTCTGTGAACATTTATAAGCATCTTCTTATGCTCATCCAGAGTCTTGCTAAAAATATATCTTTTAAAAAATATATTTAAACCAGCCTATTTATAGGCTTTCTGTTCTTTTCCCTGGTACCTTTGACCATCGTCTACTGCTCCTTCTGTAATACCTGGCAATCTCATCTGCATTTGGTATTTGACGTAGCCTTTGTATTCTCTCACTGTTTTACTTCAAATGCCAGTTTTCTTCCTTCTTCCTGTTTCCTTCTGTTCCTATGTAGCCTGGTGATGACAACACTCAGTGTTATCGGTAGTAGAGGTACAAGGCTAATCTGTAGGAGCATATAGAAATTAAACTTCACTGGTTCATCCTGTATATGATTAAAGGCTTTTATGTGAGGCTAATTTTCTCAGTTGAATATTAAGGAAGGTGTCTGTGTAGTCTTTTAGAATGTACTTAAAAGTGACATAACCTTTACTCTAGCCTATAAAACCCATACTGTTTCCTGTCCATAGATGAACGCTTTGTTGCATGGCATTTGGGGTTTCCATCTGTGAATCAGTCTAGAATTTCTGCCTCAGTGAAAGTGATAGATAAAACAACTATTTAAAAAAAAAAATCCCTTTTCTCTTCTTCCCATCAGTGCAGTGATATAATTCCTGTTACAGGAAGGAAGCGTGTCTGATAAGCAGGAGAAGTGGTGGGTTTATTTACTGTTACCAAAACTACTGTTACTCTCTTCGTAAAAGGTTAGGAGTTTTCTGTTTGTAAACCCTGGGTTACTGTCAAGTGGTCACTGCAGAAACATTTTACATGTACGTACAGCATGTGGTGTGGGCACACATCCATAAGGGAGTGAAAGAATTTGGATTAATTCTTTGCAGAAACATGGGGTTTACATTGATTTCATTGGAAGTAGAAACAGTCCTACAGCTGCCTCAGAGGACATGTGGCACCATGCTTACTCACTTGGCTTATCCCAGAACAGCTACAAGGTACCTTGAAATGGGTAATTCTTAATAAAGAAGCCACACTAACAATCATCCTTGGGATTGCATGCTCCTTTTCTGGTACTCATTCAGGTTTATTCCTAGATAGCTCCTATGGAAAAAATCCATAATAAAAGAGCAGGATTTTTTTCTCCCACTGTAGAATTTTTAAACCATGACATCCAATGTAAGGGCTTGACTCTTCTGGAAATAGCTGGCAGAGCTTTTGCAAATAATGTGTTCTCTACTAGTTGTGTGTTTGGTCTGCTGTAAGGGAATCATTATAGTTTCCTTTAGAAGTGGATAAGCTAAACCACAAAGGGCTGTCTTGGTATAGAATGAAAACATTCATTTGAGGAGTAAGGACGGAATGACTATTGTGCTTCAATTTCACAGCTTATCTCTCATCCTGAAACAGCTTCTTCATGTAGCCAGAAAGAAAATGATACCTCTAATAGGTGTGTTTGTTTTAAATCTGCATTAGAAGAGGTTTTATTATATGTGTTTCGCAAGTTCTATAGACTGCCAGTATAGCTTGCTGCACTTAACCAAGTACTGTACAACTAAGTCTACCACAGACCGCTCCCCTCACAAGTCAGTTCTGAATAGATGTCTCCAATCATGTGGAGGAACTTTCTTCTTTAACTGTCTCGTAATAAACTTGTCATGTTTTCATTATTCTAAATTATTACAATATCAAAACTCTTGTGATTCTAAGCAAGGGTAATCTCTCTTGGGGTAAGAAACTAGTAAGATTTGTCTTCCTATTGTAAAGTAAATTTTGAAAATACTACTTTCTTATCTGTCAGGTAAAATAACTGAGGATAAGGAATAAGCAACAAGACTGCTTAAATATTTGATGCAGTGCTATACAAGATACTTCCTCTGGAGACAATGTAAAATAGTGCAAGAATAGTACAAGAGAATGATCTGAAGGAAAATGGCAATAGTTTGTTTTGAAAAGGGAGCTATCAGGCTGAAGAATGCTTTATAAATGGAGGTTCTCAAGGACTGATTGCAGATGACTCTAGTATCTTTGGCAAGTACTTTGGATACAAAAGAACCATTAGTACAGAAGATGACTGAAATACCATGCAAAAGAAACTGCCTGACCTTGCAGAAGAGAATAGAAATGCCATGATAATTAACCACATAATCATCACAGAACAGCCCAGGTTGGAAGGGACCTCGAAAGATCACCCAGTCCAACCTTCTGGGGAAAAGGGAGCCTAGATGAGATTATGTAGCACCCTGTTATGATGCAAAGTATACAGTCACAAACTTGAAGAACTATTAACAAGAATTTTCGTCACAAGGTGGAGACTCATCAATTGGAAATGACAATGGAATGAACAAGCAAAGACATATTAGTCAGTAACATGCTGAGGCACCAGTGCAGTGGAGCAAAAAGGAAGTTAAATAGGAACTCAGATGCATAGCAATGAAGTTATTTCTTTGTATATTTATGTTCTTAAAGAGAGAAACATCAATGTAATTATGCAAGGGCCTGGCAAAACCTCATCTGGAATTCTGCATAAATTTCTGCACAACCATGATGAACACAGATGAACCCAAACTAGTACAGGTGTACATAGAAGGACTACTAGGAAAATTAAGGGAACACAAAATCTGATTTTTGATACTTCATTTTAGACAAATAAAGTCTGAGAAGTGGTAGGATCACTGCCTTATGTAATTACAGCAGAGTAAAGACCATGTAAGGGAAAAACTATCGTATGTAAGAAGTAATGTTAGTACAATAATAAATAGGTTTAATTTGTACATATTTTTGATCTATACAAGTGAATAAGTTTCCACCTGTCAGAAGAAAGATGTTCAGGAATAGCCTTCCAACAGAAGTGGTTTATGTGAGCAGTTTTGTAGGTAGGCATGTATGCATGCAACCTGCTTCATTTTAGGGTGAAGCTTGATTATTTGATGTAAGACCTATTGAGTACACTGGTGATCCAAAATATTTCCTCCTGTCCCATCTCCTTATTCTCTTTGGAGAGGGCTTGCAATCCCTGAATCTCATATCATGATCCAGCTCATTTTGATGGGAGAGCTAACACAGGAGTAAGGTTTTCTCAAAGGCTGAGTCTCTTATGAAACTGAAATCTTTGATAACATCCAGGTAAGGAAAGAGCAGAAAAGAAAGGGATTATTTTTCTTCTAAATGCCTACCATTGAACCATGAATTCCCAGAAAAATCAGAAACTGTTCACAGAGAAACAGAAACAAAATTGAACAGGAATTTAGGGAATTTCCCAGACTGTTTAGTTGTTTACTTTAAAAGCTGAGTTTCTCCAATTTTGCAAACATGCATTTTAGAGAGGATTGCAGGCCATTTTTGTTTCTCTTACACCCTGTCCATTGATTAAATATATAAACAGGATGTCTTTAAGAGCAGAAGGTTTTAAAACAGGATTTGATACTAAGCAAGAGATCTGCTAGTTCCCTTTTAGCTATTTGAGTTTCATCTTTGCTTATCAGAGCTGTTTTAGGGTACAGTAATTTCCAAGTGCACTATTGGGTTGCAAGGTAAATATATCTTTAGAGATGAATATTTTTTCTTTCTTTTTTACTGTAAATGACAATAGTACATAGGCTAGAAATTTCCCTTGTAAATTCTGGTCATCCCATTTGTTTGTTAAGTTCCAGTATGGACTAAGGACCTATTCTGTCAGTGCACTAAGGTTGTGCAGCCTTGCTCGGGCCTTTCTAGGGGTCGGTGGTCCATCAGCTCTGTTTAAAGACTTGATTAATGGCCAAGAGACATCAAATTTGAAAGAGGTTTTTTGATCATACAGGTGAGGAAATTAGCGACAACAATTTATATGTTGGTTATATAAGAACAGAAGTCTCTTTTTCCAAGTGAATAAAATGTTGAGAGAGCTTGCCTCAGCTGGAACCTTTGTCCTGCTCGTACTTCCACAGGGAGCCTTGAACAGTCGGCAAGGTCAGCCCACGCAGAGCAGCTTGCAGCAGGGACAAGATCTAATTGTGGATACAATTCAAGTAGAAGGGTATAAATGGGGATATGGGTGATTGAGAGCTGAAGTTACATGACTACTCAGGGGTTTTATGAGCAATTCTAAGTGACACTCACGTATGAGCATATATGTATTTTTAACATCATGTTAAGAAACTGTGATCAAAACATTTTCCCCACAAATTAGATTATCAGCTTTTTATATCAATTTGATTGATATTTTGCAAAATTCAAAATATTCTGTGTAATCTGTATGAAACCCAATTCCTACAGTTTTCACTAACTGTTTTCCCATAATTTATTTTCTTTACTTTTCCAACAAATGGAGGAAATGGCATACAATTGTAGATAATTAGTTTGAATTCAAGTTGTACCTTTTATAATCATCAGGGAAAATGAAATTATTTTACTTGTTAAATACCAGCTATATACATTCAAAAGAAAAAATGGATGATGTGTTTTCAGTTTCACTTTTACCGTAATATGTGACATCAGATGTATACAGAGACTCTTAGCTGTTATTTTATTGCTCTTACAAACTTGAAGAATACACTATTACAAATGATTACACAAGGATATTGAACTGTTGCATGATTTCTTAATAAAAATCATATTAGTCTATTTGTTTTATACCTAAACAGTAGTGTCTCAAGAGCAGTAATTAATTTAGTGAATGCGTATTAAAAATAAGTGTGAGAAAGCAATAATCTATCACAAGTCTATATGCAGTCTCTACATTTTTTTGCCTACAAACATTCCAATTTCCCTAGTAACAATAATGATGACTTTTTTCTTTTCTTTTTTTTTTTTCCATTATGCTATGCATTTTCAAATCCTATTTAATGAACAAATGCTCTCCATTTAGGTCTATTGTGCTTTGCAAGGTGTATTGCTGTTGGCCATTTATCAGGTTAAATGTCTCTCTTCCAGCACCATCTGCCCATTTTACCTACTAAGCATATAAGTTCTTCAAAGGCAGAGCATTTGTTGCACTGAGCAGCCAATTCAGAGAAATGATCCAGTACTTTCCTTGTCTTTCCATGCACTGTTACACTTGAACAAAACTCCTCTGCTATTACTCATGCTTTGTCATGCAATAATGACAGCTGTGGGAACATCAGGCTGTATCATGTGGTATGTGGTCTGAAGTTATCGGTTCTGTGTTTCACGGGTTGAGGCTTCCTAATAATTCAGTAATGTTTCCAAAGCCACTTATCTTTTCATCAGCCATATGCCTTGCCCTGACAGCTGATCCCCTGTACACTTCCCTTTTGGTTTTTCTTACCTTCCCTTAAGAATACATTGTATCTGCTCATGCTTGGCTCAGGTTGGGATATTTCAACTGGGATATTATTCAGTTTTCACTTTACTGAATAATCGTTTTCACTTTACTGAAATATTTTCTGAACTACAACATAAGTATGTCAGCGTCATGCACATCTATAGCGCATATTTCCTCAGTTCAGCTCAGCTTCTACTCAGAGCCCCTTCACCCATGAGTTCAGCAAGACTGTCAACAGCCACATGGCACCTGAAAGGCAGATGATGAAACATGGCATCTCACGTACAGTGATGACTATGTGTTAAAAAGATGCATCCAGTCCTTCAGCACATTCAAGAAACTTGGGGCATCCTCACGGTGGTCTGTGTTGGCAGAATCCACTGCTCCGTTAAATGAGTGTAGCCTGAAAGGTTATGCCTTAATGTGAGAAATGAAAAAAGTAATTATCTGCTTCAGGGTTCTTTTTTATTGTTTAGCAGCTAGATTCCTGCATTATATCAGTTCTCTCTAAAACGGTTTTATAGCATGCTATGTTTGCCAGCACAACATTAAATGGTCCCCAGACGCTGTTTTAACTCACTTGTCATGTTTTCTACACTATACCTCACTTTGTAATTACTGCCTCCCATTGCCAATAATTCATGCCCTCCAGAAGGCTCTGTTTAAGACTGAGTAATAAAATACTGAGAGATTAATACTCAGTTGATGACAGATCATTTAATGCAACCCTTACCAAAACTCTCCAGTGTCTAGGAAATTGGCAGGCTATGGTTAATAGTTGCTTTCTGATGTCATTCAATTAGCAACCAAGGGTTAGTTCTCTGAAGTTACTCTCCAGAGTTTAATGGAGCAGATTTCTTTTTAATCTTCAGTCCTCTCAGGGAATTGTATGAGGTGAGTTTAAGTCATGTGTATTTGGCATGAAAGTGGATCTTTTCAGATTTCAAACCAAGACCTGCATTACTGTTTCAGTACTGTAGTTAGTAAATTTAAATATTTCATTTAATTGTGTGCTGATACTCCCAGTGAGGGCACAAGAGCTTTGCATGCATGGATCCATATTCAGGTTCTGAAGTCGCATGTTGCAGGCTAGATTTCCTCAAAATCTTATGGGAAATTGTAAACAGCTGCATATATTGCCAAGCACTTGGATGATTTGCCTTATGATTTCAAAATCGTAGTCCCAACAACTTAACTAATACCATAAAACATCACACCTGTTTCTTTCACTATACCCCACCTTTATGCCATCTTGGCAATACAAAGGAATTTTTAAATTGGTGTGGATGACATCTAATTTACAAGGTGTTTTCAGTAGGGGTGTTCATGTGAGTACATTCCAGCTGAGTCAGAGCACTGATAAACTGGCTCTGGTAAATTCAGCAGCCATAGTTTTTACTGCATGATGTCAATCTGTTCCTCTGCTATTGATTACCAGAAGAGGATATACCCCTGCTTAACGTACGTCAGCTCTCATTCAAGTGCCTTGGTTCCTCTGAAAGGCTGTTGATGCGTTAAGGTAAGACATTGCAACGTGGTCATTTGTGTTTTATTACTGATGGAGTCAAAGACTTTAGGTTTTAAACTTGTGAGAAGTGCTGAAGTGAAACCTGCTCTTCCCCATCCTCCAAGTCAGTGGGATTTGTCATCAGGGACTACCTTTCTGCCAGGGTTTCAAGCTCCTACTCCTGCCAAGGGGTTCAGCTTCTGCTCAGAGTGGGGAGAGAGGAAGGGAAAGGGCAGAGACCTCAGACATCTGGAGGGAAAAATTTGCTTTGTCTCTGAAATCCACCTAGGCTAGAATTTCATGCCGTATTAGTACTGTTTGAGTGTATTTTCAGGATGGCAATGCTGTCTAAAGCAGGTTTTACCTGCTCACCCCCTCTGCCTCTCCCATATTGCTGTCCTCCCTGTGGTGCCAGCACAGTGCTTATGGGCTGTGTAATAAACCGGGTCAGTGAACCATAGCTGGCTGAAAAGTAATCTAGTGTGAAAAAAAAAGAGTCTTTTGAGTGTCAGATGTCTGATCCTGTGCACAGAGTGGCTTGACGAACAGCAGGAATGACACAGCTGAAAGAGGGGAGCTTGCCATGACAGAGAGACAGAAGTAAAGGCAGAGGAATGCCTTGAATTTGTGGGTCGTGCTTGCCCATGAACACTTCATGTCATGAACCCCTTCACCCTCATTTGGCATCCAACATTTGTATACATCAACAGGACAGATTATCTGTCACTTGATAGCTGCATACGTATCTCAGCTGGCTTGTTAACATGCTTTAGTAATAGCTGAACTCTTGGACATTTATAAGCAGTTGTGATGCTATCACTTGTTTCCTGAATTGACCACTTTCATGCAGATGAAGAAGACAAGCTGGTTACTCAGAACTATGTTCTTAATGGTCATCATTTCTCTGGAACTTTATTGATTCAGATGTAATAACCTGAGAAGATTTCTCTCCTTCCCCACTTGCCTTTGGAAATAAACAAGGTAGAGAAATCATTGGAAGAATGTATGACTGATTTCCAAGCTTTTTTGTGATTAGAATGATGACTTCTTTTTGTTTTGTATACGGAGATATTCTTTCTGGTAGTATCTTCATAGGTATTTTGTGAACCCTTGGATATCTCACCTGTCTTTATTTTTAAAGAAATTCATGCCTTCAAAAGAAGGTATTAAGTTATAAATACTTTTCACCTCTGTTGTGATACTTGCTAAAGCAGTACTAGTTTGGTACTCAGTTAGAGGTTACTCTTCATAATTGTTTTTAGCATTTCAAAACCCTAAACTAGCCTTCGCAGTAGTGTGAGCACAATAGGCACAACACTTCTGAATTCCATGAATCAGGCAGGATAGGCAGCCCATTCATACATCAGTTCACTCTGTAGAAAGGTTTGCCGTCACCAATGAAATGGAATAAGGTCATTTGGAACTGAGTGTTCCTTGTAGTTTCCTCATACAGTTTTTACTACAGAAGGAGTTGCATAATATACAGTAGTGGAAAAATAATGTCTTAACACAGCATCTGATGTATGGAAGAGTGGTTCCCAAGCAATAAGGCAGGACTCCCAGGCAAGACATGAGTTTATGACGTGCAGGAATATGCTCCACATGACTCCCGTGGGAGCTGCAAAACACTAACAGCTTTCTCAGGTGAGGTTTAGCTCCCAAAAAGGCCACTCAGAGTACTAAGTATTCTTACTGAACCATGTGTATTTTTCCCCTACATACCCCATATTTTAGTTCTTTCTGATTTTTCCAGTGATAATGTAAAAAAAAAAAAAAAATTAAACCATTTGGCTAGTATCAATTGCTTTAAGACTTGCCCTTCGTACTAGTGGTTAAGATTTTGGAACAATCGCATGAAAAGTGATGCCAGGGAATCCTTCCTAAGTTTACAGCAAACCTGTTAGCTGCTGAACACGTGTTAATCTTGCTGAGTAGGTGTGATCAGTACAATCCACGATTTATGTACCTCTCTAAGAGGACTCCAAGCATTGACTGAAGGAGCCATGAATTAAGTGTTGGCTACAGATTGGACAAGTAACTGTAAAAGTAATATACTAAAAGCCTTAAGATAAATCTGTTTAAAAGAGAAATTGCACGTGATGTAAAATGTTCTGCTTCCAGTTGAGAGAGAATGATTTGGGGTGATGTTTTTCCAAAAGTGCTTAACCATTGTGGTAGTGAGTTTATGTGCTTGCTTTTAAAAAGCAGTTACACATTCCTTTGCTCAGCATTTCAAAGACCATGTGGCTTAAGTTGTAGGGGCCATTCCTGTCGAGATGATCTTGGAGACCTTTGTTACCACCTTCTTGCCAGAAGTTACCAGTTCTGTAGCAGAATCAGCAGATTATTCTTGTCTACTAACGACCAAACTATTCCCTGAGCTGCCTCCCAATCTTTGTACTGGAGTGGCTACAGAGAACTTACATGATTTGCTATACATAGTCTTTTCTGAGTTGCTTACTTTTTAAATCACCGTGCATGCTTGCTCTCTGAGTACATGTATAAACCCAAGAGCATACACATGTGGATCAATGTGGTATGCAATAAATGAAATAGCTCTGTATGGGAAGCAATTCAGGTGAATTGATGGGATGGGATGGGAAAGTTAGCCTTGCTACGCGATAGAGCTAATTCTTCAGGTTCTTGTTGTTCAGGGCTACACGGGGACAGTGCTGACAGGGAAACTGTGTGGCTGTGCAGCGTTTTCAGTTACGTGACTCCAGCAGGATCAATGTGCCGCAGTCCTCTTGTGCTATAAGTCAGTGTTTGCTGGAACGGTTGTCCTGTTTGGGAGGTCTGAGCTAGTGCTTCTGCGGGTGCTCTGAGGACACCCATTAAAGGTGTTGGCTCAGGGTTCTTCAGTAGTTGCCTGTAACTGTGGTCCATGGCTCTCATTTGGTGTTTGCATACAGCAGTAGCTGTGGGGCTACAGTTGGAAGTGCTTGGTACTGCACAAATAGCTTTGGTGCCTTATCCACACAGCAGAACAGGCTCAGCGGACACAGACTTTTTCTCTGCTTGTTGCCGCTGTCATCTTCACACTCTGCTCGCATAAAGGCCAGGCTATACCTGAAAGCCATCAGAAAATCCCAGTGACCGTATTTCGTTAGTCATGAAATACAGTCTATAAATTGCCTGCAGGGACTCTCCATCCAGACAACTAGCAGGGTCAGAATTTTCATTTACAGGATCTGGGCTTGCTGAAAGGAGGGGAAGTCCCTGCGCACCGCCGCCTGGGTTCGGCATGCCTGGAAGTGACACGTAGCGCCGCGCCACCGGGGCGCGCCCTCCGCTGCCAGCCCGCTCGCCCGAGAGGTGTCCGGGCGTGGTTTGCCTACGAGCCCCAAGCCCGGCCCCGGGAAGGCACATCCGAACGCTGCCCGAGCCGCCGGGCTGGCGTACCCCGGGGCAGCGGGGCGAGCAGCCAAGGCAGCCCCGCGGCCCAAACCCGCCCTCCCCTGAGGCGCTTCTGAGGCGGCCGCGGCCGGCGGCTGCTCCCGCCCGGGGGGTGCCCCGTCCCCTCAGCGGCTCCGAGGGGCCGGGCGGGTGGCGGGAAACGCGCGCGTCTCCACGGGGGCGGGGTGCGCGCTCCCTGAGGGGTGGTGAGGGGAACGCCGCCTCACAGCTGCACGGAGGGGTGCGTGGCGCATGTAAAGCCACATAAAAACCCGATCTATCTGCGTGGAGGGCGGCAGCGTGCCCGCTCCCACAGAGCGTACTGCTGCCCTGCTGCCGCCGCCTGAGGGGGCCCTCGGGAGGAGCCTCCCGGCCGCGGTAGCCGGGGCCGCAGTGTCCCCTAGCGGCGAGCCCCCGGCCAGGGCCCGGTGGGCCGCGGAAAGTGAAAGCCTTTCGATGAGAGAACCGAGTTTCGGGATCGGGGTGAAGAACCCGACGCTGACCCAGGTGCGCCGTTCTGGGAGGGAGGCACCCACGAGGCCGCGGCCTCGCCCGCCGGGGGCTGTCAGCCGATGGTGTCCCCGGGCGCCAGGGCGCTCGGCGCTCCTGAGCTGCTGCAAGGCGATCAGTTGCAGGATTTGGGCCAAAGTAACCAAGTTTTTATTGTTAGATTAAAAATAGAACATGTATAAACTGCTCTCCAGCCTACCCGATTCAGTTTATGACTTTTGGGAACACGTTGAGCTTTAATGATCTGATTCTGACAATGCTGCCCGGCCTGTCGAAAGCGGCCGAATCCAGCACTCTTACAAGAGAATAATCATCGTTCTAACAGAAATTCCAGCAGCCTTGGCGTAACTAGACTAAGTATCTGCTTTATGTTGGCTTGCTGTTAAAAAGCCAAACTCCACACAGCTTACTACATGTTTCAAATTAACTAAAATACAAGAATCGCATCAAGATGATGCAAGATAGACTCATAGTTTAACACAAGAAATATGTAAAGACCTTGCACAAGCCATGCATAGTAACTGCATCCTTTTGACACCAGTACTTGTCATTTGCTGACACAGTGCTGGGTTAATCTAAGAAGCAAAACACGTAACATTTCAAAGAATTATGCTGCTTGTTTGGGGGATGGAAGAGGAAACAGAAAGGCTACTTACACTTGCATATTAAGTGTTATTGCACAGTCTTATCTTCAGTCAGTGGGGGAGAAGGAATGGAGCTGCTGTGAATAAAGTGCATTTGAAAGCTTGTTTCACTTCTGCTTGGTGTTGCCTACCAGCCAGCCAGCAAGTATCTGGTTACTGCCTTTGAGCTGTTCAGAGGAGCTGATCCGGGGGATGGTTTGATTGAGAAACACGTACCGGAAATACCACATTTCATAGAAGGAGACAGTGAATAGAAACCTTACATTTGGGCTCTATCTTATTTCTCACTATTTGTACTAGAAATTAAATACCCCACAGCTTTGTGATCCATTGTTGTGCTACTCATAGCATGCTCACAGTTCACGTTGCAGCCCTGGAAGCACTGTGCATATACACAAGTTAAAAGGTCTCTGTAGGAGCTAGGCATTTCTGGGTTTGCGTGATCAAATTACATACAAGAACCAAGCTCCTCATGAGAAGAGTAGTAAAAGACTGGACTGCAAGCACTGGGTTTTGCCTTTTGTTGTATCTGTTGGAATTGGCCATTGATTTCATTCGTGCTGAAGTCTGTATTACTAGGGGCAGAAATCTTCATTGTTCACGTTGCCTATGAAAAGAAATGACTCCAGATTACATTCTTCCCCTCTAATTGTCCATGGCCCCTAATATTTCTGTTTTCACCATCTTCATTCATGTGGGTGGTGACTGGTTTCCTTAGAGAAGTCAAGAAAGATTCAAGGATCTGTCTTTTTCCACAAACTGCATATACTGATCTATGATTTATCAGAAGTGAGGGTATTTCAGGGAAATCCTCTCTTGGAATCATCTTCTGGGAATGTTAACTTCTGAAGTGGCCCTGAAATAATTTTTCTCTCTTATTATATTTTTCTCTTAGATTTTTGTCTGCAGATTATGTTGCTGTTGATCACTGTTCTTATTTGAAAAGCAGATGAATTAATTTTCCTCTGCCTTAAATAGTCTTACAGCTTTTTGGCACAATTTCCCATCTTTACCAGCTCAGGATTGTTGTATCATTCCATTCAATAAGAGCTGCTGGCACATCCCTGTAGGGGATGTTTGCGATCATTTGTTTTATTTTTACTCTGGTAAAATAATCTGTGTTTTACTCTTGAGTAAATGGAGATTCATGAAAGTAGAGCCAAAGAGAATCATCTTATCTTTCTTCATGAAGAAATGTCTACTCTTGAGCTTTTTATGGAAAATAAATCCAGATTTTCAGGGACTGGGAGAATGAAGAACCACCCACTGTAGGAGAAGATCAGGCTCAAGACCATCTAAGGAACGTGAAGGTGTACAAGTCCATGGGACCTGATGAGATGCATCCAAGGGCCCTGAGGGAACTGGCAGACTAAGTTGCTAAGCCACTACTCATCATATATGGGTAGTCATGGCAGCCTGGTGAAGTTCCCACTGACTGGAAGAGGGGAAACAACCCCCATTTTTAAAAAGGGGGGAAAGGAAGAGCCAGGGAACTACAGGCCAGTCAGGCTCACCTTTGTGCCCAGCAAGATCATGGAGCAGATCCTCCTGGAAACTATGCTAAGGCACATGGAAAATAACAGAGCTGATTGGTGACAGCCAACATGGGCTTCACTAAGGGCAAATCATGCCTGACAAATGTGGTGGCCTTCTGCCTTACAGCATTGGTGGCTAAGAGAAGAGCACCTGATGTCATCTACCTGGACTTGTGCAAAGCATTTGACACTGCCCCATGTGACATCCTTGTCTCTAAATCGGAGAGACATGGATTTGGTGGATGGACAACTTGGTGGATAAGGAACAGGCTGGATAGTTGTGCTCCAAGAGTTGTGGTCAACAGCTTGATGTCCAAGTGGAGATTAGTGGTGTTCCTCAGGGCTCGGTTTTGGGACCAGCACTGTTCAACATTGGCGACATGGACAGTGGGATTGAATGCACCCTGAGCAAGTTTGCCAACACCAAACTGTGTAGTGTGGTTGACATGCTGGAAGGAAGGGATGCCACCCAGAGGGACCTTGACAGGCTTGAGAGATGGACCCATGCAAACTTCATGAAGTTCAACAAGGCCAAGTGCAAGGTCCTGCACCTGGGTCAGGGGAATCCTAAGCACAACTCTGGGTTGAGCAGAGAATGGATTGACATCAGCCCTGAGGAGAAGGACTTGGGGTTGTTGTTTGATGAGAAGCTCAACATGACCTGGCGATGTGGGTTTGCAGCCCAGGAAACCAACTGTATCTGGGGCCACATCAAAAGAAGCATGGTCAGCAGGCTGAGGAAGGTGATTCTCCCCATCTATTCCATTCTGGTGAGTCCCCACCTGGAGTACTGCATTCAGCTGTGGGGCCCCCAGCATAAGAAGGACATGGACCTGTTGGAATGAGCCCAGAGGAGGGCCACAAAGATGATCAGAGGGCTGGAGCACCTCTCATGTGAAGACTGGCTGAGAGAGTTGGGATTGTTTGGCCTGGAGAAGAGGCAGCTCTGGTTAGATCTTCTAGCAGCCTTCCAGTACCTAAAGGGGGCTATGGGAAAGCTGGGGAGGGACTTTTTACAGGGCATGTCATGATAGGACAAGGGGGAATGGTGTTAAACTGGAAGAGGATAGATTTAGATTAGATATAAGGAGGAAATTCTTCACTATGATGCTGGTGAGGCACTGGAAGAGGTTGCCCAGAGAAGCTGTGGAAATGTTCAAGACCAGGTTGGATGGGGCTTTGAGCAACTTGATCTAGTAGAAGGTGTCCTTACCCATGGCACGGGGGTTGGAACTAGATGATCTTTAAGGTTCCCTCTGACCTAAACCATTTTATGACTCTGTGAACCAGCTGGCTCTCTAGCTGTCTGTGTAACAACCTAAAACTTAAAGGCAGGAGAAAGTTTCTGATATGTATTAGTGAGAAAATTACACCTTCCTCTGGGAGATGAACTAAACCATGGACTCTCCAGATTAAAGTCCAGATTGGTCAGAATTTGTTTGAAGGCTGAAGGACATAATTTTGCCTTGATCTGTTTTGTAGCAGACTGATGAAAGATGAGGTAATAGGAAGCTTTCTATATGTTCCAAGGCTTAAGAAGCTGACCTTGAGCACAGCGTGCTGCTTGCTCTTTGTGAAGCCTTACATTACAGCAGCTTATTTGCCCATGTCCGGTGGGAGCAGTTATGTAGTGGTCAGATTTTACTGAAAATTAAAACTGGTATTGTAAAACAATAGCAACAGATTTTTTTAGTGCCAAAAGTTTGAAACTCTTTTGCTCATGAGTTTGTTTTTTGTTTTTTGTTTTTTTTATTAAGGGATTTATTTCTTTTCCTATTTAAAAACAAAACACTTTTTGCTCTTAGTAATAAAATGTTCCAATGAATGAGAATGTGTGGAATACTGTAGATCTCCCAGCAAGTTTCATGGGCTGGGTTTCGCATCCATTTAAAATAACAAAACCACTTTGTGATCAAACCTCCCTAGTCTCCACTCATAATCGGGAATTGTAACAACTCTTTGTACTCTGCCTGTCTCTTTCTAGGCAGAATTTTAGCACTTCAAAGAATGGTCCATTGCTTTGTATTTATCTGCTGTTTGGCAGCATAAGAAAGCAACAAATTCATATGTGGTTTCTAAGCAGTGTTTATTATGATGCATACTAAGACAAGTTTAACAATGACTTAAATCATGGTGTAAGTTTCTCATTGTATGTAAATTATTCCTAAAAGAGGAGTACGTGATAAAATGCAGTAACTTGAGCTAATTCAGCACTCACTCGGCAAGCATGCAAAACAAGTGTAATGGAGATGCTTAAGAGGAAGAAGTGTGCAAAGGTAAGCTATGTATTTGGGGAGAACTGTTTAAACTCTCCTGTTCAGTCATTCATGTCACCACAGGCTAGACATTAGGTGCTTTTGGAATAATTGCCATTAATGATGCACTCAGCCTCTCTGCAGAAGCTACGAAGTGCATACTGAGTGCAGCAGCACTGGAAAGTGTGGCTGAGTTTGAAGGAACTGGTTATGTACTGGGCTGATCTGGAAGTCTGAGGAACTGCAGGAAAGAGAATCAGAAGTGCTGATGGTTTGTGTTTGAGTAGGGAGGTGGGGGCCCTGAGTAGGAAGGGAGACTAGGATGAGGCTAGGACTGAAAAAGAGCTAGAGAGGGACAACTGTAGTTTTCTAACTTCTGTTACTCTCTACTGTAACACTTCCAAGTTCTGCTCATCCAGAAAGACAGAATGAAAAAGAAATGCTTTATTTCCCTCTTGCTTGGCCTTCAGCGTTCTCTGCCAGAAGAAGTTTTGTGACACTCTTGGGATGAGAGAGTATTTGGTTTTCAGTTTAAAACTGTAGCTTGCCTTCTGAGGAGATTAGATACATATAATTGAAAGCTTGGAGGGAAAAACTTACTGTCACAATGCTTGTTACTGCGGCTGCCACTGCCATCTGTATTTTTGCTTTCTCCCGTAAGGTGGATAATACTGTATTCATTTTACACGCCAGTACATGTTACATTTGTGCAGGTTGCTCTCCCCACCACCTATCTCTGAATGGTTTATATTACCTGTAAGCTGATTCTCATCTTACATACTCTGAAGAATAACCGCTAAAGTCAATGATTTGCTTTTCTTAGGCACCAGGATTATAGTTTGTACCACTGTTTAGTCATGTTAAATCTGACCCATAAAGTTTTGGAGATGCACATGCCTACCCTGCTTCTGAATTTAGCTCACTGCACTCTTACTAAGTAAAAGTCTGGAAGGGACAAGAAGAGACCTCCCTCTGAAATTTAATCCAGATCACACGTGTGGTACAATACAGAACAAGAACCACAGAGTCTGCTGCCAGTCCTAGATCTTATAAAAACTAAATGCACCAATAATCACTGATGTTATTTTTAAATGTTTAACATGACTCTCGAAGGCACATACACATTTAACATCTGTATCTTTTAAAAGTGTTATTTATTCTAATATATCACAGCTCTGGCAGTAATATTGTGCTAATTGCTCAGAACAGGCTGAACTTTTGGGGATTATAAATCTAAGTATGACATTTACTGTGCTTTTCTTTTTCTTTTCTTTCTTTTTTTTTTTTTTTTTTAATTTGTACATACTGAATAGTCAACTAACCTGACATCATTGGGAGCTCAGGCTGGTTGATGACTGTCCACTGCACTCCACAAGTGTGGATTTATTACCATGAGTCAGAGAAGTAGAATTACCTTTTCATGAGGCTGGAGTGATCTGTCTTTCCATATAGGATGCTACTATGGTAATGTTGCTTGTGTTACTAGGGTGACCTAAAAACATTGAGTGTTTTACACAGAATTAATTTTAAAGGAAACTGGGCATTACCTTCTGTTTTCTTACTAATGCATATGCTTATCCATACTTAGAAATACTCTTTAGTGCTTGAATTTTAGTTCAAGAACTAAAGCACCTTAATGGTGCTTAAATCCCCGAAAGGATTTAAGCATCATTAAGGCCACCATGACTTCAGCTCTCTGCTGCCTAACCCTAAATTTCTGTTCAGCTGGGCATGCGCAAACATCAGGATTCATCATCTGCATCTTCATTCTGTGTGGTTGCACAGACCCATAGTTCTAGCAATGTGCTCTGAGTGGGAATTTGCCTGCCTGTCTGACCATCAGGATCTAACATGGTGTTCATTCTTTTTGATTGCACACACATTTCACAGATTCATAGAATGGTTTGGATTGGAAGGGACCTTAATGACCATCTAGTTCCAACCCCCCTGCCATGGGCAAGGACACCTTCCACTAGATGAGGTTGCTCAAAGCCCCGTCCAACCTGGCCTTGAACACTTCCATGGAGGGTCACGGAGCTGTGCCATGGGAGCTATGTGTGTATTTAGAAGGCTTACTTAAGGAATTCACACTCAAATGGTTGTTCCATGATGACTATGTACATGGCACATGGCAGAGGCTGGGCTGTGGACGTTGAAATCTCTCTTTAAAACCACAAGGTTCTTTATCAATGCCAGCAGGTTTTTTGGTAGCATGTCTTGTCCAGTCCTTGTGACATTCACATCCTTCTTTTGTTTGCATGCACAGGAGTAGTACACTAATGCTTTACTACTTAAGGAGCAGTCTGGAATGCCAGACATAACTGGATAGCCTCTCAGCAGCTAGGACACCGATTATGTGTCTGTGAGCAGCAGAACTGGAGGCTTGGCAAAGAGAATAGGATCTTATATTACATTCAGTGTCCATGAATGTTCAGAGTGAAGGGATATGTTATGAAATAATTTAATTTTTTTCTACTTCTGCTTGTGACAGGTCAGCTTTTGAAGGGAATCCAGTTTCCAGGATATAATAATTGCATTGCTGTTTTTGAGCTAGTAGTGTCCAGAATGAGCTTCTCTGTGCTTTAGGAAATTGCCACTAAACAACTCTTCCAACAATCATGAATGGTGGTAGGGCACTGTGTAAGCAATTTGGATCATGAGACGATTAAATGCATCTTGAAATGCCTGAAACAAATAAAATGCTCCAAATGTCTTTCAATAATGGCACTGTATTTTTAGGAAGAGATAGAAAATGGTGCTTTGACCATGTTCTATGTCCTTCTTCTCTGATGCACTTATTCCTGTAAGTGGAAAGTATCATTGTTAGTCTGGAATTTAAATATGTGCCATAGTCATTAGACTGGAGTTTCTAGGGGAGAGAAAGATGAGTAACCAAAAAAAGAGGTTAATTCAACCTGCCGTCCTACCTAGCCTCTTACCATTTCCTTTACAATCACGCAAATTTCTTATATGCTCTTTTTGTTGCACAAGTGCCACTCAGACATGGCCTTGGGTATATTGATGCCTTAGGCAAATGTAGGATTTTACCTGCTCTCTCCCATGTCCCTCTGTCTCAGAAAACACTTGTCCTTTAAGTTAGTTCTTTCTCCCAGTGAGCTTTTTGAGGATTGATACTCATCTGTCTGAAATAAATGCCTTTGGTTCCCAGATGCACCCTGGGAATGGGTGCCTGCAGCTCACAGAGCCCTAGGTTCAGCGACACAGTAAAAGGAATCTACTGTTCTTACCTCAGGGTAGAAAGGTGATGGCCTGATTGACTGCACGTGGAGGTCTCCTGTATGGAGGTGCTTGAAGTTAAGAGCTGACACTGCTCAGTAGTAATTTTCTGTCTTGTTTTAGAGATGGTGCTAGAAGTAGTTGTCATCTTGTGCTAGCTGCTTCTGCTGCTGTGGTCACAGTGTCCAGGAGGACCTGAGAAGCTAGAACTGCTTTGGAGAAAAGATAACATTCTTTTGTTCAGTATATTGTTACCTTTCTCTTATCTGTGGTTTCTGCCAAAGTGACCGATTCTGGCCTGAGCAAGATTATTATATTCCCTCTCAAATGTTTTTACAGAATTTTTGCATGTGCTGAAGAGGATTTGGACATGTCTTGCAAAAAAAGACATCAGCTCTCACACTGACTGAAATCATTACCAATCAAAGCATTTATTTTCTCAGTTACGCCCATGACACCTTTTGTAATTTAGATATTTATTTACAATATAATTATTAATTATGAGATGCCTTTGTGCTGCACAGACTTCTAGGTTTATTGCAGACCCTTACAAATCTTTTGGAATCCTAGATGTGTGGATGCCTGTTCATTTGAGTTTGTAACTGTGGTTTTCTTCAGTAAATAGCTCATAAATGAGACTATCTGTGAACTTATGTGCATGAGAGTAAGAATCCTGTGTGCATTATGTGTAGATATTTTGTTAAAATATTCTGTGTGTGTTACATACAGAACTGTGCAAGTTACTGCATATGCAGAGAAGGACAATTGTGATATCTTATTTAAAAATACTTGGTCACACAATTAGAAGATATTTCATCATTCATTTGTAAGATAGCAGAGTTGAACTTCTGCTTGCACTCTCAACAATGGCATTTCCTGCTTTTGAATACATATTTGTGCAGTTTAATATTTGCTTTAACTTCCTGTAGAATAGTTTCCCTTCTTTTTAAGGGAACCATTGTGCTGTGTGCTATAAACCAGCTTCATAACATTCTGTTCATTTGAGTAAGAACTTCTAGAAAGATGGGAAGGCTCAGTGCACAGAGGGTAGGAGGGTCAAAAATGCTTTGAAGAAACTGATAACAGTAACAACAGATAAATGTAAACCAGAGTGCTTCTTGCTGCTTTTTGCTAGATGCAGAGGGGCATGGTATTACTTGAAAAGCAGATAATTTTCTCTTTGGTAGTTAATCTCTCTTCTATTAATTTTAAGTAATTTTTTTCCTTTGAACCTAATATTGGTAACCCTTCAGAATTGTCACTGTAACTGGTTTCTCTAGTCATCTTTTCCTCTGTCCGTGGATGGTTTTACTGTCAGTAGGGGAATGTCATATGGCTAAACCCAGACATCCAAAAATCCTGTTTAAAAAAGACCCCACATGCATAAACAAACAAACCAGAATGTTTATTTCTAAACACGAAATGTTGTCTAATGCATTAAACTTGATCTATTTTCTCTTGGTTTCTGAACTTAGTAAACACAAGTAATATTTCTAAGGCTTTCCCTACAGTCGTGAGGAATGAGGATTCCACCCTATCACATGTTTTTCAGACCTGGGGCTTTAAGAATGTGTGATAAAACCCCAGGGATTAGCTACAAGTGTGGGAGTTACAAGCCTGGTGTGATTCAGTTTCAATGGTTGTAGTAGATCAAGAGGGGAAGTTCTCTCCATGCCAGCATCAGAGGGCTATGACTATCCAAGCCAGGAGAGAAAGGATCCCTGTTTTAGCTGATGAAAAGTAGCTGCACTCTGTTCAGCAGAGGGATTTTGTATACTCAGTTTTCCCCAACTATTTTATCTTGTTCTGGTCTCAACTCTTAACCAAGCAATTGTCAATAGATTGAGAATTTTGACTGCAGTACCTGTTTGGATGAAGTCATCCAAGGCACACATGTTCTTCCGTCACAGAAACACGTGCCTTCTGGGTGTCCAGGAAAACTCTGAGCTATTCTAGTTCTACGTGTGGTAATTCTGCATATAAAATAAATCCTTTGGAGTCAAGTAAATAGCCAAATGCTATCTTTTCCACTTACATTCCAAAATAGCCTTTAACTCTACTGTAACTTAAATTGTATTTGTTTTCCTCAGAGGATTTTTAAATCTTTTTCGGTATATTTGACCCACAGATCATTTACACCCATGGTGTCACTATTGCTGTTAAAGGCAAGAAGTGTAAAACAAATGAACAAAAAAAAATCCCAAAACACCCAAAAAACCAAACTCAAACAAAAAATCCCCCCAAAACCAACTTAAACTCCTAAATGTATTTCTGGGTTTGAGTGGAGTGCCATTTATTACAGGTGTTTTAAACAATTTTCCTTGAATGTTAGTGGTAATCACATGGCAATAAAACTTACCTTTCTGTTCAGTAGCTTTCTAGTAACTCAGCACAGTTTCGAACAAGTTTTGCAAAGACCCACAAAGACTCAGCCTTCAAAAGTAAGGGATTCTGTTTTTCTTAGGATGAAAGAATGGCACCGCTAGCTTTTTAATTGGGAAACTCTGAAAAGAAAATATTTTGTAAATTATATTACAGTTCGGAAATTAAAATGGCAGATAAAATTCAATGCAAGTAAACACAAGGTAATGCATATAGGGAAAATCAGTCCTGGCATCATATATGAAATGTTGAACATGAGTTTACCATTACTACTCAGGAGGGAGATCTGGGTGTTTATGATAGATAGTTGTACTGCAATAGACTTAATGCTTGGCAGTCATCAAAAATGCGAACCTGATTTCTGGAGTTATTGGTAAGGGGACAGTGAACGTCAAGATGCCGCTGTATTACCCCATGGCTTGACCACACTTTAAAACTGTGTGTAGTTATGGTCCCTTTATCTTAAACTACTGGAAAAGTCAGAAAGACTGGGTAACAGAAATGATCAAGGGTGTAAAATGGCTACCAAAACAAACAAACAAACAAATGATGTGACTGGGTATGCTGGAACTCTTTATCCTGCAAAAGAAACAACACAGCAAAGTATAAAATCATGTGACATGCAGAGGATGGATAGGTGTTCACTCTTCCAATTCAAGAATGAGGGGCTGTCAAGTAGGGTTATGGGGAACAGGGTCAAATGAAAACGAGCAATTTTCTTCTAAGTGCTGATAGCCCTGTGGAACTTGCTGCCAGACGTTACTGCAGATGCTGGTACTGTGAATGAGAAACTGGTCAAATACTTGAGACAAAGATCTATGGAAGGCTACTACCTAAAGAAATCATGTCAAGCTTGTGTGACTCATGAACCAAAAATAGTTGGAGTGTGGGAAAGCACCCAGAGGAAGCATACTTGCCCTGTTCTTATTCTTCCTTGCACAGCTGCTTTTGATCACTGCTGTAGAAAGAGAACTGGGCTGGGAGGACCTTTGGTCTGAACTGGTGGAGCTGTTTAGTTGGGGAATGCAGGCAGCTACTCAACAGACGTGCTGACCTGAGGAGCTGAACGATACCCGAGCTGGCTTTAAATGAGCTACCTCAGATGCCAGTAGCAGCCTGTCCTCTGGCTACACAGAGAGCTCATCCACTCAGTGGCATCAATTAGCCATTGCTGAGTTTCTTGCTGTCATCGCTGGGATGTTCCCAGTACTAAGCTTATATAAAAATATTGCTATGCTACCCTGCTATTTGCTGTGTGGGCATACCCATTGTCTAAGTGGGCATGGTGGTGCACCACTTATGTTGGCAGAATCTACAAATATGAAGTGGCTAAATTCTCAAATGCAGAAAAAAAGGATTCCAGCTTTAACTCTGTTTGTTTCTATTTTCTATTTATTCATTTCACAGGTCTGATAATTCTTCTGAGTGTCAGCTCTAGTACACTTAGCTTGGGGTCTGAAAATGATTAGAGTTGGTTGGTTTTGGGGTTTTCTTTTTTGGTTCATGCATCGCTGCCACCAACAGTAAAGATATGCAGCCAGAACTGATGCTGAATCAATAATACTCCAGTGTATTCTCTTAATTGTGATGGCTTTGAAGATCTAATAGCACTGAAAATTAGTAAATAACTATTTTTATCACTGAAGTCAGCAGTTCTGACTCAGGGTTTCCACTAGGGAAATGAACCTTAAATAACAGTATTTTTTAAAAATATAGTCACTCTTTATCTTAACTTTAAAAAGGAATGATGTCTATTATAAAAATGAAAATATTATATTGGTGTCATTACAAACTAATGAAGAATGTTACTAAGTACTTACGTCAATTAATATTCTTGCTCATTTTCATCATGTGATTCTCAGGGTCTCCAGCTGGGGGCACTGGGCAAACACAGAAACATGGCACTGGCCCGCACGAATGAGACTTGCACCTAGTCCAGTACTCTGCTGAAGGTGGGGCAGGGAATCCAACAAAAAAAGGATGTGAGATACAGTTGTCGTTCTGGATTTAGGAATTTTTAAAGATGATGCAGATTCCGTTTCCAAAACTCTTTTGCTACTAAGAAACAATTCTACCGTTGTCTTTTCATTACCCATAAATCATCCTGTTTCTTTTGCAAAACTAAGAATCAGCCATTTTAAAACCATCCCCTCACGCAATAACTTCATTTCTAATAGGCCCAGATAGAAAAGTTGTAAATTTAAATTCATTTTCATTAGACATTTCCAGCCTAGCATAAATCATTGCCTCTACCTACCTTCAATATTGCTATTTATTCATTTACATCAAGGGAAGAGCTAACAAAAAGTAGATACTCCTTTATTAATGTACAGTGTAAAGCCCAGCATGATTTAATGTCTGCATGGGCCTGTACACACACAGATTTAGCAAGACTGAAGGAGAAGATCCAATGTATTATTTTGGTCAAGGAATATCAATTATGCTATTAGAAATGTCATAGATACCAATGGTGGTTTCATGGTTTCAACTCATACCATTTAAAGAAAATATAATAAATTATTGGTTCAGGAACTCATAGCCCTAGTGTTAAGGTTCTCTAAACAGGCCAGGAAGATGATTTATAAATTTACCAAATTAAAGTGAATTAGGTATTCAAAAGTAAAATTTGATAGCAGTTATAGGCGAATGCATGAAAGAGTGAAAATATGGATTGGGACTGCACATCTGTAAATGAATGTACTGATAAGGAAAGTAACCGTTCTACACTGCCAAGCTCATAGTAACCTAGATCTTCCTTCCAGCTGATATTTTTAACTAGGTTTTGCAATAGTCGAATGGATTTCCTGGTCCCTGGAGCTCCTGGCCTTCTATCTGACCCCTGTATTGCAAGTTATGACTGCTGCAAAGGACTGAAGCCAAAAGTTTTTGTCCACATCACCGGCTGTCAAAACACAGCAACTTCTGTCTGGGTGTATATACTTAGTTTTGGAAAGGCAGGATAGAACATTTTGTTCATCTTTCCTCATGCTCCTCCATGCACACACCCGCACACACACAGAGGAAAAAAACCCAAAGCTCTAATCATGCTATACTTTAGTATCTTCCATGTAACCATAGAAAGCAATCTATAAATATTAAAGCTTCACAGCAGCAAAAGCATTAAACCCATTAAGCAATCAGAAAGCTGAAATAACTATCAGCTTGTTGGTTGCAAGGTTAGGAAAGGTTCAGGAGTTCTAATGGCCAGTTCTTTAATCTAAGCCCTAGGCCACCAATAAGGAATTAGCCTCAAATTCACAATCAACCTTGTAATAACAAAACTGTTATTACTTTGACAAGCAGTGTACAGTAGCAATTTCACTTTATGTTTATTGTTGTAAACCTATAAAATGTGTTTGCTTTTTAATTTCTCAGTGTTGTTTTAAGAAAATGCAGTTGTTCTTGGACCTTGAAACTTAGAATGAATTAAATGACACATGAATAATATATATTAATTCTTTTTTATTAAAGTATCAAAACAAACTTGAGAATAGAAAACAAACTGCTTTTAATGCATTTTAAGGGTTCTCCTGAATAAAGTATACTTTTAGAAAACTCATGCAACATACTGTCCCTGTCTAGCTGTTTAAACACTTTTCTTGGGCACAGTCAAATGAACTCGAGTACCATCATTTCGAGAGTAGCGTGCAAGAGCACGCATGCACACACACACATACAAAAGCAGTAGAAAGCAGCTATGACTGCACATATAAAGAAATAAAAATAGATTATCTTCTGACAATAGTAGTGGTACCATATTAACATTTGGCATGCTAAGTAAATAACATCAAGCAACAAAAGCATGACGCCTGCGTCACCAGTGATATGGTTAAAAGCAACCATACAAATTCCCTAAGGGAGACACATGAATTCTGTCATTGTATTCTAGTCTCTGTGGTAACACTTTATAACAGTATAGGGGGCAAACAGTTTTGTCTGCTGGCATTTGATGCGCAAGAGGCAAAGCCAAGGTGTACAATACCAAGATGATGCCTTGGTTTTGTATTTCCACATTACAGAAGTCAAATACCAATGAACACCATTTGACAAGTTTATTGTAACGCACTTCATGTATACCTGTTGTCTGATAAACAGCTGGCCCAATTCCCTGTGGAACTTGCCCTCTAAGCCAGAGAAGTTGCAGCAGAGGCTCCATACTTTGCCTACAGAACATGAACAGAACTCTCACTGAAGTCAATGGAAGCTCTTTCTAACACAGAGAAGCATAATGGCTTCTCAGGACAGAATGAGACCAAGTATGTAACCTTTGTAATACATTCACTTTTCAGATACATGAAGTACATATCTTTTAAAACATGATACAGGACATTACAATATATCCAGACCTTAGGAAAATGTACTAAGTAGTTCTGTTGCAGAATATAACAGTCTTATAAGGATCAGGTATGATATCGGATAGACTCATCTGAGACTTGCAGGGTAAGAAGCTTATGGCTGAGGTATCTTTAAGTTGAACCTTTAGAACAAAAACACAACTTCAACACTGCGTAACTGGTGTAAAATACTGTGTACTCTAAGCTCCGTTCTTATTGTTTGCTTTGGTTAAATTGTGACATTGAATAGCTAAGACACCACTGATGGAGGTACAGAATTTTGGAAGGTATAGTGCCTGCACCCAGTCATTCAAGATGCTCAGTGCCTCATCTGTGGAAAAGATGAAGGATAAGTGTTTTCAGCAGTGGTGTCTCAAATACAACTGGTGAAGTTTAGGAATATATAATATTAAACACCAAGAGATAAAAGTAAAAAGACAGCACAACACTTGTGTTTTCAGTTTTATCTTGCTCACAGTATTTATTAACTCTACTCATTAAGATATTAATGATAAATAAGGTTACTATTTTCTTTTACAAAAAATTGTAAGGATATATTTTATAGGATTAAACAATCTGAGAATTTCACAGAAACATCAGAATTTAAACACTCATAGCTCCAACTGTTTTGTCCAGCAGCTCTTTTACCAGTTCAAAAATACCTAAGGTTAGTATTTAATAAAAAATAAAACCAATTATTCACTACATCAAAACTCTTGCTTTCTTTAGAATCTAAGTAACACTTTTGATTGACTGTAGTTGCCACTCAAATGTAAAATAAAGTAGCTGCAGCCATAACTTTTCCCTCTGAATCACCTGGCAAAAGGAATTCTGACCAGGATGGAACAAGTTTTGCCAGGCTCTTACGCCTGTAAGAGCTATATGCATAAGCAGACACACTGAAGTCCATGGAACATCTTCTGTGAGTGAGGGTTAATAGCATGAATTAAGGCTTGTAGGATTAGATCCTAGATTTTATTTTTTTTTTTAAGTTTTCATGATCCATGAACTTGGGATTCAGTCCTGCAACTCAGGCAAAACCTGTATTGATATCCCTCCATAGTTAATTTCCTGTTTCCAGCGGGTCCAATTCACCAAGTCACCAAGTGGTGGTACAAGCTGCTCTTCAACAATTCAAGGGAAAATTGTAGTCCCCAAAGGATAGTAGGTGGGGTTCCAGCTCATAAAATACAAGCTTAGCTACATGGATATTTTGCAAGAAATATTTCTTTGTCACACCTACTAGACTCTCCAAATTCAGTCTCTGAGATGAGTCATAGAAAAAACCCACACAAGTGTTGTGGAAAAAAAAAAAAAAAAGACAAAGCTTAGTTGGAACTAAAGGCTTTTTGTGTAGTTTGTGTGTTAGGTTAGAATGCAACATTACATATCAATATATTCTGCCAGAAACCATCCTTCTGGAAACTTCAAAACTTTAAAAATACTCTCAGTCTGATTTCCCAACCAGCAACAAGGAAAAGTAGCGTCCATCCAGCACAGCTGTCTGTACCATGGTGCATCATCAGAAGTCATAGTGTTCTAGCACAAACATTGTGAGTGCAGATACTGTATACTAGCAGAGAGCTAAAACTTCTGAAGCTGTTGTCTGTAACTCCTAGGAACAGCAAGTAGACAGGTGCAAAACCTATATTTGAGGCAGAAGGCTCTTCAGTTTGGTTGAGACCACATCTTCCAAGGGAAAGAATCAATGATAACCCAAAATGACTCTTTCCATTTAAGAAAGCAATCTGCCCTTCCTAACGGCTCTTGACTAATAGAATCCTACACATTCTGTCAGATCCTCCATGGATTCTGGTAGTTGTTAAAAACACTATAAATATTCCCATGTTTGCTGTATCACTTAACCTTGTAATGTGCCTTCTTTGATCTGTTGAATAAAAAGATTCCTTTCATCTTCAGGTGTCCTTCCATTTTGTGCCCGAACTATACAAGTGGGCCTGTGAAGGTTTAGCATGTATATCAAATGCTGCTTCTCATTCTTTAGCTCTTCAATCTGGGCTTTTAATTCTGCATTGATAGTTTCCAGCTTTTCTGATTCCTAGTCAAAGGATAGACACAACTATTAGACTGAGTGCTTCAAATAGTTAATCGCAATGTTTATCTAATAGTTGCAGTCTTTTATTAGTGGGAAAGCATATGACTAGCAGAGAAAGAAATCACATGTCCTTAGTGTCCCATAAAGATGAAACTATACATTCACCAGTCAATAAGAGCCTAAACCCCAGACTGACAGTTACCTTTGCTTTTTAGAGAAGTATAATGAGAGTTGAAAAGCCCAATTCAGACTTTTATTCACTTACAATGACAAGTATCCAAAGCATTATTATTATCTTCTGCAAAATTACTCTGAACTTTTGGGGTCAAAAGTTGACCCAAAATTATCTACGTTTCTTATTAACTCCCTGAAACATCATGTCACATATCTGTAAACCCATGTTAAGCTAACAATGTAAGGACACAGCTTTTTTTTCCTGCCCCTAGATACAGGAATAAAAGACAGGCCTGCTGCTGCTGTAATATAGTTGTACATCATGGCAGAGCGGGTGCAGACCTGACTAGGGCTTTAGGACAGAGAATTCAGGGGTAAGGTACTATGCCACTCATTTCATGAAGTCGTCAGAAATCACTTGTCGGTGTTTGTAGGCTCTTGGCCTCCACAATGCCTATTATATGAAATGAGGCTTTACTTCTTTTTGTGTTCAGTACATATTCAAATTAATATTATCCCCATAGACAAGATCAGTCACTGAAACAGTAATCTTTCGCTCCTACCATGCTTTCACTTTATGCCAGTTTTAACATATAGCGTGTTCATTTTTTTTATATATAACTAATGTTTTGAAGGGTTTACAGAGTTCTGGGTGACATCTTTCTCTATTTCCTACTATGCTGTTTCGATCCTGGCAGGATGACAGATTAAGAACAATTCAAGCCAGCCACTTACTTTCTGCAAACATTCTGTTTTTTCCTTCTTTTTGTTTCGGCACTTTGCAGCAGCAATTTTGTTCCTTTCCCTTCTTCGCTTTTTTCTCTCATCCTCTTCAGGAGAAAACTATCTCATAAAAACAGATACATACAATGCATAAGACATTGTAAATATGCGACCTGATTTTGATAACTTCTGCATTTTTAAAAGCAGCATGGGTAGTGTTGTCAGTGCTCACATCACAAGTTACATAATGTTATTCTGACCTTGCTTACCATACAGTAAAATGGTAGTAACTCCATTAGAATTGTCAATAAAAACCTGACTGGAGTTTGGATGGATGTAATCCATGTGATGGCTCATTTTAGATCAATGGTACTCAAAAACTTGCCAAGTGTCTCCCCAGACTGACTCCACACCTCCATTTCCCAAGGAAAAGAAGGAGCAAGGGACACGGGGGGCAGAGTGGAGGATGCTTCATGAGGCAGTGAGAGCGCAGAGGAGTAAGGGCAGCACCAAAAAGGGGATATTAACCACTCGTTCAGGCTTTGCTTTGTTTCCTGTGGAGGCTCAGACCAAGGTGCAGCTATTTCCCTAACTTAAGCTGTTTCTCCACTTCATAAGGGAAATGTTTTTGATGGAGGCTATAATCTTAAAGTAAAAGCCTAGTGTGGACACAGTAGCCCACACGGGTCCTACTGGACTGTCCTCAGTGAAATAAAATTTCAGAAGTGACTTATTCCAAGTTCAGCCACAAGCAGGCAGGGAAACCAGATTAGCGCTTGCTCTGATCACTGGAAAACATTGTCCACAGACCATAATAAAAAATAAAATATCTAACTATAAGCCTCAATGGAAATGAGAAATACCAGAGGATTTCCCAGAAGCACTTAACAGAAAGCCAAGCAGCAGGCCTAAAGGATCAGTACAGTGGAGAGAGTTGTCTGTAGCTGACATAATTACTGGTCTTGTGATGAAACTTTATTAGAGAATTAATCATTCACACTGAAATGCTATATAAAAAGCCATACCTCTGTTTTCATGATTGATGTTTCAATTGGTCTTTCAGAAACTGTAACTGTGTCCAATGTAGAAGACATCCTGTGGGACTGACGCTTATTCTGAATGGCAAACCTCAGTTCCTCTTTCACCAGTGGGGTTAAATTTGTGAAATCATCAAACCCCAGTGACCCTGCAGGGGACAAAGTGGGAACAATTGCCGAGGCGCTGACTTCTAATGCAGATACCTGGCCTGAGTGTTGGACCATCATTTTGCTGAAAGGTAAAAAGAGATAATAATAATAATCTCTCAACAGCTTTAGAAAGGCAAATAATATCTCCTAGAGGTATATTTCATACTGTGAATACTACTGTATTTCTTGCACTGCTTCAGTTCCCATTCCCCATCTACCCCAATCTCTCACTAGAGACAAGCAGTTAAGAAATTGGTCTCTAGTAAAAACTTCTACTTCATGTTAACTTAAAGTTAGTATTTAAAAATAATAATAGTATTAGCACATCACATTTTCAATATTAAGATTCAGAAAGGCCTAGAAAAAAGTTGTGTGTATGTATGTATACTGACATTTTAAACAGACAATGTGTGGCAAATGAGAATTGAGTGAGTAGGAAGAGAAAGATAATAAGGAACAAAAATCAGAAAGCAAAGAAATATTTTATTATTTAAAGCACAAAAGGTGCTTAAGAGCATCTCCATCCTCAGAGCTATACCACCACAGATTCCATCTTCAAATGGATAGAGCATACCTTTATCTCAGCTATATTTAGGTAAAGCTCAACAAGTTCTACTAGAAGCTGAAGTCTGCTAACCAAAACAGGATCTGTCACAAAATTATCATGGTCAGTTTTACGAGGAGTTGCAGATCTGGTTACAAACTGCTGAAAACCGGTGAACAATAAGAGCTGGCAGAAAGAACGAAGTCTGTACATGCTCTGGGGCTTCAAAGCACAGGCTGAGTTGGAGGGATTGAGTCATGAAAAACGTGAAGCCATTTGTTTCATTACTTTTCTCTTGTAAAACCTGAAACTCTCTTCATGTGCCCTAAACGCAAGGTTTGAAATTCTTAAATATTTATGGTCAGATCTTCTGCTGACACAAAACAGTGTGCCTGAAGAGACTTCAGGCGAATTATGCAAATGGACACCCCATGGAGGAATCTAATTTCTAGTAGCTTTCCTAAGAAAATGAACCTGCCCAACAGTGCTCTCTACTTTCCTCTTTTTATTAATTCTTGTGAATTTTTTAGCCAATTTTTGAGGGAGAGAGGCCCCCTATGTGCTTTGTGAAAATTTCTGACCCCACTGAGGGAGAGAGAGGCAAACTCAGCAACCATCCATCCAAACATCCTGGGCAACCTAGCTAGCTGATGCACACAGCTCCACACAACACAAACCACCTCTCACTGACAAGTGAGATAAGAGATCTGGAAGAAAGCAGAGCACTTTTTGTGCATGGCTCAAGGGACAAAAGGTGCAAATCCATTAGAAAACAGATTGTATTTCTTCCGTTATTCATAAAGTGACTTGAGTTAAATTGGATTTTACCACATTGGTTTTCCAGCTTGCTTTGGTGTATAGGTTTTGGTGGTTTTTGGTAGCTGTATGGATAATTACAGTGTTATCTACTCTTGATTAGAACTGTAATAATTATAGCAAAGTCAATTATAATTAACTTAGTGCAGGTAAGCAAATAGTTGCCTCAGGGTAGCAGTGTGGGTAAGTTAAATTTCCACATGGTCAACCCAGAAGTGCACAGTTCCTTGTACACTACTTCTGTAACCCAGCAAGAAATGTTTGGGGTCATATGACTTCACAAGATGATAGATTTTGCTCAGAGATATCTAAAAATACACTGTAAATCCACATTGGTGCAAATGAGCAAGGTAAATATAAAAATTAGAGGGCAGTGAATTGCCAGTTGGTAGAAAATACCATGTCCAGCTGCAGAGTCTTCCTCAATTCTTCCTCACTCAGTCACCACCAAAGAGACGAACATTTCCCACAGTCTGGGGGTGAAATCCTGAACCCACTGAAATCAAGAGGACTTCTTCTGTTGACCTCAATGGGGCCAGGATTTCACCCATAGTTATTAAAGATGAGGAAATTATTTGGAACAATTTGTTATTCAGAAAGACCTTGGGAAATTTATGTAATTCTCTTCAGAAAGCCCCTGCTCATGAGTCACATTTAAAGTACTGATACGGTTTAATCCTATAATCTCAGAAAGCTAGCAGTTACTCTTTTCCAACAAGTCAGAAACAGCCCTATAATTTCCAGCTGAAGTCCTCCCAGCATTATTTACCATTTAGCGACATTCAACCATTCAACTCATTTAAATAGGCTAATTCCAGATGACACCAAGCCCCTCACTGCTAGCAGAAATTTCAGCTATTTTCACTGAATCAGTCTC